>NC_091456.1:46259039-47459039 GCF_027789765.1 Dendropsophus ebraccatus | reverse complement strand
CGAAAAAGCACTTTGAAAATCTCCTCCACCATATGTAAATTATACTTAACTAGGCATCAGGGCGGTTCTCAGTGGCAAAGGCAAAAAATAAAAAATCCTGTGTTATTACGCCTCTTCTTAGTATAGGAGCCTGCAGAGTCACAGAGGGGCCAACCCTAAGTGCCAGTGCTCCTAGAGAAGTGTGATGAGGATGAGGACCGCCCTGATGCCTAGTTAAGAATAATTTACATACAGAGCAGGAGATTTACAGACCAAATGACTTACTCAGATACCGATTATTTATATGGTTGGACACAATCCTGGGGGCTACATTACACTGTATTTATAGCTGCAGGGACGATTTTCTCATGATCGGTTCCCTTTAAAAATCCAGTCTATGCACACAGCCATAATGAAGCCATATGCATGAGCCTTTCTCCATGTAGGTTCTGTATAAAGGGGATTGGATATTGTCATCTGTAATCATTAAAGCCTTTTCCTAAGCTTTCTCCTAAACAAGAGTTTCAGATTTCCCTGATTTATCCTGAGACAATCCGATCATATCCCTGACACTAAATATATGAATCCTGAATTTGATTGCGACAACTTTTACATTATATTATACAATTATCTCATCTCCTTTATAAGATAAATAGCTTTACTTTTCTATGCCGGGATTAAAGGGAATGTGAAATTGTAGATGTAAATGCAAAGAACTTTGACAATTAATGGTGACATGATACAAACTGTATACCAAAAATAAAATTTAATAAGCTGGAATATACCTAATAAGTATGGAAATGGTATTCAAGCATTAAGATCACTTGCACGATAGCAAGGAGGCAAATTCCTCTATATTCTATGCAAACATGATAATCTTTATTCTTTTAATCACAAATATAAAAATGCAAAGCAAACAGCAACATTAAAGAGCGTGCATTTCATTTAAGTGGGATTGTCATAATGTTTTGTTACAAAAGTCTTTTCTGCAAAGATAATTATTCTCTTTTATATTTAATTGAAGAGCTTCACATTTGGTTAATGTAAGAAAAAGCAAATTAAGTGATTTTCTTTAAATGTAGGCTTTAAAAACCAATTAACATTTCTTCTCAATAAAGATTTTATTTTGCCTTTTCTACTAATCTAAATGCAAAGTTTGAAGCATTAGTCTGGACATTCCAATTACAGAAGCTGTCACCGATTCATTAATTATCTATGTTACCATCCAATTATGCCTTCTTGGATTCTCACTCCATGAAAGTGTTTGCTTGCTTGAAAAGGTGCCACCTGTAGGCCATTATGGAATATACAAAATGATCATGTGGTCATGGAGGCTTGAGAATCGAATGACAAAAAGATGACCTTCCTTGTTTTTGGATTGCCAGAGGCCCTTCAAAAAAAACTTGCTTTTTGGTAGCAGCTTATATATTACTCTATCAACCTGTATTGACTATATTTTTGACAATAATCATTATTTGGTTTAAGTTAAAGGGGTTCTCCATCACTTTTTCTATAATGATGCAGTTTAAAAATCAAAACTCCTATGGTGTCTTAGGGTGCCCCATTGAATGATTCCTCTGCCACTTCCAAGACGGACTTGTCTCAGAAGTGACAGCCCACACAGCCAATCATTGACGGAGATGGAACAGTGCAGCAGCCAGTGATTGGCTGAGTGGGCTGTCACTGCCAATACTACGGGGCTACTATAGACAGGAAGTGAGGAAAGTCCATTCCCAGCTGTTAACCCTTTATATGCTATGTGGTCACTATCACATGGCATGTGAAGGATCTGATGGGGAAAAGGGGTCTCCCCCATCACCATCGGCTCATCAGCATACGGAAATAGCAATTGTGCTGATAGTTGCCATGACAGCTGGAAGCTTAACAAACGCTCTCAGGGCTGCCATGGTTGTAATTCTTTTAGGCTGTGCAAGAGGCATGAGGCATAGCTTAATACGGTACATTGCCTGTAAGTAAAAAAAAAAAAAAAGTGTATAAAAAAAGTAATAAAATAAAAGAAAATAAATATAATTAATATGTAATTAATAAAACTAATTTTTATTCATTTTTTATTTTGGTATCACTACAATAATAAAAAAAAAGTTTTTATTTCCCACCTTTGCCCATTTCTTTCTCTTTTAAGGCATTTATAATCTGTTTCGCCTCCTTCTGACTAATTTTGCACACCTCTCTGTCAGCTACACGTCCAATCTTTTTACACCTCTTTGTTCTTTCACTATAGCCCTTATAATGCATGTAAACCATAACACTGGTATAAATCAATTTTGCAGACGACAAAATAACATGTGATCTTTATGTATTTTGGGGTGCTGAATATAAAAATAACATCCATTTCCTTCAGTCACGTCTAGTTTTTTCGCAGTTATAATGTAACATTATATAAAATTATTTGGAAAAGCTGAGTGTCAAAAAAGATAATAGTGTGCAGAAAGATATGCAGTAGGTATAACTAAATGTAAGAATACTGAATAAGTAGTTTTAAACTGCTGACGTCGGCATTTTGTGGCTATATATATTTATGGAACATAGATATCGGGGCAGATGGAACACAAACATGATGGCAGACTACTGCTGGTGTTTACAGCGTGACAACCCTGATCACAACTATTCCAGGGCATCCAAAAAAAGAATTGCAGAGGGGAGATTCCTTCATCTCACCCGTCTGAGCCTTAGAGTCGCACTGACACTGATCCCGCTCGGCAATCTGAAGATCTAACTCAGTGCTTCTCAATTCCAGTCCTCAGGCCTCACCAACAGGTCATGTTCTGAGGATTTCCTTAGTATGTCACAGGTGATATAATTATACTCAGTGCATCAGGTATTATTCAAGGTGTCCTTTGTATGGGATATCCTCAAATCATGACCTGTTGGTGAGGCCTGAGGACTGGAATTGAGAAGCACTGATCTAATCAATCAGTGCTGTATTATGTATACTGTAGTGATTTCTATGACAGATCAGTGCAGTTGTATTATAATTCTCCCAGGGGAATTTAAATTAAAGGGGTTATCCAGCGCTACAAAAACATGGCCACTTTCCCCCTACTCCAGATTGGGTGGGGTTTTGAAACTCAGTTTCATTGAAGTAAGTGGAGCTTAATTGCAAATCGCACCTGAACTGGAGACAACAGTATGGGGGAAAGTAGCCATGTTTTTGTAGTGCTGGATAACCCCTTTAATGTATGTAAAAAATCCCATGCCCTAGTAAAAGATTAAATCACCCCCCTTTTCCCATTTAAAAAAATAAAAATAAATAAACATATTTGGTATCGCCACGTGCGTAATAGTCTGAACAATTAAATGATCACATTCCTGATCGTGCACGGTAAATGGTGTAAGCGAAAAAACCCACCAAAGTGCAAAATTGCAGATTTTTGGTCACAGCAAATGCAGAAAAATTGTAATAAAAAGTGATCAAAAAGTCACATATATGCAAGTACTGATAGAAAAAACTGATCATGGTGTAAAAATTTACACCTCAAACAGCCACATACACCAAAACACAAAAGTGTTAAAAGGAATGGGGGAAAAAAATCTAATTTCTGCAAACACTTTCTTTCCAAAAGAAGGGAATTTCCTTGCAGAATAGACAAGAATGTAATGTTGTAGTTTCTGGATAAGACATCACACTTCTAAGAAAATCCAGATGTTGTGCATATTTGCTATGTTATACATATCATACATTTTGCAAGAATGCATCTGTGTAATGAAGTTGTGTAATGATCACAGCTTGGATTGCCGTTCAGTTCTCAGAAGTAGGACTTACCCAACATTTACTTTGGTCTGTGTTGTTATTTGTTTTCAAGGAAATGGGATTTATGCAATAAAATATTAGTAACAAAGAAATCTGATGAAACACTGGCCATTCTGACCGAGGGCTTACACTGCCAAGTTACATATGCAGTAAATTCAGATAATTCAGGGGGAGTATGATCCCATAAATGCCATAAGCCAGAAAGAGAACTGCCATAAACACTACAATTGTTAGGATTTAAGACTAAACATTTGCATGGAAATGATTTAATACTTGGCCAACATGTAACTCCAATGAGATTTCAACTACCTTCCTGTAATGCTCTAAAGATGAGATTGTATAAGAAGCAGTTTTTGAATGAGTACATGGTGTTTTTCCCCTGAAAACATCAAACGCTATTTATTACGTGTTAGATATTGCTATATTTTCTACATAAATTTACAAAATATTTGCACGCAAGCAATAAAACTTCTCTTTTGGCAAAGTCATATAGGCCCATGGTTTGTGTCAGTGCAAACAGAAACTCTGACTGATGGTTATAACTGAATACTCCGCCATTCAGGACCAGAGTAATGCTGTTCATTCTGGAGGACCATTTATGTTCCTGTATGACTTTGACCACCCATTGCATAAAAAGGGAACTGTGTAATGCTTCAATTCACCTGAGATGGTGTTTGAACACTTGCTTCATGTTTCCCCAACACATTGCAGCTGATCAGTGGTTGCCCCATCTAAGGGATAATTTATCAACAATTATTGTTAACCGTCTCTTCCAACATAGTGTAAACCCCTCATGGATGTTATTTATGTATTAAACAATGAATTTAGTGTCCAATGAGTTAAATAATACAGTGGGTCAGCAATTAAAGGGGTTGTCCAGCAATTATCTTTTTCTTTCAAATCAACTGGTTTCTGAAAGTAATATAGATTTGTCATATTACTTCTATTTAAAAATCTCAAGTCTTGCCATACTTATCAGTTGCTGTATGTCCTGCAGGAAATGGTGGATTCTTTCCAGTCTGACACAGTGCTCTCTGCTTACATCTCTGGCCGAGTCAGGAACTGTCCAGAGCAGTAGCAAATCCCCATAGAACACCTCTCCTGCTCTGGACAGTTCCTGTCTGGGAAAGAGGTGGCAGCAGAGAGCACGGTGTCAGACTGAAAAGAAAACAGCACTTCCTTCAGGACATACAGAAGCTGATAAGTATGGGACGACGAGATTTTTAAATAGAGTTAAATTACAAATCTACATAACATTCAGAAACCAGTTGATTTGAAAGAATTTTTTTTTCCACTGGATAACCCCTTTAACTTTGCAAGGATGTTTTTAAAAGTGCCCTATTACAGGTAGCAATAATCTGTCCAATTTATTATTGCTCCATATAATGAGGAAAAAAATTAAATTTATACTTATGTGTCCATGCTCCCCCGGTGTCCTGCTGCCTTTACCCCGCTTTTCCTGCACCCTCAGCCACCTCTGGCCCCGTATCTGCACTGACAGGCCGCTCTGTCAATCACTGGCCGCAGATAATAATAGGTTGAGAAGAATAGCTGAGTTGAATAGGTGACAGAACTGTAGCTGAATTGAGTAGGTTAGGGCTTGTATTGAGCTTGGTTGCTATGGGCAGCAAAGGACATTCCTTCTGTAAGGGCGTGTTCATACTGAATAACATAGGCGGAATTCCATGGCGGAATCACGCCTTCCTCAGTGTCTCTATTGGATGGCTCACACACCTCCGCTCCCACCACTCTCCGCTCAAAGAATTATCAATTCTTTGAGCAGAGAGCAACAGAAGCGGAGGTGCGCGAGCCATCCCATAGAGACACTGTGTGGCACTGAGGCAGGTGGTATTCTGCGGCAGGGAGCTCCGTCGCGGAATTTTGCCTGTGTTACTTAGTGTGAACGGGCCCTAAGGCTACTATAAATCTCCCTCATAATCCCTATATGTGCGCATTATGTGTGAGACATTAGTGTATAAACACTAGAAGGCCTAGGCTGGGAAAGGTCCCAGGAGGGTACGCGTTAGAAGGCTTGGGCAGGCTTGGATAGGTACCAGGAGGGTCCGCGTTGGGGGGCTTGGGCTGGGAAGAGCGATTGGAGAGTCCGCATTAGGAGGCTGGGGTGGGCCTGGTCTGGAAAGGGAGTCAGGAGCGTCCGCATTAGGGGGCTGGGGCAGGCCTGGGCTAAGAAGGGTGATGGCAGGATGCACATTAGGAAACTGGGAGCGGTGATGGGAGGGTGCACATTAGGAGGCTGGGAGGGGTGATGGGAGGGTCCATGTTAGGGGTCTTGGGTAGGCCTGGGCTGGGAAGCCAATGGAAGGGTCTGCATTAGGGGGCTGTGACAGGCTTGGATTGGGAAGGTGGATGGAAGGGTCCACATTAGGGGGTTGAGGCAGGCCTGGGCTGGGAAGGACGATAGAAGGGTCAACATTAGGGGACTGGGGTGGGCCTGAGCAGGAAAGGACATCAGGAAGGGCTTGGGCTCAAAGTTTAAAGGAGCTCTAGGTAGGTTTTAGCAAAAGTGAGGTAAATTAAGGGTTGGGATGTATAATCAAGTTAGGGTGAAGAGGCTCCCTCATGGTACCTTTACCTTGATGTGGTGATCCAAGGCGTTAAGCTGGTGGATGTGGCACTCCTAGCGTGGTCACTTGTGCTGGACAGGTCAATGAGGCGAGGCCAAACTAAGCAAGGCACCCAGAAGAAAGGGCTGGTACTCTAGAAATATTTCAAATTACAATGGACATACACTATGAACATAACATCTATTATTCTCACTACATATCAGGCAGCAGGACACTCACCTGTCTTTGTTGTTGTTGACTGATGAACCTTTTAATTGTCAAGCAGGGGCTGGCACGAGCCCTACACCTAAGATTCCTGTCCACCAGTAAGCTTTTTCTGCATTTCTGCTGAGCCTCACCCCTTGGTTAACACACACACCTTTGCATTAAGCCTAAGCCCTTGGGTTAAACTAAACTACTCTGATTGTAACCTCTGCCTAGACCAGTACTGATAAGGAGTCTCCTTTTCCTTCAAGTTTAGACCTACAGCAACCATAGGGAAGTGGGGCCTACTGGGAACTTGTAGATAAAGGATATGGGGCTGGCTAGATACAGGGCAGGACTGTGATGGCTACTTCCTCTCCTGCACGATGCAATCTAAACTATACAATTTTCTTTAACCAATGACTTACTATGTTGTGAAGTGGAGAGTTATGTGCTGGGGAAAAGCCAGCCATTAAGGTTTTCATGGACTGGCCCATTAGTCCATCTGGCATTTGCCCAAATTGCCAGATGGGCAGTCCTGCCCTGTATATATCTATACTTACTGGTGGAGGTATAGTACAGAATTATGTTAGCTCCTTCCTGCCAAAGGGGAATTTTTAGTCCCTTAGGTACGACTATCAAGATCACATTCTTTGTAACCATTTATTTCAGTACCGAGGTCTTTTATATTGTGCCTTTCCACTTTATTGTACTTCACTGCAATTATCCCTCCTCAATATATTGCTGACAGTTAGGAGGAGCTTTTTTACGCTATACTGCAAATATATATATATAGTAAAAGTTTAATATACACACAAAAAGGTTCTGGATATCGGGCAAATTAGATATTTCAAACCAACTCTAAGCAACAGTAATAAACTGTCCAACTAGGTATCACCTCTATCCATAAAAACAACAACCCACTCTAAATATTTTATACAAAAGAGAGCAATTTGGGATACTGAGGACTAGTATAGATTTAATTGTACTTGTGCGAAAAAACAATCATGGTAATCTAAGGGATCCAATAAGGTTACTACCATCTCCAAGAATCACCATTTAGATAAAATCATTAAACCACAATTACCACTCACTAGCTCCTCAGTCTCTATTGCACTCACCCATATTGTCGCACAGATCCGAGCCTTCCCTACGTACGTTTCACTTTGATCAGCTTCATCGGGGAACTACCCTTTCCTCCCTCTCACCCTCTTATATACCCCTGTGCTCTCCGCGGGTCAGTAATGGAGGACCCACGGGTATGTAAGAGGGTGAAAAACTGTAAAATTGTAAAAACTAATGTTATAGCTATTTTTTATAATCTGGTCATTCTTTTATATACAAGTTTTATTATATGGTATATTATTTTAATTATGTATGTTTTATAAAAAATGCTAATAAAGAAGATGTAATTAAGATTCTGAACTATGCCCATTGTTCTCTTTTGTATACAATAGTAAAAGTTTGTTTTAATCTATTCATCTGCGTCACCTTCCTCTGGCTCATTATCCTGTGAAGTTTGCTTACCCATGTATATAAGGCCTAAGACACTATTACACTGTCAGAAGTATACATGGAGCACATGGTGCCTTTAACAGTGAATTGCATCTAATTTTTCCCTCTTAAAACTTTGTGTAAATGCCATCGGAGCACAATGTGATTTTCAAATACCACATTCAGCTTGTAAGTGGCAATTCATAGGTAAGGAGCAACATAATTGCTGTAAAACATTAAGCAGACTGCAGAGCTCATCTAATTTGATAAATAGCGTTTCTACAACAACAGATGGCAATTTGTTGACACTTAAATCTTTAAGCATACTCAATTAAACAAGTCCTTAAAAGCTTTCCTAAAAGAATCACATGTGTACATATAGTTTAACCCAAAGAAATTGCTGACAGATTTGTTTTTCACCAAGCTGAATAAAAAGAAAAAGCTGACAACATATTTCTGCAGGGCATGATGTCTTTCGCTCTATTTTAGGGATTTATTACATCTGTTTTAAGCAAAAATAGTAATGGTTTTTAAAAATTACCATATGCTTGTTGAAAACAGAGTGTGGCTTCAGCTGTAGCAGACATCACTAGCTTTTCTTTTTATGTGTGCGTCTATATACCAGATACCAGTTCAACTTCAATACTTGTTTCCAAGTGAGCTGCGTATAATACTGACCTTGCAATAGAACAGTATATGAACTCTGCCAAAAACATGGAATTTCCTAATCCTAAATGAGGTAATACTAGAAATTACAGTTTGAGACAGTCTAGCAGATGTATGTAACTGTATACCTTAACTGTTTTATAGGTTTCCAAAATACTTTTTCTGCATTCTGTTGTATTAAAAAGCATAGTCGACAACTTTTTCATATACAGAAATGGAGAGCTAAGGTAACTGCATTGTTGCTATACATATACAGGGCTAAGGTATTAAAGGGGTTATCCAGAGTTAGAAGAACATGGCCACACAACACGACTCTTGTCTCCAGTTTAGGTGTGGTTTGCAATTAAGCTCCATTCACTTCAATAGAACTGAGCTGTGCTGATTCTGGAAGAAAGTGGCCATGTTTTTTTAATAACAATGGACAATCCCTTTAAGGACACTTTTTGGCATTAATTTGCACATGCACAACAGATTTGGGTAAAATCTACTCTAAATTTAATTCAAAACAAGTATACAGCATAAAAAAGAGTTCCAATGATACTTTCTGTTTTAACTTCCTAAAAAGTTTTTATTGGGTTCTTCAAAAGCTATACAAAACGTAAAGGGTCAAGAGATGTAATATCCCTCAGACGATGAACCCAAACCTCACAAGTGTAAGGTATGCACAACAATGTGGATAGCCATATAATCGTATTGTTGTGATATCTAATCACCTAACCTAGGCCAAAAAGTCATACCAATAAGCAGTATCTTTAGAGAAACCAACAGAGAGGAAGAGGAAATCTCACAATGGAAAGAGAAAAAGTGGGGGAAAAGGGGGGATGCTTGACCACCATATAGCTTTGCTATTTGTAATAGTATAGGCTATCCCAGAGGCAGATCAAATGAACCAGCTTTCATAGTTCTGGCCCATTATAGTAAGTGAATATTGCTGCCATGAACAATTCTAAAAATTCTCCTCAGTCTTGCCAGTTTTCCATTTACCATAATCCATGAAAGTTTTAGTTTTGCTGAATTCAGACTTACAGAAGATCTTTTCATGGTGTAAGCAATGGCTATCCTCGTAGCCAGAAAAAAAAAGATATCCATCTGTGGGTAGACTTAAGGACTTCAGGAATTCAACGTCCTAGCAAGACATCCCAATGTGATTTATATAAGTTCTCAATCGTGACTATACAGTAGATAAGATTATATACCTGAATAACTTTGAGAAATTTCTACAATATGTGGAGGAATGAACCCTCCCCACCACATTCCTAAAAATGTAAGCCCAGTGTAGCCAGGAACATGTGGGAGTCTTTGAGGTGTTAAATACTGACTAGTGTTTAACAAACTTTTAAAAAGTTCTGTTCAGCCACTTTGGTTCAACCTCAACAAAAAGTTCAGATGTGATATCTCCAAACCAGACTTTATATTCTATGATATTAATAGATTCCTTGTGCCAGATGCAGTGCCTCTGACTCTGGGAACCTTTCCCCCTTGTGCTGCACAGCAAGCCAATGCTGGCCTTTATTACAGTAAGCTGGAGGTGCATAAAGCAGCCATAGCTTACTGTATGTAAGTAGATTTGGCTGCAACAAACTACTTTAAGGGTTAGTTCACAAAGAAAAAGTTATTTCAAAGTAACTGGTGCCAGAAAGTTCCAGAGATTTGAAATTTACTTCTAAAAATCTCAAGTCTTCCAAAACTTATCAGCTGTTGTATGTCCTGCAGTTGTATTCTTTCCAGTCTTGAGAGCAGGCAAGGTTTTCTATGGGGATTTTCTACTGCTCTGGACAGTTCCTGACATGGACAGAGTTGGCAGCAGAGAGCACTGTGTCAGACTGGAGAGAATACACCAAATACAGGAAAAACAGAAGCTGATAAGTACTGGAAGACTTGAGATTTTTTAATAGATGTAAATTACAAAACTCTGGCACTTTCTGGCACCAGTTGATTTGCAAGAAAGATTTTTGGTGAACAACCCTTTTGAGGTTCATGTTTATGATAATCCTAAATATTCAAATTCAGACCAAAATGAGCGAGTACTGCACTATAGTACACTAGTACACTATTAGGAATACTCATTTTCAATCGAGTATTCGGTCAAAAACGCAGTAAAATATTTATTCCCCTCCCACCTCCATTTCTTTTTTTTTTAACCAATAACTATGCAGATGGGGGGGGCAGACACTAGGAGCACACAGGCAGTGAAAAACAGCATCTGCATTCATTGGCTGGCTAAACTATGTGACCTTCAGAGTAAAAGAATAGTGGTTTTCAGATTCAGTTTGAAAGCTGGACAGGGAGACAGTGTAAAGCAGGGACAGTCAGGTGTTTTAAGCAGGAGGGACCCCCAAAATCCCTTCAGTGTGTTCAGGCAGGCAGGCAGCTGGAGTGCACTGTGAGGAATAGCCTGCAGTGTATCTACTTGCTGAAAACCTCAGATATAGGGTATACAGCTGTATACTGAGAGTGGGTCAAAAAATAAAAAATTGTACTGCTGTTAGTGGCGTAATGATGCGACTTTGGCGAGTTAGATGCACCCAGGCATGCTTCCCCTGCTGTCCTAGTTGCATTCCAGAAATGTTTGCATCATTTTCTGAGGTGTCATGGTGGACCTGGAAACCTAAATTTGACCACTTGGAGATCACCAAGTCACAAGCATTTTTTCCCCATAGACTTTAATGGGATTCGATATTCGATCGAATAGTCGAGCATTGCGGTCTTGTTGAATTTCAAACTTTTGAATATTTCACTACACCGTCATCTCTAATCAAGACTTCATGCCCCATCTCCATCAATAATTCATTAACCAACGATTTGGAAATATCTTCCACTATATCTTTCCACTGCCTCAATGTCAGCTCCTTGCCTAAGTCCTTCTCTGATTTAGACATATATGATGATACTCTCTATTTTTAAGTCAGACTCACAACACATCAGCACTGCAACTTCGTAGGGGAATAAGAACAGTTCATTGGAGTGATGCAAGAGAAATACAGAGGTTTTGGGCAACCCCTAGTGATAAAAGAAATGCCTGGCTTTCTAAGAGCCATAATATATATCTTTCTGTCAACAGAGCCAGAGTTGGGATGACTTTTTCAATGTGCAAGTTGTATTTCTGAATTTACATTTATAAGTTACATTTATTCTACAGGTCCTTTACAATTACAGTGATACCAAATTTATATATATTTTTTTTATGATTAATAGGGGACTTTACACTAAGAATTATGGTGGCATGATAAGAAGGTGTGGTAAGAGGAGCGGACGGGTGGTCGTACCGGTGTACCTTGGGGTAACGAAATGCTTCTAGTGCAATAGATGGCCTACTTTGCATATAAACAAACAATTGGGTATCATAGGGCCATATTAAAGGAAACATTTTTGTCAGTGTTACATGCCCTATTAGCCTCTAGGTAGCCCTGCTGTACTCTTTTCCATGTACATGCTTGTACATTTTCCATTCTGATTTTATGCAGCGGAAAAAAAATAAATCCACATAAATGTGATTAAAAAAAAAAAGTTCAATGTCATGTGCCAACGTCTCTAGAAATAAAAAAATAAAATCCTGCAACTTTTCAGTGTCATTCATAACATCCCTCTTTTTAACCTTTTTGTTTAACCAAGAAGTGAATATGATTATGATGTGCAAGTCACAGATCTAGTTCCTCTGGGTGAAAGTCCCTAAAAATTTAAGGCTCCTTAGGTTGCAGTTTGACTTTTCATTTTCTCAGGAAAGAGCTTTAAATACGAACTATTAGGAAACAGGATATTGTGAATAATTGTATCTTGTTCTATTGGTTTTATGTTATGTCAACAGAAAAGTATAACTTCTAAATAGATTGTATTAGGTTCTGTTCTCATCTGCATTATGGTTTAGCGTTTGTTGATTATGCGGAACCAACAGTCTTTGAACTTACACTGTGTACCTGTCATTCACACAAACATAGCCTTAATTATGTCGCTGAGTTAGGCTTTGTCCCACGTCTGAAACGTAATAAAGACGACCGGTAATAATGATCACATTATTAGCATCCATCTATCTTACGGATTTTCTATGGGGATGTGTTACTGCTCTGGACAGTTCCTGACATGGACAGAGGTGTCAGCAGAGAGCACCGTGTTATTAGCATCCATCTATCTTACTGGTTTTCTATTTTCTACTGCTCTGGACAGTTATATTACTGGACAGTATATTACTAGATTGCTACTTTTCTTTGCTATGTTCCTGAAATGGAACGATTATTGTGCGGAAAATTGTTATAGCATTAAGATTTAAGTGATAATCGTTCTGTGTAATTGCAAATAACGATGAGTAGTAAAACTAACACTCCATAGTCCACGGTGGACTATGGAGGGTTTGTTTTGCTACTAATAAAGACGTGAGACAGTGAAATATCGCAACAGTGCTGGGCATCTTTTCTTTTTCTAATATGCAGGAGATAGAGCTATAGAAGGTTGTTATGCACTATAGTATGAAGTCTCTTTCACATAATAATGCACACAACAAAGAAATTGCTGTATGTTGCTATACATTTCTTAGTCAATAATATTCACACAATGGGTGTGAGTCAGATCAGACAGTTACATAAATTTCTAATTTTTTTTGTAATATTCTTGAAATTGGTTTGCAAAATTTAAGTGAAATGGAGAAGTTATTCAAACACCAAAGCCATAATGGTGTTACACAAATCTAATGTATTGCATGCAACTTTCCTGGAAGGGTAAAGTGCAGAACTGTTTCACACCTCTAGAGGGGAACAATGAGCAGCCGTTTGGCTAAATAAGGTAATGTGTCTAAATAAACTGTGCTATGTTATAGAACGGGTGACGTTAATACCATTGATTATCTTGTCACAATGGCATCTCTCACGTGTCGATCATATTAGGCAGGAAGTGATTAGTTAGTACTTGGAGATAATTTGTTGGAAGCAGGAAAAATGAATATGTAAGGATCTGAGAGACTATGACAAGATCTAAACTGTAATTGATCGGAGCATCTCCATGCAGCAGGTCATATTTAGGTATGAAATGGTTAGTACCCACCAAAAGTGGTCCTAAAAGAGGGGCCTACAAAGGGCATGTGAGCGTCAGAACTGAATCATGGAGGAGTGAAAGCAGGTGTCCTTCTGAATCATGTTTTCTTTTCCATCATGAGTGCATATGTATCCCTATCCTGGAAAAAAGATGGCATCAGGATGTGCTAGAAGAAAGCAAGCCATAAAAGGCTGTGAAGTTACAGGCAATATTCTGCTGGAAAACCTTGGGTCCTAGCATTCATTTAAGAAGTTACCATAATACATATCACCTACATAAATATTACTTCAGAGAAGTTACACCCCTTCATGACAGGAATATCTGTGGTATCCCACCACGGGTGTTTCTAGTTTAGGCACCTGTTGCAAAAACCTTGTACTTTAGAGTAGCATCGTGATGAAGGTGTATGTAAGTTTCACCACTAGATGTCACATTGTCACATGTATCATTTTGTATGTATTGCACAGCTGTAGTCAATATAGGGTCCCTGTCTTATTATGTTATTCTGTGCACCAGTGAGAGATGCTTTTTTTCTTCCTACTTATCTCTATTCTCTTCTCTTGGCACACTTTTCTTCTCCATCACTCACAGGCACTGTTACACACCCTGTAGGAAGTCGTCACATGGGGAGAGGAAGTGTTGCGTCACCTTAGTTAGTTCCCCTCTGATTCTCCGAGGAGTAGGAAACACACAGACCAGGCATCCCTGCTGTATTAAGCCAGGGCCTGGCTCTGCCAGGTTCCCTGTCCGGGACAGACCAGCTGAGATAGTAGAAAGACACACGTATGGAGAACACAGAGACTCTCTTTCTAAAAGCTACACCTACAGGCACTATGCAGTGCTAAACAGCTAAGCAGGACAAGTCAGAGAACACCCCAACCCAGGCCATGAACCTCTCTTAACATTGCAGGGTGGTATCCTAGGCAGAGGAACTGATACCGATAGAGCAAAGCAGCCATATCCAAAGCCTACATACTCTATCTCGCAGCGCAGGTGACACCAGGACAGCCTCGGACACTTAGCTCAACTCAGGTAACCAGCACTTGGTCACCCTCGTAGGAAAGGTAACCAGACACTGCAGGGCAGAAGGTGGTTTAGCAACACTCAGGTCGACACACGGGCACAAGTATTCTTCTCTTCTCAAGTATCTTTCAAGTATTTCTTCTCACAAGTTGCGGCAGAGCGCATTGGTTTGGGGCTCTCCCGACAAACTCCTCTGAACTCTTCTATCCTACCTCAGCACGTCAGCATCTCTCAGCACAGATTCAGTGAAGTCAAGTCTGTACCTCAGAAGCCACTCGTTACCCTATTATCCTGTATTGCAAGAGACTTTTCAGTAAAGATCAGTTTATTTATTCTACTGGGACCAGCACCCATACACACAGGCTACACTGTCCTTGGGTCATTTTCCCCTTTCTGTGGGTGGCGGTACCAACAGTCTGGACCACCGTGATAACAGCCCAAGGGACCCATCACAGCCCGGCAGGTCACCGACCATTGGGGATCAATATAGCCAGCCACACACACTAAATGCAGGTACACCATCACACCTGTGTGCTGAGTTAGCACTGGCATCACGACTACATCCTAACTGGCTATATTCCAATCACCGACATAACAGCATCACAGCGGCTGAGCACTGGAACACCCGGTGATCCCCACATATTCCCTAATGGCAATGGCCTCTTTAGTATAACGTGTCCTGCTACAATACAAAAATATTGTGGGAATGGTTAAAGGAATGTGACAAAGAGTTTGGATTTGGCCTTCATAGGCTGACGGGTCCCGACCGTCAGCTTAGACATACTTACAGTTAAATGCAGAGCTAAGTAGCCAGCTGTAACAGAGTGAGGAGTCACTGGCTCATTGCTCTGCCATGTGGCTGCTGGCAGTCTCTTTTGCCAGCCTCTAGAGACCTGATGGAAAAGGAGGTCTCTCAATGCAGAACGCTCATGAAAAGCATTTTCAGGCGAACTACTTACAGGCGGCAAACTACCCACAGGGGGTCAAACTATCGATTGGGGGCAACAACCTACCCTGTCAGTAGATTTACACTGTCATGAACTAGTGACAGAGAATCTGAACAGAATGATGTATCGCTTATTTTGTTCTGAGCAGCTGATTAAGAGATATCCTCCAGAATAACATGGACAATAAGTAGTCCTCTCCATTATGTGCGTGAGCCCAGTAGTCCTGGATATTCATGAGAAGCCGAAAACTTCACCCACCAGCTGCTGATTGGCAGTTATCTATCCATGCTGTGTATAGGCACTCAACTGTCAATCAGCAACTGGGGGGCAGGGGGGAGGGAAGGCGGCAAGAATCCTATTCTCCTGCATATTAGGAGAATGGCTAAACAAAATTATGTAAGTAATACACCGATCTGTTCAGCATTCCTGTCACTAGTTTATGCTGCCCTCATTTAAGGATAAATATAGTGACAGATTCTCTTTAAGTAGTCACTTAAAATTCTGCTCAAGTCTCCAAACAAACACCCTATGTCAGAGACTGTGTCTCATACAAGTATGCTTATATTTTATATTTCTCCAAATTTTCCATTTTCACCTACTGCAGCAGAGGTACTACTACTTAAAGGGACCTATAGACTATCTCAACGCATCTTTTGAACAAGGACTTTGTATTGTAATGTACTTTGAAAACTGCTAAGTAAAATTTACAGTTATTCCAAGAAACTGTGTGATTGATGTCACACACTGCACAACAGTGATAACTATTTCTCGCCAAAGTGTTTGCGGTTCTGGGGAGAAGCTAGAGTACCACTCTGGCCTGTGACCACAGCCGAAGTACAGTACCTTAACACCCTACTAGCCTCCTGCACTTCACCACTATCTGCAAACCCCCAGCTCACTGCACACCTCTGTCCACTCCGTAAGGATATGTTCAAATTAACAATTTTCTGGAGCCTATTTTATGCTGCTGATTTTATACGGATAGGTCACTGATTATATCAAATAATACAAAATTATATTCTCTGTAGTCATAACCAGGGGAACATAATACAAGTATATTAACCCCCTCCCCGACTGCCCCACAGTGGGTGTCTGCTGCCAAGTGACACAACCCTGTAATTGCCCTGGTCGCACGCAGCTGTGATCACCAGGGCATACATGTATGCCCTGGTTTTGTAACAAATTTTCTGGATTTGCTAAAGTAAAAAAGCTGAGAGGACACCATCAAGGTATGCCAGGCCCATACTGTTAATAAAAATGCAGCCCGTAGATGAATTACGGGCAGATAGAGATCAGGATTACTACAGGGACGGCTTTTTAAATGGGAAGTAATAATCTCCATTTGTCAATGTGCTTTAAAAATAAAGTAACCACAAAGTCAATCATGCACATGTCCAGTCCAACCTCATCTTTCACAATAAAAACTAAAACTAGCAACAGACTAACCCTAGTAAATATTCTGTTGTCAGTTGTGGTAAGGATTTACTGTTCTTAGCTCAATATATGGAATCTGAGTGCGAATGGAGAGCAGTGGTCCAGATAACAGCTCGGTCAGCAGCTTCTGCTTTTTGCTTTCTCCCATAGTAATGTTTACTCAGCTAAAGCGATGGATTACATAACAATGTGGCTCAGTTGGCTTTTTTTTTACATGCTTTAATGTTTTACAATTTAGTGATCAGGAAATACAGATGTAACCGAGCTGAATGTGTCTTTTACCTTTTTTTTAACATGAAAACTCACCAAGTTAAAGTAGACTACTTGTTTCTAATAAAACCCCAAATCCTACACACACAGATACTTTAGTGTCCGTGTATATAAACAGTAATGCGTCCGTTCGTGTAGGTGTTTTTTGTTCTGAAAAATGTTTAATGAAAGCCTCCTGGGCTGGTGCTGTAGGCAGGTAGAACTAGGTAGGACACAAAACTTTACTCGTGTGTTCGTCTCACAATGTCAGCGGGACATAAAAAGGGGGTAAAAACGTCCACAGGATCAGACCTCTGTTTTTACTTTGCATTCAGCTCTGCCACCAGAGGTATAATGGCACAAAATGGCTGCATCTCTTGCCATCCTCCTCTTCAGTCACAGCGTTGTGCCGTAGTCTGGTTATAAGCGAGAGTACGGCTCTTCTCTGTCGGCTGTGCTTTCACGTATCAGGAGAGTACGGCACAGGGCTGTGGCTGAAGAGGAGGATAACACAACCTAAAGCAAGAGACGCCTTCTGCACCTGATGTCATTGCACTGAATGGTGGCGCTGGAACGCAGCCGTGCCATGATGTCACACTTCCGGTGGTTGAGCTGAGTGCAAAGTAAGCTTGGCTGGAGTACACCTTAAAAAGGGAAAGGTTTCTAATTCAGGAAGGGATAGAAAAACCTGAACAAGGGTCTTAAAAAAGTGGGATCATCTATGCTGAAGAGCGGGTGGCTGTCAAAAAGTCATTGAGACTGGAGGAGGGGGGCAAGGTTTGCTCTAGTGTAGTCCCAACAAAAGTGTATGTTGCATGAGAATTACCACAACTGGGTTAATTGAAAAGGGTCAGATGCCAGTGACAACGTTTGGACCAGTGTATAAAAATTGGGGGATGGGTCTTGAACCACAATTTCACTGGTTGTTAAAAGTCGAAGGCAAGTTACAAAGTTGTTTTTTTTTGTATTTTAAAAAAATGAGGGTTCTCATTTAAATTAAACCACAATTGCGTTAATTGATAAAAGTTGTAGGTCATAATATAATTTGGTTCTCTGCATACAAAAAAATAAACAATTATTGTGAATGTTGGGGGCCAGTAATAACATAGCTGGGTTCTTGGTATTACAAAAAAAAAAAAAAATCTTTAAAGTGAAGCACAATTGCGACTATTGTGAAAAGTCGGAATCCAGTAACATAGCTGGTTCTTCTTTAAATAGAACCACAATTGTGCTTATTGTTAATAGTGGGAGGCCAGTGACAAAGTTTTTTAGGCTATGTTCACACTGCGTATGAGTCCGGCCGCATTTCATACGCCGCCGTACATGTGCGGCTGAAACTACGGGCGTGGGAAAAGTAGACATGCGGCCGGATGCGTACGAACTGCGAACATACGCCCGTAGTACAGTTATTCTTCCCTAGCTTGTTTCGAAGCGATCTGAAACAGGTCATTTACTTGGAAATCTTCGCCCAGCCCCGTAAACCACACAGAACCTTTTGGATCGAAAAATCAAGTTCAATTTGGCTGAAATAAGTACTCCGTACGGGACCGCACTGAAATTCACGGGCGTGAATTTCAACATTTCCGTCCTAAAACAACGGTCTTGTTCATTTTTCACGGCACCGTATACGATCCGGCCGTAAGCTCATACGTAGTGTGCATTGTGCGGCCGTATATCGTATACTTTCAAGCGAACACATCAACCTCAAAACTACGTGCGTACATTCGCGGTTCGCACTACGGCCGGAAACATACGCAGTGTGAACATAGCCTTAAAGTGTTTCGCAAAAAAAAAAAAAGGATTTTCTGCATGACAGTAAAACAGCTGGACTAACTGAAGACAGTTGGGGACCACTTACATATTGTTACAAATAAAAAGTATATGGCACAGGAAAATAATACAGCTGGGCTAATGGAAAAGAGTTGGGGTTCACTTAAACAGTGTTGGCCAGTCTAATGGGGGGAAAAAGTCTTTCCTGAATAATGGGAACCAGAGTGTGTCTAATTTGGCGAGTCACCACAAACTTTTTACAGCCTCAGCTAGTTTATTAATTTAAAAAATTAAGGTAACCAGAGAGGGTCTAAATTTGTCAGTGACCACAAACTTGTATCTATCCTGGTTAAATTGATGTGTTATATCTGCACATTTTTGTCTTTTTGTTTTATGTATATTGAAATGTCTACCAGTTGCCAGTATTGCCACATCAATGCCATGTAAGATAAATTTGTCCAAGAATTTTAAAGGCAGCATATGATGTTACGTGTCTGCACTGAACAACTGGAGTGTCCGTGCCACTTCTTAAAGGAGCTTGAAATTTTTAATGTAATTTGAATTAGCTAGTCCTGTTGTTAACCCATATTTTAGTTGCATTTGCAGCCTTCTACCCATTTCACAGCCACTTTTTTCTTCATTGGTGTTCGGGTCTATGCAAAAGTTTGGGTAAAAGTCTGGGTCGTCAAACTGTTTGATCCTTAATATCAGCATGGCATTGTCTCAGGATGAGCACAATATGAGTATCATGGACTTGATCCCACCTCTGAGACTGGCACCTATATTCAGATCAAGGGCTTCCCATACCCCTCTAGGCTGCTTGCGACTAACAGAGGTGTTAAGGAAGCTGAAAAACAGTCAAATCTGGTAAGTTATTCACTTACGTAACTCCAACTTTAATGGAAGTTTTGCAAATAGGGTAACTCATGAGCTTACATTTTTTACAAAGCAAGGAAGCATTATAGCTTGCAGTGGTCCAGGGGCATGAGAAAGCCTCTTTGGCACTGTGCACAAGAGACTAAAATAATTTTCCTATATTATAGAAGTGCAGACAGATATATGAAATGTACGTGAATGGATAGTTGAGAGCCTTCTATGAACAAATGGTATAGCTACTATATTGTCACCATGATGCCTAGAGGAACCAGTGCTGGTTTCTTCCAAGAAACTTTTCTGTCTAGAAGCATTTGTTTGGCATTGCAAATAACCTTATCCTTATTCTTGCTGTGCAAGCTTTAGGGACGGACATACATCTTTGCATTTTGATTAAATTATTGAGAACTGACTTGCGTGTATGACTCAGTTTACTGTCATAGTAAATGCCGTTTTTCTCTGATGATTGGTCTTATCTATCAATGCTGACAGTCAGAGGTTTGTTTTACATATCCTTGGTGTCATAAGTTGATTTAGTTTAGGCTACATCTAAACTTCTTAGAAAATACAGGAAAGGAGATATAGGGGGAGATTTATGAAAGGGTGTAAATATACACCTGGTGTAAACTGCCCACAGTAGCCAATCACAGCTCAGCTTTCAGCTGTGATTGGCTGCTGTGGGCAGTTTACACCAGGTGTATATTTACACCCTTTCATAAATGTCCCCCATAGTGCATATAACATATCCCAGCAGTCAGAGCTGTAAGCTCCTGGGCCCTGTCGCAGAATATATAACAGGTCTTCCACTTAGCGTTTGCTATCATTACCATTTTCTCTGCCACTGCCAATTTAAAGGGCTGAGACGTGTGACTCCCCTGTAGCAATGTGCGAGACTCTCTTCTAATAGTGGCCTGTTGGTAGCCAACGACTAATGTTTCCTCCACACTAAACCTTGTCTGCCCTCAGCTTCCACTAGTGTCAGTTTATTTAATCCAACTGTAACTTAGAGGAGAAGTCCAGTGATTTCTAAAAGCCAGAATCCTGCAGGAGTAGGGGGGAAGTTGATAATAATTAGGAACTTACCTCTCCCCGTGCCCGTGGTGAGGGGCTGGGGCAGCTGTGGGACCCCGCCAGAAGTAATTTTCCCCAGAGTTGTGATGATGCCACAACTCAGGGGAAAATGACTGTAGGTGCACCCGCTTAGTGATGTCGCAACTTTTGACCAGCCCCTCTAGCCTACTTCACCATCTTTCTATCATATATGCATACATATTTTTATTGGCAAATTTAGGTAGAGTGAGGTGCGATTACAACTTTGTGTTGAATGATGCTACAAAAATCACAGCTAAGGAATGAATGCAGCAGGTGCTGCAACCTCACAGATTGTGCAATAGTCTTCAGTAAATTGAGTTGTTCTGCAACAGCTTTGGCCAGGGGATTGAGTATTGTGATGTACAACTGAGGGAAAGCAATGCATTCTGGAAATTGTAGTACTAAGCAACCACTCAACCATGAAATTCAGAACTAAGACCCCCAAAACTAATGGATTTTTGGTGGTTTCAAAACTGAGAAACAGATAAGCAATGCTATATGCTTCTGCAGCAGGTTTATTTTCTTACCTGATGTCATAGTGCCCCTTTAATCCCCCTGCACCTGTGGGGAGAGCAGTCTCCAGGTTAACATGTTAATAGCCAGGATATATATATATTTTTATATTTTTCTTTTCTCTTACTGCATATAATGCCATAATTTTTTCCAGTGGATCAATACTTGTCATCTTCACAGAATCTGTAAACTAGAATGAAACCACAAGTGTAATATACGATGGGGTGGTAATGTGATGCAATATTGAGTGGTTTATAATACTGCATATCAACAGGTTACATGCTGGTTTATGTAAGACATAGTCAGGTGTAATGTTCTGTTAAGAGCAATGCTGCTGATATAATCACAATGTAAACTAGGGCTCAGGCAACCAATTGTTCTGTGGTTACAAATGTGAGGGGACAGATATGTTGGTCTAAATGTAATACAATGTGGATTTAATGGCAAAGTAGAGAAGGTCGGATGAAAGGTGCATAGTGTGTTCCAAAAGGGGAAAGGTTCTGGCGATATAGGGGTCATCTTTTTGGGGGGCCAGTATCAAGGAAAGGATATGGATCACTGCTCCAGTGAGACTTCTGTGTGAATGGCTGCTGAAAGCAGTTCAGTTGGTATGGGATGCAACAGAATCACACAGTCCATAATTCCCTGGTAGTAAAACCAATTTTAAATATCATTTGTGACCTTTTGATATCTTCTGATTAATTTTTATTTTTTTCTATAGTGTTAAATAGAAGCTCACTGGAAGCTGAAGCTGTTTCATAGCAAGTGTTGTAATTTTTTTGTGTGTGTGTGTGTGTGTGTTTGTGTATATATACAGATCTTCATATAGACTAATTGTATTTAAAACCTGTTAAAATCATACACTAAACATAGTACATTTACCGTATATTTATAGACACCAGTGCTACACATCTCTGGAAACTGAATAAATGATGGCAGTGACTTGTACCCAGTGACTCACAGATCACGTCTTCTCTGATGGCAGTCACTCACTTTTCTTTTTCTTTCTCATATTTCCCATTAGAGAAACATTTTAGGTCCCATAAGCCAGCACATATAGTAAGAAGGTCCCCTCTTTGCCCCAATATAGTATTAAGGCCCCTTTGGACCACCAAATATTAGTTAAAATCTCCGTTGACATACCCTACCTCCATTAAGCTCTCTCTGTGCTTCCATAAAGTAGCTAGGCTCCCTGTGTTCAACCATGTAGTATTAAGGCCCCTCTGGGCCAACAATAGTAAAGACCCCCTGTGCCCCCAAATAGTAGTTACCCCCCCCCATGCATCAATATAGTCCCCTCTGTGCATCCATATAGAAGTTAGGCATGTCTGGGGATAGTGTTCATCACGTAGCAACTTCCTATCCCCAGACGTTAGTCCCGCAATGGACAGTTTCCCCCTAGTAGTTAGCCACCCACCCCTACCAAGTAGGCATTACCCCTGTAAGCAGCCCCTTCTGTAGGCATCTTCCCTTAAAGTCGCCTCATAGATAAAGCGCCCCTGCTACAACTAAGACCAGGCCTGTCTTAGTTGAAGTTGCAGAGAAGGCAATGCAATGGAATGGGAATAGACAATGTAGCCTTTACACAGCTGGACAAGCTGATTTCCACACACACACACACATTGGAACCACAGATGTACGGTCTGGCAAAATTGAATAGTGATGTTTTATAAGACAATTTCCTATGCCTTCTGAGTAATAAATAGTGGGTACATCTTCTATATGTATTGTAAAAATGTATATTTTGCAACTAAAACTACAAATATATTTTTACAACCCAGTGGGGCAGGAGGGGGGGGGGTTTACGATTTACCTCCTTAAGGAATCTGCTAACATCCTTTCATTTCTGAGGGCCCATGCACATGTCCAATAAATTTATCAGGAAATCCAGATACATTTCTGGACCCTGGATTTTTCCTTAAAGGGGTACTCCGGGCAAAATGTATTTTTTAATATGTAATTTCATAAGGAAAGTTATACAAATCACTAATATACACTTATTATGGGAAATGCACATATAGGGCAATTTCCCTCAATTTAGTACATCAGGCAGGCTCATTTCCTCAAAAAAAACATGACGTCACGTCTCAAGTGTATGCACCAGCAGGGGGCGCATGTAGAAGTATAGAATTAAAATAGACGTAGATGAATCAGTGCCTTTCCCTCCCTTCCTGTGCTTGCAATGTCCCATCCCACTGCCTGTCTCCCTACGTGCTTTCTGGTCCTGATACACCCGGTCCCATGCAGCGGGGTGAGCGCTCCTTATTTGCCGCTCACCCGGCTGCAGAGGCCGTCCAGCTGCACAACTGCTCGCCCCGCCGCCCGGTCCCATACAGAAGTGCTCACCCCATCCCGGTGCCGGCGGGCTGAGCGCTCCTGCACCTCCTCTCACCACCTGCCGGTGGTCTATTAGCCCCCAAGCCCTCACCCTGCCGCCCGATTCCATGCAGCAGCGCTCACCCGGTCCCGGTGCCAACAGGGTGAGCGCTACTGCACCTCCACCTGCCAGCTACCTGTGTCATAACCACCGAGCCCTTACCCCGACGCCCGGTCCCATACAGTAGCGCTCACCCCGTCCTGGTCCTGGTGGGGTGGGCGCTCCTGCACCTCCTCCCGCCACCTGCCTGTGTGATAGCCCCCGATTTTTTTGAGGAAGTGAGCCTGCCTGATGTACTAAATTGAGGGAAATTGCCCTATATGTGCATTTCCCATAATAAGTGTATATTAGTGATTTGTATAACTTTCCTTATGAAATTACATATTAAAAAAATACATTTTGCCCAGAGTACCCCTTTAAGTGTGTCCATGTGGGAAAATAGGGCAGGAAGTTAAAGATCCTGTTTTGGAATTGTCCAGAATTCTAGCACAGATGCCCCATAGAACCCTATGGAAGCAACCAGAATTCTGGATAGCTCTGGAAGTCTGGATGCACAACTGGCCAGCGCGGTAGCTGCACCTGGCCCTTTAACTGTATGCACTCCTAATCAGGAGCTCATACAGTTAAATACAGTGCTATGTTAGACAGAGAAAGCAGCCATTGTCTCCCCACCCTGTCAATAACTCTTTTGCCTGGAGACATCATAATTCCTCCGGCCACAAGAGGCCGCTCTCCCCAGCGCTTCAGACACCATCTGGAGAGCTGTGCAGTTAAGTCTGTGTTTTATTTATTCATTTATTTTTCCTTTCTATTTTTATGGTCAGGAAATATTTTTCTTGAAGCCCAAAAGACTTCCTGATCAGTAAAATGGTAAAAATGATCATGGACATGCAAATGAATAGCAAGCTAGAGTTACATATAGGATAGGATAATTTCAGCCCCTCAAAAGTACATCATAGATAAAACTGGTACATAAAAAATTGGAATTTTTTTTTATAATTATTTAAAGAATAAAGAAAATTATGGCAAATAAAATAAACACAAAATCACTTAGATAAGTAAAATCAGTTTTTTTCGCGTGAAGTGACAGCTGAGAAAAATGTGTGGTTAATCATTTCAGACTGGCCCACTATGAAAGTTGTGTGGCTTCTGTAGGATGGTTGCCGGCGCTGGCATACAGTCTAGTTTCCTGCGTCGGAGAGACTGAACTGTATTACTAATTACGTCAGGAGAGTGTGAGGATACTTGAGTTTGCCCGGGGCTTCAGTGTTCCATCACAGCAGGATTCCCGTCATTTACAGCACGTTGTGTCATGAAAACGCTTACATAAGAAGGTCTACCAGTCAAAATGCTTGTGAATTACAAGGAGAACATTGTTCCTGCAATATTTATTAGATTATGTGTGCTCAAAGAAAACCAAATCAGATGATGTCACCTTTACATAGAATTTCTAAAATGATGTTACAAAGACTCTGTAAATAGATCAAACTGTGATTTATTGGTTAAAACACAAATGAGCCATGGCTTTAGTTGACGCTTGTTATTATTATTAGCATTATAAAAACCTAAATATGTTTAACATGAAAACTTGATTCATACAATAGATTCAGGAATGCTTTAAAGCGACTCTGTACCCACAAACTGACCCCCCCAAACCACTTGTACCTTCAGATAGCTGCTTTTAATCCAAGATCTGTCCTGGGGTCTGTTCAGCAGGTGATGCAGTTATTGTCCTAAAAAACAACTTTTAAACTTGCAGCCTGTGCCAAACGGGAGTATCTGTGCCCTGTGCCACCACCCATCCGTCCCTCCTCCTCCCCACCCTCATCATCATTAAAAATGCCACTGGAACATTTTCTCTAGCTGAACACTGCACAGGTGGTTAACGATCCAGCGCATGTTCTGTATTCACACAGCTGACTAATAGGACACAATCTGCCTGGAGCATTCCTAATGATGAAGAGGTTGGGGAGGAGGGACGGAGAGGTGGTGCAAAGTTAGGGCAAAGATACTCCCGTTTGGCACAGGCTGCAAGTCTAAAAGTTGTTTTTTAGGACAATAACTGCATCACCTGCCGAACAGACCCCAGGACAGATCTTGGATTAAAAGCAGCTATCTGAAGGTACAAGCTGTTTGGGGGGGACCCATTGTGGGTACAGAGTCGCTTTAAGGGGTTAACCATCAGCAAAATCCATGCGCAAATATTCTTGTATACCTTTAGGCCTCATTCACACATCCGCAAAATTTTTCTGTAAATCAGGGGTGGGGAACCTCCGGCCCGCGGGCCGCATCCGGCCCCTGAGACCTCCCGATGCGGCCCGCGGCCCGCAGCTCCCCTGTGATGCTCGCCGCTCTGCTGGGGAAGAAGCCGGCATACACCGCATCCTCCGGTGTCTGTGACAGCTGGCGGACACCGGAGGATGCTGTCTGTGCCGGCTCCTTCCCCAGCAGAGCGGCGCGTGTCTTTAGTCTCTTGCGGGCCGCGCGCGATGACGTCATTTCATCGCGCGCCGCCTGCAGGAGAAGACCGGCACAGAGGACCTGGGAGAGAAGAGGACCTGGGCAGCGTGGGAACGGAGGTAAGGTGAGTGGGATGTTTATTTTTTTTATTTGGGGGGTTAACTAGGATCCCAGGGACATGACTGATGGGGGGACAACTAGGCTACCAGGGACATGACTGATGGGGGGGGGGACAACTAGGCTACCAGGGACATGACTGATGGGGGGGGACAACTAGGCTACCAGGGACATGACTGATGGGGGGGACAACTAGGCTACCAGGGACATGACTGATGGGGGGGGACAACTAGGCTACCAGGGACATGCCTGATGGGGGGGGGGGGGATAATTAGGCTACCAGAGACATGACTGATGGGGGGGGGGGGAATAACTAGGCTACCAGGGACATGCCTGATGGGGGGGGGGAATAACTAGGCTACCAGAGACATGACTGATGGGGGGGGGGAATAACTAGGCTACCAGAGACATGACTGATTGGGGGGGGGGAATAACTAGGCTACCAGAGACATGACTGATTGGGGGGGGGGGAATAACTAGGCTACCAGAGACATGACTGATGGGGGGGGGGGAATAACTAGGCTACCAGGGACATAACTGATGGGGGGGGACAACTAGGCTACCAGGGACATGCCTGATGGGGGTTAACTAGGCTACCAGGGACATGCCTGATGGGCTGATGGGGGGGGGGGGGGGGAATAACTAGGCTACCAGGGACATGCCTGATGGGGGGGGGGGACAACTAGGCCACCAGGGACATGACTGATGGGGGGGACAACTAGGCTACCAGGGACATGACTGATGGGGGGGACAACTAGGCTACCAGGGACATGACTGATGGGGGGGACAACTAGGCTACCAGAGACATGACTGATGGGGGGGGACAACTAGGCTACCAGGGACATGACTGATGGGGGGGACAACTAGGCTACCAGGGACATGACTGATGGGGGGGATAACTAGGCCACCAGGGACATGACTGATGGGGGAGACAACTAGGCTACCAGAGACATGACTGATGGGGGGGGGATAACTAGGCTACCAGGGACATGACTGATGGGGGGGGAATAACTAGGCTACCAGGGACATGACTGATGGGGGGGGGGGGGACAACTAGGCTACCAGGGACATGACTGATGGGGGGACAACTAGGCTACCAGAGACATGACTGATGGGGGGGGAATAACTAGGCTACCAGGGACATGCCTGATGGGGGTTAACTAGGCTACCAGGGACATGACTTGGGGGTTAACTAGACTACAAGGGGCATCACTGGGGGTTAACTACAATAGCAGGGGCACTAGGGGAACAATACTATGCCTTGTCCTGGGTGATGCAAACCCCCGCTACTAACTGCCGCGCACGGTATGCGGCCCTCGAATGATTTTATTAATGCCTGACCGGCCCTCGACATGGAAAAGGTTCCCCACCCCTGCTGTAAATGCACAATTAAGGACAAATGTATATCCCATTGGTTTCTATGTTCCTATTCACGCATCCGCAAAATTATTAAAGGGGTATTCTCAACTGCCCAATTCTTCTTGTTACAGATGCTGAGCTAGGGATGTTGGTTAATGATTGACATGTCAGGCAAGCAGCACTTTGGTGATGAAATTGCTTTCGCTTGCCTGAACAGGCACACTCCTGATTCTGATCTATAGCTTGTATAGGTCCGCATTGGATGCACAATGCTACTGTTTCAAGACCTGCTCTTGCAAGCCCTGGAGCTGTCAAAGCAGGGGAGCAAGGTTCAAAGCAGCTGTGTGTTCTCTGCACCCCCACTGTTATTTGTATATACTATGCAAGTACATCGACAACGGTGCAGACCTCGGGACAGCACACTGTTTATTTTAGCTTCTGGGGGACAATAGATTGTGGCAGTCATGGTCTGTTGTTCCCCAGAAGCCAAAAATAAACAGTGTGCTGTCCCATGTTTTACACTATTGTCTGTGTATTTGCATATACACATAACCATGATGGCACCGAGCACACATAGCAGCTCGGTACCTCGCACGCAGGTCCTGGAACAGTAACATCAAAACCTATGAAGCTGAAGAATTTCTGCACATACACTGAAATACAAAATCCTGATTCCCAGCCAGTATCAAGCTGCACCACAGTACCTTTTTGGTATCTGTCCCCATCTCTGCCCACCCCTGTCTGAGCCTATTACAGCCCTGTAAATATTTCCATTCTATCAGATGCAAAGGTACCTCACATGCTGCCCCACCAGTAGGAAACAAGTCCCAACCCTTATTTATAAGTCTGGTGGGGAGGGCCATGTGGCAGATTAGTTTTAGTTCTGTTTCCACCGAAGAGGGAAAAGCTGTTAAAAAGGGTGTATTTTCCGGGGCCTGGCCCTGTGGCCAGTGCCTAAATAACTAAAAGACTGAAGACCTATTTTCATACAAGTTCGTGAAAGCCAGGCAATGGGTTGCTAAAGCCTAAAGGGGTTAACTACCACAGGCAAAGGGGTCACACCATTCTGCGTTGAGGGGGATTATCACGCTCAAATTTTCTTCAAGTCCTTCAAGTTTGACCAAGGACATATTCAAAGCGGTTGAAGAAGTTTCTTAGAGTTGATGGGCCCCCTGTTTTCTGCTCAGCTTCCTTGGCATATGTTGAGGAGCTAACTTTGCCTAGTCATGCAAACCTGGGACCCGTATTACTGGGCTTTCCTTTCTGTGTACTTTGCAAGCGTCAACAGATCAGTTATAGCTTTAAGTACAGGTTTTCCTCTTATTTAAAGTTTATTGCAAGTGTAGCCAAGGTGGTCAAAATCCCAACAGGGTGCCATGTGTATATGTAGAGGCTCCCTCCAGGTAGTCCCCTCACCACAAGTATAAGTTTTCACTAACGCTTTTAAAGACTTGGCAAAACCTAAGTAATGTCTATCTACAGTCCAACTGCTAAAGCAGGATTCACCCAAGAAACCTCTTAAAGGGAACTGGCACAGCTATAGTACCTCTCAAGCGCAAACGCACCTTCTGAACACAGGTGCGTTTACAGGTGCCTAAGGAGAGTTACTACTACTCCAGGCCCTGTGCCAAGTGCCACAGCTGTAATGCTATATCAGCACCCTGGGCTCATTGGTCACCACATATTTCTCCCCCCTGTAATGATTAGGTTGGAAGGTGTTAGGACTGTAGATTACATACACTGCTAGAATGACAGTGTCAAGTATGTACAGTGCCTGTCATTCTGTCGCCACATGCGCAGTGAACATATGACCTAAGACTCGGGCCTTAGAGTTTCACTGCACATGTGCCAATATCGCTCTGCACAGCACATGCACAAGATCTTCAACACTGTTAAGGCGCCATCTTTGACATTATCCACCAATGAATAAATCCAATTGTTTCCTTTGGCTAATAAAGGTATATTAGAATATATGCACATACATTTTGCTAATGGTTAACTCCTTTAGCCCCATAAGGACCAGGCCAATTTTCATTTTTGCATTTTCTTTTTTTCTTGTCGTTTTCTGAGAGCCATAGCGCTTCGGGAATCAATGAAAAAAGGATGCTGATGTGCAGCCTGGCGTGCGGCCGACGGCCTCATTGAATTGAATGGGCAGGACATAATTCATTTGTAACTACGTTCTTTTCATTTGGCCGAAATATACTTTTGTGCCGGACTCAAAAGCATGGTCTTCCGCGCTTTGGAGTCCTGCACACAAGAAGCATCCGTTGGGCAAATAAAATGGTAAAGGGAATTAGTTTAAACTTTTATTAGGGTATGTCATATTTTTTTTTACTTTTTTTTTTACTCATTTTAAGCCACCCCTAGGGGACTATTATGTTCATTTATTACATTGCTAACACCGGTCAATGCTATGCCATTGTTTAGCACTCATCAGTCTGATCTGCAGTCTTCCTATAGAGTCTGCCTGAGCCTGAACTCGCTTTATAAAGCCCCTGGACCTTCTGGTGTACTGGTATGTCTTAGGTTCTTAAGGGGTTAATCATGCATAAAGGATCTATTGCTTGAATCAAGTTTTTATGTTGAACACATTTTTAAATGTAATTTTTCACCCTGTTCAGGTACCCTTTTTGACACCATCAACCAATGAATAAATGTGTTTCTTTTTACCAAAATGAAGACACTGACAATTTCTATGGGTGTTATTACACGTGCCGATGGGGGCCCGATAATACTGTAAACGAGCGCTGATCTGCTAGATCGGCGCCCGTTTACTGAGCCTGTTACACGGCCCGATTATTGTTTAACAAGGGCTGCATGGACATCGTTACCGATGTCATTGCAGCCCTTGTTTAAACTTTATACATTACCTATACAGGCTGCAGGGCTCCTCTTGCGGTCTTCTTCTCTCCACGGTGGCCAGTGATTGGCTGAGCGGCCTGTCAGCTGAGACAGGCCGTCCTGAAGAAGACCGCAAAAGGAGCCCTGCAGCCTGGATAGGTAATGTAAATCGTCAGTCGCTGGCCGCGCACCGCTATTACACGTAGTGATGTGTGGTAGGCGCCTGACAATTATAGGTTCAAACCTATATCAACGATCAGCTGATGATCGTTATCATTGGCTGATCGTTTTTATTACACTGATCGTATTTATTACACTGAGCGATAATCGGCCGAATCTGGCCAATTCGGCCGATTATCATGCCATGGAAAAGGCCCCTAAAGGTATAACTGCACAAGGTTTACTTAGATGTACATATGTTTACTTAGATGTTTACTGATAGATGCATAACCTCTTGGGGGGAGGGTAAATTTGCTGTAACTACTAAAATACTGTCGCACCCTATAGATAATATTTCTTGAGCAGGTAACAATACTTTAATATCTGATTAGACTTTTGCTGTAACCATAAATTTCTAAATTTGTCCTTTGCCCAACTTTGAAATATTACCTTTCCTCTATTATCAAGGGTTTAACAGTTTCAAAGGGATCTCTGAAATCAGGTGCATATGCTGACTAATAAAATATACTGTATCTATGCTTAGCTTTAATCATTTGTCAGCAGATAAGGAGAATTCACTGACACGTCCCGTACATACTACATTTACCTTAGATGATGTAACCTTTTAACCTGTCTGAGCAATTTCCTAAGAAAATGTGAAACACTTAAAAATTTATTTTTTTTCTGGTGAAACTGTCTTCAGCAGTATGGAGCATGTATTTCCCAGAAGAAGGTGCTTACGCTTGTAATACCACCTTCAAGACAAGGTGTAAAGGTATGTGAGGTAAATCAAGTACAAGCAGGAAACAGCAATTGAGTGAAGTGGACAGGAAGTCTGATGACTAACGCCAGGGTTGTCTATAAATCAGGATACACTAATGTGAAGTGTAAATGTATCCTACACATAATTCCTTCCGTTTTATAGGGTCAATAAAGGAACAAGAGGTTGTCTAGAAACAGCAGCTCTCTCTTGTCCATGGAGTGGATCTGGCATTGGAGCTAAGGCTAGGTTCACATCACAATTTTGCAATTCGTCTCACTGTATCCGTTTTGCAAAACGTACAGGAAAAACGTGGTCAACCACATTTTTTTGTACATTTCAAAATGTAAAAAAAAAAAAAAACGATCTGTTTGGATCCAGTTTTGTTTTAAAGGCTTTGTTCACAAAACGTATTTTTTCGTATTTATACAGCCATTGTTGCAATCTGCAACAGCGGAGGTAAAAATACAAAAAAATACGTTGGCCGGGTGTCTATGAGATCCCGGCCGGAGCGAATACTATGTGTATACGCTACAGCCGGAATCCCATAGACACCTGGCCAGGTGACATGTCAGTTTTCTGTGTCCGCTATTCAGTGAATAGCGGCCGTTGGAAACCATGTCAGTGCAAACTATGGAGTGAGCGGCTGCGGGCCGTAAGCTTCATAGTGTGCTGTGAGGAGTTCTGATGCGGGCCTATACAGCACTGGGGTCCTGGGTTCGAATCCAATTAAGAACAATATTTCTCATATGCACCAAAGGTTTACTTAAAATTATGTGAAATTAGCCCCTAGCCAAGAGTAAATAGATTGTGAGCCTTTAAAGGGGTAGTGCGGCGGTAAACAATTATTCACAGAATAACACACATTACAAAGTTATACAACTTTGTAATGTATGTTATGTCTGTGAATGGCCCCCTTCTCCGTGTCCCACCACCCCCACCTGTGTACCCGGAAGTGTGGTGCGCTATACATACCTGTCACGTGCCGACTCATCTCCGATCTTCAGTCTGCGATGTCGTCTTTGGACGGCCCGGTCGAATCCCTCCGAGCGTCCTGAGTGCCGGCCGCCCTCTGCCGCGTCATCGGCTGCTCAGCTGCGATTGGCTGAGCACAGTTTGGCTCAGCCAGTCGCGGCTGAGCAGCCGATGACGCAGCAGAGGGCGGCCGGCACTCAGGACGGACGGAGGGATTCGGCCGAAGACGACATCGATGACTGAAGATCGGAGACGAGTCGCCACGTGACAGGTATGTATAGCGAAATAACCGAAAGTTCCAACAGCACCTCGGAGATACTCCAAAAAATTGATCGAAAAATAGAGAAGTAGGATGCACGCAGGACGGCTCACAATCCTTGGTGTGAGCACTGAACTGTAGAAGAAAAGGGATCCCACAGCATCCGATGCAAAATAAAGTGTGTTTATTCACACATCAGGGTACAGAAGTGCAACGTTTCGGCCAATCCGGCCTTTGTCAAGCATACACATGGCGTGTTAACAGGGGATATATATATGTGCAAAACATAAAAGAATCAACCCACGGGGAGGTACATGGGAGGGAGGGGGGAGGAGGAGGTGAAGACAAAAGAAGAGGGTAAAAAGAAAAACCAGGGATGGCACAGCTCATATTAATCATATATAGACATCTCACTAATAATGATCAACACTTGATGTGTGCTCGGATAAGTGTGTGATCATATGCGGTAGATATCGTGACACTCACAGGCTGAGAATAAGTGCATTACATATACAGGCATGTTTCATACATTACCAGGTCTTGGATGTAGCCGGCATGACAGGAGACTATGCACGGAGAAGCGCTGACAGCTTCCGGACGCCAGGATCAGCTGATCCGTGCTGCCGCGCGTGCGTGGTCACGTGACTGGCAGAGTGACGTAGACCAATAGCAGTGTGAAAGGGAGGAGCTGTGTCCCGGTTGTCAAGGTGCTGAGAAACATAAACATCAGGCTGTCAAAGCAGCCCGGCGCTCATGTCGGGTGGGCAGCGGGGGCACCATGTGTCAGGCTGGAAAGCTCCCAATGGACAGGAGATAGGTAGAAGAGCATGTTATTAGAGAATGCATATGAGTCCAAATAATAACCACAGAATGCATATTATTAGAGAGCATGTTATTAGAGCATGTTATTAGAGAATGCATATGAGTCCAAATAATAAACCACAGAAGGTGGCCCAATTTTTGTAGGTCCACATAAAGGTGGACAAATAGAGAAAATCTAAGTAAATCCAGGGATCATGACCCGACATTGCAGGTCTGCACTGTAGATGTCAGCGCTGTGGGGTTGTATAAAGGATCACAGTGGTGATATCGCGGTAACGCAAATCAATGCCGTAGGTGGCAGCATAGTGGACTATGTAGTGGTTAGGTGACCATGGGAAAAATGACCCGACATCGCAGGTCTGCGCTAAGTACAGTAGCGCTTTGGAGCTACACCAATGGAGAGTGGCCAAACGGGGTAGGACCTGTGATGGCCGGTATGCGCTATGTCTAATGGGGACATGAAATAACACAACCGTCCCATGGACTCCAGAGATCTGGACGATGACTGAATACATAAATAGTGGGAGAACATATCGAGAGCCGTTGTCCTACAACAAATCCGTGCACGGCACCACAGTGTATGTGGACTGTCATATGAGGGTAAGCACTAGCTCAGGATGGACTATTAGGCTCAATGTCTCCGCACCATACAGTAAGGGTCAGTGTATAACGGCTGAGAGGTACCACGGCCTGTATGGGCACACGGTGGTCTGTGTGGGTTACACACAGAACCACATGTGTAACCCCCAAGTCAAAGGTCCCCCCAGCACTAAAGCAGGTATCAACCCAGGACTGTGTTGGTATATGGGGTAAAGGGATAATGATGGTCACTCCTGGCCAAGGTACTAGGTCACCATAACTCACTACGGGAATACTAAAAATAAATTCATGATAGACTCAAAATATGATGCTCAACAGTTTATTTAGAAAAAGCAGATAGCAAAAAGTGCATAGAAAGGAAAAAGGAATAGAAGCAAAAAGGGAGTCCCAGCCATCAACTCCGGATATCCCATGTATGTGGCACAGCAACCGAAGTCTCTCTCATGTCCGGCTAAATACAAGACCAGTCTCAACAGCTGAAAAGAAGGGGAGACACAATAAAGTTAGTATATCACTTGGCACATATGTCAGGAGATCCCCATAGGTTAAGACACACTATCTGAAAAAACCGCTGTGCTAATCCCCACCCCTAAAGAAGAATTTAAAAAAAGGGAAAAAATCAACAAACACCCGTACATTAAATGTCCATATAGAAGTCAAACTATACAGAGAAGTTGTAACCGAAGGCCACAGATGCGCAATACTGTAAGTCCAAGAACAAAGCAAATATTGTATATGTACACAACAATTTGGTCTAAGGTCTGGTGGGTTAAGAGGCATGTTCTGTCAGAGAGAAGCTGGGGGGGAAGGAAGGAAGGGGGGGGGGAGAGAAAAGGGGAAGGGGAAGGGGGAAAAAAGGGGGGGGGGGGGAAAGGGAGGGGAAGAGGGAGTGGAAAAGGTGGGGCTAAGGGGGAAAGGGAAAACGGGGGGCGGAGAAAAAAGAGAAGGGGGGGGAGGGGAGAAAGCAAAAAATAAGGCTGTACAGGAGAAAATAAATAACGTAAACATATACAAGGAAGGCAGAAGAGCCGAAATTGTATGATGAATGGTACGACAAATGAGATAATGTTCACTGATGTATCCCGTACATCTAGGGCTATCACTATCTTAAAGGTAACAGTCCAACAGGGCTATGGTCAGACTATCAAAGGTTCCATCTGATCTCCATATTGAGGCCTTTTGGGTGTAAAGTGTCCAGATCAAAAATCCATTTAGTCTCTTTAAGTCTCAGGAGTCTTTGTCTGTCCCCACCTCTCCTGAAGGGGGGAACATGATCAATGATCCTATACCGCAACTGGCTGATGCTGTGATTTGCCTCTTTAAAATGTTTAGGAATAGGGAGATCAATCATGTTTGTCCGGATCGTACTTTTGTGCTTGCTAATGCGTGTTTTAGCACTCATGGTTGTTTCACCCACATATGCAAGTCCACATGGGCATGTGATAAGATATATGACATAATCAGAGTTGCATGTGTATCTATGTTTAATGGGTATAACTCTGCCAGTGTGTGGATGGGTAAAGGGATCCCCCTTGACCAAATTGTTGCAAGCAGCACACCCCAAACAGGGAAAATTGCCCTTTTTAGGGGGGGCTAGATAAGTTTGTGTGCTGGTAGGTGTTACGGGAACCTCTGTTTTAACAAGTATGTCCCTGAAATTTCTGTTTCTCTTGTAGGAAAGAAGAGGCGGTTGTGTAAATTCATTGATACGAGGGCATCCTCTCTGGAGAATACCCCAATGTCTTTTAAGGACTTTACCTATCCTATTGCTGTGGGTGCCGTAGGTAGATACAAAAGGTATCCGTTTTTTTGGCTCCCTGATACGGGCTCTGAACGTCTCTGTATGGGTTGTGTCAGCAATACGTAATCTGTGTTGGTTGATTACAGAGGGAGGATATCCCCTCTTTAAAAATTTGTCACACATTCTATCCAATCTGTCGTCTACTAACTCAGGGTCACTCACAATTCTTTTTACCCGTAGGAGCTGGCTCCAGGGCAGGGATTTGACCATATTCCTCGGATGATTACTGTCAAAGGTAAGTAAATTGTTCCTGTCCGTCTGTTTGGTGTAAAGGTCCGAGCCCAGTCTGTCGCCAATTTTGTATATGAGGGTATCCAAAAATTGGATTCGTTCCGTGGAGTGTGTGACAGTGAATCTGAGTTCCGGATGTATACTGTTGAGTGTATCCTGAAAAAGAAGTAATTCTGTCAATGTGCCGTCCCAGAGAAAAAACACATCATCAATGTAACGGAGCCAACTGCGCACCTTCGTCATATGTGCGGATGTGTATATGTTGGTTTCCTCAAAAATCGTCATGTAGATGTTGGCGTAGGTGGGCGCCATGTTGGAGCCCATGGCTGTCCCCCTCTTTTGTCTGTAATATTCACCCCTAAATTCGAAGTAGCTGTGCTGTAAGATGAATGAAAGCAGTTCAATGATAAACTTAGAACAGCTGTGGGAAAAAGTGGAGTTGTTAAGGCATGTCTGTATGGCTTCTAATCCCAACGTGTGTTCAATTGATGTGTACAGAGAGCACACATCAAAGGACACAAGAAAAGTGTCCCCACTGACACTAAGGTCTGAAATTTTGGTCAAGAAGTCCGTAGTGTCCCTAATGTAGGACCTAGCTGTGGTGGCAAACTCTCTGAGTATACGATCCAGAAAGATGGCTGCATGGTTGAAAATAGATTCCCTTCCAGAGACTATCGGTCTACCTGGGGGGTTCATGAGATCTTTATGTATTTTAGGTAAAGTGTATAGCACAGGGGTGACTGGATGTGCTGGGGTAAGGTAATCAGATAATTTCTCATCAATGATGTTCGCTTCCCTTGCCTGATCTATTAATGCTTTAAGAAGAGTGTTGTATCGTGAGGTTGGATTGTAAGGCAGTTTTTCATATACATTGGTGTCTGCTAGTTGATGTTTAATCTCTTCTACGTATTGGCTGGTGTCCATCACGACTAAGGCTCCCCCTTTGTCGGCGGGTTTAATCGTGATTTGTTTGTTCCGTGTTAGGTCATCGAGGACCTGTCTTTCTATCCTGGAAAGATTGTTATGTATGTGTCCAGTGCTGTTCATTCTCCTCAATGACTCTATCTCTGTAGAGACTAATTTGATGTATGCCTCTATGCAGTTGTCAGTGGGGGGCGGAGAAAAAGTGCTGCGAGGTCGTAAGCCTAAGTCCTTAGCAGTGAGTTCAGTGGTATGCGTGGTAGGGGAGGGTGTAACTGGAGATTGTGAGAAGAAACCTTTCAATCTAAGTTGTCGGTAGAAAGCTTGTAGTTCTTGTTCAACAATGAACCAATCAGTAGTGTGTGTTGGACAAAATGAAAGTCCTTTGGACAGTACTGCCACCTGTAAGTCAGAGAGGGAGAGTGAAGAGATATTTACCACTAATTGTTGTAGTTCACTGGTGGTTTTCTGGTTGTCCTCACTGGTCTCTGCTCTGTGGGGTCCCTTGTGGCTCCTTCGATGTTTGCGACCACCCCTCTTACTTTTTTGCGGACGGCTGCTGTTGGATCCTGGGATAAAAAAGCCGGGTTCTCCGTAGAATGTTGGTTGGTTCTCTCTTGTGTAGACTCCTCTGAAGTGTCAGATTCTGCTGAGGTGAGTCCAAATCTCGGTCCTGTTTGTTTGGGACGTCCTCTTCCTCTGCCTTGGGGGTATCTGCGTGGACCTCGAGATTGACCTGTGGGGCCTTTGTTTGTTTTTGGTATCTGCCAGCTGAACACGTGGCCTTTAGTGTAATCTTCTATGTCACGATGCCACTTATTAGCCTTTACTTTCTCAATGTCCTCACAATATTTATTGATGTCAATGTCGCCTTTAGTTTTGATGTCCTTCCATTCATCAGCTGATAGTTTGCTGCTTAGTAGTGCTTCAGTGGTAGTGATAGTCTTTTTGCAGGTAAGAATTTCTGGGTTAAGAAATTCTAGATTTAGCAGAATAAGGTCAAAACAGTACTTTTTAGTTATTGCCTCGAACTTGGTACAAAATTGCTTGTTCTCTGGAAACAGATTGGGTCTCAAATGGGGTCTCAGTGCCGTGCACGGATTTGTTGTAGGACAACGGCTCTCGATATGTTCTCCCACTATTTATGTATTCAGTCATCGTCCAGATCTCTGGAGTCCATGGGACGGTTGTGTTATTTCATGTCCCCATTAGACATAGCGCATACCGGCCATCACAGGTCCTACCCCGTTTGGCCACTCTCCATTGGTGTAGCTCCAAAGCGCTACTGTACTTAGCGCAGACCTGCGATGTCGGGTCATTTTTCCCATGGTCACCTAACCACTACATAGTCCACTATGCTGCCACCTACGGCATTGATTTGCGTTACCGCGATATCACCACTGTGATCCTTTATACAACCCCACAGCGCTGACATCTACAGTGCAGACCTGCAATGTCGGGTCATGATCCCTGGATTTACTTAGATTTTCTCTATTTGTCCACCTTTATGTGGACCTACAAAAATTGGGCCACCTTCTGTGGTTTATTATTTGGACTCATATGCATTCTCTAATAACATGCTCTAATAACATGCTCTCTAATAATATGCATTCTGTGGTTTATTATTTGGACTCATATGCATTCTCTAATAACATGCTCTTCTACCTATCTCCTGTCCATTGGGAGCTTTCCAGCCTGACACATGGTGCCCCCGCTGCCCACCCGACATGAGCGCCGGGCTGCTTTGACAGCCTGATGTTTATGTTTCTCAGCACCTTGACAACCGGGACACAGCTCCTCCCTTTCACACTGCTATTGGTCTACGTCACTCTGCCAGTCACGTGACCACGCACGCGCGGCAGCACGGATCAGCTGATCCTGGCGTCCGGAAGCTGTCAGCGCTTCTCCGTGCATAGTCTCCTGTCATGCCGGCTACATCCAAGACCTGGTAATGTATGAAACATGCCTGTATATGTAATGCACTTATTCTCAGCCTGTGAGTGTCATGATATCTACCGCATATGATCACACACTTATCCGAGCACACATCAAGTGTTGATCATTATTAGTGAGATGTCTATATATGATTAATATGAGCTGTGCCATCCCTGGTTTTTCTTTTTACCCTCTTCTTTTGTCTTCACCTCCTCCTCCCCCCTCCCTCCCGTGTACCTCCCCGTGGGTTGATTCTTTTATGTTTTGCACATATATATATCCCCTGTTAACACGCCATGTGTATGCTTGACAAAGGCCGGATTGGCCGAAACGTTGCACTTCTGTACCCTGATGTGTGAATAAACACACTTTATTTTGCATCGGATGCTGTGGGATCCCTTTTCTTCTACAGGTATGTATAGCGCACCACACTTCCGGGTACACGGGTGGGGGTGGTGGGACACGGGGAAGGGGGCCATTCACAGACATAACATACATTACAAAGTTGTATAACTTTGTAATGTGTGTTATTCTGTGAATAATTGTTTACCGCCGCACTACCCCTTTAAGGGGACCAGGACCGGAGTGAATGTCAATAATCTCTGTTCAGTACTTTGTAACGTCTGCAAAAGCCAAATAGCCAAGTAAGCATAAGCATAAAGACAACATTATCCGGATCTAATCTGGATGTGTCAGATGTATGGTCCATAGCCACATTATAAGAGCATGGATAGGCTGTTAAGGACCCGTCTGTTGACTGTTTCCAGTAACAACCAGCAGAACAGTGTATAAGGGAATGCAGTTTGGGGCTATAATAAAAAAACAAATCTAAGTATAAGGGGCCAGTCACATGTCTGCATAATACTGTTTCAGTACAGTAGTGTGAATATTTAAATGGTTATTTGACCTCCAGGCATTATAATGAATGCTGATGCTGGGAGCTCAGAGGTCTGGTCCACAGAATACCCTCAGTATACGGACAGTATTTTGCATACGTGTGAATGGCCTCTTAGTACAAGTAATATTCAATGGGGTTGGCCACCTTTTAGACTATTTTAGAAAAAAAAAAACAGGGCATCACTCACTTGACACTTGATATCAGTAACTGATACTGCCGGCACCTTGTTCATGCCTGCGGTGGAATAGCAGTACACTGGGCCTGGAAAACAAGACAGGTGCTTTGGAGGATGTGGTATAGTCACATGACTCTCCACAGGAAGTCGTCTATGGACAGGAGCTCCGTTCCGACACACAAAAAGATGGGGGATCAGTGGTGGGACAGAGTTGCATAACACAGCGTTCCTATGCAGAGCAGGCACTGTATGTTAGTAACTGATACAATATTTTTCTAAAGTCAACTGAATGGTGACTGATCCCTTTAAGTAGTACCTAGTTATGTACTATAGTTAGTGGCAAGATTATAGCCTTTTCGCTGTCTGAGCTTTAATACTTCGCACATTTGGGTGAGATTATTTTTTAGTTGTGGTATTTTCTGTCACAGCTTGAGATAAATGTCCACCCATTGAGGGATATCTGGTTAAATTCTAAAATGCCAGTGGGGTTTGCCCCTAACAACTAGGCTTTTGTTTATGATTTATAGATGTACAACCTTCAGTTATTAACCCCTCTGTATATATATGTTCCTACTGCACCAGGGGCGTAGCTAGGGGTTCAGCCTAGGGGGGGCGAGCAAGTCTGAGTGGGCCCCCAACCGATTATGTTACCCAAAGGGAACCTCGCTTGACAACAATGCTTTCTAAATAATAAAGGGTATATTCTGCTCCATTACTCATAGTGAATTAAGAGCAGTGTTAGAGGCTTCTACATTTACATATATAGACACATAAAATGAAACAGTGACTTACAAGGGGTGTCTTCTCATCGGAGTCGCTCACTATCCCAATGTCATGGATGTATGGGCAGTATAACAGGTTCACCTGAGATCTGTAGTTAAAACTGTAAAAAAAAGTTAAATCCATTATGCAAAGACTATTATTTTCCCTATACACTGACTGACCCATATACCATAGAGGTAGATAATTTGCATTCTGCCTAAGACAGGTGCATCACTCACAGGGAGGTACCGCAGGCTCAATCACTAGCTGCCACTACAAAAGACCTCAGGCTGCTGCACCCTGCTCTCTGTGATCCGAATCACAGCTTTCTGATTGAAACATACTTGTCCCTTATCCTGTAAGAGACTGGGGTTGGGGGGTCGGACCTCTGCCCCCATTCCCCCCAGGATCTCCAGATCAGCCCCCAGCTCCTCTATGAAGCTGCCAGAGAGAACTGGGCCAAATAGGGTTAAATCAGAAAACCACTGTTTTCCACATGTCCAGCTCCCCCTGGTTTCCACATGTCCAGCTCCCCCTGGTTTCCACATGTCCAGCTCCCCCTGGTTTCCACATGTCCAGCTCCCCCTGGTTTCCACATGTCCAGCTCCCCCTGTTTACCAGCTCCCTCTGTTTCCACATGTCCAGCTCCCCCTGTTTCCACATGTCCAGCTCCCCCTGGTTTCCACATGTCCAGCTCCCCCTGTTTACCAGCTCCCTCTGTGTCCACATGTCCAGCTCCCTCTGTTTCCACATGTCCAGCTCCCCCTGTTTCCACATGTCCAGCTCCCCCTGTTTCCACATGTCCAGCTCCCCCTGTTTCTACATGTCCAGCTCCGCGTTTCTACATGTCCAGCTCCCCCTGTTTCTACATGTCCAGCTCCCCCTGTTTCTACATGTCCAGCTCCCCCTGTTTCTACATGTCCAGCTCCCCCTGTTTCTACATGTCCAGCTCCCCCTGTTTCTACATGTCCAGCTCCCCCTGTTTACCAGCTCCCCCTGTGTCCACATGTCCAGCTCCCCCTGTTTCCACATGTCCAGCTCCCCCTGTGTCCACATGTCCAGCTCCCCGTGTCCACATGTCCAGCTCCCCCTGTGTCCACATGTCCAGCTCCCCCTGTGTCCACATGTCCAGCTCCCCCTGTGTCCACATGTCCAGATCCCCCTGTGTCCACATGTCCAGCTCCCCCTGTGTCCACATGTCCAGCTCCCCCTGTGTCCACATGTCCAGCTCCTGTCCACATGTCCAGCTCCCCCGGTGTCCACATGTCCAGCTCCCCTGTTTACCAGCTCCCCCTGTGTCCACATGTCCAGCTCCCCCTGTTTCCACATGTCCAGCTCCCCCTGTGTCCACATGTCCAGCTCCCCCTGTGTCCACATGTCCAGCTCCCCCTGTGTCCACATGTCCAGCTCCCCCTGTGTCCACATGTCCAGCTCCCCCTGTGTCCACATGTCCAGCTCCCCCTGTTTACCAGCTCCCCCTGTGTCCACATGTCCAGCTCCCCCTGTTTCCACATGTCCAGCTCCCCCTGTGTCCACATGTCCAGCTCCCCCTGTGTCCACATGTCCAGCTCCCCCTGTGTCCACATGTCCAGCTCCCCCTGTGTCCACATGTCCAGCTCCCCCTGTTTCCACATGTCCAGCTCCCCCTGTGTCCACATGTCCAGCTCCCCCTGTGTCCACATGTCCAGCTCCCCCTGTGTCCACATGTCCAGCTCCCCCTGTTTACCAGCTCCCCCTGTGTCCACATGTCCAGCTCCCCCTGTGTCCACATGTCCAGCTCCCCCTGTGTCCACATGTCCAGCTCCCCCTGTGTCCACATGTCCAGCTCCCCCTGTGTCCACATGTCCAGCTCCCCCTGCGTCCACATGTCCAGCTCCCCCTGCGTCCACATGTCCAGCTCCCCCTGTGTCCACATGTCCAGCTCCCCCTGCGTCCACATGTCCAGCTCCCCCTGCGTCCACATGTCCAGCTCCCCCTGCGTCCACATGTCCAGCGCCCCCAGCGGCCACAGGTCCAGCGCCCCCTGCGTCCACACGTCCAGCTCCCCCTGCGTCCACACGTCCAGCTCCCCCTGCGTCCACATGTCCAGCTCCCCCTGCGTCCACACGTCCAGCTCCCCCTGCGTCCACACGTCCAGCTCCCCCTGCGTCCACATGTCCAGCTCCCCCCTGTCCAGGTCGGCCTGTTTACCAGCTGGGTTGTCTGTGTGCGGCCGTCCGGCACTGACCTGGTGCGAGCGCGGGAGACAGAACAGCGCGGCGCCAGAGGTGATTGGCAGGTGGGCGGGCCAGGGCGGCGCACGCACCAGCAGCGGTGCGCTGAGGCGGCCGTACGCATCAGATTAAGATGGCGGCGGCCGGGGGAGCTGTGGCAGCAGTGCAGCACTTAAGATGGCGGGCGGCTGAAAAAAATTCAATAGCAATCTGAATGGGCCCCTGCCAGAGTGGGCCCGGGGGCGGCCGCCCCCCCTGCCCCCCATCAAATTTCGCTACTGTACTGCACATAACCCGTGCAGTAGGAATGTATATATATATATATATATACACGTTCCTGACTTCATGGGATTACTGATGTGTGCGGAACCGCTGTACTGAGAGCGGTCCCGCACAGATCAGTGTCTCCGGGCCGAAGGTTATGAGAGGCAGCTGCGACCCCGCAGCTGCATCTCATTAACCCCTTAAATGCCGCTATTCTATAGCGATCGCGGCCTTTAAGGTACTCAGTGACAGATCAAGCATCTGTCACTGAGTGATCACGACCCCCGCAGCCATGCTGCTGGGGTCCTGATCGCATGTACCAACGGGCAGGGGTAAGTCACTTACCTCCGTCCTGTCGGTTCGGCGATCTGTGTATAGAGTCTGCTCTCAGGCAGGCTCTATACCAGTGATGGCTAATCTTGACACTCCAGCTGTTACAAAACTACAACTCCCGTCATGCCTGGGCAGCCAAACCCATATCTTTGGTTGTTCCGGCATGATGGGAATTGTAGTTTTGCAACAGCTGGAGTGTCAAGGTTAACCTCACTGCTCTATACATAGAGCGCTGATAACAATGACCTATGCTATGGCATAGCATAGATCAGTACAGTGGTGCCTTGGATTACGAGCATAATTCGTTCCGGGACCGTGCTTGTAATCCAAATCCACTCTTAAACCAAAGCAAATTTTCCCATAAGAAATCACTGATATGCAGACAATTGGTTCCACACCCTAAAAATAATGATTTATTATTCTGAATACATGATGAAACTGATACAGATGAAACAAAAATTCAGAAACAGCAGAATATGTGATATTATAAGTTACTGTACAGTAATGGAGAGGATGGGAAACAAAAGGGCTGACAGAGACTGCAGGGAGCATGAAGGAATGAGCAGGACAGATGTGGGCACATACATGCAGCACTCTCTGTCTGTCCGGGGAGAGGGAGGTTACAGCTATGGAGAGATTACCTCCACAGTCCTGTCCCCTGATGTAAGCCCCAGTCTGAAGTGTATCTGTCATGATTTGAAAGATAAGGGAGACTTCCATGATCGGAGTACAGTGTTAGAGACCCCGCTATGCAGACGATGCCCCTCCTCCACTTGCCCTCCCACCCAGTACAGGAAGCTCTTAAACCAAAGCAATGCTCTCAAACCAAGTCAAAATATTGAAAAACTGTGAGCTCTTAAACCAAAACGCTCTTAAACCAAGTTACTCTTAAACCAAGGTACCACTGTATATGCAATTTAATGATTGCATAATTTACAGTGAAAACAAGTGAAAAAAAAAAGTGTATTAAAAAAGTTTTTAAAAGTATTAAAAAAAACCTTATAAACCCCCCTCCCAATAAAAGTTTAATATACCCCCTTGCCCATTATAAAAATAAAAATATTTTAAAAAATTAAAGAAATAAACATTTTACATATCGTACCATGCGGAAGTGTCCGATCTATTAAGATATTACATTATTGTTCCCGCACGGTGAATGGCGTAAACAGAAGAAAAAAAACACGCCAGGATTGCTGTTTGTTTTATATTATATATTAGAAAAAAATTAATAAAAAGCAATCAAAAACTTTCTGTTACACCAATGTGATTTTTTTTTAAAACTAGAGATCATGGCGCAAAAAATTACACCCCAACCAGCCCTGTAGATGGAAAAATAAAAGCGCTATGGCTCTTAGAAGGCGAGGAGGAACATTGCATTACTGTGACCCGGACTTTTGTGCATCAAAGGGCTCTGTCTTGAAGGGTTTAAAGAGAACCTGTTTTTAAGATCATTCGTTCATTGTGTCTATGTCCATGAGACTTGCTGTAAAGCATGCTACTAAATGCTATTAAAAACAGCTCAGGTAAGATGGCTGCCCCCATATTATGTTCTTAAAGGGGCTATTCAGTGATACAAAAACATGGCCACTTTTGCACCACTGCTGTCTCCAGATTGGGTGGGATTCGAAACTCAGTTCCATTGAAGTACATGGAGCTTAATTGCAAACCACACCTTAACTGTGTCTATATTTTTGTAGCGCTGAATAACCCCTTTACGGTACAAACACACAGATACCCAGCAGATTAGATCTAAATAACTGAACACAGCATCAAATCTGCACCATCAAATCTGCTGCAGATCTGCTGCGTATCTGCTGCTTATACAGTGTGTGTGTTTGTACCCTTAGGGTAGCTTCACACGTACCGTATTTTCTGCTGCGCATCCGCAGCAGATTTGACTAAATGAATGTACACAGCATTAAATCCGCTCTGTAAAATCCGCTGCGGATTTAACAGTGCGGATTTAATGCTGTGTTCATTCACTTAGTCAAATCTGCTGCGGATCTGCTGCGGATCCACAGCAGAAAATCTGCGATACGGTACATGTGAAGCTACCCTTAAAATAACATTAAAATAAAATAATATACAATAAGAAAAGAGAAAAAAAATTGAAAAAAAACATATTTCCATATCTGACTGTAATCAGGAGACACATTCACACATAACAGGAAATACATTCTTAAAAAATAAAAATATATGGCTGTGTTAAAAAGCAAAAAAGATATCCTTACACAATTTACTCATGACGACTGTTGATATAAGGTTACATGACACGTCTGTTAACAATGTATTATTAACAATGAGCTAATCTACAATATAGATTTGGAGACTTTCAAACAATGTTGCTTGGGAAACTTTACAGACAAGCTGTCCTGTGCTGACATGTTGGCCCCCAAGATACTGTACATCTCGGAATACGGAGTGACGTTAGTTTTGTGAATCAAGACATTCTAAAATGTCTGACTCACTGCCTGGTTACAAAAGGAGCTGATTATATCATCCTGACTGGAAATATACTGTATGTCCCTTCAGAGAATAGCACTTAAGGCTATAATATACCACGTCAGAGGCTTCAGGAAAAGAGCACGTCTACTAATCCTTTCAACAAATAAGGATGATATTCCAGATATTGTAATCAAAGCCAAAGATCTTAGAGGGGTTATCCAGACTAAGCCATACCTAACAACTTTTTGGACGGCCAAAGAGGGACACTTGTGGTTCAAATTTTGGAAAAATTTGCCAACATTTCTATGCTTTTTAATTCATGGATGCATTCACACATACAGGATCTGCTGCAGATTGATGGATTTAGTTGCATTGATATCTGCAAATCTGCAGCAGATCTTGCTTGTGTATATGCAGCCTTAGGTCCTATTTACACATCAGTAACCCTGTCTTTAATTGCGGAACTTCGCTCAGGATTACAAATGTTTCAGTAACTGTTCGCATTTGCAGGGACCACTGCCAAATAGGTGACATGGACGCACAATGGCTTAATTGTTTTTTTTGTCGCACGGATCATGGCCCCAAAATGGATCCGTAACACCCATAGATGTGTGTATGGGGCTGTATGAACTGCATGTGTAAAATGTGTTAAAGGGGCCATAGCGTCACATGATTCATCTGATTATAATAATTCGACTTTCACCACATGGTGGAATAACATGCACGCTTGGGTCTATTGTAAAGTAAGAAACCAGACCCTTTCGAAAGCTACATAAAAAATTTATTAATGTAAATCTAATTCTTTGGTCAAAAAGAGGAACATGTAAGGGGCAAAGAGGGGCGTGGGTCAAAAGTAGGGACTGTCCCTTCAAAAGAGGGACACTTAGGAGGTATGCTAAAGCCCCTTTTATGTGGGACAATTCAGAGGAGCAAACCAGCGCCGACCTGTGAGGTCAGTGCTCGCTTGCTCCTCATTCCCCTTTCGCTGCCGCCGCTATTGAACGCGTCGGCATCAAGTGGGTTAGAGCAGGGGGCCGCGGGGAGGCTGCTCAGGTGATCGCTAGATTGTCCAGGCAGCCCATAGAAGATAACGCGGTTTGCTGCCGCCGCTCCTGTTCTGCAGGTCGATGGCAGCATATTGCTGCTTTTAGGATCATTGTCGTTACAACAATCAGCCGACATCATGATCATTGTCTTCTATTACACTAAACGATTATCGGCCGTAATGGTCGGTATCGCCGGAATACGGCCGACAATCACTTCATGTAATAGCACCTTAAGAAAAACATGGCAGCTTTCTTCTAGAAACAGAAGCACTCTTGTCTTTAGTTTGGGTGCAAGTTTTGTGGTCCAGTTCCATTGAAGTGAATGAAGCTAAAATGTGATTGCACACACAACCTGAGACAAGTATAGTGTGCCACATGCATGATGGTAATTGTAGTTTTGCAACAGCCTGAAGGCCTGAGTTTGACATCCATGTACTAACAGGTTGACACCTATCGGATTCAGTGGGACACAAACCATTAAAGGGGTTATCCAGCGCTACAAAAACATGGCCACTTTCCCCCTACTGTTGTCTCCAGTTTGGGTGCGGTTTTGAAACTCAGTTCCATTGAAGTAAATGGAGCTTAATTGCAAACCGCACCTAAACTGGAGACAACAGTAGGGGGAAAAGTGGCCATGTTTTTGTAGCGCTGGATAACCCCTTTAAGAGCAGTGATCTAGCTCCATTGTAATAAATTGTTTCCCTGCCCTTTCATAGAATCTTGGGAAAACGCTGCAAAACTTTATTAGAACACTCTTCCCTTTCTATGGATCAATAGAATCAAATAACATCAGGGTCTGAAACACTTCAGTGAATCTATGTTTGTTCTGATCTTCTGCGTTTTTTATTTTCCATAAAATCTCGCTAAGAAGTGACTAAACACACCCAGAAGATTTCTGACACAGTGTTTTGTAAGCTCTGAAACCTCAGCATAACAAGAGGCCTTTCATCTGTACTATTCCAGGAAGAAATGTATGGCATTTCGTCATCACAGCTGAAAGACTTGCTGGCTCTGCACGTAGGCACAGGGGGAAGAAGTCCTGTTAACTATATTTAGGCTGCAGTGGTAGTTCATGCTTAGTCAGAACTTCCTTTTACAACCACCACTTGTGGCCTTTTTCAAAAGAGGCCGGGATCAGTAACTGCATGGTAATAATGGTGTTGATTTACAAAAAAAAAAAAAGTGACCCTCTTATTAAAGGTCTCAATTATAGACCAGGAAGTGCACTAAAAGGACGCGCAAAACATTAAAAAAAATTAAACCAAAATCTATTGTACCTTGGGTTATTCATTCAATGTACAAGCACCACAAATAAATTATGTCTAAAGGTCAAATAAACAAAGTGAGAGATGTGCTCATGCAAAGAGTACAAACAGTAATACACCGTAGTACACATGGTAAAAGTATAGCAATTACTTTTGAGAAAGTATGAATCACTACTCATTAGTAATGCATCGAGCAGTGTAAAGTGTTTCTTCAAGGCTTTAACCCCCTCCCAGACTCTCACCACATCATGTTCTCCAGAGTGTTAACATGATTAGTAGAAGAAATCACAGATGTTAAAATTAATCGACTATAGAGGCATTCACATATTGGGATGGCAGCTGTTCTCTAACAGTCCTTGTATTCCCATTTAGAGGGTATAGATAAACAGATCAATAGATAGATAGAGACTAGAGATGAGCGAACCGGGTTCGGGTTCGAGTCGATCCGAACCCGAACGTTCGGCATTTGATTAGCGGGGGCTGCTGAACTTGGATAAAGCTCTAAGGTTGTCTGGAAAACATGGATACAGCCAATGACTATATCCATGATTTCCACATAGCCTTAGAGCTTTATCCAACTTCGACTTGAGCATGCTCGAGGTTCGCTCATCTCTAATAGAGACACATAGATAAACAGAGAGAAAGAATAATCTATGAGAGAGGGGGGGGTGTTGATGACTGGCTCTTTCTTAACTCCCTCCTCTCTTCTTTTGGCATTAGTAATGGCAGAAGGAGGAGGATGTGCAGAGGACAGAGATAGCATAAGGAAGGCTGTAGATAGGGGGGAAAGCAGATACAAGGCAGTTGGCGGGAGGGGGAGATCACATGGGCTGTGTAAGGTGACAGGAAAAGTGAGCAGATGGTGTATCAAACAGAAATTCCTTAGGTCCATCAGTGGAACCCATCCTATTTTTTGTAAGTCCATCGTCAGGTAATCGTTGCTTTAATTATATATCTGATTTGATTCAATGTCAGCTCCAAAAGAGGTTGCAGGGCACAAGGCCAAAATCCCAGGGCTTGTCCAGTGCTAGTGACTCTTCTGCCTTTTAATGATGCAGCATCATGTTCTCAGGTTTAGCTATATCTGTATGCAGACAGACTGTCAATAGATACTGTAGGTAGATAGATACTGACTATAGAAAGACAGATAGCTGAGTGATTGTAGGTTTAAATGAAACATCAAACTCAGCTTTATCTATCTGTAGATCAGGTGCGTAACTACCACCATAGCAGCTGTAGCGGGGCTGGTGAATAAGGGGGCCCGACAGAGCTGCCATTAGGGTGGTATTGATAGTACCAATTTTAGGGGCCCAGAGACAGAGTTAAATCACAGGGGCCTGACCTGCGTTAGTGTCTACTGTCTATGCTGACTGACCATTATCCATAGGAACGGCATGTCAGCAGATGTTGTGGAAAATCTGACAGCAGCAACTTAGCTGATTAAGCATTTCTCCTGGACAACCCCTTTAATTGTAGGTTTATAATGCAAGATGCCATTGCTATAAAATAACAGAGTACCTTATAGCAGTAAGGTCTACAATAAAACGTTTGAAAAGTTGTAGAGACATTTAAAAAGTTTTAAACAAGTAGGGAGAAGTGTGCGCTCAATGTCTTCTCTCCCACCTTTGTGCCAGCTGCGCTGTTCTCTCCCAGTCTCTTCTAGTGATCGGACCTTTTTTCAGCTATTGAGGCAGTGTTCACATAATGGGATTCTTGATGTGTCATAAGTATAGTGATAATTTTAGTTTATACAGTATACTAGTGTTATTTTGTAGCTGCATGAATTTTGTATTTTAGTATACAATGTTATCATACATGGAAAAATTTCTTATGTATATGAAAAAGGATCATTTTAGATGGCCCAACATCCTGGGGGTGGGAGGGGGTGGGGGCATGCATTGAGGATAAATAAAGTTTGCTATGTCATTTCTAGCTACACCCGTGCTGTAAATAGATGTGTTAACGGTATGTGACAACACAATATAACGTGTATCACATACATACATATTTGTATATATATATATATATATATATATATATATATATATTGTACATTGTGTATTGTCCTACATTTCAGATCGACGGGGCAGTAGGCAGGGCTATATTCTGGCATGAGCTATCCTAGTTATCTGATATATTAGGCTGCAGTACCAGACTAAAAGTCTTTACATGAATTGTTAACATTGGCTATTCCTAGGAACAAGATCCTGGAAAACTGCAATCACATCTAGTTTAGCAACAAAGTCCTCAGTGCATTAGGATATATAGCCTATACAGATCTTAAGACAGCCATACATAGGACAACATCTCACTCGCTGACCATTCCCTTCTATTGGTCAGTTCTAAGGACATCAATTCCGGGATGATAAGGAGGCTGCTGGATTTGTCCCTATGAATTTGAAAGTATTGGTTTCTTTACTTCATTACAGCCTCAGTGATGTCATAGATGATGGATATAATATGCTGCCTACTCGTTCTTACGTACACCCAATCATGGCTGTATTGTCTATGTGACCAGAACATCTTGTAAACACTACTTTTACCATCGAAGCCTAAAAGAGAGATGGCGAGAGAATAATAGTGCCCAAATGCTGATGAGCTGCAGAGGAAGCATCCGTGGAAACATTCGAGCACAAATGTTGTTTGATTTAACATTAAGTATTCTGTGGCCCTTGTTGAATGAAACACATTGTGTGAAACAATCAAGATGCTGAATCATTTCACTATGAACAATGCAGATACAGAACGCAGACATGGATTGCATAATGATTAGAAAAGGAAGGGCGGTTAAGAGTTTTCCACAAAACACAAGTATTTTATTGCACAAAGCCCAGTGATTTATTTGTCCGCCATGAGGAAGGCAACCAGACAAAATATCAGGTTTCATGAAGACTGAGCGGGAAGAAAGACATTTTTCAGCAATTCACATTGGGAAATGATTATCTCTGTTTCATAAAGAGGACGAGGATAAGGCGAGGTGTTTGTAAAGCAGCATTAAAGGAGAACTTAGAGGGAAGTGAGGGCTGGGACAGGGCCGCTCCCTTTTATCACACTACTTGATCTAAACCATTTAAACCTGAACATAAATCCGGACACAATCTCTAGTGCATAGGATCTAGGAAGTAATGTACAGACATATGTAACAAAGAGGTTGGGTGACGCACGATTGTATTGACCTAGCAGAACCTGATTATCCTGAAGTAGATGGGGAGTTGGATTATTTCAGATTCCATACAAAGGATCAGGACCGAGTCTTAAGTCCCTATTACATGGGGCGACTGAGAGGAGCAATTGAGCGCTGTCAGCACTTGTTTGCTCCCTTGTTCCCCGCTCGCTGCCGATGCTATTACACACAGCGGCAGCGAGCGGGTGAGGGCAGAGGGGGCCGTGGGGAGCTGCAGGGGGCTGCACGGGTGATCGCTAGATCATCCAGGCAGCCCATAGCAGAGAGCAACGGTCTGCTGCCGACGCTCCTATTCCATGGAGCGAAAGCAGCAGATCGCTGATATATAAGTCATTTGTCTTTCAACATGTTGAAAGACAAACGACTGCAACGATCAGCCGACATTGTTCATGTCGGCTGATCGTTGCACTCTATTACACAAGACGAATATCGGCCGTAGCGGCCGATATATGTCGAATACGGCCGATAATCATTTTGAGTAATAGGGCCTTTAGGCTGTATTCACACGTTCAGTGATTTTCAAGGTCCGTGAATGAAGTTCCCTATCTACCTCTGTGACCCGGTACGTGCTGCGGGCTGCACATAAGCTTTAAACAGCGCTCCAGGAAATTATATTGGACTAATTGGCTTCCTTCAAAGCTTTTTAAATTATACTGATTACATCCATGTTTTTCACAGACTGCATGGATGTCCGATCCGTGCAATCAGTGAAAAACACAGAACTCATAGACTTCTATGGGAGAATCTGTGCCAGATCTTGTCCGAGTTGGGACATGTCCCAATTTTTCACAGAACGGATTGCAGATCTGTAAAAAAAAACAGACTGTGTGAATGGCCCAATATAAAGCAATGGGCTATACAATTGTCCATGATATTGGATCTGTGATCACTGGCAACTTCTCAGAATGCATCCCTAGCACCCCTGTGTCAAAATATATACAGTGCATTTACAGTATTTGAAGCACACTTAGAGGTGTAGTACAGTAAAAAAAAAATTCTTTCAAATCAACAGGTGCTAGAAAGTGCCAAAAATTTGTAATTTACATCTAATTAAAAATCTCAAGTCTTCTAGTACTTATCAGCTGCCGTATGTCCTACGGTAAGTGGTGTAATTTATTTGCCAGTCTAGAGAGCAGGAGAAGTTTCCTATTGACTATACTATTCCTAGGTGACATCAGAGAATACAGTGTCAGGCCATGTTCAGGTCACGAAACGGCTGGTCTCTGCAAAGATCATCCCGGCCAGTACTTAAGTAGCGGATGATCTTTCCGGCCGCAGTGTTCTGATGCGGGCGCATCAGTGCGTGCCCGCATCAGAACTCCTCATAGCACACTATGAAGCAAGCGGCCGGAGCCACTCGCTTCATTGTGTGAACTGGCATGGGTTTCTACGGCCGCAATTCAGGTCATTGCGGCCACAGAAAACTGACATGTCAGTTCTTTGTGGCGCCGTGAGGGATCCCAGCCGGAGCGTATACGATGTGTATACGCTCCGACCGGAATCCCATAAAAGAACATGCAGTGTGTTCACCTGTACAAAGTACTTTTACGTAGTGTGAACATAGCCTCAGACTAGAAAGAATACTCCACTTACTTCACAGCATACAGCAGCTAATAAGTACAAGAAGACTGTAGATTTTTAAATAGTTTTGTAATAAAATTACTTTCCAGGACCAGTCCATTTGAAAGAAAAAACGTTTTTGTGAACTACCACTTTAAAGTTAATATATCATCAAAATACATATTTTTTAATTTTTGCCAATGTTAGAAACATTGTTGGCAGTGAAGACCACCTGGTCCATCTAGTGAGCCCGTTTACTATTTCCCTTCTTAATATAGATATATGTTTATCCCAGGAAGGTTTACATTCAGTTATAATAGATTTACCTAACACATCTGCTGGAAGTTTGTCCCAAGCATCCACTACTACTTTTTCAGTAAAGTAATATTTTAACTAATTCTTGTGTTGTTTATAACTAACTAATGCCAGATGGTGGCCACCTTTTTGTTCTGTTTTTTTTTATTAAAAACACTTCCCTCCTATACTCTACTTAGGGCTTTAACGTATTTAAAGGTTTTGATCATGTCTGCCTTTTCCCTTCTTTAGTATGTGGTGTCCCACTGAGGGTGTTGCTATTGTTTACATTCTTTTCAAAAGTCTGTACTTTTTGTGGTCATATTGCAGCCAAAGTATTATTAAAGGGGTATTCCCCCCAAAATTATTTTTGCATTAATAAGTTGCCCATCGTAGCTTTCCATCTTTCCAATATAAAGTTATTATGGATTCTGCACAGTTTTGCTGTTATTTACGTGCCCCCACTCCCAGGGCCACCATCAGGAATTTCGGGGCCCCATACAACCAAAGTGTCTGGGCCCCCCACATTAATAAAAAAAAATTGTGTGTTCGACCCACGCCTTGCTGGGAGGTATAATTTGGTTCAGATCAATTCTAGAGAACTGGCTCATATACCCCATTTTCCCCAGTGGCTTAAAATGTAACCTCTGTTATACAGTTATAAAATTGTAGAAACTAAATGTGAACAAGGTGCAATTTAAATGTCACCATACAGACACTTACTTGTATAGCTGTCTCTTGTACTCTGTATGCAGTGCATTATATTCACCCCTGCAACGTACAATTTATAGCGTGTCTACAAGCCCAGCGGGGCTCATTATGATGGAGACTAAAACTTATACAAGTATTCCTGCATGGGGTAGGGGTTCCCCTGTATTCAGAATGCTGTTGAGTACTAGGCAATGCTCCGTTTGGGGTTATTGAATTTCGAGAGTCTGTGGGGCTGTTTGATTTGTATATGTTCACCAATATCCCCTCTCCCCCCCCCCCCCCCCCCCCCCCGGTATGCTCAATAACATAGAATATGTTGATAAGGCTAATATAATGAGGCTGTTCCATGTTGGTGAGCACATACAAATCACCCCCCCCCAGGCAGACTAGTTTAGCTCACCCAAGCCAGTGATAGCGAATACATGGCGGTGAGAACGCTTTCTAGGAGATCCTGTTTGTGCAGCAAAGGTATCTTTATCCTGCTCTGCATAGACCCTCGAAATTCAATAATCCCAGACGGGGCATTGCCTAGCACTCAACAGCATTCTGAATACAGGGGAACCCCTACCCCACTCTTGTATAAGTTTTAGTCTCCATCATAATGAGCCCCGCTGGGCTTGTAGACACGGTATAAATTGTACGTTGCAAGGGTTAATATAATGCACTGCATACAGAGCACAAGAGACAGATATACAAGTAAGTGTCTATTTGAATTGCACCTTGTTCACATTTAGGTTCTACAATTTTATAACTGTATAACAGAGGTTACATTTTAAGCGACTGGGGAAAATAGGGTATATGAGCCAGTTCTCTAGAATTGATCTCACACACAGACACCAGCACACATGTATACAGACACCAGCACACATGTATACAGACACCAGCACACATGTATACAGACATACAGACACCAGCACACATGTATACAGACACCAGCACACATGTATACAGACATACAGACACCAGCACACATGTATACAGACACTAGCACACATGTATACAGACACCAGCACACATGTATACACACATAAAGACACCAGCACACATGTATACAGACACCAGCACACATGTATACAGACACCAGCACACATGTATACACACATACAGACACCAGCACACATGTATACAGACACCAGCACACATGTATACACACATACAGACACCAGCACACATGTATACAGACACCAGCACACATGTATGCACACATACAGACACCAGCACACATGTATACAGACAGACAGACACCAGCACACATGTATACACACATACAGACACCAGCACACATGTATACAGACACCAGCACACATGTATACACATATACAGACACCAGCACACAGACATACAGACACCAGCACACATGTATACACACATACAGACACCAGCACACATGTATACAGACACCAGCACACATGTATACACACATACAGACACCAGAACACATGTATACACACATACAGACACCAGCACACATGTATACAGACACCAGCACACATGTATACACACATACAGACACCAGCACACATGTTTACAGACACCAACACACATGTATACACACATACAGACACCAGCACACATGTATACAGACACCAGCACACATGTATACACACATACAGACACCAGCACACATGTATACACACATACAGACACCAGCACACATGTATACAGACACCAGCACACATGTATACAGACACCAGCACACATGTATACACACATACAGACACCAGCACACATGTATACACACATACAGACACCAGCACACATGTATACAGACACCAGCACACATGTATACAGACACCAGCACACATGTATACACACATAAAGACACCAGCACACACGAATACAGACACCAGCACACATGTGTACAGACATCAGCACACATGTATACACACATACAGACACCAGCACACATGTATACAGACACCAGCACACATGAATACAGACACCAGCACACATGTATACAGACACCGACACACATGTATACACATATACAGACACCAGCACACATGTATACACACATACAGACACCAGCACACATGTATACACACATACAGATACCAGCACACATGTATACAGACACCAGCACACATGTATATATAAACACACAGACACCAGCACACATGTATATATAAACACACAGACACCAGCACACATGTATATATAAACACACAGACACACACTTACTCTGACCAGGGATGCTCCAGGTCCCAGGTGCTGCAGTCCCTCTCCTCACACAGCGGATCCCCGCCCCTCCCCCTCCTTCTCCAACATCCCAGCACAAGTGAAAGCAGGAAGAGGAGATAGTGAGGGGCGGGGGAGGGGGCCCTGTGTCTCTACTGCTTCCTGCCTGTGCGGTACAGCTGTCAGGAGCCTGTATGCAGGGAGGCTGGATGGCCGAGCCCTGGTGCAAAATGTTAGCTTGGGGCCCCCCCCCATCTCACCCAATCAGGCAAAGTCATATCTAACGTTATATCCAATTACTCTAATGTGCCACCATGTTCTAATGCCCTGTCACTGCCTCCACCTCATGTACTGCACTACTGCCCCCTATAATTAATGGACTGTACTGTGTCATTGTCTAATCATTGTATTCCAATCTTTGACTCTCCAGCTGAAAAACTACAACTCTCCTCATAAACTGCCAGTTGTAAACGATGGGGGTTGTAGTGCTGCAACCTGAAGAGCCACATGCTGCTAAACTACAACTCCCATAATAAACTGTCAGCAGGGCACGATGAAGTTTGAACTTCTGCAACCTGGAGAAATCACCTGATATCACCTGCAGTCCTATGTAACACCACATAACACAGTGGTCTCTCTGAGTACAGATAATGTAGTAGATTTCACCTGCAGTCCTATGTAACAGCACAGATAACACAGTGATATCTCTGAGTATAGATCATGTAGTAGATGTCACCTGCAGTCCTATGTAACACCACAGATAACACAGTGATATCCCTCTGAGTACAGATAATGTAGTAGTCACCTGCAGTCCTATGTAACAGCACAGATAACACAGTGATATCTCTGAGTACAGATAATGTAGTAGCTGTCACCTCGGGGCACCCCTACTAAATGATGTTCTACAAAATAAGAAAAGTGTCATACAGTGACTCACAGGTGACGTCTTCTTTGATCTGAGGCGTCACTTTCCCTTTTCCTCTCCATCCGGCCCAGTCCTCCATGATGATTCCTTCCAGATATGTTTCATCTTTTCAGAACCTGCGAGACAAACAATTTAGGCTCCGCACAATTCTAGCAACTTCCTTTCCTTTCTCCCCCCTGTCGGCTCCCAAAGTAACTGCGCTGTTTGGTGTTATGTGCAGTAAAGCGAGTAGGAATGTGGGATGCCCCCTGTATGTAGGATCCCCTGCTGTGCCCCCTGTATGTAGGATTCCCTGCTGTGCCCCCATGAGCTAATAATGCCCCCAGAGGTGGCCCCCATGAACTAATAATGCCCCCAGAGGTACCCCCATGAGCTAATAATGCCCCCAGAGCTGCCCCCATGAACTAATAATGCCCCCAGAGGTGCCCCCATATACTAATAATGCCCCCAGAGTTGCCCACATGAACTAATAATGCCCCAAGAGGTGCCCCCATGAACTAATAATGCCCCCAGAGGTGCCCCCATGAACTGATAATGCCCCCAGAGGTGCCCCCATGAACTAATAATGCCCCCAGAGGTGCCCCCATATACTAATAATGCCCCCAGAGGTGCCCCAATGAGCTAATAAGGCCCCCAGAGGTGCCCCCATGAACTAATAATGCCCCCAGAGGTTCCCCCATGAACTAATAATGCCCCCAGAGGTGGCCCCCATGAACTAATAATGCCCCCAGAGGTACCCCCATACACTAATAATGCCCCCATAGATGCCCCCATGAGCAAATAATGCCCCCAGAGGTGCCCCCATGAGCTAATAATGCCCCCAGAGGTGCCCCCATGAGCTAATAATGCCCCCAGAGGTGCCCCCATATACTAATAATGCCCCCAGAGGTGCCCCCATGAGCTAATAATGCCCCCAGAGGTGCCCCCATATACTAATAATGCCCCCAAAGGTTCCCCCATATACTAATAATGCCCCCAGAGGTGCCCCCATGAGCTAATAATGCCCCCAGAGGTGCCCCCATATACTAATAATGCCCCCAGAGGTGCCCCCATGAACTAATAGTGTCCCCAGAGGTGCCCCCATATACTAATAATGCCCCCAGAGGTGCCCCCATGAACTAATAATGCCCCCAGAGGTGCCCCCATGAACTAATAATGCCCCCAGAGGGGCCCCCATGAACTAATAATGCCCCCAGAGGTACCCCCATACACTAATAATGCCCCCATAGATGCCCCCATGAGCAAATAATGCCCCCAGAGGTGCCCCCATGAACTAATAATGCCCCTAGAGGTGCCCCCATGAGCTAATAATGCCCCCAGAGGTGCCCCCATATACTAATAATGCCCCCAGAGGTGCCCCCATGAGCTAATAATGCCCCTAGAGGTGCCCCCATATACTAATAATGCCTCCAAAGGTGCCCCCATATACTAATAATGCCCCCAGAGGTGCCCCCATGAGCTAATAATGCCCCCAGAGGTGCCCCCATATACTAATAATGCCCCCAGAGGTGCCCCCATGAACTAATAATGTCCCCAGAGGTGCCCCCATATACTAATAATGCCCCCAGAGGTGCCCCCATGAACTAATAATGCCCCCAGAGGTGCCCCCATGAACTAATAATGCCCCCAGAGGGGCCCCCATGAACTAATAATGCCCCCAGAGGTGCCCCCAAATACTAATAATGCCCCCAGAGGTGCCCCCATATACTAATACTGCCCCCAGAGGTATGAAGTCCTGGCAGCCTATGGGAGGGAATACAGGAGGAGGACGCTGACAGGTCCTGCTCCTGTATTCCGATCGCTTTAATGTTCCGCCCGCTCACTGTGCAGGCGGAACATCGAAGCGATCAGTGCATCCCGAGAAGCTGCGCGGCCGCAGCTTCTCGGGATGCTCAAAAACAAGTGGCAAGGGGGGCCGTGCGGGCCCCCCTAGCGTAGGGGCCCGGTCGCCATGGCGACCGCTGCGACCCCTATAGCTACGCCATGCCCTGATGGCGGCCCTGACTGTAGCTGTTAGGTAGCCGGCAGGGGGAGTGGGTGCTAGCGGACGGGGGGCGGCGGCCCCCTCTTTTAGGGTCCGGGCCCCATACGGCAGTACCAGTTGTACTGCCCTATCGGCGGCCCTGCCCACCCCCACCGATTGCATAGAATCATCAGCTCTCAGTCCACTCTGACACGTTCCCTGCTCCTGGCCCGACCCTCCGAGACGGCATCATGTGTCCTCAGTCTCTTCAATGGGCTGGGTTATCGCTTCTAACCCAGCACATTGAAAAGAGGGAGGACAGTGACACAGTGACAGCTGCTGCTGATCACTGTCTCCCTCTATGAAAGCACCCCCCCGGCACCCGACACTCCCCCCACACACACACCTGAACTGATGAGCGGTGGCCGCCCGACATGCAGTGTTAAACCACTCAGGAGAGGACTAGCCAACAGATCATCTCAACCCATGCCGTGGACTAGGAGAAACAACAGTGTAGGACAGTATCCTCTAAAGAGCCGAAGAGCTATGAACTCATCCGGGTGGAGCAAAGTTACTGTAAAAGTCTATCAACTCCATCTCGCAGCGCAAGTCTCAGCCTGGGAACCCTCAGCACTCTGCTCATCCAAGGTAACGAGGTCTTGGGCCTGTGTCACCTATTAGTACTGTTCAGCCAACGCTAGTGGGCATAAGGTGGTGTAACGACTCTAGAAAGGTCAATACACAGATACAGGTTTTCTCATTCTTCTTCTTCTAAAAGTATTCTTCTTCAAGTATTTATTGGAACTTTATCAAGTGTATATCCGAGCTCATCTGTATTACCTGTTGCACATTTGCCAAAAATAAATCAAGTCAACAGAGTCTGTAAATGTTACCTATCACCTACACAGCATACACCGACACCTTGGGACATCTCCCCTTTCTGTGGGGGGCGGCTCCTATTATCCGGGAGGGTCATTACACCACTCTGGCAACTGTGACTGTATCATCCATGACTACACTATCCCAAGGGACCCGGTAGCAACCTGACAGGACACCGACCAACTGGCACTGGCGTCACGTGACAAAGTCTTAAGGTCCGGCTGTATGTCGACTATCCACCACAGGATACAGGGTACATTCACTTTAAAGTTAATGTACCAGTAGGTACATCGCTTTAAGATTTTTACATCAATAGTCCGGCGTGGGGATGCAGATGCCGTATTCCCGGCCCCGCCTGAAGCACTGGGAGGGGCCAGCCCGCCTCTAGCGCTTCAGGCCGGTAGGTGCCTGGGAATTGACTGGCACCATGCACCGGTTCAAAAAAAGGACCGTGGCACCGGCATCCCCACGCAGGCATGAGTCTATTGATTAAACAATCTTAAAGCAATGTAAATATATATATATATATATATATATATATATATATATATATATATACGCTTTACTGCTGGTGCACTGATAACCCCTGACCTCTGCACATTTTTCTTTCCTACTTGATTGCCAGCTGAAGAACAGAGGTAAGGGGTTATCAGAGCAGTGAAGCAGAGATCTTTGTCTTCTGCTTATTAACCCTTATTTTGTGTTGCAGCATGTAAGTAAACATTGGGCCACTTACACACTGTAGTACATAAGGGGTTAAGAAGAAGGACACATGCTCTTACCTTCTCCCCGGGGCCCCGCTCCTGCATGGGCCCCATAGCAACTGCCTACCCTGCCTCTATGGTAGCTATGCCACTGGTCAGCATCTGGGAAAGAAGTATACAGAGATTAATTTGTTTTGAAACATATGAAAAACTAAATACAAGGCACATGGGCACTGCTGGACTAGTCCGGAAAGGGGCTAATATCAGTGGGCATGACTGTATGGAGCTGCCAAATATTTTGGCGCTACATTAGCAGTGGGAAATAACGTAAAGAACATTTAGGCCAGGGCTACACAGAGTAACTTTAGCTCTCCAAAGAGTCACAGTAAAATCACCACATTCCATGAACTTACATGTGACATCAGTGTTTCTTTATGGAGGAAAATGGCCTAGATGACATTGGCCAATTACAAAGGTCATACACCAGTCACACTAATACTGCACTTTTAACACAATTCATGACCAGAAATTGCAATATAGTCCGTATAGTAGGCTGTATAGAAGTAAGGCTTTAGGCTCTGTAATATTGTATTCTATATAGGGGAACAGTAAATAAAAGAAGACAACATTAACCCCTTAAGGTCAAAGCCAATTTTCGTTTTTGCGCTTTTGCTTTTTCCATTTTATGTTTAAAAGTCCATAGCGCTTGCATTTTTTCACCTAGAGACTTATATGAGTGCTTATTTTTTGCGAAACCAATTGTACTTTGCAATTACAGGCATAATTTTTCCATAAAATATGTTGTGAAACCAGAAAAAAATCATTTGCGCTGTCAAATTGAAAAAAAAAACGAATTTGTTTTGATTTCGGGGAGTAGCCACAGCAATCTATTGCCGAGCCGGGATCAGCGTCATTCCGACGCTGAGGCCCGGCACGGGCAGAAGAACAGATCTCCCCCCCCCCGCGATCGCATCGCGGGGGGGAGATCCGTGCCACTAGACACCAGGGACACCAGGTTTGACAGCTGCATTGAAGGGCTTAATTAGCCGGCGCGGCAACGGGACCCGCGCCGGCTAATAGAGGCACTGCCCGGCTGCAGATTGCAGCCGGGATCGGTGCCGTTCTGAACACCCCTTGCGGCACCATGACGTATCAGATACGTCATGGGTCGCTAAGGGGTTAAGGATATAAAAAGCTGTTGTCAATGGTGGACAATAGAGATGAGCGAACCGGTTCGGGTTCGAGTCCATCCGAACCCGACCGATCAGCATTTGATTAGCGGGGGCTGCTGAACTTGGATAAAGCTCTAACGTTGTCTGGAAAACATGGATACAGCCACCGCTAATCAAATGCCGAAAGTTCAGGTTCAGATGGACTCGAGAATGCTCGAGGTTTGCTCATCTCTAGTAGAGAATTTATGCTCCAGTAGTGAAAGGAACTGGAAGATTATTTTCTTTCTACCACTGAAGTCATTCTTCACCATCTTACCCCAAGGAAGAAGGTTACCTGATACTGCAGAGTTTGTTTTAAGGCTGGCCAAATGGTTTACATATCCATTGCCGAGGCGACTGGACATCGGGTGCCTTTTTTTTGTTAGAAAATTAGAACAGGGAGCAGAAATAAAAGAATGTTTTCACTATACCCTATACAGAAACATGTGACTCATGGTTTGATGTGTAGGATGTCATGGATTGTTTTTTAAGGTTATTAGGAACACAATTTGTCATACCTTTAAGAGGGTGCAAAAACAATTTTTTTTCTACAAATAAATCAATGCTTTACATGCAGTTTCCAGATTAAGAAAATATCCAGTGAAAAATCATGGCTTCCATGGTGGAGTGGGACTGGCACCAGTGTGGAAACTAGAATTCACAGCATAAGCTCAGAGAAAGGCTTCAGTGGTGAAAAAAATAATTATAACTATTTTTACTTTAAATGGTACCTGTCACAAAGTACGCTGGACCCGATGGGCTTGCAATCCATTTGCCACCAGGTTTGGATAGTCATGGAGACAACCAAGCCAGATCAGTAATGCGTGTGACCCCAACTGGATCAGAACGTGGGTCACATGCAGTTCCAGCCCTGTATGGTCATCTCCATGGATACCTGATCTTCCTGCGGCAAATGGATTGCATGCTGATTGGGTCTAGCATACTTTGTGACAGTTACGCTTTAAGTAACAAGTAATCAAGTGATATACAATAGTATAACATTATATGCTATATCAGTGTTTCCTAATAGAGATGAGCGAATCTTGAGCATGCTCGAGTCCATCTGAACCCCATCGTTCGGTATTTGATTAGCTGTGGCTGCTGAAGTTGGATAAAGCTCTAAGGTTGTCTGGAAAACATGGATACAGCCAATGACTATATCCATGTTTTCCACATAGCCTTAGGGCTTTATCCAACTTCACCAGACACCGCTAGTCAAATGCCGAAAGTTCGGGTTCGGATGGACTCAAGCATGCTCGAGGTTCGCTCATCTCTATTTCCTAACCTTTTCCACCTCGGGGCACCCCTTGGAAAAAAAATTTACCTCGGGGTACGCCTACCAAATAACATTCTACATACTACAAAAAATTTGAGACATTCACACATATACTGTGCACACACATATACATTATTGTCACAGACACTACTGACATACACACACATATACACCACTGTCACAGACATTACTGACATACACACACATATACACCACTGTCACAGACACTTGTGATATATACACACACAAAGATACATAGATACAGTGGATACACACACTGACATACACATATATAGCTACAGATACATACATACACTGACATATCCATTTATACCCACAGATACATAAAGACACTGACATATCAATATATACCCACAGATACATACAGACACTGACACACACAGGGCCGCCATCAGGAATTTCGGGGCCCCATACAACCAAAGTGTCTGGGCCCCCCACATTAATAAAAAAAATGTGTTGGACCCAGGCCTTGCTGGGAGGTATAATTTGGTTCAGATCAATTCTAGAGAACTGGCTCATATACACCATTTTCCCCAGTGGCTTAAAATGTAACCTCTGTTATACAGTTATAAAATTGTAGAAACTAAATGTGAACAAAGTGCAATTTAAATGTCACCATACAGTCTCTTGTGCTCTGTATGCAGTGCATTATATTCACCCCTGCACCGTACAATTTATAGCGTGTCTACAAGCCCAGCGAGGCTCATTATGATGGAGACTAAAACTTATACAAGTATTCCTGCATGGGGTAGGGGTTCCCCTGTATTCAGAATGCTGTTGAGTACTAGGCAATGCCCCGTTTGGGGTTATTGAATTTCGAGGGTCTGTGGGGCTGTTTGATTTGTATATGTTCACCAATATCCCCCCCCCCCCCCCCCCCCCCCCCCGGTATGCTCAATAACATAGAATATGTTGATAAGGCTAATATAATGAGGCTGTTCCATGTTAGTGAGCATATACAAATCACACACCCCCCAGGCAGACTAGTTTAGCTCACCCAGGCCAGTGATAGCGAATACATGGCGGTGAGAACGCTTTCTAGGAGATCCTGTTTGTGCAGCAAAGGTATCTTTATCCTGCTCTGCATAGACCCTCGAAATTCAATAATCCCAGACGGAGCATTGCCTAGCACTCAACAGCATTCTGAATACAGGGGAACCCCTACCCCACTCTTGTATAAGTTTTAGTCTCCATCATAATGAGCCCCGCTGGGCTTGTAGACACGCTATAAATTGTATGTTGCAAGGGTGAATATAATGCACTGCATACAGAGCACAAGAGACAGATATACAAGTAAGTGTCTATTTGAATTGCACCTTGTTCACATTTAGGTTCTACAATTTTATAACTGTATAACAGAGGTTACATTTTAAGCCACTGGGGAAAATGGGGTATATGAGCCAGTTCTCTAGAATTGATCTCACACACAGACACCAGCACACATGTATACAGACACCAGCACACATGTATACAGACACCAGCACACATGTATACACACATACAGACACCAACACACATGTATACAGACACCAGCACACATGTATACAGACATACAGACACCAGCACACATGTATACACACATACAGACACCAGCACACATGTATACACACATACAGACACCAGCACACATGTATACAGACACCAGCACACATGTATACAGACACCAGCACACATGTGTACACACATACAGACACCAGCACACATGTATACAGACACCAGCACACATGTATACAGACATACAGACACCAGCACACATGTATACAGACACCAGCACACGTGTATACACACATACAGACACCAGCACACACAAATACAGACACCAGCACACATGTATACAGACACCAGCACACATGTATACACACATACAGACACCAGCATACATGTATGCAGACACCAGCACACATGTGTACAGACATACAGACACCAGCACACATGTATACAGACACCAGCACACATGTATACACACATACAGACACCAGCACACATGTATACAGACACCAGCACACATGTATACACACATACAGACACCAGCACACATGTATACACACATACAGACACCGGCACACATGTGTACAGACACCAGCACACATGAATACAGACACCAGCACACATGTATACAGACACCAGCACACATGTATACACATATACAGACACCAGCACACATGTATACACACATAAAGACACCAGCACACATGTATACACACATACAGATACCAGCACACATGTATACAGACACCAGCACACATGTATATATATATAAACACACAGACACCAGCACACATGTATATATAAACACACCGACACCAGCACACATGTATATATAAACACACAGACACACACTTACTCTGACCAGGGAAGCTTCAGGTCCCAGGTGCTGCAGTCCCTCTCCTCACCCAGCGGCTCCCCGCCCCTCCCCCTCCTTCTCCGACATCCCAGCACAAGTGAAAGCAGGAAGAGGAGATAGTGAGGGGCGGGGGAGGGGGCCCTGTGTCTCTACTGCTTCCTGCCTGTGCGGTACAGCTGTTAGGAGCCTGCATGCAGGGAGGCTGGATGGCCGGGCCCCCCTGGATCCTTGTTTGAGCTCGGGCCCCTTACAGCTGTACCCAGGGGCGTAGCTAAAGGCTGACAGGCCCTGGTGCAAAATGTTAGCTTGGGGCCCCCCCATCTCACCCGATCAGGCAAAGTCTTATCTAACGTTATATCCAATTACTCTAATGTGCCACCATGTTCTAATGCATTGTCACTGCCTCCACCTCATGTACTGCACTACTGCCCCCTATAATTAATGGACTGTACTGTGTCATTGTCTAATCATTGTATTCCAATCTTTGACTCTCCAGCTGAAAAACTACAACTCTCCTCATAAACTGGCAGTTGGTAACGATGGGGGTTGTAGTGCTGCAACCTGAAGAGCCACATGCTGCTAAACTACAACTCCCATAATAAACTGTCAGCAGGGCACAATGAAGTTTGAACTTCTGCAACCTGGAGAAATCACCTGATATCACCTGCAGTCCTATGTAACACCACATAACACAGTGGTATCTCTGAGTACAGATAATGTAGTAGATTTCACCTGCAGTCCTCTGTAACAGCACAGATAACACAGTGATATCTCTGAGTATAGATCATGTAGTAGATGTCACCTGCAGTCCTATGTAACACTACAGATAACACAGTGATATCCCTCTGAGTACAGATAATGTAGTAGTCACCTGCAGTCCTATGTAACAGCACAGAAAATACAGTGATATCTCTGAGTACAGTTAATGTAGATGTCACCTGCAGTCCTATGTAACAACACAGATAACACAGTGATATCTCTGAGTACAGATAATGTAGTAGCTGTCACCTCGGGGCACCCCTACTAAATGATGCTCTACAAAATAAGGAAAGTGTCATACAGGGACTCACAGGTGACGTCTTCTTTGATCTGAGGCATCACTTTCCCTTTTCCTCTCCATCCGGCCCAGACCTCTATGATGATTCCTTCCAGATATGTTTCATCTTTTCAGAACCTGCGAGACAAACAATTTAGGCTCCGCACATTTCTAGCAACTTCCTTTCCTTTCTCCCTCCTGTAGGCTCCCATAGTAACTGCGCTGTTTGGTGTTATGTGCAGTAAAGCGAGTAGGAATGTGGGATGCCCCCAGAGGTGCCCCCATGAACTAATAATGCCCCCGAGGTGCCCCCATATACTAAAAATGCCCCCAGAGATGCCCCCATGAGCTAATAATGCCCCCAGAGGTGCCCCCATGAACTAATAATGCCCCCAGAGGTGCCCCCATATACTAATAATGCCCCCAGAGGTGCCCCCATGAGCTAATAATGCCCCCAGAGGTGCCCCCATATACTAATAATGCCCTCAGAGGTGCCCCCATATACTAATAATGCCCCCAGAGGTGCCCCCATGAACTAATAACGCCCCCAGAGGTGCCCCCATGAGCTAATAAGGCCCCCAGAGGTACCCCCATGAACTAATAATGCCCCCAGAGGTGCCCCATGAACTAATAATGCCCCCAGAGGTGGCCCCCATGAACTAATAATGCCCCCAGAGGTACCCCCATACACTAATAATGCCCCCAGAGATGCCCCCATGAGCTAATAATGCCCGCAGAGGTGCCCCCATGAACTAATAATGCCCCCAGAGGTGCCCCCATATACTAATAATGCCCCCAGAGGGGCCCCCATGAGCTAATAATGCCCCCAGAGGTGCCCCCATATACTAATAATGCCCCCAGAGGTGCCCCCATATACTAATAATGCCCCCAGAGGTGCCCCTATGAACTAATAACGCCCCCAGAGGTGCCCCCATATACTAATAATGCCCCCAGAGGTGCCCCCATGAACTAATAATGCCCCCAGAGGTGCCCCCATGAACTAATTCCCCCAGAGGTGCCCCCATACACTAATAATGCCCCCAGAGGTGCCCCCCTACACTAATAATGCCCCCAGAGGTGCCCCCATATACTAATAATGCCCCCAGAGGTGCCCCCATACACGAATAATGCCCCAGAGGTGCCCCCATACACTAATATTGCCCCCAGAGGTGCCTCCATATACTAATAATGCCCCCAGAGGTGCCCCTAAAAAAAAAAACATCCTACTCACCTAATCCGCGCTGTGTAGCTGCAGGCAGCAGCTCTTCCTCCTCTTCGGGCTCCATCTTGCGAGCCACAGGGACGGGACTTCCGGCAGGCGTGATGACGTCACATCATCACGCCTGCCGGAGAGGTCACGTCCCGGCGTCCCATAGGCTTCTGGTATGAAGTGCCGGCAGCCTATGGGAGAGGATACAGGAGGAGGACGCTGACAGGTCCTGCTCCTGTATTCCGATCGCTTTAATGTTCCGCCCGCTCACTGTGCGGGCGGAACATCGAAGCGATCAGTGCATCCCGAGAATCTGCGCGGCCGCAGCTTCTCGGGATGCTTAAAAACAAGTGGCAAGGGGGGCCGTGCGGGCCCCCCTAGCATAGGGGCCCGGTCGCCATGGCGACCGCTGCGACCCCTATAGCTACGCCATGCCCTGATTGCGGTCCTGACTGTAGCTGTTAGGTAGCCGGCAGGGGGGGTGGGTGCTAGCGCCCGGGGGCGGCGGCCGGCGGCCGGCGGGCCCGTGGGCCCCCCCGATGTCTCTTAGGGTCCGGGCCCCATACGGCAGTACCAGTTGTACTGCCCTATCGGCGGCCCTGGACACACACATACACAGACACAGCACCTCCTCCTGTAGTCTGGCTGATCTTTACACAGAAGTATTGAGGACCTTTGGGTCATGTGATAAGGTCTTTAAACGCAGGACCTGGAAGGTCCTGCTCCTCTGTTCATCTTCTTCTAAGCTTCTGAATAGTACAGTGGCAGGTCCCTCACCAGGCCCCTGAGGGAGGGGGGTTGTGGTGCTCGGCTGTCTGTGGCATACCTTCCAGGAAGGCAGAGCAGGCTTTCCCGGGCCCCCTTCCTGCAGAGGCCCCATAGAGGTCGCCTTCCCTGCCTTCATGGCAGCTACACCACTGAATGTCCCCCTGATGTGCCCTTCATAGTAATAACATCCCCCCCCCTGCTGTGTCTTCTATAGGAATAATGTCCCCCAGCTATACCCTCCATATGAATAATGCCTTCCTTGCTGTACCCTCCATAATGTCTCCCTTGCTGTTTGCCTTAGTAATAATGTTCCCATCTGCTGTGCCCTCCATAGTAATGATGCTCCCCACTGTGCACCAATAAATAACATTGCGTCTGCTGAACAGATCATGTTCCAGCACCCCATATGTCGGCATGATGTACTTGCAACCTATGGGATTGAATGTAGGAACAGGATACTGACGGTTTCTGCTCCTACATTCTGTTCACTTTAATGTGGGCAGAACATTAAAGTGATCGCTTCTCTGCTTCTTGGCTAAGATCAAGTGTAGTATCTGTTCTTATCAGTTTAATATCTGATTCGCCCTCTATCTGGGGACCATATATTAAATGGATTTTTAGAACAGGGAGATGGAAAATGAGCTTGCTCTATCCTCTCCAGGCACTGACCTGGTATTGCAGTTCTGCTGTCCTTCCAGGTTCAGTAAAAAAAAAAAAACAAAGCTGCATGGCTTCTAGGGATCCTTAAAGTGACAGTGTCACACCAGAATCCCATGGCACCTAGGTGGGGAACCACTGTGCTGTATATTCTTTCTTCTAGAATCTGGTACCTGTTCTTTGCAGATTCTGTTTTTAACTTTGTCTCCAAATCCTCCTTTTCTATTTCTGTCCTGAATACACATTTTGTTAATCCTGACTATGCCATCCAATTACTGCCCCTCTTCACCCAATCCAACCCAATCACAGGTGCCGTGCCTGGGGGATTCCAATACATCAAGGTTCACAACTCTATACAGACATTAAAAGTTGAATACCTGGCAATCTGTTATGGTGCATTTACACAGAAAGATTTTTCTGGCAGATTTTTGAAGCCAAAGCCAGAAACAGACTATAAACAGAGAACATGTCATATAGGAAAGACTGAGATTTCGCCTGTGGCTTACAAAAATCTGAAAAAGGGAGGAAAACGTCCCACCAACTTGAAACTGCCTGCTAACAGAGTCTATACTCTGACGTGTTCACCTGATTACACTCAAGGAAATAAAAGAAAAGAAAAAGGAATGTGGAGAAGACTGCGATGATAGTAGGTACTATATAAACAATTTATAGGATAACAAACAATAAAATACATATAAAAACAGTAATAGCAATAATAGCAAAACCTTCTAAAACTCTATAATCAGGGAATGTTCTGAAATCAGCATAAATGTCCCAAGATGAATTACTGTGATCGTTAGCTGGTCATCTATTGTGCTGTGAACGCAGATCTTACTCACAGTTCGTTGTGCTATCCGGCCGGGTAGGTAATTGTTGTTCACAAGGTCTAGTCCGTGAGAGCGAAGCAACCAGATTGATCAGTCAGGCTGGATGGTACTCAGCGTGTGGTCTTTCAAACGCCGCGCCGTGGCCACAGCATGTGATATCCGCCGCGTACAGGTGATTGGTCTCTCTTGAACGTAGAAGAACTCCCAACAGAACCTTAGCAGGATCGCAGTTAGAATAAGTCCGATAAGTATATGATGGGAGAAGTTGTCCACCAAATTGTACTATGCTAGACGCGTTTCGGAAAGTCTCTTACCATCTTCAGTAGCGCTACTGAGGATGGTAAGAGACTTTCTGAAACGCGTCTAGATTATGCTGATTCCAGGACATTCCCTGATTATAGAGTTTTAGAAGGTTTTGCCATTATTGCTATTACTGTTTTTATATGTATTTTATTGTTTGTTATCCTATAAATTGTTTATATAGTACCTACTATCAATGCAGTCTTCTTCACATTCCTTTTTCTTTGCTTAAAAAATCAGATCAGATAAATCTCTGCATTAGATTGTACACCTTTGTCAATCACTTTGTGGCTTCAAGGGTTCAAATATTACTTGGACCCAAACTACAGAATTATCATCACTTTATACGCGTGTGTGCATGCATGCATGTATATATATATATATATATATATATATATATATATGTGTGTGTATGTACAGTATATGTATAATTATTTTGGTTGATATAATATAATAGCAGTACATTACGCCGTAGAGGAGATGACTAATCCGGTTATCACACACACTTTCACATCCCTTCTCATTTATTTCATATTCAGGCATTCCACTAATCCAGCTATATCACACGATTTGCCGTTGTTTTCTCGGTAGTTTTCTTTTAAAGCACGGTTTATTTTTATTCCGAAGATAGACGGTTCTGGAAGCTCTTGACAAAATGTCTAAAAGTTGTTTAAGTGGCAATCCGGCTTTAAGAAAAAAAGCTCCCAGTTCTGTAAATGTCAAGTCAAAGCCTGACAGGGACAAAGGCAATTTTAAAACCATTATAAATCAAGTATATTGCACTCCAATAAAGATGTTGAGTCTTTCTGAAACGCATTATACCGAAAGTCTGGCTTGAGTCTTCCATATTCATGTGACAAGAGTTATGTCACTGCGTTAATCATTCCCAGGATGCTGGAAAGTGTAATGAGAAACTTCTTGTGCAAGGAGTCATTAATCACAGAACATAACATTGCATAATGCTTTCTGGAGCATGTGCAATGTGATCACAGTACAAGGTTGTATAACTCGAGCTGTGTTTGTGCCATATGTTGACCTTTTCTGAAGCTGAAATGTAATCATGTGATGGCGGGTGGCTGCCAGCTCTCGCCTAATGCTAATAATTAGTCGGATAATACGGAGGGGAAAGAAACTTACTAGCATTTCCTTGGGGTTAGAATGGGAAGCATCTTTGAAGTTGTTGGCTGCAATCGCGCACAAAAGAAGTCCAACTTGGCTCTCCCTTTTACTAGCTATTATGAAGGACAACAGGACTTTATTGAAGTGGTTCCTGGCATCGGTTATATGTTACACTTGTGTCTACTCGATATCAGCTTTTGCTTCAGGTAATGTAATACAGATAGAGAGAAAAAAACGACAGAAGAAGGGCATAGCCCGAGGAACTCCGAGTGCCCGCATGAAGCAATGAAGCAAGATCATTACATAACCTCTTCTAGACAGATCAACACTGCCCAAGGGAACACTTGCGAAAGCTGAAATATAAATAGGCTGGATGCAAAGCTTATGCAGTACAAACTGTTTTCCTTCAATCGTTCGCGTACATGGGGTTCTGTGATAAAGAACAAAGTTGTGTAAATGTATGTCATCTGCCTCTGTCTCTTATCTCCATATGGACTGCACTTTATTATGCTTTCCGATTGCTGATAATAATTCTGTCTTCTACATAGCCTTCCAAAGAGGTATTCTTATCGGAATTACCAGCAGGTATCTCTTAAAGTGACTCTGTACCTACAATCTACCCCCCACCCTAAACCACTTGTACCATTGGATAGCTGCTTTTAATCTAAGATCTGTCCTGGGGTTCGTTTGGCAGGTGATGCAGTTATTGTCCTAAAAAAACAACTTTTAAACTTGGAGCCCTGTGTCAATTTTGAGTGCCTATGTCCTAGGCATGCGACACCCCTCCACCCACCCTCTTCATTATTAGGAATGCCCCAGACAGCATTTCTCCTATTCAACACTTGTCTGAACACTGCACAGGCACCTTAACGATCCAGCACATGTGCAGTGTTCAGACAGGTGATGAATAGAAGAAATCCTGCCCAGGGGCATTCCTAATAATGAAGAGGGTGGGGAGGAGGGGCGGAGAGGCATTGCTTGCTATCGGTGCATGTAACAGCAGGGGGTGAGGAGAAAGTGAGTGCTGATCTGACAGGTCACCACTCGCTTGCTGCGAAGATCTGGCCGTGTACTAGTGGCTTTAGTTCAATGCTATTCAACAGGATCAACATGTGCAAATTATCCACCCTTGTAATGAATATACATCCAGCTTCAGACTGGTTGTGCTTCTCTACACATAGGACAGTATTATTTAAGTGGAAACCTAATCTTGTAAAAAATTGATCAGGTCAGAAAATATCTACAATTGCACCAAATTCTGCTTGTTACAATACAGTTTTCTCCCTACATCTGTGTGGCAGATTTTCACCATCTGGAAGTTAACAATGAAAGTTCCCATTCAATAAATGTATGCAGAGATTTTGAAAACTATTGACTATATACTATATACTTTTAAAGTATATTAGAAAACTGTATACATTTGAATAAACTTTTTATCTGCTGAAACCCTAAAGAGGTTATCCAGGATTATAAAAACAATAGCTGCTTTCTTCCAAAAACAGCACCACATCTGTCCTCAGGTTGTGTGTGGTATTACAACTTGGCTCCATTCACTTCAATGTAATTGAACTGCAATACCACACACAACCAAGGGGGTTGCTGTTTCTGAAAGAGAGCAGCTATTTTTTCGTATCCAGCCTAACCCCTTCAATAGAAAGTGAAGCAAATATGGTCCATGCTAAGTTATTTTTTTAAATAATGTTTATTATTTAAAAAATGGGATATTATTATTATTATATTAAGTTTAGACAATAAGCATTTTAAGGACAACTATTATGCATTTAGCAGCCAGCTAGTGTCCTGAAAATGCAGATACAAATGATTGTAGTTAAAGGAGACATCAGTACATGGGAAGGACAATAGACAGTGTTCACAGCTCAGCCTTCTCCCTGTGAGATGATCTCTCCACAGGTCACAGAGGTTACAGAGCATGCCTACAAATGTGCCCCTGCAAATAATAGGTTCTAGAGATGTTTATTGTGTCTTCTTGCTCAATATGCAAATGAGAAGAGATGAGTCTGATGTCCATAGGAAATGACTGCTCCAGCATTGGGGGCTCTATTGGGGGGTCGGGTGGGTTCTGCCCTGGGTGCAAAGGTGATAGGTTCTCTTTAAGGAGTGTTTGTGGGTCTTTAAAAATCCTGGGCACAGGCTTCCCTTCAAGACCTTCGAGGGACAGGTGATATCTTGCTTCATGATTTAAATAGATTACTTTATGCAATCCAATCAATGAATGTTAAACCAACATCAGTCTGAACACAGTCCAGGGCTGTTTATACACTGTACTTGCATGCCAGGGAGTGAGGAAGTACTAGTTTTGCTGCCAGTGATCACGGTAAAACCATGCTAAAAAACCACATGGCAGTGGTAATAAATTAACAGGAAAAAATCAAGTAAAACAAGAAGTAAAGCACCTTCATTAATACAGAAAAGTAAAATGTATTCTGACAGACTGAATCATTACCGGCATTATGACTTGTATTATTACTCTTTCAATGTAATGCTTATTGCCTTGCATAATTCAGAGCAGGTACACTACTCATTTCTGTTTCCTGATGATGATGGTTCATCCTCTCCTCTTTGCACATTCATCCTTACTGATCACCGCCAGTTGTGTGCAGCGTGGGACTGGGGGGCTTGTTGACCACCAGTGGAACTGATCCTGGGGGCCAACCAATGAAGAACCAGTAAGAAACTACATGCAGACCTGGTTCTATCCTGCATTCATCTGTATCTGTGACCTCAACTCCCTTGAGAATGACAAGCCTTTAGTCTAATGAGAAATCTTAGAATGCCCCACACTTCTCAGCTCTCAGGGTATGATGGAAGCTGGAGCTTCTGAGAGGACAACCCCTTGAGTTGTCTGTTCATTTGTACACCAAATCCCAGAATTTGCTAGGGGCTGCAGACTGTCAGTAAATGCTGGAAGTTGTAGTCTTTGCAGCCGTTGTAGTAGGGTCATTGTTGAAGGGTCACAGGTGCATTGTACCCTGGATGCTTTGTGGAAAGCCGAACATGTAGTTCTATGGAGGTTCAGTGTTTTTAAGCGGCCCCAAGAGGGTCATTTATTAGGACTGGTGTACTCGTATGCTGTTCTTAAAGCGACTCTGTACCCACAATCAGGGCCGTATTACCAGCTGCTGCTGCCCTAGGCACTAAACCTGAAGACGTCCCATCTTCACTCACCAATTAGCATCATGATTTTCTAGTTTCTGAACATCATATTGATAGTTTATTAGTCTTAGGACGCGTTCCAATATTCACTGTACGTCACTACATCCAGTCAAAAATAGAACCTCATGCGGTAACCAATAGGTTTTCATTAATTTCTCTACATGTAGAAACATTGTTTGAATCGCGTTTTTAATGGGTTTTAACTACTTAAAACATGACCTGAACAATACCGCCATACTGTGACTGGATAACACCGCCATACCAGACCTGACCAATACCGCCATACTGTGACTGGATAACACCGCCATACCAGACCTGAGGAATACCACCATACTGTGACTGGATAACACCGCCATACCAGACCTGACCAATACCGCCATACTGTGACTGGATAACACCACCATACCAGACCTGACCAATACCACCATACTGTGACTCGATAACACTGCCATACCAGACCTGACCAATAGCACCACGGGTGCCTAGTGGTAAATACTGCCCTGACCACAACCTAACCATCCCAACCCCCCTAAAACTGCTTGTACCCTCAGATAGCTGCTTTTAATCTCAGATGTTCCTGGGGTCCGTCCGGCAGGTTATACAGTTATTGTCCTAAAAAACTACTTTTAAACTTGCTGTCCTGTGTCAAATTGGCGTGGCCTAGAGTACCCATGTCTTAGGATTACGACACCCCTCTGTCCCTCTTCATCATTAGGAATGCCCCTAGAACAATTACTATTATTCATCACCTGTGTGAGCACGGCACATGGGCTGGATCGTTAAGACACCTGTACAGTGTTCAGACAGGTGATGAATAGAAAAAAAATTCTGCCCGGGGGCGTTCGTAGTGATGAGTAGGGACAAAGGGCCGCTGCAATGCTAGGGCGTACAAACTCTAGGCCAAGCCAACTTGACACAAGAGTTGTTAAAAGTTGTTTTTTAGGACAATAACTGCATTACCTGCCAAACGGACCCCAGCGCACATCGTGGATTAAAAGCAGCTATCTGAGGGTACAAGCAGTTTGTGGAGGCAGATTGTGGGTACAGAGTCACTTTAAGTTAGGCCCCATCCCCATTCACCCCTCCGGATTAACTAAGAGGCACACACCGGTGGGCACAGAAATCTACATTTGTTCCAGAGAAGGAGTAGATTTCTGCCATGATTTACACCTATACAGAGAGGTCACCCGTTAGTGGCCTCTCTGCCTGTCAATCATCCCTGCACTGTGCGCCGAGAGGCAGAGACCCATGACTAGTCACAGGTAGATCCCCGCCCAGATGACTAGGTGCCACCCCTCTCCCAGCCTCACGTAGCAGATTGGTTCCCTTTAACAGCAAGCGCTATAGACAACCACAAGAGAGAGGATCTGTCCCCAAATTAAGATGAATGTGAAACATTACTGACCGTACTCTGTAACCTTTGTAGACTTAACAGCAGCATCCTCTTATCTCCACAGACAGAACAGGAAGTCCCAGCTTTAGACCTAGTGGTAAGATTGAAAGCTGCAAGATTTCAGGATTATTTTAAAATATAGATGGAAAATTAGAAAAAGAAATCATCAAAAATTCTTTCAAAAATATACTTAATATAAAAACTTGATTTAAACAATAGGTAATTTTCTGATGGCACATTCCCTTCAAAAAGTCAGTCGTATTTATTTATTTTTTTTTTGCAGAAATCAATAGTCCAGGCTATTTTAAGAAACTTTGTAATTGGGTTTATTAGGCAAATATGCCATTATCTGCATTTAAAAAGGCCTTTTCCCAGGTCCCCCCTCCTACCTCTTTTCCATTCACTGCAAAATATCAGGAAATTGTGACTTGTTGCATCAGACACAACCCTGTCTGTTCTATAGAGAGGGGAGGGGGAGGAGGGAGTTAGCAGGCAGCGAGAGCTGAGAACAAAGGATTACAGGCACAGAGCTGGATGAAGCTGTATTCAGAGGTCAGAGAGGTCAGTGCTGTCTGTCAGAGGAGATAGCTTGGCCATGTAGTTGTAAATTAACTCTTTGTTGTCCTGTTTTGGTGTCTCATTTCCCTCCCTCCATAGGAGAACAATGAAGACAGGGGGGAGAGCTACAAGCTACTTTTTCCATGATAAAAATAAATTTTTCGGCTAATAAACCCAATTACAAAGTTTCTTAAAATAGCCTGTACTATTGATTTCTGCAAAAAAAATTTAATGACAGTGACGCTTTAAATGCACATTTCTCAGCAAGTGATAACATTTTTCTATGTGTTTTGTTTTTCTTCACACCCGATCTTCACACGTGTCTTACAGGAAGCCTGTCCACTTGCACTACAATGTGCGAAACAATGCAGGGAAATGACTTATACCTGCAACAAACCATGACAGAAGAACATTTTCAATTCGTGTCTAGCTCCAGGCAAGATATTCTCAAGCATGCCAAGCAGTTCATGTAAAATAATCCCATGTGAGCACATGTCATTATGGAGGGTGTAGTCTGCACTGCACCTCCATTTAATTTTCTGTACATTGTTTTTACAGCTACAAAATGAACTTAAATAGGCGGAGGAGATGGAACTAAAAAGGATGTAAAAAATAAATATCCCAAAAATTACTACAGTCATTGTTACCTAGTTAATGTAAATCCATAGATTCTTCTTTTCATTCTAGAATGTTCTTGTTTGCCAATTGAGTTATACAGTATTTACATTTTAACTGACCCAGATCAACTGCAGGGCCACATTAAAGGGGTCATTCAGTGTAAGAAAAACTTTGGCCACTTTCTTCCAGAGACAGCGCAACCATTGTCTCCATTTTGGGTGGGGATTTTGCAAGTTAGTTCCATTGAAGTTAATGGAGCTTAATTGCAAACCCATCTGTACTATAGACAAGTCATGCTGTCTCTGGAAGAAAGTGGCCATGTTTTTCTAATACAGGATAACCCCTTTGAGGTTGGTGCAAGCAAAATGAAAAAAAAAAGAAAAAATTACTTAATAAAAGTTAGCCACACATGTGCATGACTTCCTCTCAACATTCTCCTGGATCATTCAACAGCCATCAAAGAATGTTAATTTTCCTAAGAGGTGGAGCTCTCATAGGTGAGCATGGTATACATAGATGCAGCAGTCAGTACTGACTGTGGCATCTATAGGGTTAATATACATATTCAAAGTAGGAAAAGATGACGTACTGGACTTTCTGCCTTGTGGCAACCGACTCAGCTTTATTCCAGGGGGAAATCATAGAGGGAGTAAGCTAGGTGCAGGACCTGATCCCTGGATCGATGGCCGTTTCAGGCATTCAGCTCTTCTTCCGGCCAGGAAGACATAAACAGAATCTGTAAGAAAATTACTTCCGGTGGGGTCCGGAAGCCTGATTATGCAGTGCTGCATGTGGCACGGGGTCCGGTAAGTATACTTTTTTATTATGTTTCCCTCACCTCCTGCAGGCATTCAATTTGGCGGACTTCTCCTTAAAGTCATAGTGCGTTAAGAGGTTAAAGACTGTAGCTTGTATATAGCTTCCTCTAGGAGAACTTTATAGCTGTAAGTACCACCTACTGGCTGAAACATTTGTATGACCTTTATTGTAGCTGTAAGAGCAACTATCTAACTGGCACATTCGTATAGGCACTAGTAAACTGGTACTATTTCTATAGCATTTGCTATCTGATTGAAACAATTTTACAAACATTGCTGTGTGATTGGCATAATATTGGCATTACTTTTCCTCCATAGTCTTCAATGGTAGAATAGTTGAAAATGGTGTCAAGTTAGCATCGCTGCATAGGTACGACGTGGCCCTTTTGTGGAAACTGACTTATCCATTTTAAATGCTGTAGTGGTTGTCATTTGATTCCCTAAGGGTCCATTTACACAGAAAGATTATCTGACAGATTATCTGCCAAAGATTTGAAGACAAAGCCAGAAACAGACTATAAACAGAGATCAAGTCATATAGGAAAGCCTGAGATTTCTCCTCTTTTCAAATCCATTCCTGGCTTTGGCTTCAAATCTTTGGCAGATAATCTTTCTGTGTAAATGGACCCTAATGCTACGTTTACACGGAGCGATAATTCGCCCAATCGATCGTTTAACGATTTTGAAGCAACAATTTGGTTTTTATAACGATCAGCATTTAGACAAATTGTTAGAAAAATCGTTAGAAAATTCGTAAGAAAAATCGTAAATGCGATCGTTTTTAAGATCGCTTAAGCCTATCTTTTACATAGGGTGAATCTTTGAAAAACTGTTTACACGAAACGATCTGCGAATTTTTAGCGAACGATGAACGACGATTTGAGAACATGTTGAAAGATCAAAATGAACGATTTTTCACTCATCTCTTGATCGTTTGCTGTGTTTACACGGATCAATTATCGCTCAAATGCTATCGTTATTGCGAAAATTCGAACGATAATCGTTCCGTGTAAATGCAGCATAACACTGAGTAATTAGGTTGAGAACCCAACATTGCCTTCATTTAATAACAAGGAATGATTTTGGAAGTCTGATCAGGATGAACGTTTATGGTATGCAATATATGCAATATGAAACATTTGGTGACCAGCTAGCTAGTACTGTGATTGTAAAAAAAGGAGGAGGAGTTAGCTGCAGAGTGAGACCAGGAAAATCCAGTACCTGTCATAACCCCGCCCCCCGCCACACACACACACACTTCTTGATTCATGGCTTACACTGCTCAGTATTGATTTATAATGTCACCCATGCAGTTGCTTCAAGATATACTGGAGAACAAGATTTCTTCTGGTGTGCAATGTACAATTTATATAATGGATAGATATAGTGCTACTCTTCTTGTACATACATAAGATTAGAGAGCATGATTAGATATGAATGAATTATATGAATTAGAAATGATATGCTTACTTAGAAATTAAAGGGATATTCCACTCAAAACATAACTTTTTATGTGTTGCTGCCCATGGTGAGACTAACAAATTATTCCATACATACATATTATCTATTCGGTCTCCTTTCCACAGTTCTGAGCTGCTGCTTTATGCTGACGATGCTATTTAAAAGATGCACTTATTGGGAGTATTTAGTAGGATCAGAGACAATTTTGTGGCAGGGAGAACATTTAAGCAACTCTGTACCCACAATCTGACCCCCCAAACCACTTGTACCTTCAGATAGCTGCTTTTAATCCAAGATCTGTCCTGGGGTCCGTTCGGCAGGTGATGCAGTTATTGTGCTAAAAAACAACTTTTAAACTGGCAACCCCTTGCCCTACGGGCGTGGCCTAGATTGTGTATGCATTAGGCTGGCACGACCTCTCTGTCTCTCCTCCCGGCCCGCCTCATCATTAGGAATGTTCCAGGCAGATTGCCTACTATTCCCCACCTGTATCAGCCCAGCATATGGGCTGGATCGTTAACCCCTTAAGGACCAGGCTAATTTTCGTTTTTGCGTTTTCGTTTTTTCCTCCTTGTATATATAAGGCCAGTTGCATTTTTACACCAACAGACCCACATGAGCCCTTATTTTATCCGGCACTAATTGTACTTTGCAATGACAGGCTGAATTTTTGCATAAAATATGCTGCGAAACCAGAAACAAATTATATGCACAGTGAAATTGAAAAAAAAAAAACACAATTCTTTTTCTTTGGGGGGGCTTCGTTTTTGCGCCGTGTGCCCCTTGGAATAACTGACATGTTATATATGTTCCTCAAGTCGGTACGATTACAATGATATGTAATATGTATAACTTTTATTTTAATTGATGGCTCGTAAAAAAATAAAACCTTTTACAGAAAATAAATGTTCATTAAAATCACTCTATTCCCATGCTTATAGCGCTTTTATCCTTTGGTTTATGGGGCTGTGTCAGGTGTCATTTTTTGCACCATGATCTGTACTTTCTATCGGTACCTTGATTGCGCATATGTGACTTTTTGATCGCTTTTTATTACAATTTTTCTGGATTTGATGCGACCAAAAATGCACAATTTTGCACTTTGGAATAAATAAAATAACTTAAAATTTCAGGCGATTACGCACGCAGCGATACCAAAATGTATGTTTATTAATTTATTTTTATTTATAAAATGGGAAAAAGGGGGTGATTTGGACTTTTATTAGGGGAGGGAGTTATTTATTAATAAAAACACTTTATTTTGTTTTCAATAACAGTAATTAGAAGCCCTCAGGGGGACTTCTATATACACAGCACTGATCTCCCATTGAGATCAATGCTGTGTATATAACAGAGCACCGATCCATCAGATCGGTGCTCTATTATAATGGTCTGCAGCAGACCACATACATGGATTGCCGAGCCAGGATCACCGTCATTCAGACGCTGAGCCCCGGCCGGCTCATTACAACAGATCTCCCCTCCGCGATCGCATCGCGGGGGGGAGATCCCGCAATAGACCCCAGGGAGAGGGGCCACATACACTATTCAAATGCAGCTGCATTTGAATAGTTAAGAGCTGTGGTCCCTGGCTGCACATAGCAACCGGGGACCGCGGGCTGCAGAGAGGGCTCATGTCCGGAGCCCTCTCTGATCCCTCTTAACGGCCGCATGACGGGTATACCCATCATTTGTCGTTAAGGTGTTAAAGACCTGTACAGTGTTCAGCATGGAGAAAATGTTCCAGTGGCATTCCTAATCAGTGGGGATCTTACCATGTTTAACCATAAATAATGGCGTTACAGTCTGGAAGTCGCCATTTGATGTCCTGATTGATTTTATGGGCCATTGAAAATAAAGGTTTGGTTCAAGTTCGCTGATCCGCTCTTTTCCTTGAATATTGCAGCTTCACTTCAGCAAAATGAGGATCGTGCTAGACGCAATCAAACAGGAGTGGTGAGCTGGCATCCTACTATATTCCTCACTGAAAATAAGGGATATTCATATATGTATAGTAGAGTCCTTTCCATGCGCGGGATGGCAGTCTATTACATTTACTGTGTTCTGTTATCTTTTGTCTAATACTAATCATGATGAAAACTGTTGGTGCAACTGATATCTCACTTTATAACAAAAGCACCATAGTCATAACTCCTGTACTGTATGAATCATGTACTGTACATATGAGAGATGACATCCTGCCTACACTTGTGGTAGAGCATTGTTAGGTAAGGTTAGACAGACACATGAAAGACATTGGTTTAAATGTCTATATTTTAATGCACTATAATATATACTGCATATTTTAATGCACTATATATGCATATGATCAAACAAACACCAAATCTTCAATGAGGCTCCACGGGCTCCTGTTTTGCATATTCATGTTTCTCAGGGGGGCAATGCACCTAGGACTTCACTGCATTGAGCGCTTTCACTAGCAGCCGGCAGTGTGGTTGTTTGGCTGGTCTCCCTGAGTTCAGCAATCTGTTTCTCTTATGGCTCTACTAGGCATTGCTCCCACTGAGCCAGAATCCTGCTCCACACTGATGAGGGGCAACACCCCCGAAACAGCTGTATGTGGATGGTAACCTAGCCTTGGTTTATCCCTTGTCATTACATTGACTTATAGGGCCACTTAATATGGTGGTTTTGGTGGTTTCCTAACAGGAGCTGCCCCCTGGCTGGATCCTTCCTGGAGGGATATCTGGTTAATCCTTTGTTTTGAGACTCTTCAATGAGGCTCCACGGGCTCCTGTTTTGCATATTCATGTTTCCCAGGGGGCAATGCACCTAGGACTTCACTACATTTAGCGCTTTCACTAGCAGCCGGCAGTGTGGTTGTTTGGCTGGTCTCCCTGAGTTCAGCAATCTGTTTCTCTTAAAACACCAAGTCTCAAATAGTAAATATAAATTTGCTGAAATGTTTTCTTTTGTACATTAAACAGATACTAAAGTAAACTTTAATCTAGGGAACATGTGGTGCGTTTACAGCATGGTGTCTTGTGATAAATGATAAATGCTAAAGAAAGAGCAAACAGGGTGAAAGCCGCAGGTGCTGCAACAGTCTTCAGTAAAACGAGATGTTCTGCAGCAGCTTTGGATGGGGAACTAGCAAAAGTGCTGTGGGAGAGGAATAGGCAGGATGGGAGGGCTGTGATGGAGAGATAAAAGAAAGGATTGCACTCTGGGAATTGTACTGAACAACTTCTCAACCAGGAAGTGCAACCACGGAATACAGAACCAAAACCCCTAACAAAATTTACCTTTTGGGGTTTTTTTTCCAATAAGCAATGCTATATGCTTCTGCAGCATTTTTCTGTTTTGTTTAATATCTCAGTACCCCTTTACTTACTTCTATGAACTTAGGATATATTTTACTTATGTATGTAAGGTCAGGTTGTTACCGCCTTTTTTTCCTATATTCCTTGTCTCTTCATGTCCTCCACATAATGACTTAATTAAACATCAATAGATGAGTCACTTGATCAAGCAAATTCCTGTTCTTGCCCAAGCTCATAGACTATCATCACTATTGCTGGTCAATCATTTGGTGTATCTAGAGAATTTCAAAACAACGTGTTGGAACAGATTTCTGGTTTTTGACCATTATTTATAATGGAAATGAGACACTGATTCGGGAATGTCCCACAGGCAGAATTGTATCTTACTAATAAAAAGCGTACCCTGCCAACTTCCCCGAAATGAGATCAGATGATATTTTTAGGAATTAGCAGAAAGTCAGGTTTCTATAGCTAGAACCCTAAGTGTTATTATTGCAATCTACTGGCACAGCTCCAGTTATCTAAGCAGCTTATTGGTGAGAAATTCCTGGCAAACATCCTTCTATTGCCACATTGTTCACGTTTAGTACAACTGTTTTCTTGCATAATGACTTATTGTGTCATTTCTTTCCCACATGTGAAAGGCAGGTGTTGGATTTTAAAGTTATTATTTTTCCTGAACAAAGACAAAATAATTAAAGTGCGGTCATGATTTAGATTTCCTGTAAAGTTTTCTACAAGTTAGTCAATGGTGAAAAAAAAATTGCTTTTGTTATAGGTGGTATGTGCAAAGTTCAAGTATGCTTGGTTTGGTTCACATTGGGGGACATTAACTAACAAATCTAATGTGCTCAACTATTCTAATGAGGATTGGTGTATATTTTATATTCCAATATTTTGTGACTGATTTATTAAAACGTAGCACTGCCTTAGTGACTGTATCTAAGTAAAAAGTTTTAAAAAAGAAGCAGAAAAAGGTGCAAAAATGCAAAATTTGCGCAAGCATATTTACCTGATACTGACCAGACGTGGGCCTACACCTGTTTGTGCGACTTTTTAAAAAGTCGTAAATGATAAATTGGGCGCTAATCCTGGATTATCCGAACTTTTGGTTGAATATTTAAAACAAGCAGATTAAAAAAAGTTGCATCTAAAAAATATTCCCCCGTCAAATACTGGTTCATAAATAGAACCAAAAATAGTGAAAAATTCAATTATTTACCTAAAAATAGGTGCAAAGTCCTTGATAAGTTTCCCCCATTGTGTTTTTGTTTCCATTTACGTACCTGTGTGGGTAATGTGGCAGAATGTATTTTTAGGTACACAAAAGTGTGGTTAACCCTGTTTTTCTGTACATCAAAATTTGACATCCTGAAACACAAACAGTGAAATGGACAAAAAAAAAATTCAAACCAACTTAAAAAATATAACTGTTCCATAATAGGGGAATTAGATAAGTGGTTTACATGGGTGACCACAGCCTTAGGATATGTTCCCACTTCAGAAATATTAGCATCCGCCTATATCACAAGACGGCCACCTTTCCCTGCTATGTTCCCCAAGTGGAAACATAGCTGGAAGATAACCCCTTTAATAAGATTAGTGGTGGTGTCACTCTCAGCACCCAGCTGATCAGTTATTTTAAGGGTACAAACCCACTTGACGTATTTGCTGCGTGAATCAGTCTTAAAAATAAGCAGGCAAAACGCAGGTTGGCTTTATATGATTGTTCTGTGTTAAAATACGCAATTGCGTATTTTTGAAGCATGAAGCTTGTTGTTAGCAAAGCATCAGTTGTTAACAACCTGTGTGAAAAACGCATGTAGCTTCATGCTTCAAAAATACGTAATTGCGTATTTTAACACAGAACAATTGTATAAAGCCAACCTGTGTTTTGCCTGCTTATTTTTAAGACTGATTCACGCAGCAAATACGTCAAGTGGGTTTGTACCCTAAGGGTCATTGCACTCATGCTTGATGCAACCTCTTCAGTGCTCACATTTCAGACTGATTTATACTTTTTTAACACCATTCTTTTCATAGTCCAACACTCCATAGACAACAATTGATTGGCACCGCTTCTGTCCCACTCACGGCAAATACTCCGGCAGACCATCAACATAGTGAATCCCGGTGGTGCTCAATCATGAACAGAGATGTCCAAACAATGCAAATACGAAGAGATGGCACTCACCAACTGAGTATAATCCTCCAGCTTTATTGAACATCTGAGGATTGGCGGAGGAAGGAGGCGGGTGACCGCAGTCTCAAGGCAGAACGCCACTTTATCTAGGGTTAGACACAGCGGCGTTCTGCTCCCTTCTCCACCTCCTCTTCTATTTGTGGCAGTTACTCTTACACAACCCCACTTATACATTACCCTGGAGATTCTTCAGCAGCTCCCCTGTGCTCCTTCTCTTCTTATACTGCCCCCTAGTTTAAGGACCTGAAAGATCATGATCATGTGATCACAACCTGTTTGTACGGCATCTACACTCATGATGGAGGGCTTTCGTCATCAGTGTAGTCTCTGCTTTGAAGTCCCTGCTCTGTTCCTATGTTGGGTACAGACAGGGAACCCGCTCTTCACCAGACTGTAAGCTGCACCTTACAATTTAAGAAGCGCTGCTCTAGATTTTAGACTGTGGTTATAATAATTTCACTGGATTGTGTATTCTCAGGTTCCTGCAGCATTGGCAGGTGTTAGTTATAGTGCTTGAAAAGCACTATATTGTAATCCGTATTCTTCTTCTTCTTCTTCCGTCTCTTCTTCCAGCCATTTTTCTGCGCGTAATACAGCCCGAACCGCTTTGCGCACAGACTCCGTTCAAACTGCGTTTCGAAGCCCTCGGTGGTGTGTGGTGTGCTATCTATTTTTCGTTTCGATCGAATTTGTCGTTTTTAAGAAATTTACGTTTAAAGACCCCAAATTTCCCATAGAAAATAATGGCCCATTGCAAATAGTGGCCACACTCTAACCGCTGACAGCCAATCACAGCACATATGCAAATAGCTGAAATATAGCAGCCAATAGGAACTCTAAGGTCTTGTCAGTCAATGTATCACACCATCCACAGTCACATGTCCACTATTGGCCAATAGAAGATGTAATATATGGAAGGTCCTTAACGATTTTGTCTCCCTGACATGAGTAAGATTGTCATGGTAACCGAGCAATGATCTTTACCATTATAAGTACCCAGATCGTTCTTAAAGGGACCCAGGTCGCCCTTAAAGGAAGGGGACCATGTCGCTCTTAAAGGGACCCAAGTCGCTCTTAAAGGGGGCCAAGTCGCTCTTAAAGGGGCGGGACCCAAGTCGATCTTAAAGGGACGGGACCCAAGTCACTCTTAAAGGGTCCCATATAGCTCTTAAAGGGACGGGACCCAAGTTGCTCTTAAACGGATGGGATGTATGTTGCTCTTAAAGGGACCCAAGTCACTCCAAAAGGTATGGGACCCATGTCGCTCTAAAAGAGACCCATGTCCCTTTAAGAGTGACCCGGGTCCCTTTAAGAGCGACCTGGGTCCTTTTAAGAGCGAAATGGGTCCCTTTAAGAGCGACCTGGGTCCCTTTAAGAGCGAAATGGGTCCCTTTAAGCGTGAAATTGGTCCCTTTAAGAGTGAAATTGGTCCCTTTAAGAGCGACGTAGGTCCCTTTAAGAGCGATCTGGGTCCCTTTAAGAGCGACCTGGGTCCCTTTAAGAGCAATCTGGGTCCCTTTAAGAGCAATCTGGGTCCCTTTAAGAGCAAAATGGGTCCCTTTAAGAGCGAAATGGATCCCTTTAAGAGCGAAATATGTCCCTTTAAGAGCGACCTGAGTCCATTTAAGAGCGACTTGGGTCCCTTTAAGAGCGACCTGAGTCCCTTTAAAAGCGAAATCGGTCCCTTTAAGAGCGACCTGGGTCCCTTTAAAAGTAAAATTGGTCCCTTTAAGAGAGACCTGGGTCCCTTTAAGAGCGGAATGGGTCCCTTTAAGAGCGACCCGGGTCCCTTTGAGAGCAACCTGGGTCCCTTTGAGAGCGACCTGGGTCCCTTTAAGTGCGACCGGGTCCCTTTAAAAGCGAAATATGTCCCTATAAGTGCAACCTTGGGTCCCTTTAAGAGCGAAATATGTCCCTTTAAGAGCGACCTGGGTCCCTTTAAGTGTGACCTGGGTCCCTTTAAGAGCGACCTGGGTCCCTTTAAGAGCAAAATATGTCCCTTTAACAGCAACCTGGGTCCCTTTAAGAGCGACCTGGGTCCCTTTAAGAGCGACCTGGGTCCCTTTAAGAGCGACTTGGGTCCCTTTAAGAGCGAAATACGTCCCTTTAAGAGCGACCTGGGTCCCTTTAAGAGCGAAATGGGTCCCTTTAAGAGTGAAATTGGTCCCTTTAAGAGCAATCTGGGTCCCTTTAAGAGCAACCTGGGTCCCTTTAAGAGCGAAATGGGTCCCTGTAAGAGCGACCTGGATCCCTTTAAGAGCGACCTGGGTCCCTTTAACCCTTAGACGACCCATGACGTAACCTTACGTCCTGGGTGTTTTTCCCGCTATGAAGCGCGCTCCGGAGCGGAGCGCGCTTCATAGCAGGTGGGGGCCGGCTGCAATCAGCAGCCGGGACCTCACCGGTAATGACATGCTGCAGCGATCGCGCTGCCGCGTGTCATTAACCCCTTAAACGCCGCATTTGCGGCGCGACCGCAGCGTTTAAGTGTAAGTGACAGGGGGACTCCCCTGTCACTTACCGATCGGGACCCCCGCAGTGTGACTGCGGGGTCCCGATCGTTGAAACGGACTGCCGGAGGTCTCTTACCTGCCTCCGTGCGGTCCGATCGGGGATCTGCTACACTGAGCCTGCACAGGCAGGCTCAATGAGCAGATCGCCGATAACACTGATCAATGCTATGCCTATGGCATAGCAATCATCAGTGTAGAAATCAAAGTAATGTATGTAAAAGTCCCCCAAAGGGACTTCAAAAGTGTAAAAAAAAAAAAGTTCAAAACACTAACACACTACCCCAAAACTCCTCCCCCAATAAAAGTCTAAATCACCCCCCTTTCCCATTATATAAATAAAACATATAAAAATGAATAAATAGATAAACATATAATATACCGTAGCGTGCGTAATTGTCCGATCTATTAAAATATAACAAGTGTCATTGCGACCGGTAAACGGCGTACACGAAAAGAGGGGAAAAAGTGCACGGATTACCGATTTTATGTTACATTTTATATTAAAAAAAATCAATAAAAAGTGATCAAAACGTCCGATCTTCACAAATATGGTATTAATAAAGACTAGAGATCATGGCGGAAAAAATGACCCCCCATACAGCCCCGTAGGTGAAAAAATAAAACCGTTATAAGCGTCACAATAGGCCCATTTTATTAATATTTAATTGCCAAAAAAAAAGGATTTCATAAAAAAAAATATATATAACATTAGAGAATCTGTGTAACCTGCATATGGTTGTGTTCGGACTGACCTATAGAATAATAGTATCATGTCGCTGTTACCATAGAGTGCATTACGTAGACACAGGAACCCCCCAAACGTTACCATATTGCATTCTTTCTTACGATTTCACCTATTTATATCTTCATAAATAATATATTTGGAATTCCATCATACATGTTATGGTAAAATGAAAGACGCCATTACAAAGTACAACTATTCCTGTAAAAAACAAGCACTTACATGGCTTGTAGATAGAAAACTGAGAGTGCTAGAGCTCTTAGAAGGGGAGGAGGGAAAAACTAAAACACTAAGATCAAAATTTGCGCGGTCCACTGGGTCATTTTGGGCCTGGTCCTCAAAGGGTTAAGAGCAAAATATGTCCCTTTAAGAACGACCTTGGTCCATTTAAGAGCGACCTTGATCCCTTTAAGAGCGAAATATGTCCCTTTAAGAGCAAAATGGGTCCCTTTAAGAGCGACCTGGGTCCCTTTAAGAGCAAAATATGTCCTTTTAAGAGCGACTTGGGTCTCTTCAAGAGCTACCTGGGTCCCTTTAAGAGCGACTTGGGTCCCTTTAAGAGCGACTTGGGTCCGTTTAAGAGTGAAATGGGTCCTTTAAGAGTGAAATTGGTCCCTTTATTAGCAACCTGGGTCCCTTTAAGAGCGAAATGGGTCCCTTTAAGAGCGACCTGGGTCCCTTTAAGAGCGACATGGGTCCCTTTCAGAGCGACCTGGGTCCTTTTTATAGCGACCTGGGTCCCTTTAAGAGCGAAATGGGTCCCTTTAAGAGCGACCTTGGTCCCTTTAAAAGCGACATGGGTCCTTTTAAGAGCGACCTGGGTCACTTTAAGAGCGAAAAATGTTCCTTTAAGAGCAAAATGGGTCCCTTTAAGAGCGACCTTGGTCCCTTTAAGAGCGAAATGGGTCCCTTTAAGAGCGACCTGGGTCCCTTTAAGAGCGACATGGGTCCCTTTCAGAGCGACCTGGGTCCTTTTTATAGCGGCCTGGGTCCCTTTAAGAGCGAAATGGGTCCCTTTAAGAGTGACCTGGGTCCCTTTTAAAAGCGACATGGGTCCTTTTAAGAGCGACCTGGGTCACTTTACGAGCGAAAAATGTTCCTTTAAGAGCAAAATGGGTCCCTTTTAGAGTGAAATGGGTCCCTTTAAGAGCGAAAATGTCCCTTTAAGAGCAAAATGGGTCCCTTTAAGAGTAAAATTGGTCCCTTTAAGAGCAACCTGGGTCCCTTTAAGAGCTAAATATGTCCCTTTAAGATTGAAATAGGTCCCTTTAAGAGTGAATTTGGTCCCTTTAAGAGCAACCTGGGTCCTTTTAAGAGCGATCTGGGTCCCTTTAAGAGCGACCTGGGTCTCTTTAAGAGCGACCTTGGTCCTTTTAAGAGCGACCTGGGTCCCTTTAAGAGCTAAATGAGTCCCTTTAAGAGCGTAATGGGTCTCTTTAAGATCGACCTGGGTCCCTTTAAGAGCTTTTAAAGCGACCCAGGTCGCTCCTAAAGGGACCCATGTCGTTCTTAAAGGGACGGGAGCCAAGTTGCTCTTAAAGGGATGGGACCCAAGTCGCTCTTAAAGGGACGGCACCCAGGATTAAAGTTTCTTTTAAAGGGAAGTCAGTGGTAAAGGGGTGCTCTAGAAGTCACTGGTAAAGGGGGGCTCTGGAAGTCACTGGTAAAGGGGCGCTCTTTTCAAGCACTATGTATTTCCCTGGAAATGCAAATCTAGTATTATATTGTAATCCGTATTCTTCTTCTTCCAGCCATTTTTCTGCGATTAATACAGCCCGAATTGATTTGCGCACAGACTCTGTTCAAACTGCGTTTCGAAGCCCTCGGCCTCCTTCTGTACTCAAGAAGCAATCTCCCAGCCTCCCCCCCTGACTTCTTATCTGTGCATTATCAGGCAAACACGTCTTCATTACAGAGAAGCCAGTGAAGACGGGTTCTGCTCTCTCCATTGTAAGCCTATGAAGGGGGGAGGGGCTGAGGGAGATGAGGGAGCAGGAAGAGGTGACATGAAGGTCAGCTCTTTGTAGACTGTCTGAGCACCTAAAACGCTAAATTCAGGTGTCAGAAAGGTCAGTGCTTTTCTATGAACTTATTGTGAGAAGATTGCAGGGTGTTGTGCTTTGCAGAAATCCTCCGTGCTCAGTCACTCCTAACAGCCCCTCCCCTCTCCATAGCCACATAATGGAGACAGAAATCCTGCTTCATTTGATGTGAGGGGGGAGGCTGGGAGATTGCTTTTTCAGTCCAGAAGGAAACTCTTTTAGTACATAAAACCTATTACAGAGTTTCTTAAAATCGCTTGTACTATTGATATTTAATGCTTTCAGAAAAATGACCCTGAAATGACAGTTACACTTTAAAGACCCCGAATTTCCCATAGAAAATAATGGCCCATTGGAAATAATGGCCACACTCTAACCGCTAACAGCCAATCACAGCACATATGCAAATAGCTGAAATATAGCAGCCAATAGGAACTCTAAGGTCTTGTCAGGCAATGTATTACACCATCCACAGTCACATGTCCACTATTGGCCAATAGAAGACATGGAAGATGGAAGGTCCTTAAAGATTTTGTCTCCCTGACATGAGTAAGATTGTCATGGTAACCGAGCAATGATTTTTCTCTACCATTATAAGTAGCAGAGTTCAGTCAGTAAAATAGCAGAGCTGAGGGGACGGTACCCAAGTCGCTCTTAATGGGACGGTACCAAGTCGCTCTTAAAGGGACATTACCCAAGTCACTCTTAAAGGGACGGTACCCAAGTCGCTCTTAAAGGGGCATTAAATAAGTCCCTCTTAAAGGGACATTACCCAAGTACCTCTTAAATGGTACCCAATGGTACCCAATTCGCTCTTAAAGGGACGGTATGCAAGTCGCTCTTAAAGGGACAATACCCAAGTCGCTCTTAAAGGACGGTACCCAAGTCACTCTTTAGGGGGCATTATATGAGTCGCTTTTAATAGGACATTTCCCAAACCGCTCTTAAAGGGATGGTACCCAAGTCACTCTTAAAGGGACGGTACCCAATCCGCTTTTAAAGGGTCAGTACTTAAGCTGGTGTTCAAAGGGTGGTACCTAAGTCGCTTTTAAAGGGAGGGTACTTAAGCCGATCTTAAAGGGATAGTATATAGGTCACTCAAAGCATTGTCACCAAAGTCCCTCCTTAAGGAACTGTACCAAAGTTGCCCTTAAAGGGACTATACCAGAGTTGCTCTTAAAGAGACTGTACCAAAGTCGCTCTTAAAGAGAGGGTATCAAGGGTTAAAGTTTCTCTTAAAGGGAAGTCACTGTTAAAGGGGCGCTCTGGAAGTCGCTGGTAAAGAGCCACTCTTTTCAAGCTCTATGTATTTCCCTGGAAATGCAAATCTAGTTTTTAATAAAGTCCAGTCTGTAATTGAAGCAGTTCCCACTTCTACTCTCTTAGGCCCCCTTCACAATCCGGAAGGATTTCCGGACCAATAGATTTTAATTGGTCACAGACACCCTTCCGGAAAACAGATCCAGAAAAAATAGGACATGTCCTTTTTTTTTGTCCGGAATTCCGGTCCGGACCCCTCACCCAGAGGCACCCCCCCCCCAACCCTCAGATTAGCTCCCCCCGCCTGGACCCCTCACCCAGCAGCCCCCCCCTCCCCCGGACCTCAGATTATCGGCCCGGACCCCTTGCCCAGCAGCAGCCGGCAGCGCTACCCCCCCTCCCCCCGGACCTGAGATTAGCAGCCCCCACCCAGACCCCTCAGCCAGCAGCCCCCCACCCCTCAGATTTGCGGACCCCCCACTCACCAACACCCTCTACCGCCTGCTGGCGGCACCCAGCCCGCAGCACCGCTGTATCCTCACCCCCGGTTCCAGATCAGAAGACCAGGAACCAGGACAGGTGAGATCACCCCTCCCCCCCTTTAGAAGTAAAGCTCCCATCATGTCCTGCTGACAGGTCATGATGGGAGTTGTACCTCTGCGGCCTGTGGCCATCCAGGTTGCAGAAGTACAACTCCCACCATGTCCTGCTGACAGGTCATGATGGGAGTTGTAGTTCTGCAACCAGGATGGCCACAGGCTGCAGAAGTACAACTCCCATCATGACCTGTCAGCCGGGCATTATGGGAGTTGTAGTTTTGCAAGCTGTGACCATCCAGTTTGCAGAACTACATCTCCCATTTTTTTTTCTTCTGATCAGGAAATCCTGAAGGTTTTTCCTGATGGTTTCCTGAAGGTAAAAACGGATTTCCTGACAGTAAAAACTGACACTGACATGTGAATGGGGCCTTAGAATGAGATCACAGCACACACCTGATTTAAAACTGGCAGCTGAAATGCCTTCGGACAATCAGAGACACTTTCACAAGACCTTGTGAATTTCTATTCGAGGCTGAGGATATTTCCTCAGTGCTAGTCCAGTGCTAGTCCTCACCATACACAAGCTTTGACAGTAGAAAACATTTCTGTAATGAGACGGGAAGTTAGAGTATCGGTTGCAGGTGGCTTCAGTGGTTGATTTAAAAAAAAAAAAAAGTATCTGCAATACACAAAGTCTAAGTAGATGTCTGACAATGACAGTCCATATGCCCAATTAGGATAGCACATATGGCATCTGGATGCCATAGGGGGAGGGATCGACTGTGGAGATCACCTTCTATTTGCCAAATAATTTTCAGAAACCAGACACTTCACACATTACCTGCCACTTATTTAAGAGGCTGGTAGATAACATGGTATTTCCACTAAAGCCGTCTTGTGGCTGATCACTGGGGGTATAAAAAGGTGGCTTAAAGGTGTCCTACTCAGAAAACCCCTTTAATGTTTTTGCATCAAAGGAATGCTAAAATTGACTAAGTATATTTTTACAGCTTCTTTAGGAGTGTTTGATCTGGGAAAACTTTAAGAGTCAGTTTTCTTAAAGGGGTTGTCCAGTGAAAATCTTTTTTTTTTCAAATCAACTGGTGCCATAAAGTTATATGTATGTGTAATTTACTTCTATTAAAAAATCTCAAGTCTTTCCATACTTATTAGCTGCTGCATGTCCTGCAGGAAATGTTGTTTTATTTTCAGTCTGACACAGTGCTCTCTGCTGACATCTCTGGCCGAGACAGGAACTGTCCAGAGCAGGAGAGGTTTTCTATGGGGATTCATATAAAACCGAGACAGAGTTCCTGTCACGGCCAGAGATGGCAGCAGAGAGAACTGTGTCAAACTGAAAATAAAACACCACTTCGTGCAGGACATACAGCAGCTGATAAGTATGGGAAGACTTGAGATTTTTTAATAGAAGTAAATTACAAATATATATAACTTTCTGATATCAGTTGATTTGAAAGAAAAAGATTTTTGCTGGACAACCCCTTTAAGTATGAAAGGGACCCTTAATACTCATGCCGCCCAGGGGATCTTTTGGATTCCCAAACAGGTAGATACGAGGGATATAGACCTTTCCCCACTGTTGAGGACCTTATATACCTCCTGGAGGGGATTTGCAGTTAAAGCTGGTCTGGTTTCTGCTCCGGGACCCCTCACACCCCTCTTGCATAATCCTCACTTCCCTGGGTTAATGAGCGGCTCCGCGTTGTTCCCCCTGTCTGTCACGCACACACCCAGGGTTAGAGACGTAGTCCTGGCCACTGGACTAAGACCGCTCAGGGACTTAGAGGGGGATAGAGGTACTAGATCGGGGTCATGGTTGCATTACTTCCAGCTACGCAGTCAGATAGGCTCCTTGGCGCCAGTGGGGGAGCTTTGCACCGGTTTTACCACCTTTGAGCAGATATGTATGGCTGCTGAGCCTCCAGACCATAGAATATCTTTATTATATGGCATAATGTTGTCGGAGGGGACCGATGACCAGCTGTTGGGTTTCCAGTCGTCCTGGCATAGAGAGATTGGTAAGACATTTACCGGGGAGGAGTGGCTGAAAGCCTTTGCACTTACTCATAAACTTACTGTCTCCTCTAGATCACAAGAATTGAACTACAAAGTGTTGGCCCAGTGGTACAGGACGCCTGAGCGCCTCCACAAATGGTTCCCCTCCATACCTGACACGTGTTGGAGGTGCTCTCAAGCCGTGGGCTCAATGCTCCACATCTGGTGGACTTGTCCGCCTGTGTACTCTTTGTGGCAAGGTGTTCAGATCCTGTACAATGCGGTCACATCCCGTAACCTGTGTCTGACGCTAGAAATGGCTCTTCTTTCTATTTTGCCTGGCTCTTTGCCTACGATTAAGAAGGGCCTACTGGGCTCCTTCCTTCTGGCTGCTCGGCAAATTATTCCTAGGCTTTGGCGGACGACCACTCCTCCCTCTAGACTTACGTGGGCCGAGGCCTTTAGTGCCCTGATGCGCATGGAAGAGTTGAGAGCAGATGAGCATAATATGAGCAAGAAGTTCTCCACAAAATGGAGGATTTGGATTATGTTCCAGTCTTACCCTGAGATGGCCAGATGGCTGGCTGGAGATAACACCCTGGGAGGTACGTAAATCCCTGACCTGGACTCCTTTGTCACTGGGAGGCTGGATGGCGACGGGCTACTGCTGCCATGACCCTTCTCTTCTCTACTCCTCTCCGTTCACTTCTTTCCTCCCCCTTCTACTCCTCTTCTCTTATTTTACCCAGTCCTCATTGGACTCTTAGACAGCACACCAATGGACAGCACAACAACTTCTCTTTTCTCTCTCTTTTGATGCTCCCACTCCTACCCTCCCCCCCCCCACTCACCCCCCCCCCCCCCCCCCCTTTTAAGTGTTCAGTGTTTGTCGGCTTATATTGGTCTAACAACCCTATTTTTTTGTTATTGTTCTGTGCTTGCAATCTAATGTAGATTCCCCGACTGCCTACATGGTTATACATGTTGTGGCTATCTTCAGGAGATATAGGCAGAGTGACTTGACCCTTCACATCCTGGCGGGCACTGTGTTATGAGTTCTTTACCAACTCCTGTTTTTATATCATTCTGTTGGCATTTTCTGCCTTGCCGAAAGCACTTGATGGGTGTGTACCCTTTATACGTCTGTTTATTTTGTAAATTCTTTAATAAAAATATATTGAAACATAAGTATGAAATGGGAAACCTGTGTTATAAGTTCATATCGGTGCAATGTTCCAATCAGAAGGATTTTCTTTATTAGCACTTAATGTACGAGAAATACATTACTCTCTGCATAAGTTATATTTTTGCATTGTCACTGTAAAGCATGATGCCTGTTATATAAATATAATATAAATATATAAAGCTAAGGAACAAGTGCTTCAATAAACTGCCAAAAACGAACCAGAATGTATAAATGTTCCCATAGATGCCAATTATGTACAGATTGTCCTGTTTCGCCAAAAACAATACCATATAGGATTGTAATCAAAGTTGGTACAATTGCAGGAACAAAACAGTCACCTTAGCATTAAATACACATTACCAGTGAAAACTAATAAGTGCAATTACCATGAGTGCATTATTTAATAATGCGAGGAGATACGAGGAGGCCTATAATTTATAAACATGGAAATTCACACAGCAGGAGTCTCATAATAGCATTGTTCCCAGTACAAATTACAACATGCGGCTAAACTACTAAACAATGAGCAACAAGGGCTGAGAACGATAATCGATGGATGGTGTACAAGGCTTTGTTCATATTCTCTCACCCCTATTTGGTTTTTTATATTTTAAATGAAAATTTATTTATATAATAAATGTAAATTTTTACAGATGTATAAGTACAAATGCATAGTGTACAGAGCCTAACAACTACTACTTCTTTCTTTGTATTTCCAATAATTTAAGGTAATATATCATCATGGAGTGAGTTATTGTTTAGATCAAATTTTGTCTCTTAAAGGGGAACTTCGGATAAGAAAAACTTGTTTTCTATTAAAAGTAAATTAAAAGTTATATAGATGTGTCTATACAATGTATTACTGTATCTGTACGGTTCTGCCACACTGGTAGCTGATAGAAATCCAGGAAGTAAAAAAAAAAAGGCCCCTGTGCCAATTCACATTGTCTCCTGCTCCTGCTGCTACCCCCCCAGGAGACAAATCTTACATGCCTCTGTCTCACATTGTGTGTGTTTGCTGATGATGCAGACAGGGGGCAGGACGTGATGTCACAGGAGGCTTGGCTGGATAACCCAATCCCCTGACTGATCCACCATCTCTAACCACCCAGAAGCAGCTGCTGCACTAATTTTACTGATTGTAATGGGTGGGGGCTGTGATGATCACATGCGGGAAAGCATGCCAAACCAGGAAGAACAGAAACACAAAACAGCAAAAAACCCCAAACAAATGGATTTTTGGTAGTTTCAAAACTGGGATAGACAGGTAAGTAATGCGTTATGCTTCTGCAGAAGTTTCATTTTTTTTAACCTCTACCTGTAGTTCCTCTTTAATGCCTTTTTATTATGTGCCTCTCAGTAAATTCGGCAGCTTGAATTTTGAAAGTGGCACATGCTGTTTTTAACCATTTCCATGTGCTTATTTGTGTGATGGTTTTCCGTAATAATTTCACTTCATTTGCGACAAAGATGTTGGTTTTAGTTTAAAAACTAAATCCCCAGGTAATTCTATTTTTGTCAGGCATTTTTAATTTTCTTTTTTTTTTCAGGGAAATGTTGGGTTTATGTTTTTTTGGTGCAAATTTTTGTCATGGCCATGGAGACAGTCTGTTTCCTGGGCCGCTGCCACTCTCCCTGCCAGTTCTGCCAGTTTCTTCAGCCCTCTTGGGCACGTCACCAGTCCTGGCTCCTGTCCTTTCAGTGTCTCAGCTCGGCATGCGCTCTCCGTGGTGCGGCTTACGTCATTGCTAATGGTGGTACAGCGGATCCACAACTCCAAAATAACTGGCACAAAACCTGGCAAAAAAGTGCTGGGAAAAGCTTTTGGTATTTTGGTTGACTTGTTTTGAGTAATATGAGCTAAGATTTGGCATTAACTTCCTCTAAACAACAATCTCGCAGACTGCATCATGTCTGATGTCAAAATATGCTAAGGTCTGTTAGGAGTAGGGATGAGCGAAACGTCGGACTTTTGGTCCGACGGCATCTTCGCTCAATTAGTATGCCTGCGATCCCGGGTGCATAGTTGCACTCCCGGGAATCTGCAGGCAGGATCTTCCAGGGAATTCAAGATACATTCCCTGGATTTCCAGGGAATAAATCTTTAATTCCCTGGAAGATCCCGGCCGCAGATTCCTGGGAGCGCAACCATGCACCCGGGATCACAGGCATCGCACTGGAGTGAGCGGCTTTCGGACCGAAATTCCGAAAGTTCCGCTCATCTCTAGTTAGGTCACAGTATTTGCCTAAATAGTAGAGGAAAAAGAAAACAGGCAAGAGGCGGCGCCTCGTGTGATACCGTACAGTAAGGAAAAGGGAAGGTGAGGTAAGTAGGAGGCTCACCTTGTTGCCACTTGGGCTTAATGCATATCACCCCTGAAATGGGGTACCGATGTAGAGTCCGAATGGTCCTGGTGCTGAAGACTGCAAGCTAGTATGGAGTAGCACGCTGGGATGCTCCCTATGTGGGGGCCCGTGTAAAATTGCAGGAAAGGAAAAAGGAAAAATTGCCAAACTCCTTGGAAACACCAGCGCTGTCTTCACAAAGTCAGGGGACCAAAGTTTTTAGGTGAAAGCAATAAGAAGCGTTTATTTAAGATAGCACAAATATAACGCGTTTCCAGAGCCTAAGCTCTCTTCATCAGATGTGTAGACAGCGCTGGTGTTTCCAAGGAGTTTGGCAATTTTTCCTTTTTCCTTTCCAACAGTATTTGCCTAGCTTTTCTGATCACATGACAATGCACATGAAGCTCCACTAACACAATCCACATCGCTGCCTTTCAATAGGTCATCTGCTTAGGAAGATGTTACTCTGTTCCTTCCATTTTTCAAGCCATATATTAATAATCATGAATTAGAATGTGTAACTGAATTCAGATATGTATGTAAGGCTGAACATATACATATGTATGTTTCTCTTCCTCTTTTAGATGCCATTTACGTTCTGTGAAACAAAGAAACAGAGGGTGTTGACGTCTAGTCAGATGACAGGGTCTACCCTCTTATCTCCCCAGGGACATATCAGGTGATTGTTACTGTTATCAACACCTACATGTAGCCCTCAGATGGGAATTCTCATGATGTAGTATGGTATGTGTCTATCATGGCTGTTATGAGTAAGAATACAGAGGTCATTTGATAAATAAATGCAAGCGGAAATATTAAAATATACCTGAATGTGGATAATATTAAATGCTGTCGAAAAATGTGCTTAGAACTAAAGAATTCTTTCCAAGAGGTTAATATCACTGAGAACTTGCAGCTGTCTTTTAGCTATATGGCCACAGCGACATGTTTAGGGCTGCTCCAGTAGTGTATGCTTAATATCTACTTTCCTATATCTTACGATGTGCAACGTTAGCCGCTTCCTGAATCATGCCATAATAGTATGTTACGTGGAACAGGTACTTCCTGTACCACTTCACAATATTACGGTACAGTGATGGCACAAATACCTGTACCCTCACCGTAGGAAGTGGGTGTCAGCCGTAATATGCCGCTGATGTGCCTCTTCTTGGGATACAGTTAACTCTGATCTAGGTTAACTCCCTAGGTGTCATGGTCACTATTGAGGTTATAAAAAAGAGAGAATGCTCCCTCTGTAAGCTTGTTGGCACGGCGGGACGGTGGGTTGCCACAGCAGTCAGCAGCTTGCATATGGACAACAAAACCTGAAAAATATTATTTATGGGGTAAAATTGGAAGAAAATGACATTTCTAAATGTTTGTGGGGTTTCAGTGTCTACATAGTGCACTTTACGGTAAAACGGTTATATTCATTCTAAGGCTATGTTCATACAGTATTTTTTGTAAGGCCCCGTTCCCACTGAGCAAAAGTAGTTGAATTCCGCAACGGAATTTTTCGACCGCGGAATGCCGTTAGCCTCCCGCTCATAATGGGAGTCTATGGGAGACGCGCGCTCCTGCTCTGTACGCGCTGAAGAATGAACATGTTCATTCTTCAGCGCGTACAGAGCAGGAGTGCGCGCCTCCCATAGACTCCCATTATGTATGAGCGGGAGGCTAACGGCATTCCGCGGCGGACAATTCCGTTGCGGAATTCAACTACTTTTGCTCAGTGGAAACGGGGCCTTATAACCATGCCTATTATTTAATTGGACCTTTAGGCTATGTTCTCACAGAGTATTTTTGCCCAGTATTTTGCAACCAAAACCAAAATTGGATTAAAAACACAGAAAGTTCACACATTGTTGAAATTGAGTGGACTCAGTGGGAACGGGGCCTAAAGCTTTTCTAACATTTTACTATTTTTTAACTGTAAAACATTTTTTTTCCTTCAAATAATTAAGATTAAAATTGCCCTATTGTGCCCTATGGTGCTGTTGTGGGGCTGTCTTTGTGTGTTATAATGTAACAAAAATCAGCAATCCTGGCGTTTAGAGATGATCGAACATCAGGATTTTGCAGGTTCAAGCGAACTCGAACCTTTTCGAACCTGCAGCATTTGATTCCTGATGCCTTCCCGGTCCGTGGGGAAGGAGGAGACAGCCCGGGTACCGCCTGGAATTCCCGGATACAGCCTATTACCTATTACACGGAATGGGAAGGCATCAGGAATCAAATGCTGCAGGTTCGAGAAGGTTCGAGTTCGCTTGAACCTGCAAAATCCTGATGTTCGATTATCTCTACTGGCGTTCTTTTCTCTTTACAATGTTTGGCATGTGGGAACAGTAATGCTATATCTTAATAGATCAGACAATTATGCGCACTATGATATCAAATATGTTTGTTTATTCTTACGTTTTATTTGTAAAATGGGAAAAGGGGGGTGATTTAAACTTTTACAAAGGGAGGGGCTTTGGCACATTTAAAAAAAAAATAAACATTTTAAATTTTATTTTTACACTTTTTAAGTCCCCCCAGGTGACTATTACATGCAATCATTAGACTGCTAATAGTGTTTGATGCTGTGCCATGACATGGCATTGATCAGTGTTATCTGTGATCTTCTCATAGAGTCTGCCTGAGACAGACTCTATGAGAACATTATCAGACTGCACAGAGGTGTCGGGGAAATGATCAAGACCCTTGCATTCACACTGCCAGTCCTGTCACGAACACTTAAACGCCCTGATCACAGCATTTAAGGGGTTAATGACAAGCAGCAGCGTGATCGCTGCTGCTCGTTATTACCCACTATGATTCAACGTCCGCTCCTTAGCTCCCTTTATAGTTCCCTAGAAAGAGCATGGCGTATAGGTATGGCATAGGTCGTCTGGTCAGAGGCAGTCATCCCATACCTGTACAGCATAAGTCATCTAGGGGTTAAGGAAACAAACAATTTCTTTTTGGCAATACTATAGACATTAAGACATATGGTTAAAAAGTAAACTACAAAATGTAAGCAGCCCATACCTTTTCTGAATATTTGCATTCATAAATATGTATTGAAGCCTGTTCTGGGCTGCCATATTTGGAGTACATCTGGCTTATAATATGGAAACACATCCAGAGACGACAACAGTCACGTATACATATGTATTAATACAAATAGGCAGAGCAGGCAATACAGCAAGCACAAATGTTTTACTTAAAGGTAGGGGGGACATTTCCTGTAAAATCAGACATATGGCAAAAGCTATGTTAATAACAATAAAAAGTAATTAGGCATCTCTAAAGAGGGGTGTACATGAAAAACTAATTTTTGCGTTAAATTTAATTATTTGAACATAGATCACTAGCACTATGTCCCATAAAAGAAAATACATGATATATCACAAGGTTTACGAATAAATAATAAAACAGCTATTCAGTAAAATATTTCCCTTAGGCCCCGTTCCCACTGAGCAAAGGTAGCGGAATTGTCCGCCGCGGAATGCCGTTAGCCTCCCGCTCATAATGGGAGTCTATGGGAGGCGCGCGCTCCTGCTCTGTACGCGCTGAAGAATGAACATGTTCATTCTTTAGCGCGTACAGAGCGGGAGTGCGCGCCTCCAATAGACTCCCATTATGAGCAGGAGGCTAACGGCATTCCGGGGCGGACAATTCCGTTGCGGAATTCCGCTAACTTTGCTCAGTGGGAACGGGGCCTTAAAGGGGTATCCTCAGCTGCTAAACTTTGCCCTCTTCATTCTCCTGACCTGCTTTCATTTATAAACTAATTTAAACATTTCATCATTTAAACATTTTATCATTATCATTTTAAAGTTTAATTAATTCTGAAAGTCAAAGTAAAGAAAAGCTGTATTGTCCAATTTTAGTTGTCTCTCTCTAGAGGTATCACTAAAATAAAATTGAACATAAATTACCATCTCTAAACTGGCTGCCAGCCCCGGCAAGCCCTTGCTGGATTATGTAACTGTGCTATTTTCAAGTAACCTCAAGCTAAACTTATACAACATGCTAAATGTCATTTACGGAATTCTCATCAGGCTGTAAGTGAAGCACGGTTAGACTTGTTCGTCAGGACCTTTCTGGGTTATTTCCTTACACAACGGTGACGTGTAGATCTGTATGTCTTACTAGAAAGGAGAAACATACAACGACAATTTGCCAGCATGGGATGGGATCTGGATGGGAACATGTTTGGTGTAAATTCTCTCATGTTTATATATAAGTTGTATTCACTACTGTGGAAATAGTGACAACAGACTTGAGGATTACAATACACGGAGATACATTTTAATACACATGAAGATCACAATGCCAGTTTTAAACTGGCATAGTCTGACAGCTTGGCCTGATTCCTGGAAAGTTTTGTATCACTGGTTGAGCATCATTTCTATAAACCCAGGCTGGAGGAGCTTTAACATGTAAACTGTGTAAATAAAAAGAGATATGACAGGGATCTGGATGACTTTTAAGTCACACTAAGAATAGATGAATCATTGTATTGTCAGATAAACCCATGATATCAGGAATATTTTGAATAAACTTGTGAAGACAGAAAAGGTTCGCTTTTCCTTCTTCTGTCCCATGGTCAACGGTAGATAATATCTGAAATCACATTTTCTGCCAATATATTGATGTATGATGTATGTAACTGATGCTAACTGCGGCCTGCAGAGAAAGGGGGAAAGATACTGTATGGGGGTTGCACAGAGGGGCTAATATTGTATGTGGGGGATGCACAGGGTGGAAGAACTGATACCATATGTCTGCTGCACTGGGTGAGACTGAAACCATATGGGGATGCACAGGGGGGAGCCTGGTACCATATGAGGGCTGCAGGGGGGGGGGGGCTGAAACTATAAAGAGGCTGCAAAAGGGGGTCTATACTATTTGGGGGCTGCAGATATAGTATCAGATGTTTCTGTGCACCCTAAGTCACTGCACAGAGAGGCCTGATACTATATGGGGACATTACTACAATACAGGGGAACACAGCACACCTATCAGCCTTAACACTTTGAGGACTAAGCTAAAAATGACCCAGTGAACCGTGCCAATTTTCATTTTTGCACTTTCGTTTTTTCCTCCTCCCCTTCTAAGAGCTCTAGCACTTTAATTTTTCTATCTACAAGGCCATGTAAGGGCTTACTTTTTCAGGAACAGGTGTACTTTGTAATACCCTCTTTCATTCATGAATATTATTAATGAAAATATAAATTGGTGAAATTGGAAAAAAAAAATAAAAAATTAAATATTATAACTTTTGGGGGGTTGCTATGTCTACGTAATGCACTATACGGTAAAAGTGACATTATACCATTATGCTATAGGTCAGTCTGAACACAACCACATGCAGGTTTAGGCTGGGTTCACACTACGTATATTTCAGTGAGTATTTTGGTCCTCATATTGCAACCAAAACCAGGAGTGGATTAAAAACACAGAAAGGCTCTGTTCACATAATGGTGAAATTGAGTGGATGGCCGCCATATAACAGTAAATAACTGCCATTATTTCAATATAACAGCCGTTGTTTTAAAATAACAGCAAATATTTGCCATTAAATGGCGGCCATCCACTCAATTTCAACATTGTGTGAACAGATCCTTTCTGTGTTTTTAATCCACTCCTGGTTTTGGTTGCAATATGAGGACCACAATACTGACTGAAATATACGTAGTGTGAACCCAGCCTTACACTGATTTTTTGAATTTTTTTTTTTTAAAATCCTTTTTTTTTTGCAATTAATTATTAATAAAATGGCCCTATTGTGACTCTTATAACGGTTTTAGTTTTTCACCTACAGGGCTGTATGAAGGTGTAATTTTTTTGTGCCATGATCTGTATATTAATACCATATTTGTGTAGATCAAATGTTTTGATCCCTTTTTATTATTATTTTTTTTATATATATATATATATATATACAGTGTATATATATATATATATATATATATATATATATATATAATATATATATATATATATATAAAATGTAACAAAGAAATCCTGGCGCTTTTCCCCCTCTTTTTGTTTTCGGACAATTACACATGCTACGTTATATGTTTATTTATTTAATTATGTTAATATGCTTTATTTATAATATGGGATGGGGGGGTGATTTTAAATTTTATTGGGGGAGGGGCTTTGGGGTATTTTTAAAAACACTGTACAATGCTATGCCATAGGCATAGCATTGATCAGTGTTATAGGTCATCTGCTCATTGAGCCTGCCTGTGACAGACTCAATGAGCAGAGTGCTGATCGGACCGCATAGAGTAAGGTAACAGGACCCCTGCAGTCACACTGTGGAGGTCCCGATCGGTAAATGACAGGAGCCACTCCTGTCATTTACACTTAAGCGCTGCAATCGCGTTTAAAGGGTTAATGACAGGCTGCAGCGGGATCGGTGCAGCCTGTCATTAATGGTGAGGGCCTAGCTGCTGGTTGCAGCCGGCCCCCAGCTCCTACGAAGCGCGCTCCACTCCGGAGTGCGCTTCAAAGCGGAATATACACACAGGACGTACCTGTACGCCCAGAGTCGTCTGGTTACAGCCGGCCAGGCCGTACAGTTATGTCCAGGGTGTATATTCCGGTATGAAGCGCACTACCACTACTACATAGAGGCACAGGAAACCTAACTACTACAGGTATTTGTGCTGCAACAAGGAACCTAAAATGTTTCTCTGGCAGATGATAAAATGAATGCTGATCCTGTCCACAGCACAAGGTGAAAAACTGACAGGAAGCATAAGATTGTAGTGGGAGCTTAGTGACTAGTATAGTAAGTAAACTGCAATACACTGACATTCAAAAAAAAAAAACATCAGTATTACTGTATGTTTAACAAAGGCTTATAGTGGTTATGTGGGATTAGGAAAACCACAGCTACATTTTTTGCACAAACAGCACCACCACTGTCTGCAGGTTGTGTGTGGTATTACAATTCAGCTCCATTTGCTTCAATTGAACTGAGCTGCATAACCCACACCCAAACTGAGGGGAGGGGAGTTGCTGTTACTAGAAAAAAGCGGCAATGGTTTTCTATCCCTGGAAGACCCCTTTAAATATGAGGAAACTTGTTCATAATAGATTCTGTTAAAGCTGGGACTGTAAGTTTCAATAAAAAAATTGAATGGTTCTTGAGTTATCCCAAGTTATTATGAGGTGATGAATAGATATGAGCGAATTTACAGTAGAAACCTTGCTAATTGCTTTGTTCCTATATGATTTCTGCTCATCAGGCTGCGGTCTTTAAAGTCTGCTCTGCGCCGCTCCTCCCCGGGTGCTGGGAAAAGATGGATCCAGTCCTAGGAAACATTTCCCAGGACTGGATCCATCTTTTCCCAGCACCTGGGGAGAGGCAGCATGGAGTGGAGCAGATTTTAATCTTGATGAGTAGACTGCAGATAGGAACGAAGCAATTCGCCATGTACTTACTGTAAATTCGCACATCTCTAGTGTTGAAGTGTTTTACATAAGGAAATCCAGCGATTTATTTACTGACCTCTACAGAGGATCTATAACATACTACACACTATAGTATTCCCATGTAGGATAAGGTCAAAAGTTTGGAACCTACCTGACCAGTCTACATAGAAAAAATTCAAGTATCAGCAGAAATTTAAATTACAACAGGTGATACAATTGTCTTTATATAGGGGAAACTTTGTTGAAATGTTAGCACTCATGTAGAACTTTGGGATGTGGTCACCAAAGGTGAAGGAGACATACTATTACATTAGCTTTTGTACACAGCTAATATAATAAGCCAGATGGAATTTCTAACTATAAAACATGTCTTCTTTGTGTTGATACAGATGAAGTCATTGTGATTTCTCTGAATTGCAGGCTCCCACTTAACATAGTAAAGTGCAGGCATCTAGCATGGTGGCCTTCACATACTAGAATTACTATTGTGCTCTTTGTAATTATTGTGGAAAAACAGATACACTCATAGGAACACTTGTATTATTCAATAGTTGTTTATACCACACATACACCTATTATTCCTAATCCCAAAATAAAACTTTGTATAAAAACAGGTTTGTTACTTATCTACAGTCACGGTTTTCAAAAGCTTATCCTTGGCCAGCAGCAGCAGCTTGTGTTCTCTCCCCCTCCAGAAGCTTGTGCAAGTGCATACAGCTATATATTGAGCTCTGGTAAACACATGAATTCTAAATATAGGTAAATATACCTAAAACATTAATTAAAAGGGTTACCCGGTTAGGTAAACTATATGTTAATTCATCCCCTCTCTTGGAGACTGAACCTGCTGCTATCTGCTAAAGACATAGAAAACTGTATCTGAGCTGTTCAGTCCGTCTCTGCTCTCAACCTCCTCCTTGTAGCAACTTTGTAATGGTGGGAGGATTAATCACAGTGAGTTCATCAGCAACTTGACCTCAGATTAACCCTCCTCGCATTACAGAGTTGCTACAAAGTTGTAGATAGGGGCTTGTTTACATCAGCCATCTTGGAAGGCAGAGGGCAGGAGGGGGAGACAGAGAGAAAAGCTTACACACAGTTTTTGTGTCTACCGCAGAAAGAAGCAACTCAGAACTAGGAGAGGGAGACAGATTAAGGTCGGGAAAGTGGCATCCTGATGAAAAACTTTTAGGATTCCCCAGTGTAGTCTGGTAATAGACAAGGAGTCCCTGCTCCTGTAAATACTTTCCACAGGTGGTAGCTACATCTGTACATCAGCATACTGTTCTGCCAGTATATTGACATATTTAGTGAACATAGGGCACTTTACAAATGTGAACATGCCGAAAGACTGCATCTCACCTCAGAATAAAATGGCAAATCTTTATTCATATGTGCAACTTAAGGCCCTATTCCACGGAACGATTATCGTCCGTATTCGGCCGATATCGGCCGCTACGGACGATAATCGTCCCGTGGAATAGAGTGCAACGATCAGCCAACATCGTTCATGTTGGCTGATCGTTGCAGTCGCTTGTTTTTCAACATGTTGAAAAACAAGAGACTGATATAGCAGCGATCTGCTGCCGTCGCTCCGTTGAATAGGAGCATCGGCAGCAGACGCTGCTATATCCTATGGGCTGCCCGGACGATCAGCGATCACCCGGGAAGCCCCCCCGCAGCTCCCCGCCGCACTCACCCGCTCGCTGCTGCCGCGTTGAATAGCGGCGGCAGCGAGCGGGGAACGAGGAGCAAACGAGCGCTGAGAGCGCTCGTTTGCTCCTCTAAACGACCCGTGTAATAGGCCCTTTAAGGACGCACCCCATGGCGACACATGTTTCACGCTAAAGATTTGCCATTTTATTCTGAGGTGCAGTGATCTATCTTTCTTTATGGGTCAAACTGAAATTAAGTATATCTTCTGTAGTTGTGAAAGCAAAGAAAGGATACACCAACAAACTTTTCACAAACTTTAAAATGTACACAATATGTTGTATTGTGAATTGCATTACTGCTATGTTTACTATACCTATAAATGTCAGGCTTTGTAGTCACAGCAAATGTGAACCTGCACCTTGTAAGGATGTGTTGTCTAGCTTTATTCCTTTCATTAAATATTTGGGGGTTGTGATAGCCTCCCTGTTGGTCAAACACCCCACCCATCAGTCTAAGGCTATGTTCACACAATGTATATTTTCGTAAAATCATACACGTTACCTCTCCGTCTATGGGATCCCGGCTGAAGCATATAAACACGGCATACGCTCTGGCCGGGATCCCTAGAGGCACCACAAACAACTTACATGTTAGTTTTCTGTGGCCGCTATTCAGTGAATAGTGGCCGCAGAAAACCATGTCAGTGCACACTATGGAGTGAGCAACTGCAGCTGTATACTCCACAGTGTAAGTTGGGAGTTCTGATGCGGGCGAGCACGGATGCGCCCGCATCAGAACCCTGTAGCCAAAGCGATCATCCGGATGATTTTTTTTTGTCAGAGACCGGCCGTTCCGTGACCGGGTCGGGTCACGGAACGGCCGGTCTCTTACATAGTCTGCACATAGCCTAAGGCTGTACAGTAGCTAAGTTCTCATCTGCCTTGATTGTATTTAGTCTAGTCTGCACAAAGTTGCTATGTCATGGTAGATAGGTTTGCCCAATTTAAAGAAACTGTCCACTAGGAACCTCAAACTTATATGAATAGTAAATATAGTGGATGCAATTTGTCTCCTTTATTACCCCCTTCTCCTGTCACTCCCTCAAAAACGCTGCAATCGCAAGTGCAGCTTTTAAGGGGTTAAAGGAGTAGTGCAGCGAAAAAGGTTTGCTTTCCCTCCCTACATGAAGGTCCCCCATTCCCTCCACACATGAAAAGTTATATAGATTAATAATATATTCTAGTAGCCAATTGAAGCTCTTTACTCCACTTTCCCCGGTCCCGCTAGCCACCAGAAGTGGCTTACTTGCGGATTCAGGCAGAATCATCTTAGTTTTGGGCGACATCTTGGGTCAGGACGTAGGGCTGACTACATCACGATCTGGGGCATTTGTTGGGCGTTCCTCTGAGCTCTCGGGCATTACCTCCCTGCCTTGGCATGCCTTCCTTACCTCCCTAAGCTCTGCTATTGGTTATCCTGCTGCTCTATCTACAGCAATGCCACTACTATTAGAACTGCAAGTCTCAACGCACCCGATGGCCATACACATGTCAGTCTAGTGTATGACCATCGGGTGCACTAGGAATTGCAGTTCTAATAGTAGTGGCATTGCTGTAGATAAAGCAGCAGGGTGACCATAGTCAGGAAAGTTTCGGCAGGAGGAACGGATATATACAGATAGTGAATGTGAAGGGGTTAATATAATCTATATATTTAGTGTTTGTGTATATTTTAGTGCCTGCAGGGTGCTTTCGCATCTTCAGTGATTATTTACTTATAGACTACACACTGTCTTTGTCAATGAACCTCTAACGTGTGCTATATAGTACATAATCCACAGCTCTGCACTTTCCAGTATAATAGCTTTATTGGTTCATACATTCCAACTGTGCTCTTTACTGAAAATGCATTATCACTGATAATATGAGTAGTCATGTATATGGCTTTATTTCACATTACTTTGACATTTTATGTATACATTGTTTCATTACTTACAATGCTGCTAAAGCAAAAATACATACAAAGGGCTTCCCATTGTGCGTAGCTCCAAAACATACTAGCGTTTGCTGCTGAAGTCTCTCACATTTCAAGTAACTTAGAACAGGCGAATGAGTGACAGTGCATGTAGGCACAGGCTCTGTGGGAGACTATCAATATGATCTGAGACATATAAGTCAAACAGGTACATGTATGGGCAAATTCCAGATGCCGTAATGTTTCTAATATTTACTTCAATTTCCATGGTTGTGAAATTCCATGTACAGAGGCAAGGAACAAAAAGAAGAAGGTCCCCATGACGATTCCCTTTCTACCCTATTCTTAGGATGGCATTGCCATGCTTCTTTATTCTCCTTTAAAACGTGGAGGCCTCTTTTCCTTAAATGCTAATAAGCCTTCAAGCCTATCCTTTGTAGGGATAACCTGTGAACACAGAATAAAAGACAAATATATAAACACAACATTATAAGGAGCAAATGTATAAACATGCCAACCCATAGACCTATGCCCTATTCATATCAAATAAAGGGTATGTGAATGTGTAATGTCTACAACTTTGTATCTGTGGAAACTATACCAAAGCACATAAACTCAATGCAAACTCCCTTAAAGAGGGATTCCAACTTCCAACTTGATTCCAAAATCAACTTTTCCCCTATCCACAGGAACAAGTACAAGACTGCAGGGGTCCGACCTCTGTACTCCCTGTCGATCTCTGTATCTGCCCCTGCCTTCCATATTATGAATAGAGCCGCTGCTCTATTCATTCCTACGGAGCTGACAGAGCCGAATACAGTGCTCTTCTGGCGTACACTGCTCTTTTATTCACTCTATAGGAATGAATAGCGCTGCGTGTCATGTGCCTTACCCGCAGCTGTATTTATTTCATATTCCTAGAGGTGTCAGTAGTATGGAAAATTATTTCGCATTACTAGATATGTGGTCAAAACAATGGAAACGGCAGTTCAATGTTTCCAAATGTGAAATAATGCACTTGGGAAGAAGAAATCCTGTAGCTCAGTAGTGTATCAGCAGTGCTGTGTTAGTGAAGACTTCAGAAAAGAGGGATTTAGGGGTAGTGGTTTCTGACAGCCTTAAAATGAGTCACCAGTGCATCCAGTTGGTAGGCAAAGCTAATGGAATGCTGAGCAGTATATCGAGAGGTATAACCAGTAGGAGAAAGGAGATTGTGATCCCGCTGTATAGAGCTCTAGTGAAACCACATCTGGAATACTGCGTCCAGTTCTGGAGACCTCACCTACAAAAAGATACTGATAAAACAGAACATGTTTGGGCTTAAAAAATTTGGGAAAAGGCTTAAGCATAGGTTAATTGGGGAACACTTGGAGGATAGGGTTCTTTTACATTTAAAGATTTGCCGGCAGCGGGTGGCTGCGAATGAGCAGCGATTAGATTGGCACTCATTTACAGTGCCTTTAAACAGCAAGACACATCGAGCCACCAGCCTACAGTAATGATCCTTGCATCGTTCATGCAGCCATGGAAACTTACAGCACGGTTATGCATATAGCTATGCTGTCAGTTTCCAGATGACAAGCAGTGCATACATACCTTCTGCATTGTTTGTGATTTGGCATCACGGTTTCTGGCCACTGCCCCCCCAGCAGCCAATCATTCTGGAGGAGGCAGCAGCCTGAAGATAATGCAGTGGCCGAAGGACTGGAGTGCTGAATCACAAACAGAGCCGGTGCCGATACACTGCTTGTGATCTGGAAACTTACAGCACAGATATATGCATATCTGTGCTGGCAGTTTCCCTTTGCTATCGGCCACACATCTCCACAGAAAGATGTGCGGCCAATAACTATACATTTTGATGCCTGCTTTGAAGATGCAATAGGCCAAGGATTGGGTGTTTTCCTGCCACTCATCTGATCGCTGTCACTTTTACATGGACCGATTATCAGCCGAAGTACCTTTTCTAGGAACGCTCCTGGTCGATAATCAGCCCATGTAAAAGTCCGTTTAGTTGGCAAAAAGATCTGAAGCAGCACGAAAACCGGTTGGTAAATCTACAGTAACTGAATTCAAACATGACTGGGATAAACATACAGTATATATCTATACTAAGATAATAAGAAAGGAAATAAAATAAAATAAAAGGCTAGATCAGGGATGGGGAATCTTTTGCCCTGCAGCTGTTGAAAAACTACAATTTCCATCACGTCTGGAGATCCCCATCGGCTGTCCAGGTATGATGGGAACTGTAGTTTTGCAACAGCTGGAGGGCTGTAGGTTCCCCATCCCTGGGCTAGATGGACCAGGTGTTCTTTTTCTGGGGACAATCTTCTATATGTTTCTATAAACATCCTCAATCCACCTTCTAGCCACTCTTCATGGATTGCTTTAATAGGGAAAGTGTAGTAAATATTTGCATTTCAGGGTTAAGTATAATGTAAGGAGTAAGAGTAACATAAAGAGAAGTGGCCAGTGCTTGCAGCAAAGAAGACAGTTGTACCAAGACATCGTTGGAACAGCACCATCTCTTCTCTGATATTACTCGCCTGATGTATTGATAACCAAACAATATACTAGTACCAGCTCTGCGATTTCACTGAATGGCTCAGAATCTTCGCTTCACAGCCAAAAATACCACATAAACAAATGCAGTATCAATGTCTACAAGTTTTCATCAACTCCTATATTATCAATTTTGTCAAGTTTGACATTTCAGAGGGATAAGGTCCATTACAGAATAGAGCACATGTTTTAACCACCTGCTATTTGGAAACAATATCAAGCTTGATCTTTAATATAAGTATATCTGGGATATACTTTATTTTATACTTTAATATCAAGATATATCTGGGACTGTCACACACAAAGCCATATTAATGTATATATAGCAAAACCTGTCACCAAAGAAGACCGACACATAAATCTGTATGTTCCACACTTCTGTCAAAAACAAGATCTTTAATAATGTAACTGTCTCGGTATACCACTTTGAGTGACTGCTGACAAAGCGACAAGCAGCAAAAAATGAAATAAAATGCCACTTGTGATAAAATCGCACATATTTTACTCCTGTAAACAACAGCAATGCATATGGTGTGGAGCCTGAAATGAATGCTCAAATTAAAGTGCGGCCCTTCAGGAATCCTAAATTTAGCTAACTTGCATAAACACCATTTGCTGATTTTTGTGTGGGAGGTTTTGCATTATAAAAACAATAACTCCTTCCTATTGAAGAAATAAACAAACAACAAATAAAACAATTAAGAACGCCCCTGCATGTAATCAAATCTGAAAATGTCAAACTCAAATATCCAGTTCTTTTAAATATTCAAGTTCTGAAACAAGGAAATGTCACCGAGCTTTATATCAGATGGTGCCTTGATACCGTTATCCGGTGGAGGTTAATAGTTTGAATGAGTCAGTGGGAAAATGATTGTAAATGTATTCATTTATTTATGTTTAGATCCAGCACTGATTCCAAAGAATACTCAAATGATGACATTTCACCGACTGAAGCATCTATTATTTCCTTCTATATTGTCTATCGACCAACCTTTTATTTCCCCCTTTATCTCAAAAACTCCTGAAACGCTAGGTCTATTCTCACCTGCATATTTGAAGACTGCCGTTCTAAGTTTGTGTAAGAAATATACAGTTTTAGACAATCTAGACCCATGTCTCTATCTTAAATTAAATCTTTTGAAAATTGAACTTTAGAATGTGGCCCCTCCATAAATTCTATGCAACAACCTTGCTGCCTTGGTCATTTTAAGCTCAAATTTGTCCTCTACTATTTGTCTAGTTGGATGCAGCCCTAGGGCATCCTGGAAAACATGCATACAGCCTATGGCCTATGGCTGTATCCGTGTTTTCCAGGCAACCTTCGGTCTGCATACAACTTCCGCAGCCACAAGTAATTAAATGCAGAGTGTTCGGGTTCAGATGAAACAGTGTGTTTAATCACTTTCATACTCTTGTCCCCTGCACCTCAAAACATGTCCAGATTCTGCGCTTTAATTACCAAGGAAACAGCCCAAACTGGTATTGTTGCTCTGATTCATTCTCACCTTCATTACTGTAACACCCAATACCTGCATGCTACAGGTCTAAGTGCTTAAGTGTCTGGCGTGTGTGTTGGGGGGGATCAAATTTGGGAACTCCAATTAGTTTGACCTTCTCCAAACTCTCCCCTCTCCTATTAATCTTGAATGCAGAAGCCATCTTTTAGTCCAACCACTACATTAATACCCAGTGCCACTGGTTGCCCAATCACTGCTGTAAACCATTTACACTTATCACTAAACCATTTACACTTATCACTCTGACCGACAAAAAGCTATACAGTTCCGTACATACTTATACCAACTGCCCTATTACTATCACCTTACCCATGGTCTATGTTCTGAAAACGCCCTAGTGGTCCTGGCCAGTGATTGGCTGAGCGGTCTGTCAGCTCAGAGAGGCTGCTCCGAAGCTGCTGCTGCGTGCGGGACCGCGAGGAAGAAGGAACGAAGGAGAAGACCTGCAACATGTGGAACCGTCGGTCGCCCGTCGTGCATAGCTATTACATGCAGCAATGCACGGTTGTTGCATGGTGATTTTAGATTTTAAACTAAATGAACGATCAGGCGATAACACGATCATCAGCTGATTATTGCCTCTATTACATGCAGCGATAATTGGCCTTATCGGGCCGATTTGGCCGATAATCGCTCCGTGTAATAGGGCCCTTAACCATCACCAATCTAAATCTTGCACTCCTATCTTCCCACCTTGCACCAATTCTCTAGAATGTGCCACCCCAGATAGTCAAACTAATTCTTACCATCCACAGTTTTAATCATGCTTTAAAAAAAACATTCTTGTACAGAAGCTTAAAAGGGTTAACCCAGGCATACACATTTTTTATATTGGACTCCCTTGCTAGATCTCCGCTGTTGCTATTCTGATGGTCATACTGGGTCCTTGCTGTTAATCACTTTCTGTGACATTTTGTTTGTAGAGAAAATGCCCACTGGCAATCACTGGCTGGGGTAGTCCTCCTCTGGGGCTGGTGATTGGCTGAGTGGTCATTTCTTACACATCATCACAGAAAGGGGAGAGCAGCAAGTGCCAGCTCCATCGGAATGGCAGCTGTGAGAGAGCAAGATAGGTAAGTATGGGTTTTGTGTTATCTTTACTACACCTTTACTCCAAGGTAAAAAAAAAATGGCTATGGCTGGAAGAAACCTTTAAAACATAGTTTTAGAAAAAAGTTTAACAGAATGGGTAGCATGACTGATATGTAGAAAAATATATTGTCATAAATAGTTCTTTATGTATCCTTGCAACTTTACATCTTTATATGCTAACATACTTTTGTCCCTTCTGCTCTGTGACCTGGCCATTAATTCTTTTATATAATAAAATTTACATTAAATAGTCTTACTTTCATATAATTTTGATAGCAGGCTCTCTTTACTCACATTGATTGATGTGACAAATGGCATGGCTTATATAATGGGTGTGGGACATATATTTCTGTGACTGTGCTGTCATTGTCACCACTTTGCCTAATATGCACTTCACCTACATGAGATTCCATCTTGACCAACCTATGCAGATGATCTTCCTGTAAGTCACACTTGATCAGGTGGGAATACTTACCTGAGCATAACAAGCTTCTTCTATGGCTAAGCCTGTGGCCAAATCCACCTGCAATGAGAAAGCAATATTGGATGAAAGTGAATTTTCCAAAACAAAGTACTACATAAGAATATTAAATATACAATGGACCAGCTAAGTTTTAGCATGATGGAGCCACTTGTCTGCAACAATTTTAGAAAACAGAGCTGTGCAAGAAAAGCAGCCTACATTTTATAAACATTTCAATGGTTGAGTGCTACATACAGAACATAGCACAGCTACAACAGTAAACAGGAAAATGCCAACTGTGTCAAGGGTCCCTGCTGGTTTATCAAGGACTTGGATTAGATGCTTATTTAGTAGGTAGCTGTGGGCATGAAACCTGTCCAATAGCTAACCAAATATATACAGTGGTACCTCGGTTTAAAAGCGTTTTGGTTTAAGAGCTCAGTTTTTCTAAATTGTGACTTGGTTTAAGAGCATTGCTTTGGTTTAAGAGCTCCCTGTACTGGGTGGGAGCGCGAGTGGGGGAGGGTCATGGTCTGCATAGCGGGGTCTACAGCACTGTACTCTGACCATAGAAGTCTCCCTTACCTTCCAAATCATAGCAGATCCACTTTAGGCTGGGGCTTGCATGAGGGGACAGGACTGTGGAGGTAATCTCTCCATAGCTGTAACCCCTCTCTCCCCGGACAGAGAATGCTGCATGTATGTGCGCACATCTGTACTGCTCATTCCTTCATGCTCCCTGTAGTCTCTGTCCGCCCTTGTGTTTCCCATCCTCTCCATTACTGTACAGTAACTTATATATTAAAAATTGTTTCATTAGTTTTACATGTTATTCAGAATAATAAATCATTATTTTTGGGGTGTGGAACCAATTGTCTGCATTTCTATGATTTCTTATAAGAAAATTTGCTTTGGTTTAAGAGTGGATTTGGATTGAAAGCACGGTCACAGAACGAATTATGCTCGTAATCCAAAGCACCACTGTATACTTATGTTACCCAACTGACCACTACTGACTAACCATTATTTGTTTGGGTCACCATTAATGTGAGGGAAATTCTACTGTGTTAATCTTTTCTATAATATGTACAAATAATCAATTATTATGGTCTTTGAATTAAGTGAACAGGTAGGTACTTTCAATGACCTACATGCTCAAGCTTTGGTCAATACAACCAGACAAAAATGAAAAACACCTTTATTAAAGTTTAGCTGAAACTGCCCAATTCTATGTGAATGCAACTGTTACACAAGCCCCAGGACCATGTAACATAGCAGAAAGCAGGACAGGATCTAAGCAGATAAACATATCTAGACAATTATGAGGAAATATACACTATTCACAGAAAATGACATTTCAGACGCTTACCTCAATGCCTTGGTTGATTGCTAATTTAGCCATTCTCATTGCAATTGGTCCCTACAATTTCAAAAACATATTTAATAAATATCACTGGGAAAACAGTAAGATATATAATCTGAGATCATAAGGGATAAGTACTAATAACAAACTCTTAGGACGTCACTTTCAGCCTATATTATACATTATATTATATATATTATACATGATATTGTAGTGTTCCAGACTGAATATAAAGTGTTGGGAACCATTTTATATTTTGCTTTAAATTCTGCAAAACCACAATAATGAATCTAAGGGGTATGTTTACAGGGCGAAAAGATGCGCCGTTTTTGATTTGAAAAACAAACATCAGAAGTTTGGGCGCACCTTTTCAACCCGTGAATATACCCTCGTCGTCCTATGTCTACAAATGAAAATGTTAAGCAGAGAATAGGCCTTCTTAGGGGATTTTTAAGTTCTATTAACATAGGGATGCATCATGAGAATTGTGGAGCCTAGGGAGCATCCTGAATTTTAAGGCTGGGTTCACACTACGTATATTTCAGTCAGTATTGTGGTTCTCATATTGCAACCAAAACCAGGAGTGGATTGAAAACACAGAAAGGCTCTGTTCAAACAATGTTAAAATTGAGTGAATGGCCGCCATTTAATGGCAAATATTTGCTGTTATTTTAAAACAACGGCTGTTATATTGAAATAATGGCCGTTATTTACTGTTATATGGCGGCCATCCACTCAATTTCAACATTGTGTGAACAGATCCTTTCTGTGTTTTTAATCCACTCCTAGTTTTGGTTGCAATATGAGGACCACAATACTGACTGAAATATACGTAGTGTGAACCCAGCCTAAGAAAGAAGACTGGGTTTCATAATTTAGAATAGAGGAGACAGGGTGGGCACCACCAAGCAAAAATAACAAATAAAACACTGGGTGCTGCTGACGACCCTAGACAAGTGACAGCATGTATGAAGAGAAAGACAGAAAGAAACTAGGGTAACCAAGTCAGACGCACACCAAAAATAAAGTGAAGGAAAAAAAAACTTTATTGGTACCAGCTACAAAAAACATGTTAAAAACATTTAAAATCCCCAAATAGGGGAAAACACACTGCAGGACCTGTGAATAAAGGTACAACTGCACTGCTACAATGTTCCGGGCCAAAAGGGCCTCCCAAGCATGGGACTCAAAGAAGGGAAAAATGACAATACAATAATAAGCAATAATCAAAAAAATCTTATCACATGAGTCAAAAACAGGTCATACCCTACGAGCGTATCACGTCCCCATGTAGCAGACAAAAGAAATACCCCACGCGTATCGCCGCTACGTTGCGGCTTCGTCAGGAGGACTCGTAGGGTATGACCTGTTTTTGACTCATGTGATAAGATTTTTTTGATTATTGCTTATTATTGTATTGTCATTTTTCCCTTCTTTGAGTCCCATGCTTGGGAGGCCCTTTTGGCCCGGAACACTGTAGCAGTGCAGTTGTACCTTTATTCACAGGTCCTGCAGTGTGTTTTCCCCTATTTGGGGATTTTAAATGTTTTTAACATGTTTTTTGTAGCTGGTACCAATAAAGTTTATTTTTCCTTCACTTTATTTTTGGTGTGCGTCTGACTTGGTTACCCTAGTTTCTTTCTGTCCTTCTCTTCATACATGGGTTTCATAATTTATCAATTTTTACAAGTTCTTCCTGTTCTCCGATAAAAACAATTGGAGAAAAAAATCCAGAACAGTGATACCAGAATCTACATAGTCCAGATAACTTACTCAATATGCAACATCATCATAAAGTCTCTAGGGCTCCTACTTCTATGGTCCTTACAAAAGTTACTTATAACTACTAAACAGATCCCAATGCATCCGGACATACAAGGGAGTTTTAGCACAAATTCAGTACCAGGCAATGACACAAGTTTTTTAGAGTGATGGCTATTTACTTTCTTCCCTTTCATATTAGCACTGCTAACTGATATACTGATAGTAAAAGGGTTAATGAACCTGGTAAGGAAAGCAACATACTAGGGTTGAAATACTGTTAACACCTTTACTTTCTCAATTTCATTATTACAGTATATTTAGTTGTCTAATGGATGGAGATAAGCACATTAGCAAACGTCACAGAGTGTACAGCATGTTCCACATCTGTTTGTTCCGGACATTATGCGTCCCTGTAAATCAGCAAAGCACTAGGTCTGCAATACAGAGATTTATCTAGAGCCCCCATAAGCTGTTGCACTGACTGAACTGCATGGGATAGGCATATCAATTGCAGAGATGACACTACATATTTCTGCACTTTGGTTTTCTTTGCTTACATAGAAAGTGGAATACTATATAATAAAATAGTTAATTTATTCACATTAAAGGGGTAGTGCGGCGCTAAGAAGTTATTCACAAAATAACACACATTACAAAGTTATACAACTTTGTAATGTATGTTATGTATGTGAATGGCCCCCTTCCAGTGTTCCCCGACCCCTGCCCGTGTACCCGGAAGTGTAGTGCAGTATACATACCTGATCCGTGTTGACCGACCCCGCCAAAGACGTCATCTTCGGGAGGCCGGCCGACCCGCTCCTGCTGTCCCTCATGCCGGACCCCTCTACCGCGTCATCAGCTGCTCAGCCGCGATTGGCTGAGCATAACTGTGCTCAGCCAATCGCAGCTGAGCACAGTTATGACGCAGCAGGGGGGGACCGGCATGAGGGACGGCAGGAGTGGGTCGGCCGGCCTCCTGAAGATTACATCACTGTCAGAAGACGGCGGACGGGGGTCGACCCGAATCAGGTATGTATAATGCACTACACTTCCGGGTACACGGGCGGGGGTCGGGGAACACAGGAAGGGGGCCATTCACATACATAACATACATTACAAAGTTGTATAACTTTGTAATGTGTGTTATTTTGTGAATAATTTCTTAGCGCCGCACTACCCCTTTAAGGTAAATGTGGCTGCCTTTACAAACCCCTATCTTGGGATATTTCTGTATGATATCATCATCATATTTTTCTTAAAGTCAGTTCCTTGATTACTCATGCGTTTTTGCTATTCTCTGTTAGGCCTCAGGCTGTCAAACCCAATGACCCTGGTGATAGTAATGTTAGGGGACACACAAATGGAATCCCCCTCCTATTGTCAGTGCTACAAATAAATGATCAGGATTAGAGTTTTGTCTGATCTTTGCAGTTAGTTAATAGTCTGTAAGCTCATGCATGTGAGCAGGGCCCTCACTCCTCATGTATGGGTAATTATATGTATATCTCTGTAATGTCTATTTTTGTCTATGTATGTACCCCCAGAATTGTAAAGTGCTGCGGAATCTGTTGGCGCTATATAAATAAAAATTATTATTATTAAAAATTATTATTAGTTCACATTTATGGTTATCAATCACATCCATGATCCTGCTGATGATGTACATGAAAGATCAGATTTACAAATACAGTGGCACGCAAAAGTTTCAGACCTCTGGTCAAAATTACAGTTTCTATGATCAGTTAAAGGGTTGTCCAGCAAGCAGTAGACGGCTAAAAACTTCTGCTCACCCCCTCCCGCTCAGCCTCTGGGTGTCTTGCACATGATGCCCAATAGCTGCACAGTGTCTCTGCAATATATGACACACTGTGCAGCTATTGGGAAGCAGTCGTAGTTTCACCCGCACACGATGAGTGTGACTTAGCCCCACCTGGAAGCAGAAGGTTTCAGCCACCTTGGGTTCGCCGGACAACCCCTTTAAGCAAGTTGAAGATGGTATGATCCCCAAAAGTTCTAGATGACACATTCACTCTGTAGTTTACTTTTTTTTATCCTTTACATTTTCAAAAAAAACTTTAGGCACCGTGCATTGGTTGGCACCTGGTAGCACCCCCTTTGGCAAGTCTTTAATTCTTGTTGAGAGATTTTTATCCATTCTTCCATGCAAATGTCTTCCAGTTCTGTGCTATTCCTGGTCCATCTTACGTGCACTGCTGTTTTGAGGTTTATTATAGATTTCCAATAATGTTCAGATCAGGGGACTGTGGGGGCCATGACAAAATCTTCAGCTTGCCTCTTGAGGTCCTCTTTTGAGAATTCTGAAGTGTGTTTAGGATAAATATTGATAAGATGAGTGAACCTCAAGCAGGCTACAGTTAGTCCAAATTGGAGCCTGCGCAATTTGATTGCCGCTGGTTGAAGTTGGATGCAGCCCTAGGGAGTCCTGAAAGCCCAGGCAAGCTTAAAGGGGTACTCCAGCGGGAGGGCACTTTTTCACTGGGACCGGGGACGAGGTGGCTGAGGGAAAAGACGTCCACTCACCTCCCCGGTTCCAGCGATGGGTCCCGCATCGCGGTGCTCCGGTGCCCGCTTCCCGGCCGCTTCATGGTGTCTGACGCGGGCTCGAGGCGTGACGTCTCAGGTCCGCTCAGCCAGTCAGTGAAGGAGGCGGGATCTGAGCGGACTTGAAACAGATCCCGCCTCCTTCACTGACTGGCTGAACGGACCTGAAGTCACGTCTCGGGCCCACGTCAAACACCAGGAAGCGGCCGGGAACCGGGCACCGGAGCGCCGCGATGCAGGACCCATGGCTAGAACCGGTGAGGTGAGTGGATGTCTTTTCCCTCAGCCACCTCGTCCCAGCGAAAAAGTGCCCCCCCCCCCCCGCTGGAGTACCCCTTTAAGGCTGCATGCAACTTCTTCAGCTACCGGTAAGAAAATACTGCACGCTTCGATTGGGACTAACTCTAGCGTGCTTGAAGTTTGCTCATCTCTAATAATTATCCATACTTTTCCAAGGTACTCTATTCTTTTTTCACTCTATAACTGTACAGACCAATAATATAATGATGTTGCCTAAAATGTGAAAAAGTGTGTGTAATCATTGAATTTATGCCTTTTGCAGATCATTTTGTCTTCAACCTGCTTAACCGTTCGCAGTCATTATGACCAGAGGTGCTCAAACTTTTGCATGCCACTGTATTCGTATGGCATTTTGCAGGATATTCCAACATCTGATAAAAGCTGTCATTCTTCACCTAGGGGGTAAGTTTTCTATCCAGAAGAAGCAGGCTTTGTAGCACATAGACAACTCAAGTAGCATAATGGAAGCTGCTCTTAGAAAATGGCTCTCCCATTCTAGCATGTAGGGAGGGGAGCTCCACTCTACAATGTACACATGCCCTAAAAACATACAAACAAACATTTTCAAGTTTAGTGGTTTCTTAATATTGTCATTACCTGAGATACAAATTCCCTAGCCAAAGCAACAGCCCTTCGATAAGCTGCGTCTCCATCCTCGTTTTGTTCTACAACATGGCTGACCAAACCAATGGATTTTGCTTCATTGCCATCTAAGACACGTGCAGAGAATATAAGCTCCTTTGCCATGGCAACGCCAACCGCACGTGGTAGCCGCTGCGTTCCACCTTAAAGAGAAGAAAAAATGTATTACTAGCAAAATGTGGATTAAATTATGTAAATATGAGGAACGACTATCTGCAGGGTACTGAAGGGAGCAGGCACTAAGTATACTGCATAATCTAGCTATAGTAGTACTTCATTAAAATTAACTGAGATTTTAGGTTATTAACAAAACCAAATGCTTAAAGTGTACCTGTCGCTATAACTTTCAAAATCTAAATCAACAGTAGATGTGATATAATGCAAGTTTGCAATATACATTATTATTTTATTTTTTTTATCATCAGGCTGTAAAACAAAGCTATACTTACGAGAAATCAAGGTTTAGTCTCCTGAAGGCAGATTTTTAGTCTTGTACTAATTGAAAAAAAAAGTCGGGCTAGTACAGAGTGTCACAGCTTAATGTGTCCGTCAATCACATGACTGCCTTCTCTGTGCCAGATGACCTGGGAAACACAGGACCTTCTGTGTTTAGACCCATTGAAAAAAAAAAAACAACAACATAGGAAGTGCTGTGTTTTTCATGAAAACTAAAAAGAAATAATCAATGTAAAATTGCAAACTTGCTTTATATCACATCTACTGTTGATTTCAATTTTAAAAGATACAATGACAGTGACACTTTGTATTCTTCTTTGCCATTTAGACATAGAACAACATTTCTAGTTTTTTTATTACAAAAAATCTTTTGGTGGAAAACAGAGAAAATGAATTGCTCTCCAGGGACAATTCTGATATGTAATGTGATGAGCAGGAGAGCGGCAGAAGCTCACTAATTAATGAACTAATTAACCAGTTGTTAGTACTGCAGTGTCATGTACCAGAGATAGGCAAGCACACAGAGAATCCATGCATACAGATGTACTTCAAAGTCTATTGTATAGATTGCCTCTTGAAAATATAAAATCTCTAACCATTCAAGGCAAGGACTCCATGAGACTTCTGAAAGTGTCCTGTGACATTTGGCACCAAGACATAAGCAGTAACTCTTTTTGGATGAGTGTTAGGGCCTTGGGATTTGGAGAATTTGTAGGCCAAGATAACTGCCTTACATTTTTGTCATGTTCTTTAAAAGGGGTTATCCAGCATTTAAAATGTTTTTATATATTGCTGCCCTATTGGTAAACATAATAAACATGTTATGCTTACCTCTCTGCACTCCCCCAGTGACCCGATATGGCTTCTCCGATGACCCCTGCTAACTGCAGCTCTGCTACTGTACAAAGATTATAAATTTGTCTCAGGAGTGACAACCCGCTCAGCCAATCACTGGCTGAGACAGGACAGCACCGTGGCCAGTGATTGGTTGAGTTGGCTGTAACTCCAGTCTCAGATAGTAGCTGGGCTGCAGTCAGTGGGGAACCCTGGAGAGATTGCATCAGGACACCGAAGAGTGCAAAGAGGTAAGCATAACATGTCTATTATGTTTACCAAAAAAACTTTTTAAACGCTGGATAACCCCTTTAAATCATTGTTCAATGATGCATTGTTGCCATTATGTTGCAAAAAAAAACTGCTACAGTTGAAAAGGAAAACCATTGCCATAAAGGGGTGCACTTGGTCTGCAATAATATTTAGGTACTAGGTGGTATACATCCACAAAATGTACAGGACCCAAGCAGAACATTGCCCAGAGATTTACACAGTCCTTGAGTCCTTGCTTCTTACCACAGTGCATCCTGGTTCCATTTGTTACCCAGGTTAAAGCCAGTAAAGGCAGTGTACAATAGGGTTTCTTACCCCCAAATCAGGAGACGTAACTCTTATCTCAATCTGTAGCTCTAGCACTGAGATATAGGTAATAGAGGTTTTATACAAATTAAGAGATAGAGTCCACAGTGCATTCCCCCAGGAATTATGCGACTCATCAATCTAAACAGAGTGGGCATTTATATGCAGGCATGAAGGGTGTGACCAGTGCTGGGATTTTGCAGTCCAGGGGAACTTTATCTCCTATTTTGCAGAAAACGTCTAAAAAGGAAATAGTTTTATCTCCCGATTCAGGTAGGAAGCCCTACTGTACACTTCCTTTACTAGTTATCAAAAAGCTGCTGACAGGCCCCCTTTAAGATACAAGCACCAGGTCATTTCCATGATGTAAAAAACACATATATCACTGCATATACATCATAATTTGGCACTTGCCTAATACATGCATGTATGTATATATGTATTTCATGCCACTGTCATATACACACAAAAGAAAAAAAAATACGTACAAAGTATATACATAATGAGTTGAGTGAAACATAAAAAAAAAACCCTGAGAAAATGCACAATGTAGTAATCGTTATGATAGCCACATCACAATTATTCAACTCCTATATAATATTGTTGATTTTAAAACTTGTCTGACACATTACATGACCTAAAGTGGAGTTATAACATTAAGTAAGCCTTTTGGAACTCTAAAATGAGTCTTTATTTGCTGTGATGCATACGTAAACCCTACCTATGAAGGCATTTGAGGTGAATTACAATCATAGGAAAGACAAGAGGTTCCAGAGAAGCTGTGAGAGGAGGATTATTTTATCACATCTAAAGATCTCAAAAGCCTTTAACACTCCAAGAAAAAACATTAGGAGCATTATAAGGAAGTTTAAGGCTATGTTCACACTATGTAAAACTACGGCCGTAGTTCTCGCTGCAGAACTACGGCTGTAGTTTTGAGGGGTGGACCATAGCCTTATGTTCAATGGGATCCCGGCGGCGCAGGAAAAAACTGCCGCTCACTTCACTGTGCTCTATGGGAAGCTCTGATGCGGGCGTGCGCTAATGCGCCCGCATCAGAGCTCTGCGGCCGGAAAGATCACCTGGGATGATCTGCGCTGAGATCGGCAGTTCCGTGACTCAGCTGGGGTCACGGAACGGCCGGGTGTTCAAGTAGTGTGAACATAGCCTAAAACTTATGGAACAACTGCAAACCTGCCTGGCCAGAGAAATAAGACCAACATTTCATCGAGGGCTCTTAACAACTTAGTACAATTCTAAAAAAAAACAAAAAACGACAACAACCACAATTTTGTATTTGTAAAAGACATCTACAGTATAACATGATGAAGAGTGGTACAAAATGCTTCATTGGCAACTATAAGACATGCGCTGAATAAACAAGGATTTCATAGATGGACTCCAAGACCCACTTCACTCTTGACCACAAGGAAAATCAGAAGTTGTCTAGAACAGGAATTTGGATAAGACTACTCAGTTTTGGGAGACCATCAGTATATCTGGCATTTTAAAGTCCATTCTTATAACCAGAAGAATACCACCCCCACAGGCAAGCTTTAAAGTAGGTCACTGATGTTTTGGAGTGTTTTTTCTGCAGTAGGAACTGGCAATCTTGATCATGGATTCCCAGACATACCAGGCCATTCAAAACAGGAATAAGACTTTTTCTGTTGACAAATTAAACCTTGGAGATCAATAGACTTTCCACCAAAACAATGATCCTAAACACACCTCCCAGTCAACCAAGGATTGGTTGAGAAGGAGATCCTGGAACATCTAGGAGTCACTTTCCTTTGAAAATCTTTGGTAAGATTTCAAGAAGGCAACCAGTGGGCATGTGATGGCATCATGCTAATAAGATTTGCAGCGGATTTTACTATATTGTATCTGAGGTGCAGGTGTTCATTGAGGGCTGCAATGTCCTCTAGTTTTCTATGATCAATGCAGGAAATAAAGTCAATTCTGAAGGTGATGAGCCTAAAACTACTGTAGCTTATGACTTTCTGCTTTGATTCTTGAGAGGTGAAGTATTGTAGTACTCAACATAACAGTGACAATGCTATTTTCCATACTCTACTCCATGGGTCTCCAAACTGCCCTCCCTATTGATATTTTACACCATCAATTATCACAATTTCCACCCACCAGGGTTATAGCCATCATCCTACTGACAATCATGCTTCCTTAAAATTTAAAACAAAACCCATCACAGATGGGTAACCATGTAAAGCCCAAGGAATAAAGCACACATTTATGCAAAAAAGCATTCTCATTTCTTTGTTCAATACATTTCAGACAAGCCAAACACTGTATGCAACATCACACCCACAGACATGTGGTTAACTTCAACTGCATAGATGACACTTTAACCTTTTCTTGAAACACATTTTGGTGTGCGTGAACTGAAAGTGGTGTAATCTCTTTCTGAAGTTTTTGAGGAAAACAACACCTGTTGCAACAAGCATATTTACAGTATATGGTCAATATTTCCAAACTTTTTGCTTGTTTAGGATGCATGAAAGCTTGAACCTTTATACATATTGCAAATTTTTATACCTTTTTTTGTATTAGGGCTTTATGGCAGAGTAGATTAGGGACAACTCTGTGAAATGGCCAGAGCCCTGACCTGAACCCAACTGATCTCTGGTGAGACCCGAGAATGGCTGGCCACTGACGGCCCCCATCCAAATTGATCAAGCTTGAGAAGATCTACAGAGAAGACTGGCAGAAAACTCCCAAACCTTGTAGAAGCATACCCAGGAAGAAGGCTGGAGGCTGTAATCACGTGCTAAGTAAAGAGTCTTCTGCTTGAATACTTATATCAATGATTTTTTGTTCAATATCAATCAATAAATCAATCAGATTTCTGTTTTCACTTTTTGTGGTCATTATAGGGTGTTGAGAACATTAAGGTACCAACATCAAAAAATGTGGAAAAAGTCAAAGGGTCTAAAGATGTTCTGAATGCATCGCACATACAAATAAGCTGTCCTCCAACTGCTGCTGTAGATGGGGTCAAGTAGCACAGAATTACATGATACAAGGGTCCAGTCCTGGCATATTCCAAGTAAAAGGGGTTCACTACAAGCCTCTACCATCAATAATATCTTCTTATGTTTCAAAGAAAGTTTAATTGACATTATTAAAGGGAACAAATCGGTAAAAAAAAAAGCCTATAACGCTAGGGAAATGTGCTGATGCATCACCCGGCAAACTTCCCAACCATGTTTCTATTAGAGATGAGCGAACCCGCCAGACAGCGGGAATCAGCCGCAGAGAGTTCTGGTTCATACGAACCAGAAATCCGGCAGGTTCGCTCATCTCAACTTTCTATACCCTGCGTCACTGCCCGGTGTAATTTGTGAACTTATGTTTGTAAACTCCCACACTCTATGTAAATGAGCCCCAAAAAGTCATCTTAGAGTTGTCCTTTTCGCAAGTAGCCACCGTCTCCTGGGCGTGTCAGTGCTGTTATCACGCCTTATGTGACCATAATAACGTCAGCGCCGATGTGAAATAAGGCCTATCTCTCAATGATTTCATGGTAACACAGTGCTTTGACTCCCACCCAAAGGGGCGTGATAACAGCGGTGACACACCCGGGGGTGGTGGCTACTTGCATCCAGATGACTAGTTGGGGCCCATTTTAATTGAAACAGGGAGTTTACAGAAGTTTACAGATTATACCGGGCAGGGACATGCACATATCTGGAAAGTATGTTACTACAACATGCTTATTTACCAACTAACATGGTCGTAGCATAGTTGTAAGTATGCTTTCGCTGAATGTCACCAAAACTGTATGTAGCTAGCTGTGAAGTAGTTATTACATTATAGTTTAGTTAAAAATAAGCAAGCCACATGTATTTACTTGAAGGCATCAACACATGCAAAAGAAGCTGTTAGAAATGTGGAAAGTACCTAGACTTTTCCTTCAGTACTCTTCTTCATCTGATTAGAAAGTGAGTTGCAACACAGTCTGGTACCAAGAAATACTTCCTTACAGAGAGTTGGTTGGCATAAGTTTATGACAGATATCTAACAGCATGTAACTAATAATGCGGTTACAATAAGTCTAAATAAAAAGGAATATACTTATCCAAAATGTCCTTAACAAATACATTATAGGTTGAAAGAAAAGAAAATATGTGGCTAAGGATTTTATTACATCTAGTAATATCATCCCATAACCTACTGATATATTAATATTAGTATTTGTACTGGCATAAGCATGTTTTCACTTGATCTACCGGACAGGACGTTGAAAACAAAAAGAACTACACAATGTGGTATTGGTTCTTGCATTTTTTACCAAGACAATGTGTCACCTCTTCTGTCTCAGGAGGCAAAAACAGAGACAGAGATTTTTATACTATTTAAGACTATGCTTAAAGTATTTACTCGAGTTGAAAAAGAAGATATACATAAAAGTGTTCCTTTAGCTCTAGGTAGAATTTAAAGGGTTTGTCGAAACATGGTCGCTTTCTTCTAAAAACAGTACCTCTTCTGTCCTTTTTTTTTATTCCAAAATGTTTTAAATTAGGCTTCCAATATAACTATAGAATAAAAAACAAAAGAAAACGGTGTAAAGTTTTACAATTTAAGCATTGCGTACATAAACTGTCAAAATCTTAGCAAAAAATTATCCCCCCCCCCACACTTATCTTTGGGTCAGGAACTTTGTCAAACAAACAGTCTTAGGGTCTGTTCACACGCACAGACTCGCTGCGTAAAACTCGCACAGAACTCGCATCAAACTTGCACGAAAGTAGCTGCGTTTTTTTGTGGTGTTGAACTCGCCTGTGAAAATCATGCGCAAATCACAACTCGCATGTAAAAATCGCACCAAACACACAGTGAGAATACACATACATTGACTTGATAGCAATCAGTATCACTGTGGATTTAAGTGCGAGAAACTAGCAGCGAAAAATACGCAGCAAATCTGTATGTGTGAACAGACCCTTAAAGTGACTCTGTACCCACAATCTGACACCCCCCCCCCCAAACCGCTTGTACAGTCAGATAGCTGCTTTTAATCCAAGATCTGTCCTGGGGTCCGTTTGGCAGGTGATGCAGTTATTGTCCTAAAAAACAACTTTTAAACTTGCAGCCCTGTGCCCAACGGCCATAGCCTAGATTGTGTATGCATTAGGCTGGCACACGCTCTCTGTCCCTCCTCCCTGCCCTTCTGACACAGGGCTGCAAGTTTAAAAGTTGGTTTTTAGGACAATAACTGCATCACCTGCTGAATGGACCCCAGGACAGATCTTGGATAAAAAGCAGCTATCCGAAGGTACAAGCGGTTTGAGGGGGTCAGATTGTGGGTACAGAGTCACTTTAAATTGCACTTCATCTGTCAACAACTTGGTGAGGATTGCACAAGGTTCCTTCCTACATTTAGGGCGCCTTGCAGCACTGTTAAATTAGAGCCAGTTTTTATCACCTTTTTTCCCCTTCCTTTATACCAACCACCCTTCCCCCCCCCCTCCAAAGAGAACCATCCTCTTATAACCACCAGTGTGTGTGTGGGGGGGGGGAGCTGCGGGGAGAAACACCTCTCCTGTCCTTAGTTTGAGTGTGGGTTTTGCAGCTCGGTTCAATTAAAGTGAATGGAGCTGAATTGCAATACCACGCATAACCTGAGGACAGAAGTAGTGCTGTTTTTGATAACCCTTTAAGAAAAAAAAGTTAAGATCTGCCTATTTTGCAGCAGACAGAGCTGTGGCCATTCTCATTGATGTCTTGTAATCAATGGTTAACCAAACCTATGGTAAACACACTTTTTTATTGCAGCTAACAATTTTCCATCCAGGAAAGAGAAAAGACAGGGGGTGACTAATACATCTGTAAAGCACACGTGTGGTTTGATCTACAGACCCCAGGATGGCAGGAATTGGTAAGAAAAAGTTAGCTTTTAATTCATTCATTATGTTATCCGCACTATACCTTTAAGATGTGCGGTAACCCTGAAATGCACCCATGTGAACTATGGAGAATCACATAAGTTTCTGGTTTTATGTTTCTATAAGTAGAGTAAAAAAAAACAACAACTGACAAACAGTTACAAAACGATTACACAACAGCTTTATCTTATGGGAACAGCATGCAATTCTGCTGAAAGCAAACATCACAGTCAGATGAGGCAATAAAGTTAACTGGAAATGAGTTCACTGCTGTAAAGAAAAAGGATCTTGGTGGCTGAAAATGTAGTATCAATGCCATCCAATCATTTCTTCAGTTTTTCTGATACTGTATGTAGGGATATTACTAAGTATCAGGATTCTTTCCACAAAGCAAATACATTTTAGGCAAGGAGTCGGCAAACATAAAGAGACTGCAGAAGGGGAATCTAGAGGAAAGGTTTTACGAGGCTACAATACAGAGCACATAGTCACGGCCCTACGTATGTTTCTATCACTGTGTATGGTTCTATCACTTTCACAGTGCTAATAATTTCCTCTGCCCCATATAAATGTCCCCATCAACGGTGAGCCCAACAATCTGATTTAATGGCAGCCAAACTGATACCGGGGAGCACTTTCTCTGTGACATCATACTGGGGGGAGTTCCATCTCTAGATCCTCCCCCATTATCTGTTAGGGCTGTTTTAAAGAGAGTGTATCATCAGAGCTGTAATATGGAGATCTACATACCATTATGTCGGCTCTGACTAGTACAATCTGCTGGTGTGGAGCATTTTTCAATTCGCCAAATAAGCCAGGGTGAAGCACTGGAGGAGGGCCCGGCACATGCTATTCAAATTCATCTATTCCCCCACCACCACCCCACTCAAGATGTGCGCCGCTTCCTCACATCATGCAGCCTCCTATTCTAATATAGTAACGCCTCTTATGCCAATTTGGCAGGTCCTACAGTGTGTCGTACAGCCGCGCCTCCTGTTTTCGGCCTGGCCGTTCTGTCATCAAGCCAGGATGTAGGACCTGCCAGATAAGCATAAGAGGCGTTACTATATTAGAATAGGAGGCGTGCATAATGCGAAGATGCGTCGTGTGTTAAGAGGCGGGGAGAAGAGATAAATTTAAATAGCATGTGACGGGCCCGCCTCATGTGCTTCATTCTTGCTCATTTGCATATCAGTTTGGAAGAATGCTCCACACCAGCAGATTGTACTAGACAGAATGGTATATCATATTATATTACAGCTCTGATGGTACATTCTCTTTAAAGGGGAACTATCAGCAGGTGAGACTAATGTAACCTGCTGATATTGTAGCTCCCTATTGCATACGAGGCACCAAGGAGGAAGGTATGTGTCTTACCTTCATTCTCAGAGCTGTTCCCATGCAGGTGTTAATGTAATCGTGTCTCCAGTAAGGCCATTAAGAGCACTGGGGGCTAGGCTATCCCGGCCAGCCCGCTCCATTGATAATATACAGAAGGAGTGGTCTGGGTGGGGAAGGGGCAGTGCATCTAGCGGCCTAACCGGAACTAAATTCTAAATAGAAACTGTGTTTAAAAGTGAACATATGTTTTTAAATGAATTCAGTGCTTCTTTCCAGGGCATATACACTTCCATTTATGAAAAGTCACATCTATCAAGGAAGAAAAAATAAATATATAAAACCAAGCTTTTAACATCACATTAAAAACTATTACAGGGATCTAACAAAAATGGGATAATACTATAGTCAGAATCTATATTTAATCGCATCTCACACAAGTCTAATTTGATTTAAATTAAGTACTCAGCGGGAATTTATCTGGGAAGGGCGCTGCAGGAATATGTAATATATATGAATCTTGTCTGCTGGAGTATAAACAGAATATGCATCAAATAATGATGATATCACACACACATAACAAACAGCAGATAAGACCTCCAACAGATTACTACATCAAGAGAAATAATATCTACAAAATCTGCAACGGGGAAAAATAAGATTGTCGCGTACTAGTACATTTTGGAGGGAATTTATCACTCAGTCTAGTGATAGGGATCTTCCTTCTGGGCGCACTCTTTTGTATGTGAAAATGTATGTATTATGGGCAAGATACTTTGTGAATTGTGAGCACTTTTTCTCACTTGCTTAAGAATCTCAAATATGAGTAAAGTTTACATCTTATTGGGAGGTGGCAAACAGATGTGCAAAATAGTCCTCCCTATTACATTAGTACTATAAGAAAGCAATGGATTCTGCACCACCCTACATCTAAGGGGTGCTCCTACTACATACCTGAATTACATACTACCAAACCAACACAAGAAACCAGGGGTATGTAATAAACGTAGGGCACACCACAACTGATGGTTTAAATAGATATACAAAAAATCTTTATTCACATAATTAGATTATCAGAAAATACATATATATACATAAAGCAAGCACATGGGCACAAAGCCCCCTATCCATTAAAAACAATTAAAATACATGACAAAGGGACCTATGAAATATAAAGGTACCCTAGGGCTCAACAACCTATATGGAATATAGATACTCCGGCTGCAAAAAAGAAGTGAACCAAAGGAGATCACAGTGCCATAAATACAATACAAATATATTCAAGTGAAATAAATAATACCAGGCAACAATTGTAAAAATAAGTAAAACTGTGTGAAGGTCAACCCCTACGATATAGTCCATATCATTGCAAACAAATACTGTATAAGGTAAATTGCACCATGTCCAGGAGACCTAAGCAGCCGGAGCAAATAGGTTGGAGTCCATAACCCTACGCGTTACGTTCCCTACTGGAACTTCGTCAGGGATTAATTGTACAGAGGCTAGTGCCCATATTTATATACAAATCAATAATATACATAATGTACACATGTGTTACCTATTACCCGGTATGTGACGGTTCAGCGCTGGACGATCGCATCAACAAGATGGCCGCGGCGTCCCAAGCAAGGTACTGCGCAGGCGCTAATGGCTGATAGTGTATCACATCATCACGCCGGACGACGTAAGTATGCGCATGCGCAATATAAATCAGGGCAAAAGCCCATACTGCGCAGACACAATGCACACAGAGGTCATGTGACTGTATAGCGACGTTCCATAATAGTAAACACATATTAGATGCAGACGTAAGTATGCGCAGGCGCAGTGAAAGTAAGGGCAAAATAGCCCATACATTACACTAAAGGCTGGTACCACCATATTACATTAGTGTAGGGTCATCAAACAAAAAGAAAAAAAAAACAATACTATTAATATGTCATTTTATGAACTAGTGACATGAATATTATTAATAATACAATCCCAAGCTGCCATGTGCCATCTCATACAGGTGCAATAGCGATCGTGGCGTTTAAAGATTACTGATTTTTTTCAATTACATATAAAAAAAATTATAAAAAATTATCAAAATTTTTCTTTTACACCAATATGATGTAAATAAAAACTAGAGATCACGGCACAAAAAAATGACACCCCAACGAGCCCTGTAGGTGGAAAAATAAAAGCGCTATGGGTCTTAGAAGGTGAGGAGGAACATTGCATTAATTTGACCCGGATATCCTGGCACCAATGACCTCGGTCATGAAGGGGTTAACATGTTGAAAGACAACGATAGACAACATTGTTCATGTCAGCTGATCGTTGCCTTCTATTACATTAAGCGATTATCCGCCGCAATTGCCAATTATAGCTAGGTCTAATAGGGCCTTAACTCTTTAAAGTGTCACTGTCGTTTAAATTTTTTATTTTTTTTGCAGAAATCAATAGTACAAGCGGTTTTTGTTCTCTATGGAGAGGGGAGGGGTGGAGGGAGATGAGGCACCAAAACAGGACAACAAAGAGTTAATTTACAGCTACATCACCGGGCTATGTCCTCTGAGGTCAACACTGACCTCTCTGACCTCTGAATATCTGCTTTCACACAGTTCCCGCTGTGTAATCCTTTGTTCTCTGCTCTCTGTTGCCAACTAATCTCCGTCCTCCCCTTTCCATAGAACAGACAGGGGCACGTCTGATGTAAAAGTCGAGATTTCCTGATAATGAGCAGTGAATGAGAGAGAGAATGATAGTCTCCTGGACTATTGATTTCTGCAAAATAAAAATTAAAAATTAAACGACAGTGACACTTTAAGTTAATTAATCTATACTATACTATACAATGAACCACCCATTTATTGAACTGACCAGGACAGGGCAAGTCTTGCACCAAACTACATTTAGGCTATGTTCCTGCACAGTATTTTTGCTCAGTATTTTGGTCAGTAGTTTGTAACCAAAATCAGGAGTGTTTTGAAAACACAGAAAGGCCATGTTCACACACTGTTATAATTAAGTTGGTGGCCGTCAATCAATGGCAAATAACAACTGTTTTTTCAAAACAATGGATGTTATTTAAAAAAAAAAACAGCAATTCTTTGCCGGTAAATGGCTGCCATCCACTCAATCTCAACAGTGTGTGAACATAGCCTTTCTGTGTTTTCAATCCACTCCTGGTTTTGGTTCTTAAATACTAAGCAAAAATACTGTGTGAGAACATGGCCTAAAATTGTATTCTCCAAGTCCTAGCTTATCAATGAGCAGTTTTTACAAAAGTACATGTTACAGTATTAGGAAGAAAAGCATTGCTATGTTACATATATATGTTACTCTAAATAACGGATTCTGCATAAATATGGGCATTAGTAACCTTAGAAAATAGTTCTCTATTGTATAAAGAATAAAAATAAATGGCCTATTAATAAAAAAATGAAGGGGTACGTTTTGCTGTTTTTGTCCTTGGAGAAAACTTTTCCATTTATAAAATATTGTTGGTTTTCTCCATATTCTTGGTGAGCACTTGCAATTAACATGTAATGATACAAAAGACATGAACTGTTGCTTGTCATTTATTCCATGCACAGAAACTAATTTTCATTATACATGGACTTTTATATACAGCGGCTATTGAGAAACGCAGTCTATTTCTCGAGATGAGAATCAGACACAGAGATGAGAAAGCTCCTGCATGTCTAATTTCAAGGGCACTCCGAAGCAGGACTTGTATGCATGGAACAAGTCCCATCCAGATATGTAATTTATTACCCCAGCTTTCCCGCAACATTAAAGAAATGAGTAGCCAGGGAGATTTTCGCTTACCTTTGTTTCTGTAAAACAATCTTAATCACGGAGTCATAAATAATACGAATTTGCCTGTCTAAATGACGAAAACATAAAAGCAGTCCTGTGACGAAAATAAAAAAAAAAGAATTGTCTCCTTTGATTTACATTTCTAGATTTATTTTTAACAGACATCTGCTAGGAAAAGAAGTCCGGAAGGAAACATTTGGGTAACCTGTCTAAATATAGTCATGCTGCTCTCCACTGCCAATACCTGAATAAAAATGGTAATAACATACACAACTATTAGCGGAGTATTCTCTCTTAGGGACTATACGAGTGTAAGCCATCCTTGTGATTTAGCACATCATGGAGTCTGTGTAGTAATCAGTCTGCCAATGATAGGAAAGCACAATATTGGCAATCCTAATTTTGAGGCAGATTCTTTATTTAGGCCATGGGTCTCCAAACTGCAGCCCTCTAGCTGTTGCAAAACTACATTTCCCATCATGTCTGCACAGCCAAATCCAAAGCTTTCGCTGTCCGGGCATGATGGGAATTGTAGTTTTGCAATAGCTGGAGGGATGCAGTTTGGAGACCCATGATTTAGGCAGTCCTGAGGTTAACAAAAGAGAAACCAGCAATAGTATTTCATTACCAAACTGCCAAGATAAAGCTACAATGTTGCTGAAGCTTCTGGAGACCAGACCCAAAACTCAACATGTATGTTTCCCTGGTTAAACACACCCAACAGGGGAGGCATGAAGGCGACTACTGCAGGGAGGGGCATATATTAATATACAGCACCTTCATGTAGGTAGCACTGGCCGTTTAAAAAAAAGAGTGGCTAGAATCGGGCAGAAGTTGGCAGCAATGAAGGATCGACCTCCTGAAATCCTCCTAGAAGAGGAGCAAGACTAAGAAGTAGAAGATAAGCAACTCTGTCCTCCTCTATCAGATTAACCCTTTACAAGCAGCTGTATCCTCCTTTAGCTGAACTGCACAAAACACAAAAAAATCTTATTGCATTGATGATGAAGAATATTCTGTATGAAGCAAAGTCTGGTGGGGGGTGAGGAAAACTTTCCATTTACTGTGATGTTTTTCACTTCAATGTTATGTATTGCATTGCACTTGTACTCTACGGGTATGTTCACACTGAGTAAAAGCAGTGAAATTCCGCAGAATCCTGCCTACTTCAGTGTCCCACAGTCTCTCTATGGGAGGGCTCACATGTCTCCACTTTCGCCACTCTCTGCGCAAAGAATTCCGCCACTTTTACTCAGTGTGAACATACCCCAACTCCTCTTTACATTCTGGTGTACCCTTTGTTATAAAATGCTATGAAAAACCTTAATGAAAAAAGATTTGAAAAAAGAAACTTTTTGATTGATTTGCATTTCACTGATTTCGCTGCTCACTGGGATTCACTGGTGTATACTATGTATACAATCTATATCATAAAAATGAAAGTCTGTCTGTCTGTCTATGTGTCTGTCCCAAATAGACTTTCAAACGCCTAAACCGTTTGACCCCAAATTTGGCACACAGATACATTGGGTGCCCGGGAAGGTTATTGCGAAGGTCCCGTCCCCGCCAGATATACAGGAGAGGAGGGGGAGGGGGTGGGGGAAGAGCGGAGCCCCATAGAAATGAATGGGAAAATCTCCACACTGCAAACACAGGTGATATAATTAGCTGCAGCTTTGCCCAGAGGAAACGGCAGTTGGGAGCCTTAGCAACCAATAGGATTTCTGCTTTCACTTTCACAAGGAGCTGTGGTTGCTAGGGCAGCTGCCTCACAACATCCACAGTAATAACTGGTAGGCCCCCTACTCCATCTATACAGTACATGTATACAGGACCCCCTACTCCATCTATACAGTACATGTGTACAGGACCCCCTACTCCATCTATACAGTACATGTATACAGGGCCCCCTACTCCATCTATACAGTACATGTATACAGGACCCCCTACTCCATCTATACAGTACATGTATATACAGGGCACTACAGGTATACAGGACCCCCTACTCCATCTATACAGTACATGTATACAGGGCCCCCTACTCCATCTATACAGTACATGTGTACAGGACCCCCTACTCCATCTATACAGTACATGTATACAGGGCCCCCTACTCCATCTATACAGTACATGTATACAGGGCCCCTACTCCAACTATACAGTACATGTATACAGGGCCCCCTACTCCATCTATACAGTACATGTATATAGGGCCCCCTACTCCATCTATACAGTACATGTATACAGGGCCCTCTACTCCATCTATACAGTACATGTATACAGGGCCCCCTACTCCATCTATACAGTACATGTATACAGGGCCCCTACTCCAACTATACAGTACATGTATACAGGGCCCCCTACTCCATCTATATAGTACATGTATACAGGGCAACCTACTCCATCTATACAGTACATGTATACAGGACCCCCTACTCCATCTATACAGTACATGTATACAGGGCCGTATTACCAGCTGCTGCTGCCCTAAGCACTAAACCTGAGGACACCCCATCTTCACTCACCAATTAGTATCAGGATTGGTAGGTAATAACTCCAGACGTCACATTTAACACCGCCACACCAGACCTGACCAATACCACCACACTGTGACTGGATAACACCGCCACACAAGGCCTGATCAATACCGCCATACTGTGACTGGATAACACTGTCATACCAGACCTGACCAATAGCACCATACTGTGACTGGATAACTACGCCATACCAGACCTGACCAATACCACCACACTGTGACTGGATAACACTGCCATACCAGACCTGACCAATACCGCCACATTGTGACTGGATAACACTGCCACACCAGACCTGACCAATACCACCATACTGTAACTGGATAACAATGTCATACCACACCTGACCAATACCACCATACAGTGACTGGATACCAATGTCATACCAGACCTGACCAATACCGCCACACTGTGACTGGATAACACTGCCATACCACACCTGACCAATACCGCCATACTGTGACTGGATAACACCGCCATAACAGACCTGACCAATACCGCCATACTGTGACTGGATAACACAGCCACACCAGACCTGACCAATACCGCCATACTGTGACTGGATAACACAGCCACACCAGACCTGATCAATACCGCCATACTGTGACTGGATAACACTGTAATAACACACCTAACCAATACCGCCATACTGTGAATGGATAACACCGCCATACCAGACCTGACCAATACCACCATACTGTGACTGGATAACACCGCCATAGCAGACCTGACCAATACCACCTTACTGTGACTGGATAACACTGCCATACCAGAACTCACCAATAACACCATACTGTGTCTGGATAACACTGTCATACCACACCAGACCAATTCCGCCATACTGTGACTGGATAACACTGCCATACCACACCTGACCAATACCGCCATACTGTGACTGGATAACACTGCCATACCAGACCTGACCATTACCGCCTTACTGTGACTGGATAACACCGCTACACCAGACCTGAACAATATCGCCACACTGTGACTGGATAACAACTCCATATCAGACCTGACCAATAGCACCATACTGTGACTGGATAACACCTCCATATCAGACCTGACCAATAGCACCATACTGTGACTGGATAACACCGCCATACCAGACCTGACCAATACCGACACACTGTGACTGGATAACACTGCCATACCAGACCTGACCAATTCCGCCATACTGTGACTGAATAACACCGCTATACCAGACCTTGAAAGGAAACCAGATTTTCTGGCAAGTCTGGAGGGTACTGCCCCTCTGCAAGGTGCTAACCTTGGCACCAGACCATGGGTGCCTAATGGTAAATATCACCCTGCAGGTATACAGGAGACTAGAGGTATACAGGACCCCGAAACTATACACTACAGGTGCAAGGGACCTCCACCAACTATATACTAGAGGTATACAGGACCTCCACCAACTATATACTTCAGGTATACAGGACCTCCACCAACTATATACTTCAGGTATACAGGACCCCAAACTATACACTACAGGTATACAGGAACCCAAAACTATACACTACAGGTATACAGGACCTCCACCAACTCTATACTACAGGTATACAGCACCTTCACCAACTCTATACTACAGGTATACAGGACCCCCCAAACTTTACACTACAGGTATACAGGACCTTCACCAACTATATACTACAGGTATACAGGACCCCAAACTATACACTACAGGTTTACAGGAACCCAAAACTATACACTACAAGTATACAGGACCTCTGCCAACTCTATAATACAGGTATACAGCACCCCCACCAACTCTATACAAAAGGTATACAGGATGCCAAACTATACACTACAGGTATATAGGACCCCAAAACTATACACTACAGGTATACAGGACCTCCACCAACTCTATACTACAGGTATACAGTACCTTTACCAAGTCTATACTACAGGTATACAGGACCCCCAAACTTTACACTACAGGTATACAGGACCTCCACCAACTATATACTACAGGTATACAGGACACTCAAACTGTACACTACAGCTATACAGGACCCCCGAACTATATACTACAGGTATACAAGACCTTCACCAACTATACATTACAGGTATACAGCACCAACTATATACTACAGGTATACAGGACCCCCGAACTATACAGTACAGGTATACAGGACCTTCACCAACTATACACTGCAGGTATACAGGACTTCCCAAACTATACAGTACAGGTATACAGCCCCCCCCCCCCCCCAACTACACACTACAGGAATACAGGACCCCCCCAACTATAGGTATACAGCCCCTCCTATAGGTATAGGTATAAAGCCCCTCCTTCACCCCCAACTATGCACTACAGATATGAGGGACCCCTAAAAACTATACACTGTAGGTATACAGAACAACTCCAACTATGCACTACAGATATACACTAATTCCACTGACAATACCTTTTAGATTGGCCTCCCGGGCACCTTAGAACAAATCTAATTAAAACACTGACACATAATACCCGAGCAGCGCCGGGTACATTTTCTAGTGTATAATATAAAACATCTAATCTAATAAAATGTGAACCTAGCCTGAGCACTCATGGGCAGACCCTGTGTGATTGCAATGGTGGCTATTAGAGATGAGCGAACTGGGTCCGATCTGAACTTGTATAAAGCTCTAAGGTTATGTGGAAAACATGGATACAGCCAATGACTATATCCATGTTTTCCATATAGCCTTAGGGCTTTATCAAACTTCAGCAGCCACCACTAATCAAATGCCGAAAGTTCGGGTTCGGATGGACTCGAGCATGCTCGAGGTTCGCTCATCTCTAGTGGCTATCCATTACAAATATATACTGGTGTGCAACTGATATCTGGTCACTGTATATTGTATATTGGTAGCTTACCACATATTCCTGAGTGAAAAATTAACATCTGTTCCCAGCAGTTGGATTTGCGGACGTTATGTTCTACTTTTGTTTTAATTTGTTGATGGTGCAACAAATGGCTTGTCAGATCGAACAATCCCCCAGGCTAGCCATAACACACTAAACCATTCCCCACAAAAGTGTAGTCATTGTGTAATCCAAAATGAACCAGAGGACTGCTGCTCCAGTACTGAATACTGAGCTCCATTGGCTGATGTGGATACAAAAAAAGCATAAAAGCAAGCTAAAAAGGTAAGTGACCACTGAAGAAGCAAGAAACCAGTGGACAACAGGTATTAGAGAGCTAAACTCTTTAAAGCGTAACTGTTATTTCAGGGTCTTTTTTTGAAAACATTAAATACCAACAGTTCAAGCGATTTTAACCCCTTAAGGACAGAGCCTGAAATGGCCTTAATGACAGAGACAAATTTTATGAATATGACCAGTGTCACTTTAGTCATTAATAACTTCGGGATGCTTTTACCTATCCGGCTGATTCTGAGATTGTTTTCTCGTGACATATTGTACTTTACATTTCTGGTAAATTGGAGTCGATAATCATAACAAATCTTTATGAAAAAAACCCAAATAATGTGAAAAAATGTGAAAAACTGCATTTTTCCAACTTTGAAACTTTTTTGCGTATACAGAAAGCGGTTATACCACATAAATTATATATTAAATAGCATTAGCAACATGTCTACTTTATGTTGGCGGCATTTATTAAACGATCTTTAATTTTTTTTAGACAATAGGAAGCTTAAAACATTAGCAGCAAATTTCCAAATTTTCTGTAAAATTTCAAAATCAGATATTTTTAGGGACCTGTTCAGGTTTAAAGTGTATTTGAGGGGCCTGTATGTTAGAAAGCCCCACAAAGCACCCCATTTCAGAAACTGCACCCCCCACACTCTGCAAAAGCATATCCATAAAGTGTTTTAACCCTTTAGGGGAGTCACAGAAATAAAAGCTAAGTGTGTAAGAAATTTGAAAATTTTAATTTTCTGTGCAGAGATTTTATTGTAATCCAATATTTTTCATAATTATAAACCTATTACCAGAGAAATGCACCCAAATAATTATTGCCCCGTTTCTGCAGTTTATAGAAATACCCCATATGTGGCCCTATTGCGCTATTTGACGCAACCACAAGCCTCAGATACAAAGGAGCGCCTAGTGAATTTCAACGCCTCCGTTATATTTGGTCATTTCTGACTGTACCACTTCAGGTTGGCAGAGGCTCTGGGGTGCCAAAACCTAAAAAACACCCCTAAAGGGACACCATTTAGAAAACTACACCCCTCAAGGAATGTAACAAGGGGTGCGGTGAGCATTTGGACCCCACAGGTGCTTCACAGATTTTCCGAACAATATGGCGTGAAAAAAGAAAAAATTATTTTTTACACTAAAACGTTGTTCTAGCCTTCAATTTTTCATTTTCTTAAAGGGATAAGAGGAAAAAAAAGACACAAAATGTGTAGCGCAGTTTCTCCCGAGTACGGAAATACCCCACATGTGGCGATAAAGTGCCAAGGGGGCGCAGGACGAGCCTCCAAAGGGAAGGAGCGCCAATTGGCTTTTGGAAGCTGAATTTCACTGGAAAGGATTTCAAGGGCCATGTCGCATTTACAGAGCCCTCGTGCTGCCAAGACACTGGAAACCCCCCACAAGTGACCCCATTCTGGAAACTACACCCCTCAAGGAATCTAACAAGGGGCACAGTGAGCATATGGACCCCACTGGTGACGGGCACAAATGTGGAACAATGTGACGTAAAAGTAAAAAATTTCATTTTTTCACTTTCATGGCACAAATGTGCCCGTCATCAAGGGGTCCATATCCTCACTGCACCCCTTGTTAGATTCCTTGAGGGGAGCAGTTTCCAGAATGGGGTCACTTGTGGGGGGTTTCCAGTGTTTTGGCAGCACGAGGGCTCTGTAAATGCGACATGGCGTTCATCATCCATTCTAGCCAAATCCAACCTCCAAAATCCAAATAGCGCTCCTTCCCTTTGGAGGCTTGCCCTGCGCCCACATGGCGCTTTATGTCCACATGTGGGGTATTTACGGACTCGGGGGGAAATTGCTCTACACATATTGTGTTTTTTTTTCTCTTTTAACCCCTTGTGAAAATGATAAATTCAAGGCTAAACCAACATTATAGTGTAAAAAATGTAATATTTCATTTTCACGCCACATTGTTCCACATTTGTGCCCGTCACCAGTGGGGTCCATATGCTCACTACACCCCTTGTTACATTCCTTGAGGGGTGTAGTTTCCATAATGGGGTCACTTGTGGGGGGGTTCAACTGTCTTGGCAACACAGAGGCCTTTTGAATGCAACATGGCCCCTTAAAATCCATTCCATCCAAATCCAGCCTTCAAAAACGAAATGGCGCTCCTTCCCTTCGGAGGCTTACCCTGCACCCGAATGGCGCTTTATGTACACAAGTGGGGTATTTCCGTACTCAGGGGAAATTGCTCTACACATTTAGTGTTTTTTTTTTATCTTTTAGCCCCTTGTGAAAATGAAAAAATCATGACAAGATTAATGATTTAGAGTAAAAATTTTACAAAAATTACACTAAATGTTGGTCTAGCCTTGATTTTTTCCATTTCCACAAGGGGTTAAAAAAGAAAATTAACACAAAACGTGTAGGGTAGTTTCCCCTGATTACGAAAATACCCCATATGTGGGCATAATGTGCCATATGGGCACAGGGCAAGCCACCAAAGGGACAGAGCGCCATTTAGAGGCTGGAATGGAGGATGGAGGCCATGTCGCAATTACAAAGCTCCTGTGCTGCCAGGTCAGTAGATACCCCCGACAAGTGACCCCATTCTGGAAACTACACCCCATAAGGAATCTAACAAGGGGTGCAGTGAGCATATGGACCCCACTGGTGACAGGCACTTACGTAGAACATGTGCCGAGAAAATAAAAAATACCATTTTTTTCATTTTCACGTCCCAAATGTGGCCGTCACTTGGGGGCCATATCCCCGCTGCCCCCCTTGTTAGATTCCTTATCGGGTGTAGTTTCCAGAATGGGGTCACTTGTGGGGGGTTTCTACTGTCCTGGCCGCACAGAGGCTTTGTAATTGCATCATGGCATCCTCTAATGGGAATGGCGGCCATACCTATTTAGCTGGGAAAAAGGGACAATTCTAATTTATTTGGGGGTATTAGGGCAACTATTAGTTTATAAGGTTGGAAATGACAGGTGTCCATCAAATTCAACCTGTGTTGATCCAGAGGAAGGCAAAAACCCCTCGTGAGGCAGACGACAGTAGCCTCATCAATGGGAAAAATTCCTTCCCGACTCCATAATGGCGATCAGAATAATCCCCGGACCAACGTGACCCCTGAAATAGGAATAAGGGACAGAATTTAGACAATGTAGAACCCCAATGACGTGTGGTGCGCCTTGGAGCGATCCAGTATGCAGAGGCCGGGGTGATCAGGACAGGCGTCACACTGGAAATGGTGTCCTTCCTGATCCCCCTGTTACGCCACACTCTGCACTTCTTCTGGGGTCTCCTGTTCTCCAGTGTGGGGGACGTCACCTGGAAAATGTTGCCCTGGTGCGATACGGGGTCCCTCATATCCAGAAGCGCTGGGTCCGCTCCATGGCTGCTAAATATTAGGGCGCTATTACTACTTCTGATATGTCCGGATCGTGCCGCAAGCTACAGTAGCTCAGGTAGCGACGGACCGGAAGAGGGGGTGCTGGTATAAAAGTTATCCCGTACAGGTGGTGGTAACCTTTATCCAGCAGTGGGAAGATCAGTTCCCGGACGATCTTCCCACTTGTTCCGAGGATGGGAGGGGAGGGGGCATCTGGGGCTGGATTCGGGTGTTCCTTCCTACATACACTCTAAGGGTACATGCACACTGCGGAATCGCGACAGATAACCCTTCGTGCATTCCGCAGTTGGCACCCGCCGGCGGACTGATGCAGGCGCACGTCTCCGTCCGTGTCATAGACTCCATTCTATGCACGGGCGGATTCCGCTCTCCGTCCAACGTGTTCATTCTTTGGATGGACGACGGAATCCGCCCGTGCATAACATGGAGTCTATGACACGGGTGGAGACGCTCGCCTCCATCAGTCCGCCGGCGGGTGCCAGCTGCGGAATGCACAAAGGGTTATCTGTCGCGATTCCGCAGTGTGCACGTACCCTAAATCTGTAAGTGTACCCAGAGGTACTCTCACAGAGTTTGTAGAATTTCACACCATACCGTCATCTCTTGTTGGGACGGTACTGGCAGAAAAGACGTGTCTGGGGGGCAGCGTACGCTACGCTACCCCCAGACACGTCACTGGATGATGAGGATGAATGGAGGAAAGAAGGATCCCCCCCATTCATCCTCACTGGCTGTTTCGGTGTCGGAGGCAATAATAACGTATCCCTCTGACACCGAAAACACCCTGGGGCCATCTTTATACGGGGATTGGTATATGGGGTATGTAGTGGTGTAGTGTCAAACTTTATTCAATGTAGTGTGGTGTAATGTAGTGTTTTTTACGTGTTTTTTTTACAGTAAGTATAAAAAAAATCTACGCCAACAAAGGAGTTGCTGATAAATGCCGCACTTATGTGCGGCACTTATAAGCAGACCGTGGCAGTAGAATATAGAAAAAAAAAACCCTACGCCAAAAAGGAGGAGTTGCTGATTAGCAGCGCACTTTCGTGCGATGCTAATCAACACTCAGCGGCGATAGGGTGCGGAAAATAGAAAAAAAAAAATTGGGGAAAAAAAAAAAAACACTTTTTCTATATTCTGAATATCCCTGTAGCTGCTGATAAGTGTATTACACATATCAGCCGCTAGGGGGCAGCAGAGCGCAAAATCCGGAAAATGACGAGGCTGGAGCCGAAAATAGCCGAAAGAAGACGACGGGGAACGGCGGAAAGACCCGAAGACCGAACGGAATGACGGAGGACGCCGCGAACCCGGAAGCCGCCGATCAGGAGCCCGGGACAGGTGAGTAATGTACAAATACCTGCTCTGGACCCCTCGGCTACCTAGCTGAGGGGTCCAGGGCAGGTATTTACTATTTTGTGGGACTCTGATCGCCGTGCCACCGGCCCGATCGCCGTGAACGGCCGGCCGGCCGTTCACGGCGATCGGGCCGGTGGCACGGCGATCAACATTACTTTTTACAGTAATGGCGGTCGGTGCCGTCCTCGGACAGCACCGACCGCCATTTTTTTCCGGGTCATCGGGTCACCGATGACCCGGAAAGGTTCCGATCGCCGCTATTGGCTGATCTGAATTGATCAGCCTATAGCAGCGATCGTAAGCACGGGGGGTGCACGGGGAAGCTATGATGGCCTGCTATGATTTATAGCAGGCCATCTTCCCCGACCGCTGTGTGTGAACACGCAGCGATCGGGGAAACATCGGGCGTAAATTTACGCCCTGATGCGCTAAGTACCAGGGCGCCAGGGCGTAAGTTTACGCCCGATGTCGTTAAGGGGTTAAGAAACTCTGTAATAGGTTTTATAAACCAAAAGAGTTTCCTTCTGGACTGAAAAAGCAATCTCCCAACCTCCCCCCTCACTGCAGAAGAAGCAGGATTTCTGTGTCCATTATGTGGCTATGGAGAGAGGAGGGGCTGTTAGGAGTGACTGAGCACAGAGCAGTCCTGCAAAGCACAACACCCTGCAATCTTCTCTCAGTAAGTTCATAGATAAGCACTGACCTTTCTGACCCCAGAATCCTGCGGTTTAGGTGCCCAGACAGTCTACCTTCATGTCACCTCTTCCTGCTCCCTCATCTCCCTCGGCCCCTCCCCCTCCATAAGGATAGAATGGAGAGAGCAGAACCGGTCTTCACTGGCTTCTCTGTAATGAAGACGTGTTTGCCTGATTATGCACAGATAAGAAGTCAGGGGGGGGGAGGCTGGGAGATTGCTTCTTGAGTACAGAAGGAGGCTTTTTTGGCTGATGAAACCTATTACAGAGTTTCTTAAAATCGCTTATACTACTGATTTCTGCAATAAAAAAAAATATGACAGTTACGCTTTAACCTCTTAAGGACATAGGACGTACCGGTACGTCCTATGTCCTCACTTGCACTTCAAAGCGGGGCCGCGCGGCGGCCCCGCTTTGAAGTGCCGCGATCCCGGGTGCCGCGAGTAGCCCGGGACCGCCGCTATTAGTGGGCACGGTCTGATCGCCGTGCCCGCTAATTAGCTAATCGGAGGCAGCTGTCAAAGTTGACAGCTGCCTCCGATTACCGGAGGCAACGTTTCCCTGGTGTCTAGTGGGGGAGATCGCTCCTCCGGGACCTTGTCCCGGAGGAGCGATCTCCGTTACTGATGCCGGCCGGGGACGCGTCCAAGATGGCGCCGTCCTCGGCTCGGCACTCGTTTGTTTCCGGCTGCAGCAGCCGAAAGCAAACGAGTGCCGATCTCATGGATCTCTGCAGCATATCTATGCTGCAGAGATCTCAATGAGAGATCCAAGTGTATATACTAGAAGCCCCCCTGGGGGACTTCTAGTATATGTGTAAAAAAAAAAAAAAAAAAGTGTAGTTAATAGTAAAAAGCCCCCTCCCCTAATAAAAGTCTGAATCACCCCCCTTTTCCCAGGTTTTAAATAAAAGTAAACAAATAAATAAATAAACATGTTTGCTATCGCCGCGTGCGTAATCGCCCGAACTATTAATTAATCACATTCCTGATCTCGTACGGTAAACGGCGTCAGCGCAAAAAACGTATATTGGTTAACAACGGTTTGAATTTTTTACAGGCCATCAGATACAATATAAGTTATACATGTTATATATCGTTTTAATCGTAACAACTTGAGGAACATGCATAACAAGTCAGTTTTACCCCAGGGTGAATGGCGTAAAAACACATTTCCCCCAAATAAAAGAAATGCGTTTTTTTTTTCAATTTCACCACACTTCGAATTTTTTTCTGGTTTCGCAGTGTACTTTATGCAAAAATTCAGCCTGTAATTGCAAAGTACAATTAGTGACGCAAAAAATAAGGGGTCATGTGGGTTTCTAGGTGGAAAAATGCAAGTGCTATGACCTTTTAAACACAAGGAGGAAAAACCGAAAACGTAAAAACGAAAATGGGCCATGTCCTTAAAGGGTTAACACAAGAACCCATGGACACTTCAGTGCGTCTCTCAAAAATGCATATTTTATGATGTCTAAGTTGTATATAAATAAATATACTGAATATAAAAAATCAAACAATTCTTGCCTCTGTACCCTCCAGCTATGCTCATGATCAAAATGCCACCTTGTGCTGTGACATTTTTCCCGCATTTAGACACAGCGGCATAACACTGACATATTTAATTGCCTTTAAGTGCTTTCGCCAAATCTAGTCAACAAATATATGACCAAATCGGTAAATGGTACATACTTAACCTGCATATTCTCTGCTACACAGGTGGAGGGATGGCACGCTTATCTAATGTGCCACATTTACTTTCAAAGCTGTCATGAGATAAGCTGCCAATTTAGAAGCTGCTTGACACAAGTCATGTGAAAGTGTATCATTTCTATAAAAATCAGGCTCTAAATAGGAACCCCTCCGTTAGTAAACACCAAAAATCCTCTAGATGACATTTTCTTACTTAAACCCTGCATTCCACAATTGCTGAATTATTACTATTATTTTCTGTATTACGGTTTACTCATTTTCCGGCTTTTGTTACCATTACGGGAACAACCGCTGGGACTGAAAAGTGAGAGGGTCCTACTCAATCCAAATAACTATATAAAGGATGCAGGAATATTTTTATTTTTCCCCCTGCAGAATGAACATCCCATACAATTTACTTTGAATGCAGCACTTAGAATTGTATGCTAGAAGCCTTGTTAGAGCGATGTAATTTAGATGTTAATATATTTTATGCCTATAGAAGCCCAGAAGACAGCCCACACTAGTAAATTATATTTCTGAAATAAAATGTATACCGCAGTTGTGTGCAGTGGGCAGAACATACCCGTTACTCGAGCACCGAACATCAGGCATAATTAGAAGTCAGATTGCGGAATGGCAATAACCTGCTGACAAAACATTTCACTAACCAAACCGTACAATTTGATGTGTTTAGCAGAATGCAGCCAGAATATAGTCCGACATTCCTCAACATAAAAGACATTACATCTACAGATTAATATCAATCTTGGCAGACTTTGCCTTAAAAATAACCCTGCTTTTACTCACAGCTGACTATTAAAAAAAAAGAAAAGAAAATCTTTGTTGTGGAGACCATTGCATAAATGATGAAAGGGCTAGACAAGGAAAGCAGCCGAGGAGAATTATTGCAGATTGTATTTCAACATGGGGACATTGTGTTTAGAAATAGTTGGCTGAGTTAACTCTCCAGGGCTACATCTTCGCTGTGACATAAGTGGGGAAACAATACTTCATAAATCAGCCTGTCCTGTACTTTTACTGTAAGTTAAGCCTTTTGGTTATTTTAAGGCAGGCTACTAGTTATCCACTGTAAGATGTTACGCTCTATGGATTTACTACACTGAAGCCTTATCATAAGCCAAAGACCGTCTATCATCTCCTGATATAACAATAGGGAGCATGGTTATTTTAATATATGTACTTCATGTACTCAGTATTTTAGTGGCCTGGACATAGTTGGTGCACGCATTGAACTAAATCATAGACTCTAGACTATAGGGGTAACCTGCTCATATGTCATTTCCATTCATAACTATACATATAGTCCCAGACAAACTCCCCCTCATATAAAATGCTGTCTAGCAAGTAACTAAAGGCCCTATTATTTTATTCAAATTTAAATGATAACTGTTCTGCGTAACTGCAGGCAACGATCAAAAAATCATTTGTGTGTCGTTGATCTAGATCTGACCCTAAAATCATTATGTAATTCCAAATTGATTTGCTGTAGTTCCGCATTTTTTCACTATTCGTTTATTATTTTGCTGGAATCAGATGGAGTAAACGATCATAATAACGATCATAGTAACAATCATAACTAACGACTATCGTTCTGTGTAATATAATGATCAGGTTAACAATACCAATCTCATTTGCGATCGTTTATTGTTAGTCGTTAATTGTTAAAAATTGCTCTGTGTAATAGGACCCTAACTTTCTTTGTGACAACTAATTGAATAGTCACAGGAAGTTCTACTTCTAATCTCTAGTACAATCAGGGTTAAAGGAGTTATCCTGGATTTGAATAATATGGCTGCGTCACATCTGTCCTCAGGTTATGTGCGGTAATACAACTCACCTCAACTCTTCAATGGAACTCGGCTGCAATACCACATACAAGGTACAAGAGTACAAGAGTGCCACTGTTTCCACAAAAAAGCAGCTGTTTTTTAATCTTGGATAACCACTTTAGGGTACGTTCACGTTATTGGGATAACAAGTTGATCACTGGGGGTCCAACTGCTGGGAGCCCCACCAATCCCAATAATAGAGACACAATCATCGCCACAATGGATGGATCACTCACCGTGCCTGCACAGCCATTGCGGCCTGTGCTCCTTTCATTCTCTTTGGGTCTGCGAACACTGAACTATGAATAGGGGCTAACAAGCACAGACGGCAACAACCCTTCTAATACAGCTTACTGTGTAGAATTGTATAATTATATGATGAACAATATTGCACAAAAATAGTGTGTCATTTGGATTTAATTCTCTTTTTACAATCCTTTATTGTTTTTCATTTTCTTAATAACAGGACCGCCATGAACTCAGGAACGGGCCGTCATTTAAAGCGACTCTGTACCCACAATCCGACACCCCCCCCCCCCCCCCAAAACCGCTTGTATCATCAGATAGCTGCTTTTATTCCAAGATCTGTCCTGGGGTTTGTTCGGCAGGCGATGCAGTTACTGTCCAAAAAAAACAACTTTTAATCCTGCAGCGCTGTTTCTAACGCTTCCTATTCCCCAGCTGTGTATAATGAACATGGGCTGGATCGTTAATACACCTGTGCAAAGCTGAAACACAGTAAATGTTCCTGGATCATTCCTAATGATGAGGAGGGTGGGGAGGAAGGACGGAGAGGGTGTGCCAGCCTAATGCATATACAAATGTAAGCCCCGGCCGTAAGACACAGCGCTGCAGGATTAAAAGTTGTTTTTATGACAATAACTGCATCCCCTGCTGAACGGACCCCAGGACATGTCTTGAATTAAAAGCAGCTATCCGAAGGGACAAGTGGTTTGGGGGGTACAGATTGTGGGTACAGAGTCGCTTTAACGGAAAAAGGCGTCCGTCTATTAATAATGATGGAAGCAAATAATGTTTATGATTATTATTGGTGTCTGTTATTATTAATAGACGGCCATCATTTTGTGCTAAAATCTCATAGTGGGAACACAGCCTTAAAGTGAAACAAAAAGTGCAAGTGCACGTGCCAGGTCTGTTCCTGTTATGGTATAGCAAGCTGAAGATCCCAGCTCACCTGTTCTTTTTTTTATCCTTGCACATTAAAAACAAACACATAATTGATGTTTTCACAATTGATAATTGTTTCTTCAGGTGATATAGCTATAATAGAAGGTAAGATTACTACCACATTATTAAAGTGAATGTGTCACCTATTATTACAAATTAGAGTAAGATACTAAAACACTTTTTTTTGTAAACAGTTTTTATTTTCTGATTGCAATGTTTTATTTTATTTTTAGTATAATTTTGGGGGTTGCAATAGACATAGACGCAGTTGACATCTAAAGACCCTTTGAATAGGACAGGTTTCTAAGCATGCTCTGTGACCTGTGTGACTTTTGCAGAAGTCATTCTACAGGGAAGAGAAGGTTCAGCTCTGGTGTGACCTTTCACTGTTAGGCTATCTTCACACAATGTAATGAATAATGGAAACTATGGCTGTAGTGGTCATTGAAAGCAAAGGCAATACTTTTCCAAATTCAATAATTTCAACTGTTTTCAATAAAACAATGTCCACTGTTCTACAGAGCCACAAAAATAAAAGACATGTCAATTATTTTTGGCTTTTGTTTCGCAAACAACAGCCATAGATAATTGTCAGTTAACACAGTATGTGGCAATCCTGCCAGCCATAGTGTGAATGGAAATCAATGGTAAATTGATTTTCAGACACACCCATACATTCATTAGACTATGGGTTTAAAAATAACGTTCCTCCGGCCAATAATGCAATATGCGGAGGAACATTTTAAACAGGGGCCGTTGTTTAACACTCAAAACAACGGCCATGTCAAACAACAGCCGTTGTATTCACAATTTTGTAGAATAATGGTGGATCAAACGTAGGCGCCAAAACCCTTTTTGAAAGCCAGGTTCAGATCTCCCAATTCAGAAGACGAAGCTGTCAGGCTCTTTGCAGATTAGTAATCTTCCTTATTGTTTAAATGTGACGCGTTTCGGGGGTCCACCGCCCCCTTAATCAGACATAACACCTTCCTTTACCTTCATGCTTTTATGTACAGCATAACTGAATGACTTGGAACAGAATCACTGACCCTGGAGGTCACATGACATCACCCTCCATTCATCTCTTAGTTAAAAACATTGTTCTCATTTAAAAACAGTAATACATATTGCTGTCTGACAAATGATATGAAGTAGTAAAAACAATATCAATACAAGACAAATATAAGATAATCTAAAAGGAGTAACTTGTTCAAGTTTATATATAGTCTTATATTGATATCGTTTTTACTATTTCATATCATTTGTCAGACAGCAATATGTATTACTGTTTTTAAATGAGAACAATGTTTTTAACTAAGAGATGAATGGAGGGTGATGTCATGTGACCTCCAGGGTCAGTGATTCTGTTTCGGGTCATTCAGTTATGCTGTACATAAAAGCATGAAGGCAAATAAATTTGTTATGTCTGATGAAGGGGGCGGTGGACCCCCGAAACGTGTCACATTTAAACAATAAAGAAGGTTACTAATCTACAAAGAGCCTGACAGCGTCTTCTTCTGAATTGTGAGATCTGAACCTGGCTTTCAAAAAGGGTTTTGGCGCCTACATTTGATCCACCAATATTCTACAAAATTGTGATTTCTACACCGGGAACCAGAAAGGACCCTCGGGAGGTGAACGGCAGCAGACCCTGATTTAATACATTGTGCGCACATTAGAGTCGTACATGAGCATGTACGACCACAACAGGTGAGCGTGCATTTGTGATTGCAAAGATACGAATGCTCTGTCATATCGATCTGCACATGCAGCGCCATTTGTTCTGTTTTTTCTTTCTTTGTGCAAAAGCCGTTGTATTACACTGTATGAACATGGCCTAAAGCTGTAAACATCGCTTTCCAGCAGCCGTCTCCAGAAAGAAAAGGAAGTTTTAGGCTTACGTTGCATTCACATGTTCCGTGTTCCGCATGGAACACGGACATGGAATGCCTGTAACTGACTCTCCCCCACCCGGGCAGCATCTGTGATAAGATGCTGGGAGCGGGGGAACTGTACAGATATGCGCTGTAATGAATCAGGCGGGCGGCTCTGTCATTACAGTGCGACGCATATCTGTACAGTTTCCCCGCTCCCAGCATCTTATCACAGATGCTGCCCAGGCGGGGGAGAGTCAGTTACAGGCATTCCACGTCCGTGTTCCATGCGGAACAAGGAACGTGTGAATGCAGCCTTAGTGGTCAGAATGAAAACCGCAAGACATAAGGATTATTTTATAATATACACAGTAAAATGAAAAACGTTTATGCCTGTACCCTAAATATCCAGAATCCTTTGTGATAAAAATCACTAGTGTTAATCAAGTTTATGGGACTGCTACTGATTGTATACGGCCTCTCCACACACCTCATTTAGACCTCATTCACAATAATGCAATTACGGACCACACTATGGATGGCTGCATTAACACACTACACAATCCACTGACCCATTCTATGGACACTACTGCCACAAATGTGAGTCTGTACTAGGATCTGACTAGTTTTTTGGCATGGATCAGGGCCCCGTAACACGTACAGATGTGTGAATGGGGCCATAGTCCTACAGAATGTGTGAATGAGAACATAATGTTTCCAGGATCACTAATACTGCCAGAGCAGTGTATGTGCATTAGGTCATATTATACTCTCTAAAGGATTCTGCGTTATACATCCTGTGTGGGTAATTTGTATAATTCTACACTGAATATCGTTGTAACCTGTTGTCCTAAATACTTTTTTAATCCCCCTTCTAAGAATGTCCATCTATGCTTTATTTACAGTTAGGTTGAACTGATGGTGGCGGTGGTGTGTTTTGGGTTATTGAGAAGTGTTGAAGAAATCATTGAACTGTGGATGTTTACAAGTAATTATGGTGACTGCGATGTGGTTGTGTTGCAAAGAATCTACGAAGATAGCAAAGAGAACTTAAAAGTTAATACTTGAGGTGTGAAAATGGAATATATCCCTTTAAAGGGAACCTGTCACCCCCCGTGCTGGGGTGACAGGCTCCCGACCCCCCGCTACAGCCCCCTATACTCACCTGATCCCGCTTCTGGATCCGGTCGGGTCACGGAGATCTCAGCCGCTGCAGCTCGGCGCGCACACTCAGAGATGAGTCCAACGCTTATAGAGAGTGACGGAGAGTCCAGCGCTCGGTCATTCTCTATGAGCGTTGGACTCATCTCTCAGCGCGCGCGCAGGGCTGCAGCGGCTGAGATCTCTGTGACCCGACCGGATCCAGAAGCGGGACTCGACGGGATCAGGTGAGTAAAGGGGGCTGTAGCGGGGGTCGGGAGCCTGTCACCCCAGCACGGGGGGTGACAGGTTCCCTTTAAATTATATATCAGCTACCACTTACTGATCAAGTAATACTTATTTTAAATACATAATACTGTATATACAATTCTCAATCCTATATAATAAATTTAATGCCAAAGCTACAAGAGGCCTCTCCCAAAGAATTTTCATGCTTGGAACAATCTGCCTTTTGAGCTGGTTCATGCTATGTATCTAAAGCGAGAAAAACATGGTAGGTCCATAACACAAGGTTTCTTAGTAAATCAATGTAAGATTACTTACACAGTGTAAAATGATGGCATAAAACATTATGACTATAACCTTAAAGGGGTTAACCCAAAATGCTAAGTTATTCCCTATCCTGTGTAACTACCTGACCAGTTTGGTTCTGACCACTGGAATCCCAACCATTTCCAAGAATGCAACTTACCATTTTGGGATAACCCCTCAAAAGTCCCAAAAAAAAAAGCCCAAAATATGAATCTACTGCATCACATGATATAGCTTATTTAGCTGCATTATTATTATACATACTGAATAATGTAAGTAATGTATAGATCTCAAAAACTGATGTGAAAAAATAATCTGTTTTCCCACAGTTTCCTTGCTGAGTCAGAACCAAGTGAGTTGTCTTTTCACACAAATTACATCCAGACTTTGTGATATTACACCACAGATCTGCACTTAAAGGGAACCTGTTAACAAGACAATGCTTTTTGATCTACAGACATCATGTTATAGAGCCGGAAGAACTGAGCAGATCCATAATATATATATATATATATATATATATATATATATATATATATATATATATATATGTCACAGAGTGTCAGGAGGGGAGGAGTGGGGTATATATTTGCCCAAGATTCATCATATCCGGTGTATAATAGCAACCAGGAAATATAGTGACCAGAGATCTGTAGTCTTTGAAGTTCAGATTTGGGTTAAAAAAAACCAGTTATCAGGGCCTGTGTTGCGGAAATGGGGAGAGAAGGGTGGGCCCCACTCCATCCGGACAGTCCAGCTTTTGGACTGTCCAATTATTTATTCATCAGCTGTGTGAGCCTTAAGGTCCTATTCCACGGAACGATTATCGTTCATAAACTCGCTCCAACGACCGCTCGTTAACGATAATCGCTTTGTGGAATTAGTGTAAACGAGCGAACGACAAAGGCGAAGTCGTTATGCTGTCGTTCAAAATTGTTTTTCAGCATGTGGAAAAAAAAATCGTTAGTCTTTGAAAGATAATTCGCTAATCGGTTCGTAAAATTAGTTTCAGTCGTTCGTAAAAAGGTTTAAAAAAAGTTGGCGTGTCGTAAGGTCATGATCACCCCGGCGAACGTTTTAAAGTACCATGTGACGACAGCAAAATAATCGTTACACTACATATATCGTTCACATTATGTGTTATCGTTCGCTATAAAAATAGTTTAGTGATCGTTAACGAGCGGTCGTTGGAGCGAGTTTATGAACGATAATCGTTCCGTGGAATAGGGCTATTATAACAGGCCGGGATTGCAGACACACCTTGGCTCTCAGCCTGGAAACAGGTCATTTGCTTGGAGCCTGTGGGAGCTTTACCAGTGGTCTGCACAATACTATTTGTTTGGTGCCTGGTATTAGGCCGGCACTTGGTTAGAGAGGTAACCTGTTGTTTATTTAGTGCCGGAAAGGCATAGGCTTTTTGTTTGCTTCATTTTATTTATTTACCTCAAACTGTTAATAAAAATTGGCCGAGGTCAGTGGCATGAAACTCTCGTTGTTTGATGTTTGTGCCTAATGAAGTGTGCCCGTCTACCTAGGAGACAACATACCCGCTACATAATCGTTATAAATATATATATATATGTATATATATATATATATATATATATATATATATATATATATATATATATATATGTGTGTGTATAATGTCTTTGCGGGGAAAGATTCTGTATAACTTGTACCATGTTGATTGAAATCCCTGATTATTCTGTGATAAGGAGTCCAGTGGACAGTGTCACTCTGTGGATTGGACTTCCTGCTCTAGGTTTCCTTTAAATTGCCCTTCCCAGCAATATACAGCTCAATTTTGTACTACTGACATTATTTAAAGGAAATCTGTCAGCTGTAATTCTGGTTCCAAATGTTAGAAGCAGGACTTAGCACTGGAAGATGGCTATCAATCAAGCAGAGATAAGGACGCTGTGAAAATGTTGCAAAACTGCAGAAAAAACTGTAACTGCTAATTATCATATTTATTTTATTTATTTTATTTTCAGTTCACATAATCCAAATTATTTATTGCAAATTTACCATTGCATGTGCACCTCTGTTAATGCACCTTAGCATGTGTACCCCTGTGAGTGCACCTTAGCATGTGTACCCCTGTGAGTGCACGTTAGCATGTGTACCCCTGTGAATGCACATTAGAGGGCATATAGATTTTATTTTACGTATTGGATTTTGATACTGAAACATGTTCTTTTCTGTTTCTATTTTCTGATTGTAATTTATTTTTTATTTCTTTTTTTGTACATTGTTATGGGGGATGCCATGTTGCCTGAGATGTTTTTCACAGCATTTAGTGACTTACTTTACAGCAACCCTCATGGACATAGATGACAACAGACAAGAGCTGTCCCCTTGAGATGAATGCGAAGCATTACTGAGCGTGCTCTGTGACCTTTGAAAAGGTATTTCAACAGGGAGCTGCTACTGGTGCTATCTATCTATTAGTATCACATGATGCTGTAATGCTGTACACATCACTTTCCAGCAGCCTCCTCTTATCAACATAGGTAGAACATGAAGGGACACACATATAAAATTGTTTTTGCACCATTATTCTGGCGTATTTTGGGTTTTTGCACAGGTTGTAAAATTTAGCCAATCATTTATGAAGCAGTTTGTGCTGCACCATTTTTGAATTTTTCGGAGTTGTTTAATATTAGTTATTTTTAAGCCAGATTTAGCATGTTCGTTTTTAGTTTTGGCCAAAAAAAATAATTACGCACATCAAATTGTACACCAACATTTTGGCATTGTTTTTTAAATGTAGCCGAGAGGCATTAGTGTCAGCCATGGGTGTGAGGTGCAGCGTCTCTTTTTCTCAAGTTTTGCACTTATTCCAGTAAAGTCTACGCTAGAGTTCAAGCAGTTCACCCTGCTCATCAGATCACTATCACCCTTACCTACCCTGCTCCCCAAGATCACTCTTTTGACTCAGCTTCACTCTTCCTTCATCTTCCTTCATCTCAAAAACATGTGACATCTTTGTTACCCTTTCTTACTGTGAGACATAGAGAGACAAAACAAAGACCTTCCTGTGTGACCTATGAAATGACCTGTGAAAACCTTGAAACTATGCATTCTAACTACAACCTGCAAGGCCATGTTCAAGACATCACTAATTTCTAAGGGTCATTCTATATGCTCTTTCTCCTTAGGCTATAAATGTCATTCTGCAAATGTAAATTTCCCACATACCAACATCCAGACTATTGTGTCCCCTCTCTTAAAATTCCATGCCTCAACTTCTGAACAAGCAAAATTTGCCTCTGAACTTATCAACTTATTTTCCTTTAGTGCTGCTATTAACACACACCCCCCCCCCCCTTTTTTTTCTTTTAATCTACAGACCCTCTTTTTTGTGACACCAATTGCACTGTGTTCCTCTTCGGGAGGCCGGCCGACCCGCTCCTGCCGTCCCTCATGCCTTCCCCCATCTGCTGCATCATAACTATGTTCAGCCGCGATTGGCTGAGCACAGTTATGCTCAGCCAATCGCAGCTGAGCAGCTGATGACGCGGCACACGTCATCAGCTGCTCAGCCGCGATTGGCTGAGCACAGTTATGCTCAGCCAATCGCGGCTGAGCACAGTTATGAAGCGGCAGAGGGGGGACGGCATGAGGGATGGCAGGAGCGGGTCGGCCGGCCTCCCGAAGATTACATCACTGTCAGAAGACAGCGGACTGGGGTCGACATGAATCAGGTATGTATAATGCACTACACTTCTGGATCCACGGGCGGGGAACACGGGGAGGAGGCCATTCACATACATAACATACATTACAAAGTTGTATAACTTTGTAATGTGTGTTATTTTGTGAATAATTTCTTAGCACCGCACTACCGCTTTAATCTCCATACTGTATAAATCCCCACACTGCAGGTAGTCCCCATACTTTATACCCCCCTTCTTTGACCCACATTCCACCATATTCAATGACCCCCTACTATGCATCTTATTACCACTCCTGCCTCCCCTGCAGTTCGATTAGGCAGGTGGGAGCGGAGTATATCTTTATCATGGTATGGATTTATTTATATATTTAAAAAAACTTTTTTTTTCTTTTTTTTTTAACACACACTTGTAGTCCCTGTAGTTTTTTGAGTAATAGCATGATTGCTCATAGGGATCAGTGCCATACATATGTACTGCATTGATCCATTATATCAGGGCTTGATTACCTGCTGGGGACAAGCTGAAGTAATCGTTGATGTAACTAACTGGGTGTCCCTGGTTGGTAGATGTCCCTAATCATCTTTCAAATTTCTGTAATTGGTTAAAGGCATACTAGTTTTCCTTAAGGAGAGTCCGCCTTTAAGTCTCCACCCGTCTTTATTGCGGACTCTTCTTAAGGAGAATTAATATCCCTTTGGCCCATGTTGATGGGCCTCTTATTAGTCAGTCAACACCCTTCTCTACACTGAACGGGGCAACAACCCCGAAACAGCTGTCTGCAGCTTTCCTTTTGGAGAGACTGTTGCTTTGACATATGTCCCCAGTCTATCTTCTAAGACCACTAGGTGGAGTAATACACTGACTTGTTATTTTGCAGATCCTTTCTTCCTACAATGGGTCAGACATTGACTTACAGAGTAGTTACCTATAGATGGCACTAAAGGGAAGCCATTTGCTTTACTTCTGCTGTAAAGCTTAACTGCATAACAAAACATGAATATAAGGGGAGATAACAACCTTCTTTAATAACTATTGCAGAAAGAAAAACATAACACGTTGATCTGGGTTGCATTTTGTCGATTTTCTATTGCTTACACAGACTACCATAAGATCTCCCGACAGTAAAATGACAACATTTCATGTATGTTTGAACAAGCTGTCATAACCTAGTGTGCCCCATTTAAAAACATTGTATCTAACATTTTCATACCTAATATCTGTAGGAGTATCTGTCATCACAACACAGCCTTTATTTCCAGTGAAGCCACATGTTTACTGCTCTTATTGCCGAGCTGTCATATTTAATAAGAGACGTTTCACAGCTGAGCGGGTAAAGATAACTTTAGAAGCACTCATGTTTCTTACAGGAACTGTTCCATGGCAATGACGTGGTAGAGCACCACCTCAAAAAAAAAACAGAATTTTAAAAGATCTGTCCACTATTGTGCAACCACTTTTCAAAATAATTATGAAATATGCAATCATGCATGAGTTATTGGAGAATCCCAGTAACACTGACAATACAGGGCTACCAGTGTTTGTTTTACTGAAGAAAACCACCCAGGTCAAGTGAAGAATTAAATAGGGTAAAGAAGTACATTAAACAAAAAGTTGTCCAAGGATGTACAAACCCTTTAAAAATAATTTAATGTACAGTAAGTTTAAAGCGTGTCAAATAAATTAAACTTTTGACATGTCGTCAGATGTGTCAAAAGTTAAATATTGCATTAAATCCAACTTCTGAGACCCAGGGCTATAGCAAGGTGAATTGTATGGCAGAGCACTGTAATACCAAGCTATCAATCAAATCCAACTTATTCCCTCCATTACAGTCCATGTAAAACAGAAGACACTCTCTTACGCATTTGTCAATAGGCAGCTGCTAAAATAGTGCATACATCCCAAGCACCAAATAAAGTAGAACCTAAAGGTTAGGACAGTACTCAGTCCTATTGGTCAGTCGGTCAACGGTCAGTTGCCAAGTACTGTATTTATGTATGTATGTTGGCTGTAGAAATACCAACAATTGCACATGTCAAGTACGAGGGGAAAATCATACACATAATTGGTGTCATACAGTATGTATAGTACATCCCAATAAACCACCCCCTACGCGTTTTTGTCACTATTGTGTGACGTCATCAGGGGAGATAATATGGAGTATAGATTTGTACAATGTTTGAATGTAAATCAGGTTAAGTCAGTGGGACATTTTCATCATTAATACTTGACTGTCCCCTACAAAGTGTTGCCTTGGGGGATCGCCATATTGCAGAAATGGTATACAATATGTTCCTGGCGTTATATTGGCTTTAAAGAGCTGATTCCGCCAGGCTTGTCCCTCTTGTATCAGTGTAATCTGTAGAGGCAGATCGCTGGCAGTGCTCGCTGCCGTGTCTGTTCTGTACATACACTTATGTAATAAAATATTATAAAATATTGCCATTTACAATCAGACAGTTATTGTTATGTGTACATCACACCGATGTTCAGGGATCTCTCTCACTGGGATCTAACATGCATACAGAAATCTGTCTTTAAGGGGTTGCCCTGTATGAGCTACCTTACTTCAAAATGCTGGCAGATTCAAGCTGTTGTCCCTTTAATGCAGTATTGGATGAAAAATCTGTATGCCCACGGTCACCTCTAAAATCTGGATTTGTTTGCTGCATTAGTGTCATAAGCTTCCTAAGGTAAACACTTTTAACATCCTTCTTTTCATGGTAATTCTACAGCTTTCTAGTCTTCTGTCCATTTTCTCTGAATATGGCTCAATAGAAAGTAGAACTTCTAAGTATGATGTTAGCTATCACTGATGTCAAGTCAATCCAATTATCATTTTAGCAAACATACCTGCATTATCAGTTTTATGACAACTTGACAGAAGCCACTTAAACTTAGCAATAATTCTGATGTATTTAAATAACACTTTTACATATTAAAATAAATCCACTCTCTCTCGTTTGCACCTGTAAATCAAGTCCCCTTAAGAAGTTGTAACAGTGTGTCCCACTATTCAAACTGACATGTTGTTACCTTTACGAAGAAATTCATAATATATATATATACATATATATAATATATATAATATATATATACATATATACATACACACACTGTGCAAATCTTTGTATTTCAAAAAAGTTTCTTACCTGTGAAACTGCAAACTTCTAGGGACAGCAATGGGCACAACGTTGTGCTCTACATCACCTGTTTATTCTGAAACCTTCCTATTTGTAATATCACTCTCGCTTATCACTTGTTGTTTTCTGGACATTTTCCACAGACCCTCACACCCACTGCATTCACTTACATCAGTCCAGCTCTTCACTGGAGCTTACACTCCCTATAATAGAATCACGCACAAAACAATTTCTTGGTAAACAATATCCCTCTTAGTACTGTGAGTTTTTGGGTGTGAGGTATGAAAACAGAGTAAATTGCTATATCATAAATACTTCATTGGTTTTCATAAAGTTCATCAGGAACAAAACAAATGTGGAAAATGAAAACTTCTTGCTTAAACAAGTGAAATTTATTTACAGTGATAGATACTGCAGAGATAAATGTGCACGTTGTGGTGCTGCACTGTACCCTTTTGTGAAAAAATGACATGAACCGTCGGGCTGGTATACAGATAGTCTCTCACACTGACAGGACTACAGGTCCCATAATGCTCATCCTTAGGCTGAACACATTAGTCCTATGCCGGCACATGAATGATGCTGGGTTTTACCGTGATTCAGTAGTCCTATAGCAGCGTTTATTACCAGTCCTTGGGTCAGTCCAAGACTCCTTAACGCTCAACGCGTTTCCTGCGGTTCGCATTCATCAGGAGCGGTGTAGTTGGAGTGTAGTTTTATTGTATCTCTCTGGCTCTGATGACGGCCGTATGAAAACAGAGTACAAAGAAAAAATGATGGAGTGCATCCAAACTCCATGTTTGTTTTTTAAAGGGTTATTCCCATCTGGACATTTATGTCATAACCACCAGACAGGTCTGCATAAGAACCTTTTTTAGGATCAAGGCTGGGTTGGTTGGGAAGCTAAAAACAGCAGAAATGCTGTTTTACTCAATTTACATACCTTCAAATGGCATTAATAAGAGTTGTGCAAATAGCATAACCCCACTCGCTTCATTATTTGAATGACCTCAGGTATGCCCGATGAAGGCTCTATGTGATTCAAAGTCGAAACGTGTTGCAGATATACAATAAATTTCTTTGAAGTAAGGTTTTTCCTATATGCTCCTATATGCTTTCATGCAAAGGTGGTCAGTTGCGCTTGTCCAATTACAGGACTTTCCCTTCAAGAACCTGGTTCAGGTTAGCTGCTTCCTGATAAATTTCCAGGTTCCAAAACCCCTTTAAATCCAAAGAACCAGAACTACCAAGCTGCAGCGATAACCTCTAAGCCACTACACTGCATGTATATGCAACATCAGCTGTTATATGCCATATACAGTACATCAAAACACTGCCACATGTAATGTATTGCTATATGCTGTAACACATAATCATGCTGTAATGTGCTTTTAGGCTTGCGGTAATGAAAAATGAAGGATATAAAAATGAATATGGCTCAGTAAGATGTGCTTCTGACATGCCAGTAATGTATGGGAAGATCTAAAATAAAACCTTTCTGTGAATGCTCACATCTGGGTTGTGTTGCAGCTGTGCCTTTGTATGCCGTATTTATTTCTAGGAAACTGAAACACTGTATAATTGAGCATATAGGTTCATGGTTATAGAGGACTTCATAAAATGTTATTATTACACTGAAGTCTTCGTTTCACTGTTTTCACATAAATTTCCTCCATTTTTCTTTTCTTTTGAGGCTTTAATAATGTTCTGGAAGATTTAATGGCCACTTTCAGTTGCTCGGTAGTTAGTGGTAAAGTAAGGTTACCAATCAGTCCATATTGTTCATGGGCAAATGGCTGTGCAAGTCTGCGGTGAACAATAATAGCCAATAATAGCTGAATAAGTACCAATTATAATCAAAGTGGCCATTTTATTAGTTGCAGATTTAAATAGCTTGTTTACGCATTATGGGTCAAAATGGGGATTTTTTTTTTGGTAACTGAAAATGTGTTCTTCCTGTACAAAGGATATATTGCAGAGAACACGTTCTGTAATGCCAAAAGCGAACTTCATCTATAAATATATCTTACATATCCATCTATAAATATATCATATAATGCATTTTATTCCTGATTTGTTAACTTAGGTTTTAAAATAAACTCACAATCAATTTCATGACCAGCTCTAATTTTAGAATAACTTATACTATGGGCTAGGGCTGGGCGATTAATCAAATTAATTAATTCGATTAATTCGCCCAGAATTTCAGAATTGATTATTCTTTATTTAAATCGATTTAAAAAAGAAAAAAATCATTGGGAGCGAGCAGGCAGGCGGCGCGTTAGTCGCAGCCTCCAGTTACTGAAGAAGATCCTAGGGAGAGAGAGTGCCTAGCGGCATCGTCTGTCACCGCTGTTGACCTGCCCCCATAGCCGGACGAATACACGTGCTCCCTCCCGGCCACACACAGCGGTCCCCAGAGGAGGCGTAAGGGACTGAAGGATCGACTGAGAGTGTCAATGCGGGTGCTGGAGCTGTACAGCGGGATCGGGGATCTGCATTGCGCCCCCCGTTCCGGCTGTACAGCTCCAGTAACCACAGCAACACTATCACCCGATCCTTCAGTCCCTGCAGCCTCCTCTGTGGACCTCCATGTGCGTCCGGAAGGGGAGCAGAAGTGCCGGAGGTGTGTGCCCGGGCAGAGGGGGAGGAAGGTATACCGGATATATGCCCTCCTGCTCCGGTCTGCCCCATGCTCTCCCCCGTGTACCCTATGCTCTTCCCCCAGTGTGCCCTATGCTCCCCCCCTGTGTGCCCCATGCTCCCTCTCCCCTATCTGCCCCATGCTCCCCCCAGTCACTAAGTTTACATGGGGCCCGATGCTTTTAGCTATGTCCCTGACTCCCATCTATTCCTGTACTACTACTACTACACCCCTCATCTTTACCTGTACTACCTCACCCCTTATTCACTATACCTCCACAATAAACTTGCCTAAAACATCATTCAAATAGTATCTGATGCTGTAAATAGAAAAATGTTTATTTAGCAAGAAATCAATAAATCGAGAATCGTCCAAAAAAAATTTAAAATCGAGATTTTTTGGGCCATATGGCCCAGCCCTACTATGGGCGATTGAGACCTACAGCCCATATAGCTCACACTGAAGTTTTATACCGCTAACACAAATCACATGTATGAGAATGTGAATTGCTTTAGGTTTGGTTGACATACAAAAATCAGAGACAAACACCTGCATGAGTTACATGTGGATATGGCCATGGAACGATGAAACGCGTAAGCAAAGATTTCTATATAGGTATCAGACCCTTTTGACATATCTAGAATTTGTTTTGCTTTATTCTTGCTTCTAACTGGAATTTATGATGTTGGCCACTGTTGGCCCCTGTATTTGGCCTATGTTGGGCTACTAAGCTAGTTGTAAACCCAATGAGTTTCTGCAACAGATGGATTTTGTTAAAACTCACTCCCTGCATTGTACTTTGTGGGTGACAGGCAAAACTAGATATGTATTACTGTTATTTTATTGTCCAGTAATCAATGAATATTTTTTATTAAACTGTGTCAGTAAAATAAAGAATGCTAGGCTGGGTTTAAATATCACATGCATCCATTTACGTTTTTGTTTGCTTTTTTTAATTTCAGAAAACTTATAACAACTGATGCCAAAAAGGTACTAGTTGTCATCAGGCTTTCTATCCTTTTTTCAATCATCGGGCAGGTTGTTCGGCAGAACACTGCAAGATACGTTCTGACGTACGGCCTGTCTGGCGATCCAGCGGCACTATTACCATGTCAGATGCTAACTATCCCACACTGAAATTAATGGAATCAGTTCAAAGATGTGCTTCCCTCTGGCGCTTTTCTACTGCACCGCAAGAAAACACAGCCAGATCGCCGGAAGAACCACCCTATTCCCGGCCATAGCTGAAAAATACCCCCGGGCCGGAGTACCCCTTTAAAGCTCTTATTAATTTAAAAGTGAGTAGAGCTGCAGTAACCCAGCACGGCCACTGCACAACGTATGGAGCTGTGTGCTTCTGGCTCTGCTCTCTGTAACAGCTGATTAGCAGGGGTGCCCAGTGTTGGACCTTCACTGATGAATCTAGTATAGAGATGAGCAAACCCGGTTTGGGTTCGAGTCAGAGTCCATCCGAACCCGAACTTTCGGCATTTGATTAGCTGGGGCTGCTGAACTTGGATAAAGCTCTAAGGTTGTCTGGAAAACATGGATACAGCCAATGACTATATCCATGTTTTCCACATAGCCTTAGGACTTTATTTATCCAACTTCAGCAGCCACCGCTAATCAAATGCCGAACGATCGGGTTCGGATGGACTCGAGCATGCTCTGGCATCTCTAATCTAGTATAAATTAAATGAAATGTTAACTTCATTCTGAGGGTCAAGACCACATTGTCATCAGAAACCAGTAGTCGGTAATAGGAGAACAGATAGAAATTCCAGATGAGGTAACAGAAAGCTGAGAAAGGCATGGAGTCAGGGTGTTTTAAAAAGTAAAAGACAAAGCATACTCACCTGCAGTTATGATGGAGCTGATGCTTACCACTACCTCTAACATGTCTACACTGCAAAAAACTGCTGAGCAGGCATTTAGAGGGACATTTACTAAGGAGTCTAATAAGTGCAACTATTCTAATGGGGATTGGTGTGTATTTTGTTCTAATATCTTGTGACTGATTGAAATGTATCACTGCCATAGTAAATGCATCTAAATCAAAAGGGGCAAAAAAAGCGCAAAAAAGGTGCAAATATGAAAAAATTGCGCAGTTTTATTCACCTGGTTCTGACCAGACGCAAGCTTGCGCCCGTTTATGCGACTTTTTAAAAAGTCGCAAATGATAAATTGGGCGCTAATCCCGGATTATGCGAACTCTTGGGTGAATACTTAAAACAGGCAGATTAAAAAAAAGTTGCATCTAAAAATATTCACCTGTCGAATACTGGTTCATAAATAGAACTTAGACCAAAAATGGGTGAAAAATGCAATTATTCACCTAAAATTAGGCGCAATCCCCTTGATAAATGTCCCCCTTAGTGCTTTGTAAACATGATATATTCACCTAGGATCATTTTTGTCACAGAGTGTATCAGCAGCGTGCACGGATATCCTAATGTAATACCAAGATGCCCTAAAGACAAGAGAGAAGGGCGCTGCAGTATGTCAAGGCAGTGTCAGGCACTGGTCACACACTGGGTAACACAGCAGATTCAAAACACCTGTGCTAATGGCGAATACCAAAGTTGCTCAGGTCCCAAGGAGCATTACATGGGAGGAAGAGGGTCATAACAAGAGGAGGAAAGGTTTGGGGTGCGTGTGCCACCCCTTTAAATCACAGTTTGAGCATGCGTCTGCAGCCTAGGGCCAAAGCAGGGGCAGCTGCAACAGAAGGAACAGCATGGTGGATGGTAGGAAGAGAGAGCAGACCGCAGCAGGTAACTCAGTGGTAGTGAGCGCAGGGCACAGCAGTGTGCTAGAGCGTGACACAACCTCCCATTGCTCCCGGCTATTGTCATTTTCAGGCTCTCATTTACCTGATAATGTTTTTTCACTGGTGGCTTGGTCGTCTGTATTGTATTTCATCCTTGCTGCTGCACTGTAAATAAGCTCTACATCAGCCACAATGGAGAGGGAAAGAGCAGCAGTCTGAACCAATGGTGAGATGGGGGGTAAGCCTCAGACCCCTCATAGATATTGTTGCTAACAAGTAGTCACAGATCACAGTTCTGCTCTAATGAAGCTAAACCAAAGAACAAACAACGGGCTAGCAAAGTAGTACATGAATAGCAAGCAGGTAAGAATGGCCCAATAGTCCTGATTTATGTATAAAGAAGAACTATCAGCAGGATAGAAAAACCTAACCTGCTGATAGCTCCCTATTGTGGATGTGGTGCTTAGGATGAAAGCATGTCTCTTACCTTCATCCCTGGTGCCATTCCTACACAGTTTAATGTAGTGCTCCATACAGCAAGGCCGTTTATGGCACTGCCCCCAGAGCATCGATCTGCCCTGGCCTGCCTGCCGCTACTAATGGTTATCAATGGAGCAGACTGGCAGGGGGAGGGCCAGATGGGCCTTATCGTACAGGGCACTACATTAAAACTGCAGAGGAACGGCACCGAGTATAAAGGTAAGAGACATACCTTCATCCTCAGCGTCCAGTACCCACTAGAGAGCTATCAGCAGCTCAGATTCATCTAACCTGCTCATAGTTCCCCTTTTAACTCACAAATTGACGTCCTTTCTAATGTATGCCTTCATCCATCCTAGATTGATCCCATATATGAGATACTGTAATAGTATTTTGAGAATCTCATTGTTGCATGAGAATGGAAACCCAGAGTCTAGTGGGCAGAAGTTCAACTCATTTTAATCCACATGGGACTGTGATTCATGTAAATTACATTTTCTAAATGTCTGAGAAACTATCCCACATGTAGTTCCCCCATAAAAGATGGATTAATACAGATTCAAATTCTTAACTGGCCGGGGGACTTAACAATGAGGGACGTGACATGGGTCAGGCGCAAGATGATCTCATACTCAGGGAATTTAGTGGCACAGTCCTAAGATGACTTTTATTATGATCTCCTTTGACTTAAGAACAGAGTTTAGTCTTAAGACAAGACTGCTTACATCTTAGTTCTGAGAACAGTGTTAGCCTGTGCCGTCCACTGGGCGCGCTGCCAGCTCAACATTAAATCAAATATTTTTATGGGGCAAATAAGCAATCACATAACTGAGATATTTTGGGGTCAGTTTTCTCATGCATTCTATTGAGACTTCCTTAGTCATGTGACCAACACACCAAAACACTTCAGAGGGGTCATAAACTTTTATATGGCATTAACTGATCAGTTAGTACGCCTGTCTGCCACTAACAATTCACAGCAAAGCCTGCTTTACGTTTTGATCTCACAAATAATTTTTTAATTTTGTGACATTTACTGTAATTCCATCCTAATAAAATCGCTTCTATAGACCAGCCTTATACAAAGAACAGCCTTTAAAGGGGTAATCTGACGAAGATCTATTTCTTTCAAATGAACTTAAAGTTATATAGATTTGTATTTACTTCTGTACTTCCCGTACTTAACAGCTGCTGCATGCCCTGCAGGTAGGGGGGTATTCTTTTCAGCCTGACACACTGCTCTTTGCTGACAACTCTGTTCGAGAGAAACTGTCCAGAGCAGGAGAGGAGAAGTTTTCTATGGGGATTTGCTACTGCTCTGGACAGTTCCTGTCACGGACAGAGATGACAGCAGAGAGCACTGTGTCAGGCTGGAAAGAATACACCACTTCCTGCAGGGCATACAGCAGCTGATAATTACTAGAAGACTGCTGGATCTATGATATGCTAGATAACAGGACTAAAAGAATCCAGATCTCATGGCAATCTCTGGACTTTAGTACAGATTTTACCTTTTTAGCCTTACGCAGCAGAATACCGGGTTTTGTAAGCCAACTGCAGTCCCTGTTTTTTCACAGTTGTTGAAATTTAATGAGAAATTTGTCAGCTCATCTTTATATGTTCTGCAGACACAGTCAAATAGGTAACAGGGTGACCATATTAAACATATCTTTTGTACTGTTGATGGGTTTACCCCAACCTGGGGTCAACAAGGTGGTACCCATGAGATAAACAATGCTATCACACTTAAAGCTACTCTGTACCCACAATCTGCACCCCCACAAACCTCTTGTACCGTCAGATAGATGCTTTTAATCCAAGATCTGTCCTGGGGTCCGTTAGGCAGGTGATGAAGTTATTGTCCTAAAAAACAACTTTTAAACTTGCAGCCCTGTGTCAAATTGGCGTGGACTAGAGTGTCTTGCACCGCCTCTCCGTCCCTCCTCCCCACCCTCTTCACCATTAGGAATGCCCTGGGTAGGTTTTTTTCTATTCATTACTTGTTTAAAAACTGCACATGTGCCCTAACGATCCAACACATGTGCAGTGTTCTTACAGGAGATGAATAGAAGAAAATCCTGCCTGGGGCATTCCTAATGATGAGGAGGGCAGGGAGGAGGGACGGAGGGCTGGAGCAAGTCTAATGCACAGACACTCTAGGTCACACCAATTTGACACAGGGCTGCAAGTTTAAAAGTTTTTTAGGACAATAACTGCATCACCTGCCGAACGGACCGCAGGACAGATCTTGGTTTAAAAGCAGCTATCCAATGGTACAAGTGGTTTGTGGGGGGCAGATTGTGGGTACAGAGTCGCTTTAAGTGCGACACCAATGTTCATCTCATGGGTCTCCCTCCTTTCTCTGGTTGACTGATGTACTGGGTTTGGCACAAAGCAATAGACCCTGTCTCCAAATATTAGTTGTGCGCCGCTGTTGGTATGTAAAGCACATACAGGCTATGGAAACAGGGCTGGCCACCGTAACCCGAGCCCTGTATGTCAATCAACCAGGAGCGGGAAGGTAGTTTAACCCAAGAGGCGAGTGTGATGCTGCAGCACGTAAGTAGCTTAACCCTCCCTCTTGGATTTTTTGGGCTGGGGAGAAAATCCTCATATGATAAGTTGTGACAAACCTATAAGCGGTATCAAGATATCGTTGCCATGTCACCTAACCATGTCTGCAGTCCATAACAGAAATATAGGGTGATAGATCCCTTATATTGTATTTAAAAATATATATTTAAAAATGTATGACTGTATGACAGAACAAAGCTGTGCAACAATTCCAGTGGATGCCATTACCTTTTACCTTTAGAACACGTTTCTCGTAAACATACTGTTTTCCTATCCATAATATACATACATTCTTCAGGCAAATTGTATTCTACACAAGTCCAATTGCTAATGTTAGTAGTACAACATGTGCCATGAATACTCAATAGAGAAATACCATACAGTATGTATCTTCCATAATATTAACGCTGATAATCCAAATCTCACCTAAAAATGGCATTATTGTCAATTATAAATTCTGTTCAGCTGTGTTGCTTAGAACCCTGAATGAAAAAATCGAACTACTTATGCAGTGTCCCATTTTTACAAGCAGTAATGGGATTTTAGAGGGACACTTCATTAGAAACATTTGGGGAGATTTATCAAACTGGTGTAAAGTAAGCCTGGATCAGTTTCCCCTAGCAACCAATCAGATTCCAGCTTTCATTCCTCACAGATTCTTTGAAAAATATAAGGTAGAATCTGATTGGTTGCTAGGGGCACCAGTTTGATCAATTTTCCACATAATGTACAATCTGATTCTACTGTCCTGTCTAAGTGGCATAAATGTCAAGATTCAGACTGTAGCCCCTATTACATTGGGCGATAAGTGGGAGCAAGCGAGCAATGACCTGTCAGGTCAGCGCTCGCTTGCTCCTCGTTCCCTGCTCACTGATGGCGCTATTACATGTGCCGACAGTGAGCAGGTAAGTGTGGGAGGGGGCTCCCCGGATGATCTTTAGATCATCTAGGAAGCCCATAGGAGATAGCGGCGGTCTGCCCCCCAGCACACAGAGCGGTGCCATCAGATGGTTGCTATGTTAGTCGTTTGTCTTTCAACATGTTAAAAAACAACAAGAGACAATGATCAGCCGGCATTGTTCACATCAGCTGATCGTTGCCTTCTATTACACAAAGTAATTATCGCCCGTAATGGCCAATAATCGGCCAAATACGGCTGATAATCGCTTTGTGTATTAGGGCCTTTAGTGTACACACTGGTAAACATTATTTTTCATATTTTAAAATTTAGCTGTAGAGTATAGGTAACAACAATAATGAATTCCTAAATAACTATTATTTCAATTTTAATACAATCATTTAAATCAGGAAACAGAACAAATAGGTCAAAGAACAGAATGATATCATAGTAATGCGCATAAGGAAAAATAAGTGACTACTTATGTTACGTTGTCTTACAATTTTCAGGGAATACTGAGCGGTAAGAAATGTCATATGGGAATCATACAAACCCGATCCCGCTCAAATGTCAGGAATGCTCGCAAGTTTGCTGCTTTTTACATAACCAGGGATTAGCAGAACTCTATAACAAGCTGTGCTTGACAAATGTTGATGTACTCATTATATAAACACCCTGCCCAACAGTTTAAAGCAGCGTCTCAGATTTCCGTGCAAATATTCTAGTACTGTGTATTATGCAGAGCTTTCATAACCACAAGTCAGCATCCTAATATAGTGCAGCTATCTGTAAACATATTTGCTTTAAAGAAGCAATAACTCCTGGGGACTGTAGATATGAAAAAATGTTTACACACGTGTGACAAAAAAGTACGATAAACGTGAGTCTAATAAGTGACAGACTGGCACAGGGGGAGATAGAACCTGCCTGTGAGGGCTTACAATATACAAGGGAAGGAGACAGTAGAAGTGGGTAGATGATGCTCATATAAGAGTGTTGTGTAATTGGTTGGTTTTTTTCTGAGGGTTTTAAAGTGAATGTACCACCAGGTGCATTGCTTCTTATTTTTCTACATTAGCCAATTAGCGGCGGCACAGGGATCCTGGTTGCGTAGTTGCGCCGCCCAGTCTTTTCCCAAACATCGAAAGTTCTAGTTTGCGCAAATCCAAAAGATCAGCATTTGAATTCTGCCGCTTGCATAAGGTGGATGCAGCTCGAGGACTGCCTGGAAAACATAGGCTGCATCCATCTTCTCTAGGCAGCGGGATTCAAATGCTGATCATTCAGGTCCGAGAGAACCAGAACTTTTGGCAAGATCGCTCATCTCTATATTTTTTGGTGATTTCTTCAAATTTTTTTTATTATTATATAATATATTATATCATATGATAGTTTTCACTCTGGTCACCTGAAACTTACCGTTCCGTAGAGAAAACTTTCCAGCAAGCTCCTCCCTATAATCCCAGACAGGATTACAGTGAAAAGTGACACCAGTATATATATAATGATAGGATCATGCATGCCATTTACAATAGGAGATGCTCAATTCATTGAATAGCGGCCACACAAAGTTGACAGTGCAGATAATGAAAGTGCGGCTCCGGCCATACTTTACATTGTCTGCAATGGTTAACTGGAACGTAGGCACAACTGAACGTGCCCATATTGCAATAAGAAAAAAGTGATGTTCATCCAGCTGGTACCGCAGTATCGGCAGGGATGAATTTCAAAGATAGCGGCCGTGTCACAGAACGGCCACTGTCCTACATTGTGTGAACCCGGCCTAAACAAGGAATTTGCTGAAAATGGAAGAACTACAAAATGTGTATTGTCTACAGCTCTGGCCCCCCTCTCTCTCTGTAGATGATGCATCATCCTCCAATGTCACAGTAGCCTTGGCCTCTGAGCCTCTAAGCTGAGCTCTCATCGCCCCCCCCCAAGCCTACATCCCCATCTCCCCCGTCATATATACAGATACATCTATATCTTTATTGGGACACATAAGGAAAATGAGGTGTGCTTGCAGTATGCTGCCTTGTGATGAATGATGCTACAGAAAAAGCAGGCAGAAGGTGAATGCAGCAAGTGCAATAGTCTTCAGTAACATGAGATGATCTGCAACAGCTTTGGACATGCAATTGGAGGACTGTGATGGAAAGCTGAGGGAAAGCAATGTATTCTTGGATTTGTATTACCAAACAACTGGTTAACCAGGAGTTACAATGATGAAGTACAGAACTAACACCCCAAAAGCAAATGGATTTTTGGTGGTCTCAGAACTGGGCAGACAGGTATACAATGCTATATGCTTCTGCAGCAGTCTTTTTTTTGTACCTGGTGTTGGAGTACCTCAGTAATAATTTTATTTGCTCTTCTAAGAATACTATATTAGGTTAGAGCTTTGTGCTGAGAAAAAAGTGATTTCTGACTAAAAGAATATCACTGCACATGTGACCTGGTGTCAGAGTTTTTTTGTTTTTTTTATTAATAATTGTTCCTCAGATATAGAGTTAAATAGATTCCTGACATACATCATTTCCGCAATGTTATAATTACTATATAAAGAGCTCCACACACACTCCCAGATGGACCATACAGTATGGCTATATGCTTTCTTCTATAGTCTAGATAGAATGACCTGAACATTAGCCGGCAATTAATCTCAATGTATTTGTTTGCATAATTGTTATCGCTAGGGCCAGATGAAACGATTAATGGGGGTTTCCAGGAAAATCAGAGCACACATGTACACAGGTATTTAGGGATTAATGGAAGACTGTACGTGTTAAGGTTGACTCCCACTCATTTCATTGTTGATAAAGAACCTTGAAGAATATTGTGTCCAGAAATCTCTGGTGTTTTTGTATTATGTCTTATACAAGCTGTATGAATAAATATATACATATTTATCGTTTGTAACTAAAGAAATAGGAAAAACATTTCTCATGTTTGAATCACTCATGATATATAACACAAGGTTCACAATAACATTATCCAGCCTATTATACTACAGTATTTAAAATAGCTCAAATAAAAAATCATAGCACTCCCAAAGCAAACACCAGAATGGAACCCATCAGTATTTTTAGGGCAAAAATTCTGAGATTACTTATAAGGTTACTGTATAGGGTAAAGTATTTTTCCTTGAACAAAGATTTCCTGGTCAAGAAGAGTAGAGACGCCATTAGGTGCCTTAAGCTGGCTGTAGCTCTCCGCACAGCCGAATGTTCAGGAGAGCCACTATGCAGTGAAAACTCAAACAATCATAACGTAATGGCATATCCTAGTGATGGTAACACCACTTTAGGGAATGTGCACACTACGGAATAGGCCAATAATTTCAATCAGAATCCGCAATGTTGATGCCGCTTGAAGTTCCGCCTGTCCCATTGATTCAATTGGATTTCTCAAGCGCAATCTGCTATTCCGCCGAAGAACTGACATGTCAAAGACCGGGATCAGATATAGAACGGACCCTGACTGTTTAATACCCTAGATGCCACAGTCAATAACTACTGTGGCATTAAGGTAGTTAACTGATGGATGGTGTCCCCTGTTCTCCAATCATCCAACTGTAACACTATCACAGGGTGCAGAAAGGTTGAGATGGCAGCAATGCCTAGTGAAATCCTTCTGCCAAAGGTAGACTGTAATAGTAGAGCTGCTAGTGCCTAGCAGAACCTACGGTCTTCCAGTTGTTGGAAAACTACCCATCATTCTTGAATAGTTAAAGCCAAAGCTTTGTCTGTCCAGGCATGATGGAAATTGTAGTTTGGCAACAGGTTTCCCATCCCTGGCCCAAGAGAACAAACAAAGTTTTTTTCAACAATAAAATTAAAAAAAATAATTAAAAACAACTATTAAAATGACATTATACATGATACAGGTTGTCTGAGGAAAAAATACCCAATGCAAGAATGGCTGCTTTTTGGTCACCTCCAAAAAAAATTTAAATTAAAAAGAAATCAACCCCAAAATAATATTAATAAAAAAAGTTCACCCTGCAAAAAAAACAAACACTCACACAAAGTAAAAAAACAAAAAACATAAAAACAAAACTGAAACTCCTACATAATGGCAGAATTTTCTTTCTATTTCTTCCCAACTGTATTTATTTATTTATTTTTGCAATACATTACTGGCTGCTTCTAAGGCTGGGTTCACACGGCGTTCTTCCATTCGTTTCAAAATTTCCGTTTTAATGTGTTTGATTATAACACAGAAAAAAGTGGTCAAACACATTTTTGTATGTGCCAAATAAATAGATCCGTTTCAATCCTTATTTATAATGTAAGTGGATGGAAAACTAATTCTGCAGTATGGAATACAGCAGCATTCGTTTTTACCATTTGTTTCTGCGTTCGTCTTTTTTCGTTAAAGGGACAGCACAAACACAGTGTGAACCTATACTTAGAAGGTGAGCAGGAAAAAAAAACAAAAAAAAACAGTCAAAGCTGCTGTGGCAAGAAAGAGTTAATAGAGTCACAAGAAATTGATGTGTTTAAAATCCAAAATCACATAATGAGTTTCACAAGTGTGACTGCGCTTGATCACAGCTAACTTGTAAAAAAGACAGAAAATAAGGAAACTACTAGTGTGAACATCTATGGTGTGCAACCTCAGTTAGTTCTTGGAAAACTTTCACCTCCTACACACATTCTCTAGCTCTGTGAGTTCATTTAGGAAATGACTTCAATGTCTGTAAGTTATAGTAGTGTGTATCTCATTTCTCCCATACCACATCATAGTAGTACCAGCAATGTGCACATACTACTAAAGCCTTGTAAAGGATACAGTAACAGGCTAATATTTCACCTGTCTTCTACTGTATATTTAAAGCCATGTATTTCATATCATATTCATATAAAAATGGCCTTTGTGCATAGTCAGTGACTGAGCCTCATGGTACACTGTTGTTAAAGATGAGGACATATCAATATCTAAAAAAAAACACAAACCTGGATTTTACAATATTCCTATATAATAATCACAGCTATGCCATTTCCTGTGCTCACAAATGGCAGAAGGGGTGGAAACGCGCTCGCATGGGGTAAACAGTAGCTGCACAAATTTGCACCAAATCCCAGCAAAATGACTTGCCTATTGGCCACACTGTGTGTGGGATTCACTTCATCTGAATGTCGTGGCTAAAAACAACAGTGCTGTGCATGAAACCACCATAGCATGTGCTTACACCTCTTTTTTGCTGTGGTTTTTGATGGGAAATTCACACTAAAGATTTAAAAAGAAAAATCGGGTGCACACCAGCAGGTAAAACAAAATTAGAACGTTGTTAAAAAGTAGAAATTAGTAAAGATACATGCAGAGCAGAGCAGTACATAGTGAACTGCTGTGGTTTTACAGGGCTCAGCCACATGTACCACAGTGTGTACAGACGCCCTAGGGCAACCTTCACATGGCATTGAAGGGAACCAATCAGCATGTTTGTGCTTATAAGGCTCCCAGAATGGCTGCACAGACCTCGCAGACGGTTCTTCTACTGTTTCGGCAGTTCTGGGCTCCGTAGCTTCAGGACCCGATAAATCACTTATTAATCACGCACATGAGGCAAGAGGTGAAAATGAATGAGTGGCACTCACCGATCTTCGACTGCAAAAAGTTTTAATAAAGTGCTTCAATTTGCATTACATGGCAGGGAGGGAATGGTGGAAGAACGCTGCAAGATGTACTAGACTCCACCATTCCCTCCCTGGCATGTAATGCAAATTGAAGCACTTCATTAAAACTTTCTGCAGTCGAAGATCGGTGAGTGCCACTCACTCACTTCATTATCTCTAATGTTATTTTCTGTATCAGGTGTAACCTTTCAGAGAGTGTGCAACCCGAGACACTGCTTTTTAGTGTAAACCAGGTAAGACCCCACAACCAGTATAGGAGTTTGAATACACAGGTGATGCGTAGTGATTTCTCCCATTGTGACGAGGCAAGGGGAGAAGCTACGGAGCCCAGAACCAACGATTGCATATACTTATCTATGCATATTTTACAGTGAAAAAAAAAAAAGTGTTAGGAAAAAAGTGTAATAAAAAAAAAGTCCTTATAAACCCCCTCCCAATAAAAGTTTAAAATACCCCCTTGCCCATTATAAAAACAAAAATATGTAAAATAAACATATTATATATCGTAGCATGCAGAATTTTCACATCTATTAAAATATAATATTATTGTTCCCGCACGGTTAACCACGTAAATGAAAAGAAAAAAAAGAAAACACCAGGTTTACTGATTTTTTAAAATTATATAATCAGAAAAAAATTATTCAAAAGTGATCAAAAATCTTCTGTTACACCAATATGATATTAATAAAAACTAGAGATCATGGCACAAAAAAATTACACCCCAGCCAGCCCTGTAGGTGGAAAAATCAAAGCACTATGGGTTTTAGAAGGCGAGGAGGAACATTGCATTAATTTGACCCGGACATCCAGGCATCAATGGTCTCAGTCTTGAAGGGGTTAAACCGTGGAATGACCATGCCTAGATCCAAATACCTCTAGACGGTTACTAATACTTTTGAGTCCAGATAGAGATATAAAGAGATCTTGAAACAAATGGGAATCAATCATGTTCAACCACTGTTCAAAATATCTTCTATAAGTCGAGATTCAAACATCTGCAAACTTGCCCAGACAATGCCAGCATGATCAGAAAAACAGTATACTGCATAGTAGGGCTTTTTAAAGTGTCTATCTAATTAAAGGGGTTATCCAGCGCTACAAAAACATGGCCACTTTCTTCCAGAGACAGCCCCACTCTTGTCTCCAGCTTGGGCGGGGTTTTGCTGCTCAGTTCCATTGAAGTGAATGGAGCTTAATTGCAAACTGCAGCTGAACTGGAGACGTGTTGTCTCTGAAAGAAAGTGGCCATGTTTTTGTAGCGCTGGATAACCACTTTAAACTATATATGTATAAACACACACACAGCGCCAAATGATTTTTTTTTCAGATAACCTTTAGTGTCCATTCAGAATCAACATTTTCAAAGGGATACCACACTACAAGAAAAAAACAAGTCATTTTCCTAAAAAAAAAACATTCAAGACCATGTTACAAAAAATTAGTACACCCCAATGAAAGTCTTGCGTAAAAAATTCTAATTACCAAGAATTCAACCACAGGCAAGTATAATTGTTTATTAAAATTAGACATCAGCATAACTCAAGCATGTCCTATAATTGTATGGAATTCCGGCAAGGGATTCCGTCACTTGTTCGCTCGCAAAGTCCACAGACAGAGGGAGAAGCCGGACGCGAACACTGCTGCAAGCCTGTGGCAGATGAGTATGTCTTTTTTCCTCCTCTGTATGATAGTTTCCTGAAGCCTTTTGAAAGGCTTCCTGATTAGTGTTTCATGATCCTAAAAACGGCCATGGATGGGTTAAGAGGGTCTAACACCTCCTTACTCTACCCTTTAGAGTACGGAGGTGCATGCATACATCTGTGATATACGGTTCATAACAGTACTATATGGCACAGACTGACCTTTTATAAAACTCTCAGCATCATGATTTACTATGATGCCAAGAGCTCCGAAACAGCTAATATTCTTTGCTACTGAACTGACATGACATGAGTCAATACAGGAGCTCCCAGTGTCAATTGAGAGCTCCAAGTATTGTTATGAATTATGATGCCGAGAGTTCCATAAAAGGTCAAGAGTTCAGTCCGTCACATACAGTCCGCGTGGATACAGCCGTAATCCAGCAGGAAGGGGGAGAGGGGGAGCATTCCAGCTTGTAGGTTTTTGGAAGCTTGAAAAAGCCTTGTTGACTCCAGAGAATAAAAGTAATTCTCTCCATTTTGGAAGCACAGACAGATATATGGAAGGTACCACATGCTAACGTCTTAACAGCTATCTAACAGTGTCTGAAGTTTAGAATATGAATTACAGAAGTGTCAAATAGAAATGTAAAAATCATATATATGATAGATTACATGTCTGCTCTTCTCTCCTGTCTGTGTCCTCAGGGCAGGACTCTGTATACTGGACTCTGTTAGTAAAGCCTTGCCACAATCATTGTGTACATACAAATCCCCATCCATTCCCTGTGTTTCGTGCAGTTTCTTGGATCTAACTTTAGACATGGAGATAACTTACTAGATAACTACTGTCCATTCTAAAAACCACCAAAAACTTCCTCTTCTGTGAGTGCAGACCGCTACTTCCTGCCTCCTTTACACCTCTATGTGTCCTATACAAAGTCTGTGGGTTATCAATGTCAGAGATCATATGCGTGCATCTGTGTATGTGAATGTGTGAGAAATATGCTTCAAACACTTCAAACATAGCAATGTCATGGTCAATGGCTAATCTTTTAAAAGACCACTTACACATTAGTCTTGATACAAAGCCTATAAAATATTCACCCTTAGACTTATTTATGATTAAGGGTAGCTTCACACACACCGTATCGCAGCGGATTTGATCTAAAACAAAAAAAAACAGCATCAAATCTGCTGCGGATCTGCTGCAGATCCAGTGTGTGTGAAGGCACCCTAAAGAAAAACTGTCAGCAGCTGAAAGCTCAGGCAGCATAAAAAAGAGACAGGGAGTGGGCTCACAACATACTACGACATACTCTGAAAAGCATGGTCGAAAAATGTGTGGGTTTTTTTTTTTTTAGAAATCAGCAGGGCTTGTGATCGGAAGCAGTTTTGCAATCTTCTCTCTATATTTTTCAATGTTATACATTTGTATCTCCCTGTCACACTACAGTCCATGCCGATATTTGGTCTTTTCTTTGTTTTTAAAAAAAAGACCGAATACAGGAAGTTCTGGTCCTTTGCACACTCAAAGACATGGCTTGGTATTGACGGACAGCTATTCCTGAGGGTGCGGAACAAGTCTTCACTGTGTGAGTACAGCTGCTGCACTTCCATATTCAGTAGCAGAGAACCTCTGTAACCACACCGTGATAGAGTGACCCTAAATTAATATACAACCTGCATGATGAACAGGTATCTTTCCTTGCATGAGTGTGCAAAGGACTAGGACTTCCTGTGTTTGGTCTCTTTTTTTTTTTTTTTTGAACAGAGAAAAAAAACATATCAGCAGGGATAGAGGATGTATTGTAAACACAGGTACAGCTGTCCGGCACCACTCACTAGGGGCTGGTAAGGACAGTAACGAAAAGTTCGGACACTCAGAGCAGGGCAAGTAACTGACTATACTTTGGGGTACATAGATGAGACAAGGAAAACAGTAACAAATAGTAGAGAAATCCAGCATCATCGAAATTAAAGGGGTACTCCACCGAAAAGCTTTTTTCCAGTAATTGAAACACTTTACAAAGTTATATAACTTTGTAACATGCTTCAATTACCTATCTGCCCCCCTTTCCTATCTTCCCCCCCACACACACACAACCCCCCACCAGGAAGTGAAGTAAACTCATTCTACCTAATGATTGTTGACCCCAGGAAGCCATTTTGTGACAATGACCTCATCAAGAGGAGGCGGCTCTAAGCCCTGTTAAGCCAGCCTCCCTTTGTTACATGACTCAGGTTGCTCAGCTCTGATTGGCTGAACAAGCTGTAAGACATCTAACAGTTTTATAGAGTCAGTTAGACATCACAAGAGACAAAGAGCATCATGGGAAAGCCCAAACCAGGAAGTAAAGAAAAAATGAAGCCACCAACTGGAGCTTCAGGGACCTGCAAACAGCGGGAAATTCAAATGGAGACAGACTCAGGAGGGATGTTAAGTGTAAAAACTATGTTTGATTTTTTTTTTTTTATCAGTGCTGGATTACCCTATTAAGCTTCAGCAGTTGTATTCCATAAACTCTAGCAGGAAGGGGATCTGGTGCAGCACAATATTTGCAGGCACGTCACCTGGAACAGTCGGGCGTTCCCCGAAATAGCTGTTCCAGGTGACACACCTCCACCTATTATACTCCACCAAATCCCCTCCCTGCAAGAGTTTATGGAATAAAACTGCTGAAGCTTAAACTTGGTGAGTGCTGGATTTCTGTACTGTTCATTGATGGGATGTATATTGTTGATCTAAAAATAGAAAAAAATAGAGTATATTTCAAAACTGCTTGCAATAACAACCCATGTTGCTTTCTTTAGAAAAAAAAGAGGCGACAGTGCATTTCAGAGAAACCATGGTTTTAAAAGCCACTGAGAACAAGGTAGGTTGTCATTGGTCCCTAGTGGCTGCTTCCTACCCCACCAGCCTTGAAAAAAACATCACTGAGGGCCAGCAGCAGGGAAAGCAGTTGCAGGGACTACCAGTGTTTTTTTCCCTATTCCCAGTGTTCCCGGCCTGTTTCATGCTGCCTAATTTTTTCCCCCACTGACTAGTCTTATTCTATGCATATGTAGGGGTTGCTTTGAATATTGGTATATTAAAGCATTACAAACTACGTTTTTAAAGAAACTTCACAATATTCCAAACTGTTCAAATATTTTCCAGGCATATACTTTGATATATTGTAAGATCCCCCAAATAATCAGCAGAAAGATGGGAATATGGCATTCGCTTTTTTTCGGGAGGGGTACTTTTTTCTGCTGGGGTTGGAATCCAACTGATCAAATATTGCTGCCATATTTTAAGGATAATACACTGGTGGAGAAATTATAGAAAATTATATCAGTTTGTAATGCAAACTTTTTCCAAACTGATATAACTTTCTTATCCTTAGAGTATGTTCAAATTGATTAAATCAGGCGGAATGTCAATGTCAGAGTGCGGTTTCACCCATAGACAGGCTATTGCACACTGAGGCAGGCAGAATGGCGCCTGATTTACTCAGTGTGAACATACCCTTATATGGCATCAATATTTGATAGGTAGGGGTCCAATCCCAGCACAAAAAGTCTCCCTCCACCACTTTTACATGATGTTTTATTATTCATTCAGACATAAAACATACAATTTATTTTTACCAGGGAGCAGTGCATTGTGGGGGAAGAATTTAGAATGCAGAAGATGTGCTTTCATATCTAACTTCAACTGTTACAAGGAAACTGGAAGGATTACTGACTTATTGCAGATTATTGGAGCATCAGATCAATGTACTCTGCAAGCATTTCAATGACAGACCAATAATCGCTCATTGGGCCAGATTTATCAATCTGTCGGAGACTAATATCTGGCACATTTTTGTCTCAGATAGCAACCAATCATATTCCACTTTTAGGAATGAAAGCTGAGCTGGGATTGGTTGCTATTTGACTTATTTTTGTCATCCATTGATTTTTTTTCGTGTTTTTGTGACAGGTCCAATAATGCTATTGATGGAATTTACTGTTACTGTGTAATTTATTGATTGGATAAAAAATTGCTAGTCTGTAGGCAGGAGATCAAAAGGTTAAAGCACAAGTAATATTGTTTCTAAACCTTTGACAAATTTTACACAAAGAAAAGTTGTTCCAGAGTAAGAAAAAATGATTCATGATCTGGTCATCTAGTAGATGTTTTCTTCTACCTACAGTTAGGCATTAGGTCATGTTCCACTATTAAGTGCTAATGTAGTGTCATTTCTCACACACACTACTGCACCTCAATTTTTTACAATACTATTTTTACAATATTTTTCACAGGAAGTCATACTATTGTGCAGTCTATAAAGAGCATTTACCGGTAATGTGTGCACATGCAAAGCTGTGTACTCTCTGAAATACTCTCTGATTTTAGGCATGTCCAAGACCATCATTTATAAACACAATCCAATGAGCTGCAAACGGAGAAAACTTTGCATTTCGAACCCTGATATAGAATAATTTCCTATATGATTGACGTAATTTTCAGTTCAGTTCAGTTCAATTTGGAGTTTTGGTTTATCAGATACTCAGATTACCAACTGTGCAAACAGTTGTGAGAACATTACATACATTACATAAAAATACTACATGTGCAATGCAAATGTTAACCTCGGGCTATGTTCACACATAGTATTTCCGCCAGTCTTTTTTCAACCAACATCATTAGTGGAACTGACAGGGCAAAACTAAATTTGCTGTTTCTGTGTTTTCAACGTGTTTTAGTTAAAAAAAAAAAAAAAGACTACAGAAATACTATGTGTGAACAAAGGCTTATCATGAAATGTAATCAATCTATGAAAATGTATTTTGTGACTACAGAGAAGTTTTTTTCTCACTTCTAGCAACAGGTGATGTCCGAGATTATTAAAGTGGTTACTAGTGCAACAGTAAACTTGATCTATTGGGATGTACAAGCAGGGAAATACACTTCACATACTTGTATGTACTGTAACAATATGCAGAACGAAAATCCATCAGTAAAGAAGCTTGATTTATCGACACACCAAGTGTCTTCTACAACCTGGAGGAACCGTTTGAAGGTAAAGTATTAATCCATGGGATTTGCAGGCTGTAATATCTGCTTAGAGAGCAATAATAATATCTGTGCGGTGTCAAAAAGACAAGTGAAGTGGCGGAGAACATTAACTAGTATAGTATTACACTGGCAAATAATGTATGTTTGTTCCTAGAGACACTTAGACAATCAATAGTAAGATATAATGTCTAATAGTGTAATCTTTATATAATGAAAAGTGGAGCAATGGCTTCACTAGGATACTCAGGAACAGAATGTTACTCAAGACAGTAAGATATATACAATAAATATTGTAACATATATTAATAATGAAGGAAATAATAGAACAGCAGAATAAATGGGCAGGGGGGGGGGGGGGGGGGGGGGGTCTTTTGCTGACAAGTCTCTACTGTCAACCAAACCCGCTGCCAGTGGGGTATTTGGTAGAATTTAGTATGAGGTGTAAGGGTTCCTTCTGTCACATTGGTGGCAGGAATGTAGTGTATGGACTAATTCTTTCTCTTGCAGCAATAAATAAGACAGTGATAAGGAGGCATCAGGAAATTCAAAAACTGACTTTTATGAGGAAAGAGAAACCGCAAAGCATGTACTTAAAGGGAACCAATCATGCCGAAAATCGGCCTAATGATAAGGAAACGTGCTGGCAGATCACCCAGCACGCTTTCCAAACATCCCCCTGTACCCTCCGTGTCCCCCTCTATTAGACCGTATTATTACTTTTATGATGTCCCGCACTGTAAGTAATTGCCGGGCAAGTAGTCACGGTGGGCGTATCTAGTTACGGTCCTGGGCAGTGGAATCGCTGTAATCACGCCCAGAGGGGCGTAATTAAAAGACCTGCATTCTGCCAACATCACCCGGGGCCTGCGCTCCACGTCGGCGGCGACGTCTCTAGCATGCCGCTCATGCCCTGTACAGCGGGAGAAGATGCTGATGTACTGCGCATGCGCGGCGTCCTGAAGACGTTGGCATGCCGCCGACATGGAACGCAGGCCCCGGGTGACGTCGACGGAATGCAGATCTTTCAATCACGCCCCTTTGGGCGTGATTACAGCGATTCCAACCGCCCAGGACCGTGACTAGATACGCCCACCGTGACTACTTGCCCGGCATTTACATACAGCGCAGGACATCATAAAAGTAAGAATACGGTCTAATAAAGGGGGGCACAGAAGGTACAGGGGGATGTTTGGGAAGCGTGCTGGGTGATGTGCCAGCACTTTTCCTTATCATTAGGGTGATTTTGGGGCGTGATTGGTTCCCTTTAAGGTGCTCATATTCCCTCTCATTCTATAATGCCGTCCCATGAAAAGGAAAGCCTCCATATGCCCATGCTCTTAATCTATGTGCAACTTTAAGGAAAAAACTAGGCACATGAGGTAGGAGGTGGTTTAGTGGTGATGCCGGCGGCACTAAGTAGTTTATCCAATATTACATTGCATCGAGTGTGCTAATGTTCCCACAACTAGACCCCAATGACTGACTAAAGGTGTTCCTGTCTCTGTTTACCCCCCTTCATAATCATCTATATGCAAGGCTCAGTCCAGAATACATTCTGGTGGTGTGCTGTGACTGACTGAGGCCGTGGCCTTGGCTCGTAGACTCACATTGACTGGGCCAACAGAATTAAGGAAGCCATACTAACCCGGGACTGTCATTCTTGTAGCTCAAGCGTAGTGTGTATACAAATCGAGGCCACGGCTTTGTGAACCAGTAATGTAATGTATTGGACAGGAAACCTTTTTACGATACACTATATCCATCTGCAACATGTACTTGTGACAATAGAAAAATCTAATTACCCGACTATGATCCAGGTCGCCAATGCAAATACCTGTTCTTCTCAGGTTAGGCTGGAAATGTGTTCTTCATAAGAAGCGTGTTGCTTTTTTATGCGCTGCCAAGTATTTCAGTATGATCAAAACGAAAAAAAAAAATGGCCGACGGAATAGGAATCCTGTAACTAATCACCTAATAGGGTGACCGTGACCATTTCCAGAAGCTTTTTCTGCTCTGTAAACTAGTGACGGATTGCAGTTGTTAGGAGGTCAGAGAATACATTAATTCCAGGGCAATGGAAAGTATGTTTGTGAAATGAAAAGGGCCCTTGCTGACATTGCATCACTATTTCTAGACAGTGCCTTGAGTACAAAATAAATCTCCTGTCTTGGATGCATGCCCAAAAACTATGACCTAGTTTCATTATGGTGGGAAACAAATAAGAATTATCCTTGAGGGAGAAGATTACCAGAATAGCTTCACATTTAAAAACAAAACCTGGAGTCTCAAACGGAGAACAATTTTTTACAAGTATTATTTTTTCCATGACCATTGTGTCTACAGGATGCCCTAAGACGACCGCAGGGTATCTACTTGTACATTGACTGCTTTAATGGTGTATACTGTGCATGGGATTAATATGGTGTATACTGTGCATGAGATTAATATGGTGTATACAGCGCATGAGATTAATATGGTGTATACTGTGCATGGGATTAATATGGTGTATACTGTGCATGGGGTTAATATGTTGTATATAGTGCGTGGGATTAACATGGTGTGCTGTGCATGGGATTAAAATGGTGTGCTGTGCATGGGATTAACATGGTGTGCTGTGCATGGGATTAACATGGTGTGCTGTGCATGGGATTAACATGGTGTATACTGTGCATGGGATTAACATGGTGTATACTGTGCATGGGATTAATATGGTGTATATAGTGCATGGGATTAATATGGTGTATATAGTGCATGGGATTAACATGGTGTGCTGTGCATGGGATTAATATAGTGTATATAGTGCATGGGATTAACATGGTGTGCTGTGCATGGGATTAACATGGTGTGCTGTGCATGGGATTAACATGGTGTATACTGTGCATGGGACTAATATGGTGTATACAGTGCATGGGATTAATATGGTATATACTGTGTATGGGATTAATATGGTGTATATTGTGCATGAGATTAATATGGTGTATACTGTGCATGAGATTAATATGGTGTATATTGTGCATGAGATTAATATGGTGTATATTGTGCATGCGAATAATATAGTGTATAGTGTGCATGGGATTAATATGGTGTATACTGTGCATGGGATTAATATGGTGTATACTGTGCATGGGATTAATATTGTATATACTGTGCATGGGATTAATATGGTGTATACTGTGCATGGGATTAATATTGTATATACTGTGCATGGGATTAATATGGTGTATACTGTGCATGGGATTAATATGGTGTATACTGTGCATGGGATTAATATGGTGTATACTGTGCATGGAATTAATATGGTGTATACTGTGCATGAGATTAATATGGTGTATACTGTGCATGGGATTAATATTGTATATACTATGCATGGGATTAATATGGTGTATACTGTGCATGAGATTAATATGGTTTATACTGTGCATGAGATTAATATGGTGTATACTGTCCATGGGATTAATATAGTGTATACTGTGCATGAGATTAAAGGGGTATTCCCCCCAAAATTATTTTTGCATTAATACGTTGCCCACCCGTAGCTTTCCATCTTTCCAATATAAAGTTATTACGCATTCTGCACAGTTTTGCTGTTATCCAGCTGCATTCACCCCCAGGGATTGCATAGAATCATCAGACCTCAGTCCACACCGACACGCTCCCTGCTCCTGGCCCCGACCCTCCGTGTCGGCATCACGTGTCCTCAGTCCCAGCACAGTGAAGTGACTGAGAACACTGATGGGGTGGCTGCTGTTACAGAGGGAGACAGTGATCAGCGCAGCTGTGACTGCATCCCTCTCTAACAGCAGCCACCCGGTCACCCCCAGCCCAGAGCTCACCCCCTGTGTCCAGAGCCTCCCGGCAGCACTCACCCGCAGCACACAGCCCACCGCCCCACAACCAACCGCCCCCCCATCACCCGTGGCATCCCTCACTTACCCGAGGCATAGCCGCTACACTCACCCGCGGCACCCCCCCCCCCCTCCGCGGCAAGCTACGCCCCCGTGATCGCCCACGGCAAGCTCCGCCCCCCCACGATCGCCCACGGCAAGCTCCGCCCCCCGGCGATCGCCCGCGGCAAGCTCTGCCCCCCAATCGTCCGCGGCTCTGCTACAGCGTCACCCCAACTCAGCTCTGCTACGCCGTCCCCCCAAAACTCAGCTCTGCTACGCCGTCACCCCCAACTCAGCTCTGCTATGCCGTCACCCCCAACTCAGCTCTGCTACGCCGTCATCCCCAACTCAGCTCTGCTACGCCGTCATCCCCAACTCAGCTCTGCTACGCCGTCATCCCCAACTCAGCTCTGCTACGCCGTCATCCCCAACTCAGCTCTGCTACGCCGTCATCCCCAACTCAGCTCTGCTACACCGTCATTCCCAACTCAGCTCTGCTACAATGTCACCCCCAACTCAGCTCTGCTCCACTGTCATCCCCAACTCAGCTCTGCTACAACGTCACTTCCAACTCAGCTCTGCTACGTCTCTTCCAACTCAGCTTTGCTACACCGACACCGCCATCTCAGCTCTGCTACACTGTCATCATCTCCTTCATTGTCTCAGCTCTGCTACTTCACCATCATCAGGCAGAAGCATTGCATGATGGGTTTCCTATCTTGGATATAGATTGGCTTTTAGAAAAACGTGTAACTCAGGAACGGCAGCAGCTAGAAAGATGGGAGACGGCTCAAAATACTCAGGGGGACTTGGTGAGTAACACCAGCTAGGTTTGAGAGCATTTCATTTTTTTAGCTCTTGGGGGGAGTACCCCTTTAATATGGTGTATACAGTGCATGAGATTAATATGGTGTATACAGTGCATGGGATTAAAGCAACTCTGTAACCACAATCTGACACCCCCCCCCCCCCAAACCACTTGTACCTTCGGATAGCTGCTTTGAATCCAAGATCTGTCCTGGGGTCCGTTCGCCAGGTGATGCAGTTATTGTCCTAAAAAACAACTTTTAAACTTGCAAGTTTTAAATATAGATTCATTATTTTTCTTTTTTAGGTATCATGGAGAACACTGCACTTCCTGTTTTCTGACTTTTTGTTTTCTCAAACAGCCAGAAAACAGGAAGTCCTGTGTATCCCAGGCCATTTGAGCGCTCACAGAGAGAAGGCAGTCATGTGACTGATGGACACAATGAGCCGTGACTCGCTGTACTGGCCGGAATTCCTGTATTTAGTCTGTGTTTTACAACCAGCACAAGTCAAAAAAATCTGCCTTCAGGAGACTGGACCTGGATTCCTGGTAAGTTCAGCTTTGTTTTACAGCATGACAACAACAACAAAAATAATGAATGTAAATTGCAAACTTGCTTTATATCACATCTACTGGTAATTTAGATTTTGAAAGTTATAACAACATTGACGGATTAAAACAAAATATAGAAGAAAAACAGAGAGAATATATATGACTAGAAACAGAAAAACCTATTTATCAGTATTGTATCTGTATTCTCATCCATTCTACCTGGCTCTTTAAGAGACTATTTTTATACACTTGTGAAAAAGCTTCTTTCGGCCACTGAAATATTTATATTGGCCTTAGTTCTTGCTTTGCCTAACTGGGAAATCTCTGGAACTGGAGCCAATTTCTCATGAAATTTAGAGTCCATGGAGAAAATAAAGGAGATTGCTGATAGCATTCTCTCATAATAGGGTAAGAAAAAGACTTCTGTCATACAATAAGAAGGTCTTAGTAAAATCATAACAAGATGTGGTGGTGCTATTGTACGGGATATTAAGAAGAAATACTGAATGCTGACAGATGCATAAAATTACACGTTGATCCTATATTAAAGACATGAGGTCTATGTGTTTGTTGAGGCTTACGCTACATGAAAAACTCAATCATTTTAAATAAATAGATTGAACACAAGGAATCTCTCAGGATTTCTTCCCTATCTACGTAACCTGGAGTACAGACAAGGTGTGATCACCTGACTAAATCCAATACACTTGGTTAAAAACTAAGGCTTGGATCGTACCGTACATTATACAAACCAAATCCTCCTTGGGAGGAGGCTCCATGACAGCTGTCAACATAACTCTAATTCCAAATGAAAGGAACAAAGCTGCCACAGTATAACAGGCTGTGCTCCGGGGAAAGCACGGAAATAGTAGAGACGACATCCAGATTATCTAGTGTGGTGAAAGTGATGTGCTCCAGAAAACCTATTTACATCAGACCCGGCCTTTGAGGGAAACCGGCTGCCATTCCCCACATTCAGTTGCTATAATTAATAGGCAGCTCCTTCTCTATATCACAGTTTATGTCTCCACTCATATATATACCTATAAGTGAGATAGGATTAAATGATCATTGAGTTGCCTTAAAGGCTTAAAGATTTTGGAACAATGGTTTGAATAGTCTGATGGAAGAATTAAAGGGTTTAGAGCAGCAAAAGCTGCACTAAAAATCGTAACATATTTTTGGGTGCATATTCTCTGCGTGAAAATTTTGACTCATTTTGAGCTAAAAGTACATATTAATAGAAAAAAATGTAAATTTTCATTTTCAGGGCCTAATGCCAAAAACATTTATCAATTTTGCTCCCCTGGGGTACTCAGGGAGAAGGCGCAGATTCGCCCTTTATTCCTGGCGTGCTTCTGCCATATGCACCGGTCACCTAATGGGTGGGCAGGAGGCGCAGCAAGGAGGGGAGGAGGCATGGCAGATTGTGGGTACAGAGTCACTTTAAAAACACTTAAAAACACATACCAAATACCACATGGGGAGGACCCGCAATACCAGGGAACCCCCACAACCCCAACTCTTTTACCAAAAATACTTGGTTGTATATAATGCTGTTAGCAGCTCCTAATAGAGCTGCTAAAGCATTATCTTACTATACTTTGTGTGCCATGCTTCCAGGGGATATGTAAATGTAATTTTATTCCGGCACACCCTGGGAGATAGGCCTCTTTGCCTGCCAATCATTCCTGCAGAGTGCTCAGACAGGCAGAGAGCTGTGACTAGTTATGGCCCAGATAAATAGGTCCCGTCTCTCTCCCTGGACCGGAATAAAATAACATTTTCTCCTGCATACTATTAGGAGCTGCTAATAGCATTATAGTCGTGATTGGTTCCCTTAAATAATGTGGAAACTGCGCAGGGGATTAATGGGGTACTCTGGCGAAAATCTTTTTCTTTCAAATCAACTGGTTGAAAGAACACACAAAAGTCCAAACTTCACATTAGTTAATGTGGCAGAACTCTTTGACTCCCCTTTCCCCCTAAAATGTCTGACAGATTTTTGAAGCCAAAGCCAGGGACAGACTATAAACAGAGATCAGGTCATAAAGGAAAGACTGAGATTTCTTCTCTTTTCAAATCCATTCCTGGCTTTGGCTTCAATCTCTGTGTGTAAAGGCACCATAAGATATATTGGTTCCTAGAAATGTGCTGCCAGGAAGCCCTATTGAAAAGGGTATCCCTAGCAAGCAGTCTGTCAGACATGGCTCAGCTCCAAGCCACTTTTAGTAGCAGGACAAAGGGAAAAGCTGCAGAATGAATGAGATTAATTAGAATCAGCAGAATTAATTAGATTTTAATACAATGTCATTCTGCGTTATTTATTTTAAAAAGTTCTATGTCAGGAAATTAATTCACTTCAGGCATCTGTAAGAAGAGATAAACCTAGTGGATACAAAGTACTTCCACAATAAAGATTTATAAAGTGTTGGGATTGTATACCGTGCAATCCAGCTGAAAAGGACACGTGGGAAAAGCACTGTAAAGACAATGCTGCATAACGTAATTTATCAGATTTGTGAGGTTTCCCCCACCTGCCATTCACTGTGCAGTACAATTTAGGGTCCTTATACACAGCCCGATACGATCGCTGTTTAGCCTGTGCAGCTATTAACATGCATTGATATAGACAGCCTATGTACATATCCGAGCTGTCAGTCTCCAGATGACAAGCAGCAGTCTATACTTACCAGCCAAGCTGCTTGGGATCTGATATCTGTCTCTCCAGTCCTGAACCAGAAAACTAGATGCTGAGTGGCTGGTAAGTATAGACAGCTGCTTGTGATCTGGAAACTGACAGCTCAGACATATACATATTTGTGCTGTCATTTTTATAATATGATTTACTGTATATATCATGCAGATAATGTAATTTAATAGCCAATTTATGTGGCATGACTTTCTTACAAACTGAGAATTTCACATTTAGAAAAATGTGAATATTTCAAGAAATGTTTAAGTTTTTCACAAAAAGTTATAAATGTATTATCTTAAATTTGCCGCCAACTTGAAGTACAATGTGTTGTAAACAATGCCAGAATCACTTAAAAAAGCAAAAGCACCTCAAAGCCTGCTCCATATGCAGTGACCACCCAGGGCATATGGGTGGTCACTTAGCAGATAAGGTAGATGAAGTGTCGGATCCTCGGGGTAGGCGGGGACCACAGGAGCCAGAATGACGGCGCTTCACGGCTTCAGGTTTAATGAAGTAAAACGATGAATTTTAATGGTCTCATAAACAACGCGTTTCAAGGCATAAATTGCCCCTTTGCATACAGGTGTTGTGTTCTTAGCACAACACCATCAGGTGAGCAGTTTTATTATCAGCTTGTTCGACCTACAATCTGTTGTTTACGTTATCACCCTATGGCGCCCTTTCCACTTTTTTAGCCCTACTCACTTAGCAGATAAGGGAATAATATTGGTTAATGAAACAGGTTCCTTTTAAATGTTCTTTTCAGCTGCATGGTGAGCATAGTATTTAACCCTGCACACTTTGTAAGTTCCTTAGCGAAATATTTCATGACCGCAGCACATAACGCAAAAATGTATTGGCGAAATGCATGTTAGTGTGTTTTAGCTTGTTGTCCGACACTATTGACTGTATTTACAAGCCCAAATTCTAATAACTAGAGCTGAGCAAGCCAGGCCTAACCATCAGCATTTGAATCCCGCTGTCTACCTGCTCCGTGGGAAACGTGGAGATAGCAGAGTCCCGCCTGGAAACATGGATATAGCCTGGGCTGTATCCTTGTTTTCCAGGGGGGAATCGGGCTCTCTCCACCTTCCCCATGCACCAGGAAGACAGCGGGATTCAAATGCAAATGGTTTTGGGTTCTTAAGAATCCGAACCTCGGCCCGGTTCGCTCTTCTCTAGCACACTATATTATATTTGTGAGTATACTTATATTAGAGGTGATTTAGAAGCAAAGGTTTAGTGCAGCAAATCAACCTTTTAATTATAAAGACAAAATAACACCAGAGAATATAAGAGATAAAATCCTATTTGTTCCAGATATTGCAGGTGGCAAATACAAAAACACATTGGTTCATTAACAGAAATTACCATATCTCGTATGACAAGATTAGTTACAAAAACAATGTTTATTTTTTATCATATGTTTTTCTTAAACGCGACACATTTTAGCAAGATGTTAATTCACATCATTTAAATAGTCATTACTTAAACTGACAGCTGAGACAAATAATAAAACTCACATTAAAATATTTCTATTGTAAATTGCCTGCCTTTCATAGTGTGAAAAAATAGGCACAGAGCAGCCTACTCCTGTAAGCTGACAAGGTACGTACATATGTGCTGCAAATAAACAAATTTAGAAGCAGTTATAGAAGTCACAGCAATCACAGGAGTTCACCACGCATGGGCAAGGGGGCGCTAACTCAATAGTGCATGACTTATTAGTAATCAGCAGATCAGTGCAGAAAAACCATAACTCAAAATTGGCTACATCATTCAAGTAACTTAGCTGATCAATCTTAAAGGGATTATATCAAAATTTAAAATGATCACCTAGGTGATAAATAGCTGAATGGTGAAGGTTTAAGGGCCCTATTACACAGGACGATTATCGTGCAAAAATCATTATATTGTTTGAATTTAAACGATAATCGTTCTTTGTAATTGCAAGAAACGATCGAAAAATCATTCGTTTGTCGTTGATTGTTGATTTAGAGCCGAAACTAAAATTATCGATAATCGTTTGCTGTAATTCCACATTCATTCGCTCAAATTCCACATTTGTTCCCTAATCGTTCTGTGTATTTGCAAATCATTTATTGTTTTGCTGGGATCAGAAGGAATAAACGATAATAGTAACAATCACAATAACGATCATTGTAACGATCGTAACTGACGACCATCGTTCTGTGTAACATGGTGAACGATTCCACCTTAACAATAAACAACAATAACAAAAATCTCGTTTGTGATCGTTTATCATTAGTCGTTAATCGTTAAAAATCGCTCTGTGTAATAGGACCCTAACCAATGGGCCCCCCCAATAATGAAAACAGAAGTCCTCTCCAATGTCCATGCTCAGCCACTGCTCCACTCATTCTTTTTGGGACTTCCAAACATAAGTGTGTACAGCACAATGCTGCTCCATTCACTAGTGGGATATTTGACCTCCATTCTCATGATTGGAGGGGCCGCAGCCACCAGACACCCACCACTTAGCTCGGTATCACTTACCCTCTGAACAGATCTCTGTACTATGTCTGCGCACTCAAATGGGGTACAAACGGAACAGTCAATCAATGTTTTCTATTTTGAATTGCACTCCAAACATTTTCTTTCTTATGATCTTTGGTTTATTTTATCATCATACACATGAGAAGGGTCAATAAATGACCAAAACATTCCATCTTTAATGGTATACGATGCAATTCTGAAAGTTATACAAACCATTTGTGCCAACTTTTTCCCGAGCGGACTTTTGTGTTTATATACATATGATGATAAAGTAAACCAAAGAGCATAAGAAAGAAAATGTTGTGGAGTCCAATTGACAGTAGGAAACACTACCCAGTCAGTAGCGGATTATAATAGGTCAGTTTGGGCGGTAGCCCGGGGCCCTGAGCTCCTGGGGGACCATGACCACCCAAAAGAACTTCTACTTTCAGTGGTGTGTTGTCTCCTGGCTACAGTTCTGATGTGATTTGCAAAAAGTCGCTGCTTTTTTACCACAATTTTGCACAAATCAGGGCATTTTGAGTTTATCTATCCTGTACTATGCCATAGTTACAGTGGTGTGGGGAGGCCCAGGCTTGGTGGTAAAGTTAATCTGCCCCTGTACCCAGTGAACAGGTGATAAACCCTATAATAAGCTTCCTTTGGAGGGATTTCAACTGGTTTCAAAACATTAACCTGTAATAAAATTTGTCCTTAGCCACTGACTGGCTGAGCGGGGCTGACACGTCATGACCTGGGTCCCCGCTTAGGCAAGGAACCAGATGGGGGACCGGAGTAGAGGACTGCAGACCCCTACACTGTAGCCAGGAAGGTAGGTGCATGTGTTATGTTCAGCCACCTCCTCAGCTCTTTTGAAAAAAGATGTCTGACCCTGGAATTCTCCTTTAATGTGGTTGGGCACCTTTAACATGACACTTTTTAGAGCGCTTTCCTTGAACCCCAGTTCACTCCTATGATGCAGCTCCATCCCTAATCGGTGCTCCTCCCTTGGCCCATCCGTCCACAGATAGGAGTGTGTGACAATACACATTACCTTTTACCTTTGGCTATGTTGACACATAGTAAAATAAAACCACAAGAGTGATATAGGTATAAAGCCAGGTAGTATTTTAAATCGAATAATGTGCTACATTAAAGCCTATGGAAAAATGTCAGTCTTTGTAAATGTCTTAAAAAAAAAAAAGTCTGACTTAAATCACAGAAGAACACTCAGTAGTTCTCAGTAGTTGATACCTTTTATTAGCAAACAAAGATGATAAAAAAATGCAAGCTTTTCAGACTACTTAGGTCTATATGTCAATAAGGAATAATTGACATACTGTATAGAAGCTATAAAATGGCTATATATATATATATATATATATATATATATATATATACACACACACATACACACACACTGTGGAGTGCAAAATAAAGTGTATTCATTGAGGAGATGAAATCGAGTCACTATATATATATATATATATATATATATATATATATATATATATATATATATATAATATTGTCCTTCACATATAAATGTACCTTACCTGCTCCAGGAATTATGGCCAACTTGGTTTCAACGAGACCCATTTTTGCTGAAGAAGCTGAAAGACAGTTTTAATATATCCAACATTAATTTACTTGTAATATAACCCCCTTTTTTTTTTCTTTTTTTTTAGAAAACTACCAAACAGATCTAATATTGGCACTGAACTTCATTTTTTTTCCATTTTATAAAGAGGTGGCTTATTAGCGTATGTTATAACCTTGGGGTCTCCCACCAATCCTGAGAATGAAGGAACATTGTATTTGACTGGGGCGGCTGCAGTTCCATGCACAACAGAGAGTAAAGGAGATACAAAGTAACGGTATCTCCTTATAGTATAACTTATTGATGTTATGTCATCTAAAACTCAATTAAGCAATTATGATCAATATCAAGGTAAACCATAATCTTGGTGAAATAACTATAATACTGCCTAGAGTAAAAGTCAAGAAAACAAAATAGCATTCAAAATCCTTCCTCCTTGCTGTCACGTACACGGATTCAGTCACATCAACTTCTGACTATGTTAAATGTTTGGTTGTATCTCACAAAGCAGCAATCATTTGGGAAAATTGCCAATAAAAATTAATCGCACTGACTAGATGCAAGTAAAGCAGCTCACATGACCTACATATCATGTCAAGCCAATTGTATTACGGCTTTCAGTTTGAAACCTAAAGATGTGGATGCCATGGGCAACACTGAGGGTGCGGAGGATTACGCTATCTGACACTGAATACTCTGTTCATGTTGATACAAGGGGCCGGCAAAAACATGAGTCAATGAAAGAAAAGAAACAGCACTTCAATGGGTGGTATCCTTCAAGCGGAATGTAATAAACATTACACACTGGTATGCTTTTTACACTCACACATTCAATGCCCATATACTGATGAATTTGGGAGAATTCTATTGTGCTAAATATATAGGCTTTATCACAGGCATACAGCTGCAGAATTCTGGAACATACTTCGAATATACATAAAGCTGACGTGTGTGAAGAGAAATTCAGTTGAAGTCTGTGAGTGGTTTCCTCCTCTACACATTGGCAGTGTAGTCATATCTAGATATGGACCAAAGATGCATTTAATTCTAACAAATCACGTCAATACTGCACACAGCAACCAATCAAATTTCAGCTTTCATTTTTCAAAAAGAGATTTGAGTTTTAAAATCAGAGCCGTCATCTCGTTGGTTACTGTGGACGACACTGATTTTCCATACACTTTACATCATACTTAAAATGACTCTGGAAAAATGTGATGTCCCTGATGTGTGGGGTCTTATTCTGCAGCATTTTTCTACGCCCGCCTAAAACTTTGGCACTTTTGTAATTTTTAGTATGTATAATCAATTTTCCCTAATATAGACAGCACGTTAACCCCGTACCAATAAGAATACAGTGTGTGTGTGTGATGGAGTATCTATGAATGTGATGCACTAGCAATCGCTCACACACAGTAATATGCCTGCACTCAATGAGAGATAACCATCGTGATCACTTGCTATAGCTGGGAATGTGCCATCTCCTCCACTTTGTACATGTGCAAACTGCTCTCTCACTAAAGATTAGTAATGCCAACAGCTGAGCTTAAATAAACCCACATTGTGACAGAATAATTTTTGGGGTAATGAAAATGATCACGGCTAACACAACAATTATCAGGGAAAACATTAAAGGAGAAGTCCAGTGAAAATGTTTATTAAATAACCCTTTGAGGACCAGGCCCAAAATGACCCAGTGGACCACGCAAATTTCGATCTTAGTGTTTTCGTTTTTCCCTCCTCCCCTAGAGCTCTAGCACTTTCAGTTTTCTATCTACAGGCTGTGTAAGGGCTTGGTTTTTACAGGAATAGTTGTACTTTGTAATGGAGTCTTTCATTTTACCAGAACTTGTATGACGGAATCCCAAATATATTATTTATGAAGATATAAATAGGTGAAATCGTAAAAAAGAATGCAATATGGTAACGTTTGGGGGGTTCCTGTGTCTACGTAATGCACTCTATGGTAAAAGCGACATGATACAATTATTCTATAGGTCAGTCCGAACACAACCATATGCAGGTTACACAGATTCTCTAATGTTATATATTTTTTTTTTATGAAATCCTTTTTTTTGGCAATTAATTATTAATAAAATGGGCCTATTGTGACGCTTATAACAGTTTTATTTTTTCGCCTACGGGGCTGTATGGGGTGTAATTTTTTCCGCCTTGATCTCTAGTTTTTATTAATACCATATTTGTTAAGATCGGACGTTTTGATCACTTTTAATACATTTTTTTATATATATATAATGTAACATTAAATCGGTAATCCGCGCACTTTTTTTCCTTTTTCCGTGTACACAGTTCACAATGACACTTGTTATATTTTAATAGATCGGACTATTACGCACGCTACGGTTTATTTATTTATTTATTTTTATATGTTTTATTTATATAATGAAGTCCCTTTGGGGGACTTTTACATACACTAGTGTGATTTCTACACTGACCATTGCTATGCCATAGGCATAGCATTGATCAGTGTTATCGGCGATCTGCTCATTGAGCCTGCCTGTGCAGGCCGCGGCGTTTAAGGAGTTAATGACACGCTGTAGCGTGATCGCTGCAGCGTGTCATGAACGGTGAGGTGCCGGCTGCTGATTGCAGCCGGCCCCCACCTGCTATGAAGCGCGCTCCGCTCCAGAGCGCGCTTTATACCGGTAGAAACACCCAGGACGTACAGTTACATTCAGGGTCGTCTGGTGACAGACTTCCATGACGTAACTGTACGTCCAGGGTCGTCTAGGGGTTAAAGTATTGTATTGCCCCCAAAAGTTACACAAATCACTCATATACACCTATTACAGGAAATGCTTATAAAGTGCTTTTTCCATGCCCTTACTACTGCATCAAGGGTGATCTTTCCGGCCGCAGTGTTCTGGTGTTCTGATGCGGGAGCATCAGCCCGTGCCCGCATCAGAACTCTCATAGCACACAATGAATCAAGCGGCCGGAGCCGCTCGCTTCACTGTGTGAACTGACAGGTCTTTCTGCGAACGCAACTCACTGAATTGCGGCCGCAGAAAACTGACATGTCAGTTCTTTGCGGCCCCGCATGGGATCCTGGACGGAGTGTGTATGATGTGTATACGCTCCAGCCGGGATCCCATAAAGGAGGAGGCAATGTGCATACACGTGCAAAGTATGGCCATTGTTGCCAATGGCAACAACGGCCGTACTTTTACGTAGTGTGAACATAGCCTTAAGCTCTGTCTGAGAAGTTCAAGCCTTATACATTATATGTAGTATATAAACCTCACAACCTTCTCCTTTGTGATACACTTGTTCCTTCATTGATATTTGTAGTGATTCCATACTTGGCTTACTCTTAGTGTCATAATGATTGCCTGGGTAAGCTGGTCTTTTCTTCTTCTTTATAATGTCTTATTACTATTTATTGTATACATTATGTTCTATATATAAACCAGAGAGATTTTTTACTTCGCATGTGGCCAATAACAATGTATTTTTATGAAGTCTAGACTAGCATCAATGCCTTCTATTGTGGAGCATGACTAAATCTTCCAAGTACTTGACTAGCATGTCACAACACAAAGATGACATTTAGATAGAGAGCTTATGATTTATCATTTCAGCTTGGCACCAAATACGCCATGTCTGGAGTTCAGGAGAGATGTATTTTATTACATAACAGAATCTATATGCTAAGCTTACCTGCCACAATGATGTCATTGGCTAATGCCATCTCAAGGCCTCCTCCTAAGGCTGCTCCATCCAAGGCCGCAATGGTTGGCATTGGTAAGTTTGCTGAAAAGATAAATAAAATAAAATAAGATTAAAATGTATATTTAACAGTCATATCCACCTACTACAAACATAGCAGGGTTGAATTTGTCATCTTAAACATGGTGCTACAAATTAGACCGTGCTTAGGCTAGGTTCACACTGCGTTTTTGCAATCCGTTTTTTTCATCCGTTTTTTGCACAAAACGGATGAAAAACGGATGAAAAAAACGGATGCATCAGTTTTTAAATTGACTTCTATTGTAAAAAAAAAGAAAAAAAAAAGGATCAAAACGGATCCGTTTTTTTGACGGACATAAAAGTAATGTCTGCTACATTTCTGTGTCCTTTAAAAAAAAAAAAAAAAAAAAAGATCCATTTTGATCCGTTATTTATTTTTTTTTTTTTATAATGGAAGTCAATGGAAAAACGGATCAAAACGGATGCACACGTTTTTTTCATCTGTTTTTTTTGCAAAAAATGGATTGCAAAAACGCAGTGTGAACCTAGCCTTACCGGATGTCAGATTTATGTAGGTTTCATACATACAGCACTCAAAAACTTAAGTGTTTACGTACTCACAGCGGGATGAAAATTCCGCTGCGAGTATGTAATCCTATTTAAACTAACAGGACTGGAATCTGTGAAATCCGCTGTGGTTCCATTATGTGTGAACTCACCCTCAGAAATGCCCAATTTTTGTATAGCTACTAGAGAAGAGCGCAACTCGAGCATGCTGGAGTCTATAGGCTGTATCTATGCTTTGCAGATAACCTTAAGGTTGCAACTTCTTCACCGGTATTCAAATGCCAAGCGATCAGACTCGAGCATGCCAGAGTTGCGCTCATCTCTAATAGCCGCATAAACAGCTAAAAAAATAGTCTTAAGCTTTGAAACTAAAGTTACAATAGTTTCTTAATTAATGGTGTTCTACTTTTAGGCTTCTGATAAACAATGTACAGTATAATCTTCAACTTAAAAATCATTGTTATGGAGCTAAAATAAAACAGCCCATCTGCCAGTGCATGCCCATTATATAGACAGATTGCATTCCATCCTTTGTCAACATCCACCCCCACCAAGCAGACGAACTTGAAGGAAGGATGTTGATAACCGTCATAGTAATCACCCCCGCCAGATCAGAAAGTACCACCAGATTTATCAGCTGTAATAAAACAAAACAAAAAAAAACTAACCTTTAGCGTGAAGTGGGCAAGTGACGCAATAGATGTGACACAGACCACAAAGCAGAACAGTATTAGCAAAACATCCCTTAATGACTGTCTCATTTACAGACAAAAACAATGACACCTACTAGAAGTTGAGGTTTACAAATTATCGATATTAACCAAATGTTCACGTAGGTCTGTCCTATAGAATGTCAAATGCCTACCAGAGGGTTATATACAGGGTTATTCTGACAGTAAATGAAAAAGTGGGGGTTCAAGGTCAAACATTAACATTTGTCATTTACTATAATTCTATAAGTTTCCCAGTACAAGCAATATATAGACCATTAACATGGCTGATAATTCAATCAAAGGCTATTTAATATCTGGAAACACTTAAAGGGAACCTGTCACCCCCCGTGCCGGGGTGACAGGCTCCCGACCCCCCGTTAGAGCCCCCTATACTCACCTAATCCCGCCGGGTCCCGCTTCTGGAGGTGGTCGGGTGATGAAGATCTCAGCCGCTGCAGCCCGGCGCGCGCGCTGATAGATGAGTCCAACACCCATAGAGAATGACAGGAGAGTCCAGCGCTCCGTCATTCTCTATGAGCATTGGACTCATCTCTCAGCGCGCGCGCCGGGCTGCAGCGGCTGAGATCTCCGTCAACCGACCGGATCCAGAAGCGGGACCCGGCGGGATTAGGTGAGTATAGGGGGCTCTAACGGGGGGTCGGGAGCCTGTCACCCCGGCACGGGGGGTGACAGGTTCCCTTTAAAGGGGTTATTCAGCGCTACAAAAACATGGCCACTTTCTTCCAGAGACAGACCCAATCTTGTCTCCTGTTTGGGTGGGGTTTTGCTGCTTAATTAAATTAAAGTGAATGGAGCTCAATTGTAAACCGCACCTAAACTGGAAACAAGAGTCGTGTTGTCTCAAAGAAAGTGGCCATGTTTTTGTAGCACTGGATAACCCCTTTAAAAAGGAAAACTATGGGCTGATTGCACAAAATAACAGTACAACACTATATCCTTAATGTGCAGTTACATTTTTGTCACACTGTTGCTATGTACTCCACATATGAGCATCTGGCAGCCCATGTTAGTAGGACACTAAAGTTCCTATCTTGCATTGCTGTCATGTACCCAAAGCTATTCTCCGTCCTCTGTATTCCTCCATCAATTCAGGAGAACCACTTGGCTGAGCACTTCACTCCATAGCTTGCTGCAATTGTTTCATTGCAGGAGATGGTCTCCACAGACCTAAAGTAGAGTCTGGCAACATGCAGAGAGATGGAAAAGGCAGCGAGCCGGGGAGTGAAGTGCTTAGCCATGCACTTCTCCTGGCTCTAGCAAACGATTTGTGAAGGTCTGAACACCCAGATCCCAACTAATCAAAACTTTTGACATGCCACATCAAGGGTCCAACTCACAGCTGAGTTAGTCTTTGACGCAAAAGGGGACACCCTTGAATTTATGTACCGATACTCGCAACTGAGTGGCTCTTAAAAGGGCTACAGATCAAATTGGTTTGGAGATCTACCCACTGGGGGGCACCCCTTGGCAACAGATCTTCCTTCCCTGGAAAGATATCTGACTATTCCTGTGTTTTGAGACTCCTAACCGAGGCTTCACGGACCCCTTGTTTGAACATCAAGGGTCCAGTAGTATCGTAGTAGAATCAAGTGCCAAAAAGAAGAAGGTAGATGTGCTCTTGTCAGCTACTTATCCTCAAAAGATGGCTCCACACCACAGTAGAGCCATTGTATTCCTTGAATTCCTAATGTTTTCTACCTGGATGCTGCTGGAACCTCTATACACATCTTAGGGACATGTCGAGGCGAGGGGTGGAGTGTGCTGCCACGCTCTTTCCCTGGTAACTTATGACTGCAGTGCGGAAATATCACTTCCACTACAGAGATTCTACAGAGATTCTACAGAGAGGCTACAGAGAGGCTACAGAGATTCCAACGATTTTCTCTTTACCACAGACTTTTTATGTTAAACATGTTTAATTTGTGAATAAACAGAAATAAAAGCAGACTGCTAGTATCTTCTAAATGGCACATGCTTACAAGATATACAATTGAGCTATTTTTATGAGCCCCAGGTTCTTAATGCTTACAATAGATGTAATGATCATCATGGCTATTCTCAATCCCCAATGATAATTTTTACACAAACAATGCTAAAATCAAATGGTTCCCACTAATGGAAATCTGCTCCAAAGGGCACTGAGGGTCAAGGTAAGGAAACTACGTTCATCCTTAGCAGCCCATGCACTATTGGGACATAACAGCAGGTTAGGTGTGTCTAACCTGCTGTTAGTTTACCCTTTAATTGTAAACACCACATAAAACATTACATACTTTTTCATGTATATCATCTTCTATTCAAATATTCATACTTTTTAAAAAACAAGGTCAGCTTCAATGTGCTGAAGAATGCTGGCATTCAACACACTATAGGTGTGGGCTAGATTAGGACATAGAAGTTGCATTTTGATATAGTTAGTAGCCATTTATAACAATCACCGCTGGATAACTTTAACCAGTGTGAATAAAGAAAAACTGTGACTAACTGTGTTCCATTCTGCCATTCCACTCACACCACAGGCCTCTAGCTGGGTCATGCACCAAGTCACTGCTTTAAATCATAAATATAGAATTCAAACATATTTTTTTAACTTTTTATAAAGTAATGAGATCACACAGGTTATAGAAGTAACTTAAATAAGGGTCCAACATCCAGCACCCCCATATTTCCCTGCCTATATTCCGGCTCTCAGCTGAGGGGCAGGTATGTCATGGCTATTTCCGTCACTCCCATTCACAATGAATCATTACTGAGTCAAACTCTTGACCATTCTGTCCCTACTGTGCAGGCTACCTACACCCACACAGTGTGATGGTATTAGTGTAAAAATAATCCAGTTTTCAATCTTTTGCAGAGAACTCCTATAAAATCAGTATCCCATACAGAAGACAGTAGGAACCATTCCCCTATCACAGCAGGACTGCATACAACCTGATTTATATGGTCTGCCTATTCTTCATGTTTAGGTTTCAACACCTAAAGAAAATTTAACTGGTTCAAGATAAATTTTATTAGGTGGTTTGTCACTTTGTTAGAATTTCCTCATCATTTTAAGTTCTAGCAAACCTCAAGCACATCAGGTGTAATTCTTATGTAGTGACCGATGGAAATCGTGTGACAAAGCTCTTTGTTTATTCTCAAGACTACACCTGAAGTGGTATATAAAGCACTGAAACTCTAGAATTAAGTCTGTTTAATAGGGTAATTTCCAGACAAGGGTATTTACAATAAACAAGCACCCTGACTCACAGGGGTTACATGGTCCACTGGCCTACGTCGCCCACCACTCCTAACTGTACATTAATCATCAGCAGCCAAGTATGCACTTCCCTCTTCAGAGACTGTTACTGTCACTGTGCTCTCTATGTTCAGTATTACTTCATTATTCATGAATGATAATACGTACAAGTAATAAACATTTTCAATGGAGATATTACTGGGGACCCATTTTCAATAAATGATAGTAATTCACTTTAAGGACTTTAAAACCGGATAGAGTCTAGAGCCATTAGCCTACAATAAAATGCTTTGTGAGTCTCCCTATCAGCCTGAAAATTAACATGTAAGTACAATGACTGTAGAGAATGTGCCCCTTTCTATCTTGTTCTGTATGTTCTTATGCTTCTGGATATTCTGGATTCCTACCAGCATCCCAAAACACTGTAAAAATAAGGCACAGCTTAGATGAATCTAAGGCTGGGTTCACACTGCGTTTTTGCAATCCGTTTTTTCATCCGATGAAAAACGGATGGAAAAAACGGATGCATTAGTGTGCATCCGTTTTGATCCGTTTTTCCATTGACTTCCATTGTAAAAAAAAAAAACCGGACACAAAAGTAGTGTCAGCTACGTTTTTGCGTCAGTCAAAAAAAACGGATCCGTTTTGATCCGTCTTTTTTACAATGGAAGTCAATGGAAAAACGGATCAAAACGGATGGACAGAAATGCATTCGTTTTTTTCCAAAAAACGGATGAAAAAACGGATTGCAAAAACGCAGTGTGAACCCAGCCTAATCTGCTGGTAGCCCCCTATTGCACACGAGGCGCTGAGGACGAAGGTTTGTCTCTTATCTTCACCCTTTATGCAATTCCTGTGCAGTTTAAAAAGTAGTATTTATTTACCTATTTATGTTCCGATACTGGAAACTGAGTGGGACTTAAGGGGCTATGTATCAGGGTGGTTTGGTTTTCTCCCCACTGGGAGGCACCGCTTGGCAACAGGTCTTCCTTCCCTGCAGGGTTATCTGGCTATTTCCATGTTTGGAGACTCGCAACCGAGGCTCCACGGACCCCTTGTTTGAACATCAAGGGTCCAATAGTATCATAGTAGAATCAAGTGCCAAAAAGGAGAAGGTAGATGTGCTCTGGTCAGCTACTTATCCTCAATAGATGGCTCCACTTCACAGTAGAGCCATTGTATTTTGTACTTAAATCCCTAATAAAGATGTTCTCTACCTGGATGCTGCTGGAACCTCTATAGTGGATGGAGTGTGCTGCCACACTCTTTCCCTGGTTGTAACTTATGATCACAGTGCAGAAATATCAAAGGTTTAAATAAATGGTACTTCCACTTTAAGAGGCTACAGAGATTCCACCCATTTTCTCTTTACCATGGACTTTTTATGTTAGACATGTTTAATTTGTGAATAAACAAATTTTAAAGTAGTGGCCTGTCCCGTAAGGCCATTTGGAGGACGATCTGCTCCTGGCCAGCTCCCCACCTTCTAGTGATTATCAGTGGAGCAAGCCGACCGGAGGCAAATCGACCCTCTGGGGGCAGGGCAGTTCTCTCAACAGTCTCGCGGAACAGAGTAAAAACTGCACAATAAGGAGCTATCAGCAGGTTAGATTGGTAGATTCTGATAGATCACCTTTAATTTTTGGTTCAATTATATTCATGTACTTTTTAGCTAAATCTAAGGGTAAAGCCAAACAGGTGAAGGAAAAAGGAAAATTATTCAAAACATGCAGTTCTGAAAAAGATTGTGTGCTGACAAGGAAATGGATATGTGCAAGAACCGCAATTTCAAGCCTGCTGTATGTTCTCATAGTTTATAACCCAATTTGATATGTGTAAAACCACATTAAAGGGGTTGTGTCATTCCGAAAACGAGGTCTAAACTAATGCCTTATGTGAAATTAGATACAATTCAAAAGTACAAGCCTTTCAGAGATATAGACTGACTATTCCCACATTCTCTGCTTTATTAATCTGTTGCCCTTGGTTACGACCCTCTGAGGTGGGTCAGGCATGCTCAGTACAACCACAGTCTCCAGGAAGTACCGGCAATTGGTCTCCACTTATAGTAGGCTGCAAGCAAGGGGAAACCAGGAAGTAATTTGATCCATGAGGAAGAAAAATGGTACAGTGATGTAAGTTACTTTACTAAAAGCATCACTGCTGTATATCCCAAACCTGGCATGACATTCAATGTGAATCTAATATATTAGGAACTAGATGAATATAGAAAACAGGCTTGTCCATTACAGAAAGAGATATGTCATACTTTCCTTTGAGTTTGTGCACCTAAAAAAAACAAAAAAAACTGAGTAATCAATAAAAACACAAAGGCAGAAAAAGATGGCAGACGGCAATGAAATGTTTTACAAAAGGTTTAGCATCACTTCACCTAAAGAAAGGACAAAGCAAATGATTTACCAAAAGAAACCACTAAAGATATTTTCAGTGATGTAACATGGCAACCAAACAACACGTACACAAACACGCTAAGGCTGCCAAGTAGCTAATAAGGGATAGCGGAGACATGGAAGCAACATTCCTGGGAAACACTGAAGCAACACTTGTTCCAGAGAATAGCAAAAAAAAAAAAAAGCAAATAGTAAAGCAAGTATGAGTGAAAGTGTGCTGGGCCAAGGAGTGGTATTCCTGCCAGGAATGGAGTCAAGCAGACATCTTTCATGTGCGTCACACATACCTCACACAGAAATACAGTCATCTTTAAAGAGCTAGACAAAGGGGAATCTATCATGAACATTATACAGACCCCACACTGCAGTTATAGGGGCTCTCTATGACTAAGGATCCTATTAGGCTAAGCGATTTTTAATTTTCTCCAATAAACGTTTGCAAACGATCTGAACTCGTTCACCAAAATACACAGAACAATAGTTGTTCGTTAACTATGATCATAATTACCATAACCTTTTACTTTTTTTTATCTACAGGACCGTGTGAAAGCTCATTTGTCCTGTGATCTGTACATTTTACTAGTTCTATTTTAGTGTATTGGTTCATATTTATTAATGTTTTTCAGATATATGATGCGTCAAAGAAGCAATTCTGGTGGTGTTTGTTCTCTTTTTTCGCTTATGCCATTCACCCCATGGGGATCATTATTGTCACATTTTAATAGTTTGGAGTTCTTTGTGCTGTAATTCTAAATAAGTTATTTTTTAACAAATTTTATTTGAAAAATGGGAAAAGATGGATGATTTAGTTTTTTTTATTGGGGTGGGTGGACTAAAAAAAAAATTATTATTTTTTTTACACTTTTTTAGTCAAATCAGCACTCTGCTAGTAAAGTCTGAATGAGGCAGGATCTGTTAGAAGATCATGAGTAGACACTATAGAGACCTTTCACAGGCCTTTGGCTGACATGGAAACTGACAGGCTCCTTCGCAAACACACTGCAGTCAGTGACAGATACTGCTCCTGTTATTTTAACACTAGTAATCGCTGCATTTAAAGGGTAAATGACGGTCATCAGCGTGATCGCTGATGTCAATCATTAATGGTGAGTGTCGGATGCTGAGAGCAGCCGTTACCCACTGTCTTTGGTATGCCCAGTAGATGCCATTATGGGTTCACCTTCTGTTATTGTTCATATAAAAGAGAGCCATAGGCTGATGGACATAAGCCTAGCAATGTAAACTATAGAGCAGTGCAAGTCAGTCCAGGTTACAGAAAAGGTCTGTAGTTTAAATTGGTGGGCTCATCCATTAGCTAAGTGAGGTAAGAAATCATCTGTAATCATATTCACAGACATACAGTAAATACATATGTAATGTCTTCTTACATCAGCCATTTCCGGCTAGGAAGAGACTTCCTGTATGGGAAGGGAAAGTTCATTGTGTTACGTCTAATGAGAATAAAGCCATATACTCACACAGCTAACATGAGGTCAGCTCTATTACTAATGCACTGGAAATAAAATCAGACACATTGCAATGACATTTGAATTGTTATTTTGGCACATAAATGTGACCAAGTATAATGGCTTACTAGGGGCACTGCTAATATGTGACTATAATAGGATATATATGTGGACTGGGATATTTAAATGAAATAGCCATTATAGATAGATATTCCTAGCAGGGTATAGACACCATCGCAGTTAGTGTTATATAAGCGTATACTACTCAGTGTCTGCTGAGCTTGACGTCTTCCTGAAAATACAAATACATGAAATAACACGGTCAAAGAGCAGAATGCACTAGTGTGTTAACAGAACGTGACACACATTCCAAGACAGTCTGCAGTGACATTTCAGCTAAGACAATGGAAGACTGACACTATTAATGTCTCATCACCACGCACATTCATGACCTTTGTTACAGCAGATGCGCAAGGTCACTCCGCAGTTCTCCAGGCAATGTCAGCAACCACAAGGATGAAGACTTAATCACAGCAAACTCCTGACAAACTGAGATTTATACATGCCTCCCTGCCACAGGGCGAGTCTGTCACACACAATAAATAACTGCTCCACTCCTTGCTTTTCCTAAATTACAATGCTTACAAAATGTGTATGTGTGTGTTATATATATATATATTTTTTTTTTTTTTTTTTTTTTCGTGGTACATGTATATACTTACAGTGCAAGGAAATGATTCATCAGAAAATAAACTATTGTTTAAATCACGTTTTTATGCTACACATTTTTTCATATTCTATTTTTCTTTCAAATCAAATGGTTTTAGAAAGCTATATAGATTAATAGTTTACTAAAATTCAAAAATCTCAAATACTTCCCATACTTATTATCTTCTGTATGTTCTGCAGGAAGTGGTGTATTCTTGGTGTGACACAGTGCTCCCTGCTGCCACCCCTGTCTGAGATGGTAACGGTCCAGAGAAGTCACGTTTTCAATGGGGAGTTGATACTGCAATGGGCACTTCCTGTCTCGGACAGAGATAGCAGCAGAGAGCGCTGGAAAGAATGGAAAGAATACACCACTTCCTGCAGGACATACAGCAGCTGATAAGTTGAGTTGATATTTTTAAGTAGAAGTAAATTACATATCTATACAACTTTCTGACACCAGTTGGTTTGAAAGAAAAAAAATTTCACCGGAGTACCCCTTTAAAGAATTTTTTGTAAATTGTGCTCTATTTTATTTTATTTTTTTTGCTATCTTGATTATAAAATAATCCTGAAATCTTGCAATTTTTATTTCCACCACTAGGTCTACAACTAAGCCGAGACTTCCTTTTTTGTCTGTGGTGATAAGAGGAGGCTGCTGTTAATAATTAATAATAATAATAATTTTTATTTATATAGCGCCAACAGATTCTGCAGCACTTTACAATTCTGGGGTACATACATAGATAAAAATCAGACATTACAGAGATCTACATATAATTATCCATACATGAGGAGTGAGGGCCCTGCTCGCATGCATGAGCTTACAGACTATTAGGAGGGGGTGCGAGACAAAATGGCAGAGGGGCAAAGTGCTTCCTTTTTAGCATGGTCCGGCTGCTGTTAAGTCATCTGTACAGCATCACAGTATCAGTAGACTTCAGAACATAGATGGCACATAGATGGCAAGACAATAGCAGCTCCCTGTGGCATATCACTAAATGCTCAGGCAAGAGAGCAGCCACAAATAATATTGTACAAAATTTAAAATAGAAACAGAATAGAATAAAAGAACATGTTTTAGTATTTGGTTGTAAACAGTAAAAGAAAATCTAGCAATACTTTCTCTTTTAACAAAGCAAGGAAAAAAACAACTCACGCAGCTGTTTGTCATTAACCCTTCAAACGCTGCAATATATAGCGATCAGTGAAGGAAGTTAGTGACAGGAAAAGTACCTGTCACAGACTTAACGGGCCCCTTGCAACGTGACTGCAGGGGTCCTGATCATTTACACCAACAGCAAGAGGTTTAATGCTTACCTCTGTCTTGTCAGATCAGTATATGATCAGTATATGCAATTGATCAGTATATGCAATCTAATGATTGCATATATAAGTCCCCTGGGGGGCTTACGAATAGTGAAAAAAAAAAAAAAAGTTTTTTTTAATAAATCACCGCCTTTTATACCTTACAAATAAAAATATGCAAAAACAAACATATTTTATACTGTAGCGTGCAGAAACTGGCCGATCTATTAAAATATAACAATATCGTTCCTGCACGATGAATAGTAAATGGAAAATGAAAAGAAAAAAAAAAAAAACCAAAATTGCTGATTTTTTTTTAAATTACACATTAGATTACAGAAAAAAATTTAAAAAAGTGATAAAAAAAAAAACCTTTGCACCAATATGTCACCAATAAAAACCATAGATCACGGCGCAAAAAAAATTACACCCCCAAAAACTGTAGGTGAAAAAATTAAGGCTTCATAGTTCTTAGAAGGCGAGGAGGAGAACACTGCTTCATTGTGACCTGGACATCCATGCATCAATGACCTTTGGTCAAGAAAGGTTTTGGATTGTAAACTCATAAGAGCAAGGCTCCATCTAATATATCCCATACACGCTGTTTCACTCTATAACTGCACTGTGTTACCAGGGCTGTATTAACAGCTGCTGCTGCCCTAGGCACTGAACCTGAAGACGCCCCATCTACACGCACCTATTGGCGATACCAGACCTGACCAATACCACCATACCCCCCACCCCCCCTGGAAAAGACACCAGATTTGCTGGCAAGTCTGAACGGGAGGAGGGAAACTAAAAAAATAAAAACAAAAAAAAATAGTTTTTTCTGTCCCCCTGCTCCCTGGTGCTGCCCCCCTGCAAGGTGCTGTCCTAGGCACCGGACCACGGGTGCCTAGTGGTAAATACAGCCTGTGTGTTACCCAATATTATGGATAAACTGATGGCATTATATAGCAAATAATTAAAGTATAAGAACTCATTGTTCCAAGGATCATGGTTGACAAAGTTTACTATATGTGAAGTGTTAAGAGAGACCTCGAGATGTGCTTTCCCACAAGGCCACCTGACAATGAAGCAGTATGACTCACCATTTCTACCACAAGCATGTGTCACTTATTTTCTTCTGTAGGGGATAGAATCATGCGTGACCACCTGCTACATGTCACTCCTCTAAATGCTTCATCTTGGCACAAAAATAACACTGTACCTTTATTAAGGAAATCATCAATTGTCACAGCGCACCAAAACCCCTTATTATGTTCACAGGCAAATCTAGGTATTAAAAACCCTAATAATAATAAAAACATCCGAATACACGGACGTTGTTCTGTGGACTGGAACTGGGAGCTCCCAGCATCATGATTAATTATGATGTCGGAATCTCCTAAACAGTTTAAAACTTCATGTTAGTGTACTGACACAGTACATGGACAGCTGACACACAGTGTCAGTACACTGGCGCAAACTTTTAAACTGATCATAATTAATCATGATGCTGGGAGCTCCCAGGTCCAGTCCACAGAACACCGTCCATGTACAGATGGAATTCTATGGACGTGTAAATGACCCAAGCTCCTGAAGTGCAGCAAGCTGTAACACCTCCTCACTTCCCCTCCCATCCTTGACCCTGCTTGGAACTCCAGGTGCCAATCAAACAGGGAGGGCATAGAGAGAGGAAGCACTCAAGCTTGGAGCTATTCAGCTTATGTGTAAGTGGAAATGGGTTCCTTTAGTGGTTAGCCCTCATAGTAGCTACTATGCCAACTACACTGGTAGTTATGCCACAGCTGTATGGGTGGATTCACATTAAGGAATCCGCACAGAGAAGTTCCGATGGATTTCGTAGCTCGTACCCGCTCACGGCAACGCGCATCTCAACCTGTGCCATAGACACCATTTTATGGCCGGGCCCATTCCGCTGAAAGAATTGACATGTTAATTTACACGGGCAGAGATGCACGCCGCCGCAAGCAGGTACGAGCAATGAAATCCACTAGAACTTATCTGCACAGACTCCGTAGTGTAAACCCACCAATACTGTATGTGTAAAAAAAGGCAACCCTTTTTTTGCACTGTATACACAGTTTACAAAATAGACAAAACAGGAGATGGCAATGAATTTTAGTTATATTGTACCCCAGCACTTAGCGATGATATAAAATATATTTCTTCCAGTTCTAGTGGATGCCCCATGTAGTCCCATCAGATGTCATTATCCAGTAAAATAATTAAAAAAACAGAAAAAAAAAGCAGCATGCATTTAACTGCCAAGATATGCAACAGCGAAAACGAAGTCTGGAATTGTCTCCTCATACAGATGGGAGAAAGCAAAGGAGACTACTATTAAGGAAGCACAAAGAAGCACGCTCGCGAATCTCTAAGCACGGAAATAAGTCAAGTATGAAGCAATTTTAGCGAGTAGACAAACATGTTATCATCATGTAAAGGAAAAATGCAGATCAGATTTCTCTGGCTCATGAAGCGAGGGATTTTTCCATATAGTTATATTTAGAGTATTGATTAGAACCTCTTGATCTTTTTTTAGTGCAAAACAAAACACTCAGCTGTTGATGGTAAGAAAAGCCTAACTGCGGCAATGTCAGACATGTGGGCTACTTAGTGGCTTTCTTTAGTAGGGAAAATTAATTGGCCTTCCTGTGCCATCTGATATGATAATCGGCAATGGTTGCCACTTCACGCTAAGCTACATCGATAATCAGGGCTTCTCTAATATATCATGAAACGTACACTGATTATCCAAAGAGCAGCCATCTATTATACACAAAAGTGCTCATTGCACTCTGATTTTGATTTATTTACAGATGCACACAGTGTACAAACCTTCCATACATGCGTTCTGAGGACATGGGTCTTCATCATTTTGTTTTTAGATTCCAAAATGAATATTGCTTATAATATATAGTATTCACTTTTATGCATGCTGGGAATTGTGCTGCATCAGGCCATGTTCAGACCTTGTAAGAGACCGTCCAGGTCAAAGAAGAGCCGGTCTCAGAATAGATCATCCCGGCTGGTACTACAGTATGATGATGATCTCTAGCGCTGCTGAGTTCTGATATGGGCGCATCTGTGCGCGCCCGCATCAGAACTCCCCACTGCACACTAGTGATGTCACGATACCAGAAATTTGAGTTCGATACCAATACTTAATTTTTTATTTCGATACTCTATACCAATTCGATACCCAAGTATGAGAAAAAGCTACACCCCCAACTGTTTTTATGCTGTTATGGTCTTCAGGTCTGCACTATTATGGTGACATCAGGTTATGGGCTTTTTATTTTATTTTACTATCTTAGAAATAGTTTACATTTTTTTTTAAATAAAAGAGCTTAAAAGTTGTCCTACTCTGACTACTGTGACTACTCTTACCTTTCATGTTTTGCCCTGTATGGCTGTGGTGTGCGGGATTATTTTCTGCACTGTGATCTGCAGTTTTATTTGGTATCTTGTTTGTATATATGCGACCTTTTGATCACTTAATGAATTTTTTTGGGGGGTGTGATGTGACCAAAAATCATAGTAAAAATATAGTAACCTATATGTAGCTATCCCTCTCGTAGGTAGCCCACAGAGTAGTCAGCTCCCTGTAGTAAGCACCCCCTCCATAGTCAATCCCCCTGTAGTGCTGCAGACTGGAGAGGTGATTCTGCTGAGGGTTGTAGTACATCAGACAGGAAGTATTCACAATGCTGGGAGTGTTGGTGCTTGTAATATTCTGTTAGTTAAGATCCAGATGTCTACAGGTTATTGTGCCCCAAACAGGAAACATTATGGTGGGAATGTTAGTGTCCCAAGCAGGACTGATTATCTGCTGAGACTTGTGGTGCCCCCAGCAGAGGAGACCCCTTTAATAACATGTGAGATAGAAGAGGTTAAAAAAAAGAGAAAAAGAAGAACAAAGTGGGCCCCACAGGTATACACAATAATAAGAAAGGGTACTACCGTGTACCCTATACACTAATACCAATGGAACAAAACAAAAAATGACAGAAATATAATATATATAAATCACAGTGCACACCAATGAAATGTAATTAAAATAGCTTCATTAAGCCGGCTAATGGTGCGTTTACACAGACAGATTTATCTGACAGATTTTTGAAGCCAAAGCCAGAAACAGACTATAAACAGGAGACGGGTCATAAAGGAAAGATTAAGATTTCTCCTCTTTTCAAATCCATTCCTGGCTTTGGCTTCCAGAATCTGTCAGATAAATCTCTCTGTGTGCAGGCACCATTACAAAAGAAATGATAAAAGCAATTAAAATGGTATGAACGGCAGCAGCCTCATAATGCAGGCTGTGCTACACTACTACAAGTCTTGCCACATGCAAGCCTTTACCTAAGAGGACGATAGAGCAAACCGTCAGAAAATGCATAATGGTATATAACAAAAAAATTCTAATGATATCACATGCAATACTGACAAAATACCACCTGCTAAGTCTATGTCCCCATGTAGTAGTGGAGGAAAAAACTGCACGGGTATTGCCACCACGTCCTGACGAAGCCATAATATGGTGGCGATACCCTAGAGTTTTCTCCTCCACTACTACATGGGGACATAGACTTAGCAGGTGGTATTTTGTCAGTATTGCATGTGATATCATTTGAATTTTTTTGTTATATACCATTATGCATTTTCTGACGATTTGCTCTATCGTCCTCAGGTAAAGGCTTGCATGTGGCAAGACTTGTAGTAGTGTAGCACAGCCTGCATTATGAGGCTGCTGCCGTTCATACCATTTTAATTGCTTTTATCAGGAAGGAGAGATCACATATAGGGGAGGTGGGAGGGGTGGCATAATGCTGTCAGGATGGCCCTGGCCCGTCTTCCTGCTCTGATCAACCTTGGACACACACACCGGAGTCCTTGCCGGCAGAATGGAGAAAGGAGGCTATCATTACAGGAGCCGATAGGGTTAAAGACCACAACACAAGACATGTGTGCCTTATCATCCCCTGCACTGATAACCTCAGTGGGACAGCGTCAGCAACAGCTACATAGGCGGCACATGTGATCGCTATGTGCCGGCTATAGCTTATCACTGCTGTGAGCGGAGGGAGGGGAGGGACGGAGGAGGTGACACCAGGGGGCAGCACCCAGAGAACATGGCCAGCGCTCAGTTAGCCACCGGCCATGTTCTCTGCTTTCGATACCAGGAAATCCTGGTACCGAACCGTATTTTTGCCCGAAATATCGATAGTAGTATCGATATTTCGGTGCATCGTGCATCCCTACTGCACACTATAGAGCGTGCGGCCGCAGCCACTCGCTCCATAGTGTGCACTGACAGGGTTTTCTGCTACCGCAATTCAATGAATATCGGCCGCAGAAAAATGACATGCCTGTACCTTTTCAATAACTGTTACCCAACAGTTCTCTCTCTCCCAGCTTAGGGTCCTTTTACACAGCCCGACATGGGGCCATGCAAGGTCACAGACAAATGTGGCCTAAAGGGGTAGTTCACCGGAAAAAAAAAATCTTTCAAATCAACTGATGCCAGAAAGTGCCAGAGATTTGTAATGTACTTCTTCTAAAAAATCTCTTCCAGCTGCTGTATGTCCTGCAGGAAGTGGTGTATTCTCTCAAGTCTGACACAGTTCTCTCTGCTGACACCTCTGTCCATGTCAGGAACTGTCCAGAGCAGTAGCAAATTCCCATAGAAAACCTCTCCTGCTCTCCAGAGTGGAAAGGATACACCACTTCCTGCAGGACACACAGTACTGGAAGATTTAAGGCCCCGTTCCCACTGAGGAAAGGTAGCGGAATTCCGCGACGGAATTGTCCGCAGCGGAATGCCGTTAGCCTCCCGCTCATAATGGGAGTCTATGGGAGGTGCGCGCTCCTGCTCTGTACGCGCCTCCCATAGACTCCCATTATGAGCGGGAGGCTAACGGCATTCCGCTGCGGACAATTCCGTCGCGGAATTCCGCTACCTTTCCTCAGTGGGAACGGGGCCTTAGACTTTTTAAACAGAAGTAAAATATAAATCTCTGGCACTTTCTGGCAACCCCTTTAAACCATAAACGTAAACACTCATATGTTCCATAGGGGCAGAGGAGGGGTAAAGCCACTGCCAGACTGCTCTGGCTTATTGCCCCAAGAACAAAAGGGTCAGGTTTTGAAAATCCATCACGCCCAACCCTTCTCTTCACCAACATCATTGGATTCCACCAAAGTGTGGAATCACTCAGTGTGAACTGGCCCCTTTTTTGGGTCCAGAGCTCTTAATTACTCAATAAGGGTATGCACACGGACTCCTTCTTCCCGCTTAATTTCTTGGGGCTGACAATGGAATCCGTCCAAGCATATAATGGAGCCTATGGAGCCAGCGGAGAGGGAGGCGCGGGGATGAGTGACAGATTCCGCATAGAGTTTTCAGCGAGAGTATACTGTGTAAATATACCCTTACTTAGGAGAATAAGAGACAGGGCAAAAAAAAATGCTCCTCGACACAGTGATCACCAAGATTATAGAGCTAACCAGAGCATTGATTGTCAACCACAGCCCTCCTCAAGCAGGTGATTGTTCAAGCTCAACTTCTGTGCCCTGCATGTTCACATCACTTACATGAATGGGATGTGGGAACGAGACCTTTCCTGTGACATACATGTACATAATAATGTAAGACAGTGTTCACATCTGTTCTATCTGCAGTAGAGAGATATTAGTGATTCCCAAGACATGCACAGAAAATATACTGTAGCTAGAGAACTTCCAACCTTTGTTACTGGGCTAGGATCAATGAGCAAGAGTTGCTAGTAGTTTATTGTTTCTAGTTTGCTTTACGTTAGAATTCCTTTAGTTATGGGGGTGATAATGCACAAGGGTTGACGTGCTAAAAATTAAAACCATGTGAACCAGCAATACACATGGTAAAAATGTCCTCCATCAGCAGCTGTACGTTATTATCTGGTGTAACCGCCCAGATAAAGTGGCGTATTAGCATACTGTGAATGCCCACTCTTGGATGGATCACACTATATCATTAGCATAATTAGTTAAACTTTTCCTGAACATTATACGGCAGCTCCAGCAAATAAAAATTGAAAGCATCCAGTGTTTCCATTCATACTTTGTCAGGCTTTGAAGAACTTTAATGATAGCGTAAATGAAACTGCCTAACCATAAACAACAGAAATGAGTTTAGTAATGAAGTTTTACTGTGCAACAGAACTGGGTTTGCTATATCTCTGAATTATTACATGGACAAGACCAGCATAATGAAAGGATTATAGCGTACCGCATATTCACTGAACACTGTGACCCTCACCACGCTGCCAAGTAGGACCTTATTCCACAGCCGGTAACACTATGAGCTATGTCGCTTCAGTTGTGGGATACAGTGTCATCTTATAGTAGCAAGCAAACAGAACGCAATATTTTTATATTACTTGTAGCACAGTTACATTCTGTTATAGCTTCAAAACCCACATGAATAAAACACCTCTTAATTTCTTAAAGTGCACCCCACCTTTAGAACTATTCTGCAAATGATAGAACTGCATGAAAAAACAGCGGAAAAACGGCACCTGGGAAAAACATCAATCTATCCTAACATTACCAGGAATGGGATAAATTAAAAAGACTGCCGGAAGAGTCACATATCTCTATGGTGGTTTAAGTTCTATTTAAAAAAAAAAAAAATGTTTTGGAAAAGTGAAAAATATTACATTCACTATGTGGCAACCGGGCATGAGGGTAAAAGGCAAGATGCAGAGGTATGTAGACACAGTTTCCATTTGTGTTATTTCTTCAAGGAAATAGGAACTGTTCCCCAGGGGAAGCAATAACACAAAGTATATTTAAACTTTATAACCAGGCTGGACTCTTCTTACTTCAATTTAGGCAACATGTTTGCAGATTCACAAAGCAAGTCTACTGGTGTGGTCCCTTACCACAAGGTGGCCAAAACAGTCCAAGTGCGCGTTTACAAATCAGTCATATACGGTCCATAAGCTGAAACAGTTTAAGGCTATATTCACATGTTGTAAGAGACCAGCCGTTCCGTGACCTGGCCGGGTGATGGAACGGCCAGTCTCAAAAAAGATCATCCTGGCGATGATCTTTGCCGCCACTGAATTCGGATGTCGGCGCATTCGTGCGCCCACATCAGAACTCCTCACTGCACACAATGGAGAGTGCGGCCGGAGCCACGCGCTCTATTGTGTGAGCTGACAAGGTTTTCTGTGGCCGTTATTCAATGGAAAAGCGGCTGCAGAAAACTGACATGTCAGTTTCTTGAGGCGCTGCTAAGGATCCTGGACGGAGTGTATACTATATGTGTACACTCCAGCCGGGATTCCCTCAGCCTTCAGCACAACGCAAGTTCCGTACTAATCACGTCCGTGATTACTACGAACTTACGTTGTGCGAACATAGCCTAAAGCTTTATGCTACTGTACTGATATAGCCGTATCAGTTGAGATTCAGCTGTTTTAGAGCTTACTGCATCATAATAATTAGAGTATGTGGTATGTGCAGGGAGTTCCGAAAGAGTTGAAGAGTTTACTCCATGATATACAGTCAGCCTATGGACCGTATTGTCACGGATGTGTGAATGCGGCCATACACCTTAGATTTATGTCGGCTGAACCCGACGCTCACCAGTCTATAATGATTGCCCCTCTCCGACCAACCACCGACAGATGATGTCAGTGATGTCTGGGGTCAGCCGCCATAGAGAACACAGGAACGTTTGGCCGTGACGAACGTTCCTGTGTATGGGGACGATAGGAGACATAACTGAAGGCTGGACAATTGTTCAGCCATCAGTTACTGAAGGTGTATGGGGGCCTTTGGTCTAGAAATAGTAATGGGAGACTTTTATCAATGTTTTCATCAAAAAACTAGCACAAAAAAAGTTGCTATTTTATATTAAGTTACTCAAATTTTGTGCAAGACACAGGAAAAGTCACAGATTAATAATTTCCCCCACTGCCTTTCTGAGAGTACAAAGGGATTCAAAGGGTTATCCAAAAACAACTTTAAAGTGAATAAAGTTGAAATGCAATACCACACATTGCTGAGTTGCAAAAAAGAAGATTTTTGCTGTCCTGGACAACCTCTAACTTCAACTGTGGTATCCCATCACACTGAACAACTTATACAGCAGTACTGTTAAATGTATGTTCAGGTTTGTATTACAGTATCCTAATGGTATGGCAGCCCAAAGCATTGTCCACCAACCCAGAACTAGGGGGGAGGGGAGGGTTATTATTGTTCTACACCTTACTTAATGTGTATATTTTAAAGACTGTGACTTTTTTACTTCTACAAAACAGACAGCTGAAAACTTTTGTGAACTTTCAACTTTGTGATTTTGCATCCTTCATGTATGATTTATGATCTTTTTTTTTTTCGACAGAAGCCACTCTAGCCTGGACCATACAGTCAACTCAATGCCAATCACTATACCTAGCATGACAACTTGCACCTCAGTTAATGCCGCTAATCTGTCCTCTGCCTTTGTCTGGCTGCTGCTTGGATCTCTAACCAGGAAATCTACTATGTTTGAAACTGTCAAGCAGCTGCAATAAAACTTTTGGTTTGCAGACCACAAGACGTGGAGTAGTACATGTTTCCCTCCCACAAACACAGCATCTCTTCATCTCCCCTATGGTAAAGGGAAGCCTGTGAAATTCAAATTGACAACAAATTCTGATGCACCAGCCCCAAAAATACAGAAGCACTGTACAGAATACATAGTATGTGTTACCTGTTATCCTCTACTCATCAGTAGAATCCTCTTGCACTCCAGATAGTCCCAGCTCAATACAACTAGAATTTTTTTTCACTATCCAGTGTGTAAACTCTATTTCCTTTGATCGTAGCTTGAACCACCATTGTGGTTTATCTTCTGCTGAGTTATAAATATCTGCAGAAACTTGTCCACATCAGATGTGTGCATGGAGAAAAGGCTGTACAAAAATGTGGCAGGAAGTCATACCTTAGTGCACATTTACTAACCAGCATCATGCCATTGACTGTCCACATTAAAAAATGGTTTATTTTTGTGGCCTGCTGGTCCCCTGGGAAATTGCTTGGCTCACTATTCAAGCTCATCAAGCTCAGTACAGAATTAGAAATGGCAAGCCCTAAATTTATAGCGACTCTGTACCCACAATCTGACCCCCCCAAACCACTTGTACCTTCGGATAGCTGCTTTTAATCCAAGATCTTTCCTGGGGTCTGTTCGGCAGGTGATGCAGTTATTGTCCTAAAAAACAACCTTTAAACTGGCAGCCCCATGCCCAACGGGCGGGGCTTAGACTGTGTATGCATTAGGCTGGCACAACCTCTCTGTCCCTCCTTCCCGCCCTCCTCATCATTAGGAATGCTACAATTAGGCAGATTGTCTCCTATTCCTCAGCTGTGTGAATACTGAACATGGGCTGGATCGTTAAGCAGCTGTGCAATGTTCAGACAGGAGAAAATGTTCCAGTGGCATTCTAATGATGAAGAGGGTGGGAAGGAGGGATGGAGGAGCGGTGCAAAGTTAAGGCACAGATACTCCCATTGGGCACCAGGCTGAAAGTTTAAAACTTGTTTATTTTAGGACAATAACTGCATCACCTGCCGAACGGACCCCAGGACAGATCTTGGATTAAAAGCAGCTATCTGAAGGTACAAGCGGTTTGTGGGCGGGGGGAGTGTCAGATTGTGGGTACAGAGAAACTTTAAGTATACATGAGTTATCTAAGCACTATGTGTATGGAGATGTCACATCATGAAAATGCATTGGTTTGCACAGCAATAACTTTTGTATTCCTTTTACAATTTGTTAATAGGGTTGGGCCACCATTCAACAGTATTGTACCTGTCTCTGTCAGCAACCTTTCAATGGACAATGGAGAGTGCGCCCATATCAGAATTCACTAGCAGTGAAGATTATCCAGCTGGTAACACCGTCCGTTCTGAGATACGGTCAGGTCACAGAACGTCTGGTGTTATACGCCATGTGAATATGGCCTAAAAGTGGAAAAGAATGGTTGCATGTTTCATTAGTAAAAGGGCTTCTGAACTGGTCGCTGCCATTCCAGTCCTCTGTTGGCTTTGTGTACATGACTGCAGCTAAAGAGCCCCATACAACTTATCTGTTGGCCATAGCTCCCGCTTGCAATGATGTCTGTAGAGAAAGGGGTCAGGCATAATGAAAAATCACTGCCTGACCGCTTTGCTCTCAGAGAGAGAGGCCGCCAGAGCTGTGGCTTACCCCTCCCCATAGAGGACGGGAGGAACAACTAATCAATCAGCTTTCAATTATTAAAGGTGTGAGGGGACCTTCATATAGCTATGTCACTGCTGCACAGGGGTTATGTGCTGCAAACTGCTGAGGACAGTGAATGGCTGAGGGTGATCATGGGGGAATATGGGGATGTCATCATTACAGCCTAGTAAACCAAGTTGGTGAGAAGGAAAACCTCTGTTACTAATGAATCTAATATAGATGTGCAAACTGAAAAAGACATTACTGTTTGTGTTCGCCAGGAAAAGATGTAGAGTGTTAATGCTCTCACTGCAGGATATTACACTGTACACCGATATATAATTTCATACATGCTCCTATTTTCTGAAAACTCAAGTAACTGGAAAGGTACTTACCGAATTCATTCATCAACGCTCTGGCCTTTGAGACGAATGGTCCCACTTCGCTTGGGTGCATTTTTGCTCTTTCCTTTAAATCTGCTCCTATAAGAAATAAATTGACAATGAAAATCCAGAGAAAACAATAAAGTAGTAAAATGGACTGTTAGTAAGTTATATCACACATCAAATAACTTTCTACAATCACATCCGACAGAAAAAAGTTAAAATGAATATCCATCTAATAAATTATTGTCTTTGTCAAGAGGAAATTTCTGCGCTGATTAATGTCAAAATAAAATTTTATAAGGGTGGAAACTAGAGATGAGCGAACCTGGAGCATGCTCGAGTCGATCCGAACCCGAACTTTCGGCATTTGATTAGCGGTGGCTGCTGAAGTTGGATAAAGCCCTAAGGCTATGTGGAAATCATGGATATAGTCATTGGCTGTATCCATGTTTTCCAGACAACCTTAGGGCTTTATCCAAGTTCAGCAGCCACCGCTAATCAAATGCCGATCGTTCGGGTTCGGATGGACTCGAGCAGGCTTTTAGCCTTAGGGCCCATTCACACTAAGCAAAACAGGTGGAAATTCCAAGCGGGAACCGCGCCACAGACTCTGCTTGGAATCCCGCCTGCCTCACTGTCTGTGATGTCTCTCTCATGTGATGTTTCTCTCTCAACTGCCAACAGCTACATTTAGGTGTTAGGCAACTGGACAACTCCTCTCCTTCAGCGATGACTGTCTTCTGCTACAGCCCAATCATGCAGTTTGTCTATCCACTCAGAAATAAATTCAGAATATATTAAAAGTTTGTTCCAATACTTGCAATATATTAAAAAAAAGTAATTTTCAACAGTTTTTTCTTACTGAAAAGTGCACTGAAAACACCCATAAGTGTTGTATAGTATTCAGGAGAGTTGTCTTGTAGTGTGTCATTATGCAACGTTTCGAAGGGAAACACCCCCTTTGTCAAGCGTCAAGTGCGTACAGGAAGACACCTGTCCGCGCACCAGTGCAAGCACTCAGGGAATGGCCTGCAGCTGCACATCACTCGGAATCCCACAGGAGGATTTTCCGGTGGGCACCGTAGTGATGTGCAGCTGCCGGACAAGATTATAGTGTCGGTAGTTCAGATGAATGTGGATCCCCCAGGAGCGTTGGGCACCAGGTGGCTGCTCTAACCACTTATAACCTGCCCCTGCGGGAACCAGAAGATAGTATTTGTATTTTGAAAACAGATGCGGCGCACACCCGGCAAAGTCACGGCAGCGGCGCAAGGGGTTACAACCACGGAGCAGAAGGTGGACAGAGGGCGGAACAAAGGAACGAAAGGCAGGGAGAGGCGAGACCAAGACCACACAGGCGGCACTTCACCTGGGCACGAACGCTCTCGGCCCCGCCTCTTAGACGCGGCATCTACTCAAGTAAACTTTGTTTTTCAGCCGAAAGAAGGTACAACCAGCGTGGCAAAACATACCAGGAAAGCACTTCACATAAGCTACAAGCAGGTATAAGTAGTTGGGGGGGGGGGGCAGTGGGTACAGAGTCGCTTTAAAAGCTATGGACACCTTTGCACCTTGATTTTTGTATTTATTTATTTATATCTTGAATGCAAAATTAAAGTGTCACTGTCGGGAAAAAATTTTTTGCAGAAATCTATAGTCCAGGCGATTTTAAGAAACGTAGTAATTGGGTTTATTAGCCAAAAAATGCATTTTTATCATGAAAAAGCAGTTTGAAGCTCTCCCCCCGTCTTCATTGTTCTCCTATAGAGAGCTAAATAAAACACCAAAAGAGGACAACAAAGAGTTAATCTACAAATACCTCACCCTTTACCTCTCTGAGCTCTGATTACAGCATTCACCCAGCTCCATGCCTGTAATCCTCTGTTATCTGCTTTCTGCTGTCAGCTAACTCCCTTCTTCCTCCTCCCCCCTCCCCTCTCTATAGACCAGACTGGGTAAGTCTGATGCAACAAATCACAATTTCCTGACTGGGGGCACAATTTGGTCTACTGCGGGTGGCCAATTTTTTTTTTTTTGAAAATCGCAAATTCGATTTTCAAAAAAAAAATTCAAATTGGGATGACAGATGAAAAATGCAAACAGTCCTTAGACAACCTAATACACATAGCACCAAGCTGACTACCTAATGGGATTCAAATTTTCAATTTAAAACACAACACAGTTAAATATATTTGATATTAATCTGTCCGATATTGAAATATGAAGTTTTGTCAGGCAAAGATTTAGATTTGTGTGCAAAAGGTTTTTTTTTTTTTTCTTTATTTAATTTGGTCATTTTCTTTTTTAGTTCCCAGAAAGTTCCAATTCAAGTCTACAGAGTCTGAATGTTATTCCATTATATTCAGCTTCTTTCCTGTATTTCTCAGATTGTCATGTATCCTGACTTCTCGTGCTCTGTTTTACTGACCATGGATCTTTAGCCTCTAGAATTTTCTAATCTTTGAATTAGTTTGCATTTTTACCTAAGGCATAAAACTAAAAAATATTCCTGCATAATTTTAACAAAAAATGCACAGTGGTACGAAGCAAACGCGTCACATGTGAACATATCCTTACTGTGCTGTTATCTTGTTGTATTAGTAATTTAAAGGGGTTATCAGGTTAGGTGATATGTTGAATCACCCCCCTCTTGGAGGCTAACAATTCATTCCATAAATGTCATTACTTTTTCAGTCTCATTCTCCCAGTTCTGAGCATGCTGCTTTCTGCTAAAGACACAGAAAACTGTATCTGAGCTGTTCAGTCTGCCTCTGCTCTTAACCTCCTCTTACCTGGCTGCCTGTTTATGCACTGTTTCTTCACAAAAAACATGACCTCAGATTACCATCCCAGCTTCAAAATGCATTAACCGACAACCAAGGATGTTGTTGAGAGGGGGCTGTTGAGGAGGGGGTTGAGAGACGGACAAAACAGCTCAGATACAGTTTTCTGGGGTTTTTCTGTTTGTTTGTTTTTTAGCAGAAAGCAGCAGCTCTGATCTGGGGTAAGGAGACATAAAAGGTAATGACATGTATAGAATGAATTGTTGGTCTCCAAGAGGAGGGATGATTTAATGTACATTTTACATAACCGGATAACCCCTTTATCGATTAGTGACTATTATAGACAAAATGGTTAGATCAATGAAAACAGTATAAAAATAAAGATTAGAGATGAGTGTGATAAGTCGGATCACTCAGCATTTCAATATCTGTGGCTGACAAAGTTGGATGCAGCCCTAAAGTTTTTCAGTCTTGAAAACATGGATACAGCCATAGGCTGTCAATCATGAGACAGAGCATAAAATCTGCGACAATTAAAGCTTCAGGGATAAATTCTACGGAGATTTAATGTAGAGAAACTCGCGGCGTGTATGCTACGTAGTAACATACCCTATCGGCACACTCAAACGTACAAAATCTGATGAAAATCATGTCACTGCACCTTTAGGGTGGTTTCATACATGCCATTTTGATGCAGTTATTAAAGCCACTGCCAGGAATGGATCGGTAGGAGAAGATAATAAACAGGAAGGCGCCTATTTTTCCTTTCTTTCTCTTTTCTTTTTTCAAACCACTTGGCTTCAAAAACGGCATCGAAGTGATGGCTCATTGTATTGTCAGCTGAATTTCTTTTTTTAATGCTTAGAGGGAATACGTTTTTCATTGCATGTTTTGAAGATGAGCTTACATAAGAGGAAGCAGTCACTAAACTGTGTATTTAGACTAAGAAGTTCCAATTTTGTCAGCAAATTATCTGGGAAAAAGCTGTTTATAACGTTTATTTCAGCTTTTTCAAAAAATAACCGAGTAAGAATAACAGAGCAGAAAAGGGAGCTTGGAATGTTTCCAGACGATAACCATGGCCGTCAGGCACAGACTCCCTAGCTTGCTTACTCGTTTTTGAAGTACAAGGAGTAATTCGTAGATCAGTCTTATCTATTTGAATATATTATGATCACAGAGCACTGACGCATTTTTACATTTTTCCTTTCAGCACTTTCAACTTGAAGGAACATTTCCATAATCACTGTTGAAAATGGGAATGTGTACCTTAGATACAAAGCAAATCTGCAACATCTGACCAAGGAAACAAAGGGACTGAAATATACTCCTCACTCTACACATGCTTTCCTTGAAAACATAAACAGTTCTTGCAGCTACATCTTAGCAGTGCCTATATGCACGTAGCCAGCCCACAAATTTCATCCTGCATGTCTACAGGGGATTCCTCACGCTCACAGAAAATATGTTGAAAATCTCAAGTGTTAATGCTGAAATATTTCTAGTATTTTAAAGGGGTCACCCATTCATCACTTTCATGCCAAAAGACCAGAAAGGCTATTCATAGTTGTTTTAAAGTTATTTAGAGTGTTTCTAGAATACTGACACTGTAAAAGCATAGAAAAATGTGTTTTTTTGGGGGGAGAATGAAGAAACATACAGCTTAAACAATAGTAACAAGTTAATGTATGTGCGTACTACTATTTATGACTGGCAGTGGTTTTACAAGTGATTCTCTCGGTTTCTCTTGTGATATAAGTCATCAGGACCTAAAACACTTGTGCTCCTTATTTTAAACCTTTGCATAAATGGCATACCACACTAGATCTGGAGGTTATCCCGAGTTAGGAAAACATGGCCACCTTCTTTCACAGACAACATGATTCTTGTCTCCAGTTCAGCGGTGGTGCTGTCTCTGGAAGAAAGTGGCAAGGTTTTTCTAACTCTGGATAATCCCTTTAACCCCTGGATAGTTCCATGGATTTGTGGTTGGCTAAAGGACAGATATCAGAAGGCTGTTGTTAATGGAGTGTATTGTGAGCAGAGATGGGTTGCCACAAGGGTCTGTTCTGGGTCCTGTTCTTTATAATATGCTTGTAAGTATCATAGGAGAAGGTTTGGTAACCATGGTAACCAAGGTAATCAAGTCCTATCTAATACAAAATAGTATCTATAAATGCTAAAAAATCATGGCATAAAAAGTAAATCTATACAGCTATACAGGTCAGAACAGAGCAATAAGAATATTAATTTTAAAAAGTAAAAAAAAAAATTAAAAGTACATTGACCCCTAGAACCCAGAGGAAAAAAAAAGTTCACATTTACTATAACTTGCATGGTATAAAAGCAAACCTTTCCCCCATTTTTTTATCTTTTTCTTTTCTTTTCTTTTTTTTTTCTTTTTTTTTTTTTGGGGGGGGGGGGGGGAGTTTTACCCAAGAAGCATTTTTTTTAAGTTTTGGCATATATTTTACAGTAGAATTAAAAGGAGTCATAAGACTTCTGGTAGATGCTAGAAAAAAACTTCCAGCAGATGTGGTTGGTAAATCCTCAGTAACTGAATGTATGCGTGTCTGGGATAAACATATACTGTATCTATTTATAAGAAGGGAAATAAGTAGAGATGAGCAAACCGGGTTCGAGTCGATCCGAACCCGAACGTTCGGTATTTGATTAGTGGTGGCTGCTGAACTTGGATAAAGCTCTAAGGTTGTCTGGAAAACATGGATACAGCCAATGACTATATCCATGTTTTCCACATAGCCTTAGGGCTTTATCTAACTTCAGCAGCCACCGCTAATCAAATGCCGAAAGTTCGGGTTCGGATCGACTCGAGCATGCTCCAGGTAACTCATCTCTAGAAATAAGATAAGGGCAGACTAGATGGACCAGGTCTTTTTCTGCTTTTTCTTCTGTTTTTATGTTTTGATACAAAATATAACAGTTTACCCCCATAACCATCTGTCCTGGTTATATTACAGACACAAATGCAGGCCTGATTAAAGTATATTGGAAAATGGTAGAACTTTTTATAGCACAAAGCAACAACATTTTATTAGCAAAAATAACAGAATTCTCCTTTAATGTTGGAAAAGCTCTACATTGCAGTATAGTTTCCGAAACTACTGAGGTAGTGATATTCCATCATCAGTATCCAGGCCTCTTTTCTAAGATCGACTCAAGAGAATGCTTGATTTTTTTTGTTTCCGTTTCAAAAAAATTATAACAACATTGCTATGGGACATATTATCCAAGTATTCTGTGCACTAAAAAAGAATAACATTTCTGCAGATGCAGAAGGAGCAGAATGGAAAACAACCAGCTGAGCTGTGTATTACAGAACAAAATATGAATGTCAATTTAACAGTTGTCATTTCTAAGGTTACTTTAAATATTTAACCACGCAGCTTGACATACAACCTCTGCTTGACAATTGGTTTATGCATCAATAATTGTACCTCCAAAGCCAATTCCATACTAGGAGTTGTGTGCACTGGTGATTCATGCAGAAACCCCTTATTGCTCAGCAGATGTTATTGCCAGTCACGGGTAGCAGGCATTCTGTTTATGGCACTCATCCGCTCAGATTTTCCTATCTGCCGCCAGGTCCTGTTGCACAACTATACCATAAACAATGTGGACATTTATCACTTACTGTACAGCATCTCGGAGAAAATTTACTATTCATTACGGAAACCCTAAGGTACTGAACTTTAAATAGCAGATGAGCTGGGAAGTTAACTATATATGCAGGCAAACTTACAGTATGTTCAACTTTGTTACTGCGTTCATTCTGAAAAGAGCACTGTAAATTGAGAATATTGAGACCATAGTTATTCTGCCCTGTGCTCAAATGAAGCAGAATTAGGCTATGTTCACACTACGTAAAACTACGGATGTAGTTCTTGCCGCAGAACTACGGCCGTAGTTTTGAGGGGTGGGACATAGCCTTATTTTTAATAGGATCCCGGCCGGAGTGGACACACATCATATGCGCTCCGGTCGGGATCCCGTGCAGCGCCGGAAAAAACTGACATGTCAGTTTTCTGCGGCCGGAATTCAGTGAATTCCGGCCGCAGAAAGACCTGTCAGTTCACACAGTGAAGCAAGCGGCTCCAGACGCTCGCTTCACTGAGGGCTATGGTAAGCTCTGATGCGTGCACGCGCTGATACGCCCGCATCAGTGCTCCGCGGCCGGAAACATCACCCGGCCGGTACTTAAGTAACGGCCGGGATGATCCGGGCTGAGACCGGCCGGGGTCACGGAACGGCCGGGTGTGCACGTTGTGTGAACATAGCCTAAAAGTAGAAATGAATCAGATTTTGTAGTGGAATTACAAACTCCCATTGACTTCTATAGATGTTTGCTGGAAGAATTTGGATCTGCATCAGAAATTTACCAGCGGAAATTACTCATTGAACTCAAAATCAGCTTGAGGTTATGTTCACACGATGTACTAACAGCAACCATTGTTTGGCACACAAAACAACAGCCGTTGTTTTACACATCACAGAACGGCCGTTGTTTTAAACATGACTGGGATAAACAAATATCTATATATCCATCTATATATCTAACATACTGTATATTTATAAACATATATAACATATATTTGTAAACATATATCTATCCTAAGATAATAAGAAGGGAAATACAAAAAGGGCGGACTAGATGGACCAAGTGGTCTTTTTCTGCCCACAATCTATGTTTTAAATGAAAAATCGCAGTCTATGGACAATGACTGAGAATTATCCTTTTCTTTATGTAAGGAGGTCTCCACCCAAACAATATTTATCAAGAACCTAGAAATAAACAGGGGGAGTTGGGGGTGCAAGTGTATGTAATAGTCTTGAACCAAGCTGCTCACACCTGGGGTACAGTTATATATATCCACATCCACAGAGCCAAATATGGCCCATGTTGGATTTCTTGGTCCAAAGTTGGTCAGGTGCCGGTCACATGATGTAGCACTTTAGTTACACTTTAAGCAGTGCCGAAACAGTCCTGCATCTATCGCCATTCACAAGCATGGCAATTTGCGACCGTCATTTACAGAAGAGTTACATCCATCCCCCAACTCTCTGACAGTCAGGTAAACCTCATGCAGATTTCCCTCTTCTCACCCCCTGTCCAGAGGATCCTGTCCTCTACCTCCCACTCTGCTTCTACAGCTCCCAAGATCCCTATTATAACATGCTATTGTCCTGTATAGACTATGCCTACTCCAACCTTTCCCTCCCCTTAGGAACACACATTACTATTTTACCTATAAAAAAAAAAGTATGAATTCCTCCAAGACCCTATTCATACAACTAGTATATGCTGAAGCAATATGATATACTGTACATTACAATATGTCAGTTTCTCGCAGCACCGCTAGGGATCCCGGCTGTAGTGTATACCATGTGTATACACTCTGCCCGGGATTCCCTGCCTGCAGCACAACGTAAGTTCCGTACAATTCACAGCCGTTGCAACAACGGCTGTGATTACAGCAGAACTTATGTTGTGTGAACATGGCCTGACATTGTACAAAAAAAAAATTATATAAAAATTATTATAAACAATATGCAGATGTTCCTTACTGTCTCTGTAATGTAAAACCCTGTTGCGTTGTGAGTAAAGCTTGAGGTGGGGGGAGGATAATGTTGAATTATAAAGGAGATAATTTTTGTTAATAATTTTAAATCCTTATAAAGAAGGTTTATAGGATGTAGGATTGAGGCAGGGCTGGATCTTTACCCTGTTCAGCTAAAGGAATTGATCTTTGGGGAGGCCATGCCGAATTTAGAAGGTTAAGGTAAAATATCTGTGATATTCAGCTGAGAAGCCACTTGACCCTCTTCATTTTTATACTTTCATCCTATGTTTATGATCCTGCAGTATAAGCAGCCAGAAGTTGTGCCTTACACTCTGTATTCTCCTTTGCGAGGTTTTCTTTAGACTTGTTAATGACATTGATCTTGACTGACTAAACAAACTAAAACCTATCAGCATACCGATACACTATAACGCACTTAATATCAATTGTGGATGCACTCCCATGAAAGAATGCAAATTAACAAATGATAAAACTCAGATTAATGGGATTTACACCTGAATTCCCAGATATATCATCTCAAAACTACAAAGTAATCGACTAAAATTTGATTTTTTTTCCAGGTGTCTTTAGTCTATCATTAAAATATTAATAATAAAAATGTACCATCACCTCCATAATATGAAAACTAGGCAGGTAGAACATTTTACACTATTGGTATAAAGAACAGACGTTCATAAAATGGCAATAACCACAGGCATCTATACTACTCCACAGTTCATATCCATTTTGAACAACAGCCTTCCTCCTGAACTAGAATGGAGTCTAAGTAATCCTTCTTCAGCCCACTATCGATTTGGCTTTAAATTGAGAAGTCCCATCTCCTATGAGATTTCCCTATCCGCTCTCCTCAATAACTACCTTTCTGAGACGGTTACTGTATGTCGGTGTGTGATCCTTGGAGCTGTGTGCAGAGACCTCAGCAAAAGAACAAAGGCAGAGGGAAAACTTGGATCAAAATTTTTCCCAGATTAAGACGTTTATAGATTCTCTATTGATATTGTTTAAAATTTCCACTGGCAGAGTAATGGATTGTTGGCAAGGCAGCCATGATGTCCAATCATAATGGATAATATTACCATCTATGGTTGGGGGGAAAGCTTGAGAGGGCACTAGAAATGTAAGAACCCTAAGTAGTTTGCGGCAAATTTTGTAGTTTTATTACTTTATCTAGTTTTAGTTTTTAGTAACGATGTTGTAGTATTACTCAGTCATCAAGATGGTATTATTAATAACTTCAAAGTCCAGATCAATCACTGGCACTACAAGCGTACAATAATATGGCTATAATATACAGGTGACACTGCTCTTATCCGTATGGTGCTGTCATCATAGTCCATGTATTCCAAAAGTAAAGAGAAACCTCAGCGGCACTCACCATAAAAAACACCTTTATTGAAGTATGAACGCTCTTATCAGAAATATAGAGGACGCTACCTCACGGCCCACGACCATTTCACGCCCTCCGGCGCTTTCTCAAGGCATTGAGGTAGGCTGGGAAGGAGCGTCCTCAATGTTCCTGCTAAGTGTTTTCATACTTCAATAAAGATGTTTTTGATGCTGAGCATTCTCTTTACTTATGGAATTATTGGTAATACTGGCCTTTGTATGCAAAGTTCTGTTCAGTAAAAGTACGGGGATATTTGCTCCTCGTCTGGTGGCGTTGTTTAGTACCTATATGACTGTATTATTTAGGCTTTGTTCACATCACAATTTGCTGATAATAATGTTAGCATCCAGTCAAAACAGGCTGCTAGAAAGGGCCCTATTAACTTCAACAGACAAAATGTGGTTAGCTAGCGACTATGTTTGAAAAACTTTCCGAGAATATGTGTGTCTGGGCTTGGAAAACGGTTGAAATGTAGTCACTAGGTGGCTACATTTGGACCATTAAAGTCAACGTGGCCCTTGCTTATCTATGTCAGCATCCCATTTTTACAGGATACCAACATATCCATGTGAGATATTACCAAAATGATGTCTACCTACCCCTGTGATGTCTACCTACCCTTAGATATTATTATACAGGACACTGCCTGGAATGCTAAAACTAGCAGTGGTACTAATGTATTCTACAACTATAAATTAAACAGCTTAATAGTCAAATACAAACATAATATAGCATACTATATTTTGATGATACCACCAGGTCCCATGTCGATACACGTTCTATCATCCCTGAGCTTAGGTTTAAATGATCCATAGCTTTGCTATTACAATAATTGAAGAACAGATTTCACAATATTTTATGTATTTATAGATTTGGTAAATGGAGCAAGGTGCATTATTAGGTGATTGATTTGGATAAAGGTCTAACTAACTGGAGGGACTGAAAGAATTAGCTTCAAGATATACATTATTGTACCAAACTCAGTATGCTTTTATTCATTCAGCTTCCACTTGTTTCATTTCACAACTTTTTTTCATTATTAACTGGAATGAAAGCCAAAGAGACAGATTATGCTTTACTGCAGTCTACTGTTTCCGAGCGTGAACTGGGAAAACCTCAGGGTAATATGACATTATTCAGGCTTATGTGTCTCATTTACAGCAATGATGTAATACATTAAACTAAACAGAAATTTGATACGAAATATGTATAGCTTTAGGTCTCTAAGCTGTTGCTTGCAACTTGATATAATAGCTTTGCTGTCAGGAATCCTACGTGCAAAAAGACATACTTCCTTTACATGTTCTGATGCAATTAACAAACAATAGCCGTAAGTTATGCCAGTCTGTGCCTGCTTTACAATGATAAAAATCTGTGAATCATGCATAATTGCACTGAAAATTTAAGGGGGGAAAAAAATAGTAGAACAGTACATCTTACAAGAATCCTCCAAATCTACAAGGACAATTGCCTGCAGAGGTTAAGCATCTTCTGCTATGTACTCACTGCTCACTGTGGATTAGGGGAAATGGTCTCTTGAGAAACTCCGTGCAGACAGCTCCAAGATATGATATACTGAACTACACACGGGTTTTCACATCTCCTCAAGTCACAAGACAAAATCAAGTTCCAGAACCATTCCATGAACCTGTGTTTTTAGCAACAAGTCATCTAAATAAAAAAGTTGAAACAGAAGAGGACACCGCACTGAATTACTGGTCTTTGTCAAGGATCAGGAAAATTAATTGTGCAAGAGTATTGTTATTATTTAAATTGATCACACAGCCAGGGGCGCTGCAAGCACTAGGCATTTGCATCTCCAGGCAACTTCCAGCCTTCACTGCAGCTTTGTCGGACACAGGTGCAGTCAAGTAGAATGACAGAGTGTGGAGCTGTCACTCACAGGCTGCAGGCACATAAGGCCTCCAGCCTGTAAACCGATGGGACACGATCCCCATACTAGAAGGCGCATTGATCTGATGTCAACTCTCCTGCCTAGGGATCCCATTACCTAAGGAGTAACGCTGGAGCATTATTTGTGAATGAGATCACAGTATGGGCATTATTAGCCAGTGGGCGGTACAGTTGGGGCCATTATTCCCATATGATACTAATGTGGTCACCATACTCAAGTCAAGTCGCAGTTGGAAGTAGTTGTCATGGTCTTCTGAGTACAATGGAGAAGAGAACAACTCCAATCAGAGAAGACGTCATCTGTGAGTCACTGAATGTCAAAGTAATCACTTACATGGGCTGCAGAGCTCTTATAGAATACCGCAATCTTAACTGTATAAAGGGAATATTGGTTTTATTGATCTGTACACTAGACAGTAGATATTGTGGTTAGTAAGCGCATAACTCTAACATGCAAAAATTATTTGGGGGCAGGACTGATGAGGGGGTATAGCTACCTCTGTGTTTTACAAATTACTTTAAGGGTAAATTCACACGGGAGTCTCACGCACGAAATCCGCAGCTAATCCGCAACACAGGCCAAATTTCATCTTCATAGACAACAATGCTCCATCTCATCGAGGTCCCATCATTAGAGAATGGCTACTGGAGCCTGGGATACCTCAAATGGAGTGGCCTGCACTTTCTCCAGACCTGAATCCTATAGAAAAGCTAGGGGATCAGCTGAGTCGCTGTGCAGAGGCTTGTAATTCTGTACCGCAGGACTTCAATGACCTGAGAGCCTCTCTTCAATAGTAGGATGCCATACCGCAGAAGACAATAAGTCAACTTGTGAACGCCCTGAGACGTCAAGCTGTAATTGTTTGGGATGATGAAATTGAATGCTTCTACTTAAAGTGTTACTTTCGTTTTAAAAAACTTTTGTCACTTCATAGAGACATGTCAAGAGTTTTGATCAGTCCTGTTTTGAGTGTTCAGACCTGTACCAATCGTCACAACATATCGGCAGAAGACATCACTAAGTGTAATTCTCTTCTGGCTCTGTGTCACGTGATGTAAGTCTATGGAGCTCGAGTCTTTCAATGACACAGGCGGGGAGCGGACTATCCTAAACACTCAGACCCAGACCGATCAAAACTTTTGGCATGGTTCTATGACATGTCAAATGTTTTTTTAAACAGTGACACTTTAAATGTCCTATTTTCATGATATAATATCACTGTGGAGTTTTTACAGACTCTATATACCGCTGTATGTCTTGAAATGAATGAAGTGTGGACTGTCAATGAATAAAAACATAATAAACAGAATGGTGTAGTGTAACAGGAGAAATTCCAGCACTCACCAGTAAGCGTCTTTTCCAAACTTTTCTATAGAAGGTATTGCAGGGAGGGGATGGTGGATCAGTGTAGGTGCAGGCGCATCACCTGGGATAGCTATTTCGGGATAGCTATTTTGGTCCCGAAATAGCTATCCCCGGTGATGCGCCTGCACCTACACTGATCCACCATCCACTCCATGCAATACCTTCTATGGAATAAAGTTTAGACACTTACTGATGAGTGCTGGAATTTCTCCTGTTACACTACACCACATCTACCTGTTCATCCAAGCACCCCGTTGTCTCCACCTAGGATACATCCTATGCTCCACTACCTCACCTACTAGGGGATTACTTTTGTAGCAGTGCGGGCTAGCTGTACCTGCCATACACTATAATAAACAGAATAGTGCTCTAATTTTTAATTCCAGATCAGAAACATGAATTTACACACTAAGGTACAAATCTGGAGGGTTTAAGTAGACAGCTGAAGGTACACTATATATTATTAATGTGGTTTTTAAACTCTTAGAAAAGCTCTCCAGAGCAGATTAGGGCTCCAATTACACTGGGCAATTAATGGACAAACCAGCCAATATTGCCCCATGTCATAGACCCAGCGATCAGCTGACCAACGAGCACAAGTTTAAAAATCTTTGATCATTGCTCAAGGCTGAAAATTACAAATGATAGAACTAGAGGGCCACACACAAAATTGCTGGATCGCCCTATCATGCCTGCACAATAGTGAAGATATATACTAGCGCCTTGGGCAATAGCCTGCCTGTGTGATACATCCCTTAGGGGTGATACAACTTCTGGAACCACGCGCTATAAAGTGTTATCACGGGAAGATAGTAGCATATCCACTTTTTACCTACACTATTAGATGGCACCAATTTAATTTAATGGGAGCTGATGTAACAGACGGCCATAGTGAGCTCTCCGGAGTAGAGGGAGGTGCCACCCTGTTTTGAAAATATTGGGGTAGTGGTAAATCCACTATGATTCGACATATATAGCATCCATAGCTGCTATGTTATAAATATCTGTGACAGGAAAACTCCTTTGACATCTTCAATTATCAGACAGTCAATCAATCCAGGCCAACAGATTGCACGGACAAGCTTTCTTTAAATTCCTCCAGTAACACACATTAACATAGATAATATTGGACTTCTAAGTTGAATATTTCAGCACCTAAGAGGGGCATCATTAAGTAAGAAGCTCAGTTGGTGTGATAGAGACAATTCTAGGCACCATAGCGGAGCAATGTTTATAGTTGTATTTTGCATCTTTCTTATCGACCAAATATAAAAATCTAGTTCAACGCTATTTCAGTTCAACCAGCAGAATCAAATGACAAAAAAAAACATCCTTGTCAAATTATGTTGTCATATGGTTAACTGACAAACTCATCAGAAATAATTTGAGTATGTTACAGATGAAGCATGCTAATTTCTCCGAATCAGATTCCTTGTCACAGAATGGCAACTTGGGCATCTGGCCTAATTAACCAGTCATTTCGACTTAGTAAGTTACAAAGCAAGCTTTAACATAAGGGCAATGTGTAATTACTCTGAGTTCTATTAAAAATGCTTAAAGGCAAAAACATTCTAACAACAACTAAAAAAGAAATTCTAAGGTTTAAAGGGATATATGTCTACGTGATTTCTTTTTTTTTTTTGTTCACAAATCAACATAAAATGTGTTCTCTTAGATATAAATGCATTGACATAGTTGTAGAAATAGGAAGCCAAACTAGTCAGGACATAGTGGTCATAAGTGCTAAGAATGACTACTGTAACACTGGTATATAGATAAAAGATGTAGAAGAAGACTACAAGGTTCCCACTCCTATCAGCCAAACGTGCAGCATGGTGACTTCAGGAATGTTTTCTTGGCACACGTTAAAGTGAATCTGTCACCGCCTGACCACTCAACCAAGTTAGTGGCTGGATAGATATTTGTGAAAGCATTCAAAACACACCTTTGTTGTTTGAGTCTCATACCTCATAAAAACCTTTATTTTTCATGTAAAAGGTGTCAAAGAGGGGGAGCCTGTTGTTCCCAAGGCCCCAGCACTGCTATGCTTCACTGTGCTGTATGCAGAGTGTATTTTGCTGATTACGCAAGGGGTAGACATAAAGCACAGTAAAGCAGAGCGGTCCTAGGATCCAGGGTACAATAGGATCTGCCTCTTTAACTCTACTTATAACCCAAATAAAACATGCTTATGAAAATAAAAACACAGACTAAAGCAGTGCTTTTATTCACATCTATCCAACCATGTCTCCAGCTTGGTAGGCGGTCAGGGGGCAACATATTCCCTTTAAAGCCCTTATAACTACCTAACTACCCGTATTTTCCGGCGTATTAGCCGACTAGGCGTATAAGATGACCCCCAACTTTTCCAGTTAAAATGCAGAGTTTAGGATAACAATACCCCTTTTCCAATGCACACCAAATAATTAATAAAAAACATCAGACAGCAGACAGATCTGAAGGAGGAGGTGTGTTTTTCTGGGCACAGGTGGTGTGTTTTTCTGGGCACAGGTGGTGTGTTTTTCTGGGCACAGAGGGTGTGTTTTTCTTTACCTCTGATGCCTGCAGCTTGATCTGCCCTTTATATGGTCTCCACATAAGGCGGGGATATGGCCGTTTTTTAACTCCCCCCACCATATGCAGCGACTGCAGATTCTCCAGTCCAGTTCTGAAGTTTTTCAGCACCTGCCCTATAAGACAATACTCAACATATAAGACGACCCCTGACTTTTGAGAAGATTTTCCTGGGTTAGGGTGCGTTCACACCTACAGGATCTGCAGCAGATTTGATGCTGTGTACAGTTATTTAAATGAAATCTGCTGCAGAAAATCAGCTGCAGATCCTGTAGGTGTGAACGCACCATTAAAAAGTATTCTTATGCGCAGGAAAATACTGTACCTAAAAATAATTGAAAGCGAATGTACCAGCAGTACATTTGCTTTAAGATTTTCACATGGATAGAATAGCGTTGGCGCGGGCAAGCTGGGCCGCGGTCCTTTTTTTAACCGTAGCCCAGTTAACGTGTACGGCGCCGTTCTATTTCTATGACGTGACTCCAGTTCTTCACCCTCAGCTGGGGCCCAGGAATAGAGCGGCCCCATACGCAGGAACCAGGCCGTGGTTAGAAAAAAGGACAGTGACACTGACTTCTCTGTGTTCCCGTCATTCTATCCATGTAAAAATCTTAACGCGAATGTACTGCTGGTACATTTGTTTAAAATGTGACAGCCTACTCAATGCTGGCATACGCCTGCCTTTATCGCTACAGTTCATCCATCTTCTATTGGCTTCTTAAAGCAGGATAATTCCCTATATCCAAAGAGTTAATTCAAGCTGATTCTAGAAATGTAATCAAACCGCCTGTACAGTCGGCAGTCACTACTACATCAGGTGCAAGAAAGAGCCTTTTGATATATTCATTTCATTTTGTTTTATGGAGTATGTTGTGTAAGTTTTATGTGACATTTTACATTTAGACATATTCTGCCGTGGAAGGTCTTGTAAAAAAAAAAAAAAAAAAAAAAAAACAATTACCTATGTGCATCCAGGGCCTGGGTGAGGGGTGGCTAACAACCAAATTGCCATTGCCGAATAAACTCATTTTCTTTTTAGAATGCCTGCCAGCCTATTTCTTTCTTCGTAGATACATGAAGGAAGAGGTGTTAAATGTTACCGGATATCAAACATAACTGTGTGCTCACCACAGCTTCTATGCGTTTACTACTGTCATATTATTTTTGAAAATAATCACAGATCCCAATGGAATTACCAAGGCAGGCATTGTTTAGCCTGCAACAATGAATGCTGCTACTGTACATCATACTTTTCCTGTGTAAGTAAAATAACTCTGTATTCATATAATTGTTCAAGCTTTCCTTAATGTATTTAATTTAAACTGAAATTACTTTTTTTTTTTTTTACAGAACATTCATGCTATATTTTATTGTCAGGATTCAGACACACCAATGTACACAGCATACCACACATATACTGAAACAAAAAAGACGGCGTAGTTGTAATTAAGATTGTAAGATAAACCTGAAGTTAAAACAGTCAAAGGACATGTTCACGCAACAATGTTTTACAGACGTATTTTTGGACGGCCATAATTTTGATAAATACAGACGTAAATTTTCAAAATACGGCTATTGTGTGAACATAGCCAACCACTGAACCTGTCATCAATGTCATGGTGCCCAAACCATGGGCAACATGAAACGAGGACAGGCGGCATTTATGATTCCCTTTGAAACACCACAGCATTTCAGAAAAATCATAGTCTGGTAATGGAGCTTCGAGTCACTGAGGCAAGCTCAGCAGGTTTGATAGGTTTTTCCCTATGAATAAACAGAAAAGAATTTTATCAATCAAGTCTGGTGGGGTAGGAAAAGGGATTGCCCCAGGGACTCGAAGCTTGTTACCCTGTTACTGGCCAGTTATAAAAACTATGAGTTCTCAGAGAGGCTGCTGCATTCAGCGGTGAGTCATGGATGGCTATAATAAGGGAGGCGGTGGTTCTGGCAGCATGAAAGTGATGACAGATTCCCTCTAAAGCATATGTCCAGTGAAGAACCTCAAGTTTCTCATTTAGAATTTAAAAAAATTAAAGGGCAGATAAGAAGAAGTATTTAACCAGCTGACAGCTCCCTATAGGGCATGGAGCACTAAGGATGAAGGGAAGTCTCTTACCTCCATCCTTTGCGCTGTTTCCGCGATATTAAGAATTTTATCCATAAGCAAATATGTCGCCTTGCTGCACTGTGCTCCGATCTGCCCCCGGCCAGCCCAACCCTGCTAATGAATATCAGCAAAACGGGCCAGCCTGAGGATGGTGCTGCCGTAGTGGATCCATGCCCTGGGGGCAGTAGTCCTAGCTCCAGTACACCAGAATGACATATTTGAATATTGATTCTTAATATTGTGGAAACAACATGAGGATGGAGGTAAGAAACTTACCTTCACCCTCAGCGCTGCTTCCCCTATAGGGACATATCAGCAGGTTAGATGATTATAACCTGCTGTTAGTTTTCCTTTAACAAGGCGAGCGTAAGAGCAGATGATGTCACAGGGGAAGCTGCAGGGGACCCAGGTAGGTAAATGTTACTTTTTTAAATGTATACTTTTCTTCTTGTATCTGTAATGACACTTATCCATATGCCATGTCAAAATGTGCAGCAGAATCCAAAGGTTTGTCTTGGAATTCTGCCACAAATTCTGTTGTAAATACATTTTAAATCTTACTACATGAAAGATTTGTGATGTGAACATACCCCAAGGTGAACAATGAATCCAGAACAAGGACCTGCAGCGGCAATAAGTAATTCACAGGTAGTGTACAATTCACAAAAGAGGTGAACTGAGAGGAGAGGTAACAGTAGAGATGGATGGGGTGGTTTCATGGTGTCCCATTAGCCAGCAGACAACACTTTCAGTATCATTAAACAAGATGTCAGGTTGATAAATGTGTAAAGGAACACAAACACAACGCAACCTGAGGCACGTTGTTCCTTCCTCCTTCTTATAGGCATTACAAAAACCTCTTTATTCCTATTTTCTAAGTAAATGCATTGTGGGCATTTGGTCTACAGTGAGATGTAATTCTTTAATAAGCAGTTAGTAAAGATTTCGCTATAAGAAAGTGAAGGAATAATTATAGGCTTACTTAATTGGTTTACGGACATAATTAATACTTAGAAAAGGTTTTAAGAAGAAAAATGGGCAAAAAGGACAAAACTTCAAGAATTTACTATGGTAACTACTTTCTACATTCAATGTAAACTTTAAAAAGGGTAATCTTGGAAGCATAGACTTTTTTCATCTTGTGCAAAGAGTTTGGCCAAATCCACCCCCTCTCAAAAAAAAAAAATGCGGTGGGAAGTGGGAAGATTGGCTTATTGGCACTTCCCATTGGTACCCGGAGCACATACTAGATCCAGCCCCTTGCTAGATATGCATTAGGGGTTTACCACCAATATATGTTATGGCATATCATAAACCCCCACAGATCAGTAGAGAAGAAGGGGTCACATAGTTAGATCACCAATAGTGCTACTACAATCTAAAGGGCTATCCCGCGGTCAGGTAAAACTAAATAAATAAACATGCTGCAGAAGCAGACAGCATTGATGTCTGCCTCCGGTCTGCCCCAGTTTTGAAACCACCAAAAATCTATTTGTTTTGTTGCTTTGTAGTTTCTCCGCCCATGTCAGACAACCACTGTACCTGGATAAGCAGTTGCTCGGTACTACAATTCCTAGAATGCACTGCTTTCTCTCAGCTGTCTATCATAGCCCTTCCCCCCCAACAACATCACTGCTGACAGTTCTACAAGCAAACTGCTGCAGAATATCGCATAACGCAACACAACAGTCTGCTGCAGCTGCTGTATTTATTCAGTCTGGTCCTCTCCCTGTGTCATCTCTCAGCACAAAACAGCATGTTGTAAATACACCACAGTACCCTACCACGATATTAGTAAGTTATAGTTTTACTTCAATATAATTTTCTGATACCAGAATACCCTTTTAAAATATCTTAAGATAGTCTTGCAATTACTATTATATCTTTATATTATAAGATAAACTGTTAGTTTGGTTACTTACATACCTGCACAAAACACTCCAGGGACTTCACTCCGCAGGATTACAGTCCTCACCTTGTTATTACTTTTTAACGAATCCACAGCCTTTAGCATCTATTAATAAAAAGAATAATCGGTTATACTTCCATGCTTGATCCATAAACACACTTGGCCATATGCACACGATCATTCCAATGACAAGAGGGGAATAGGGACAAAAAGAAAACCTCAAAAACTTATGATTGATGTTTTACCTTATATCTGGGAAGTATGAGGAGGCCCTTACAGGCATAAGCTTATCAGTCTACATATTTCTTTTTTTTACAGTTGTAAAATAAACCTATGTTCCCTATTGCAAAATATATCCAGTGATTCAGATTTACATAGCGCAGTCACAGATAATGTGAGATGTGAACCTCTATTGTCCCTGTAATTCCACCAGTTAAAAGTTCATATAGGAATTAGCTTAGTTATAGGAAAATAACAATTTTGTTATGCCAATCTAATTTTCTGAATCTAGAAGCCATAACTTTTCTTATTGGTCTCTTGTCTGAGATTTTCCTGATTTTATTACTTAGTGCTGTGTGACTGAATTAGAGATGCTGCAGGCCTCATCCCACAAGGATAGACTGGTGATAGTACTAGCTTTTACATAATACTGAAGCCCGAGGCCAGACATGGTGATCACCCGACTTAAGGCTCTATTCTACCAACAGATCTGACGACAGATTATCTGCCAAAGATTTGAAGTCAAACCCAGGAACAGACTATAAACAGAACAGGTCATAAAGGAAAGACTGGATTTCTCCTCTTTTCAAATCCACTCCTGGGTTTGGCTTCAAATCTTTGGCAGATAATCTGTCGTCAGATCTGTTGGTGCATACTGAATGAGTAGATTATATTTACACCCTCCTAGTTAATGTAAGCCTAATAGGGGGAAATAGAGGACAGGCACTGTCATACAGTAGATAGCAAAAAATGATAAATTAGGAAATGATGTCATGACTATGATTATAGACAGACGCTGGATGATGACAGCATCAGATTAAAAAAAAAGTTCTTACTTACCGACTTCACCAGACCTTTACTGATGGCATTTTTTGCATGCGGTCGATTTATCCCAAGCACCACAATTCCTAGAAAATTAAAAATATATATAATATAGACTTATATTAGGTTAAATGTGAGCACACCAAAGACCCAAAATCTAACAATATAGTAAAGACTGTAATTAAAGGGGTACTGCAGGCAAACTTAAATAAACAGGGAGGACAGGGAGTGGTGGAAACATAACAATCAAGTGATACTTATCCATGCCGATGCCCCAGCAGCCACGGTTACCCACAGGTCTCCTGTATCTCTCGGTTCTGTGATGTCACGGCCTGGCTTCTGTGCAGTGACTGAATGGCTGGGTGGGTAGTTCCTCTCAGGTTGTGATGACACAGGAACCAGGAGACACAGGTGACCATGAGCAGTGGCTCTGCGGCCAGTATCACTTGATTCTTATGTTCCCACCACCCACTGCCCTCCCTGGTTTTCTAAAGTGTACCGAATGTTCTAACTTAAAAAATAGAAATCAACAGGGGATGTGATATAAAGGAAGTTTGCAATGTACATTATTTTTTTTTTTGGTTATCATGCTGTAAGGCAAAGCTGAACTTACCAGAAATCGAGGTCCAGTCTCCTGAAGAACAAAAAACAGACTAAACACATTAAGTCCCAGGCCAGTACAGAGAGTCACAGCTTACTGCATATGTCAATCATGAGGGTGCAGATAACTGGAACTTCATGTGTTTGGCCTCTTTTTTCATCCAGCACAAGACTATAAAGCTGCCTTAAGGATACTGGACCCGCATTTCTGGTTAAGTAAAGCTAAAGTAAAGTAAGTAAAGCTTGTTTTAAAGCATGATAACTAAAAAAAAAAAAAAAATAAATGTAAATTGCAAACTTGCTTTATATCTACTGTTGAAAATTATAATGACGGTGACACTTTGCCCAGACTACCCCTTTTAACTACAGCTTCTCATGCATGCAATGTTTCACTATGTATGTTCACATCGGAGGGAAATGCTGCACAGGTAAATCTGTACCAGCAAATTTGGATTTTCCACACAAAAATTCACTGTGTAACATTTGCAGCATGTCTGCTCTTTGGGAACAAAAAGTGTTTTAGGGTAGCTTCACATGCACCGGATTTGCAGCGCATTTCACTCTGCGAGTTTGCAGCAAAATCCGCTATAAAACGTGGTAGTGTAAAGTTAAAGGGGCCAGGTTACATATATCCGCATCAGAATGAAAATTCCGCTGTCGATATGTAACCCCATAGAACTTCACACTACCAGGATTCGCAGTGGATTTCACGCTGCAAGTTTCCAGTGAAATCCGCTGCGAATACATGTAGTGTGAAGGTCTATAGGGTTACACATTGGCAGCGGAATTTTCATTCTGCTGCTGATATATGTAACCTGGCCCCGGGAGCCTCACACACAGCCGCGGCGCAAGCAAGTAATGTATGCTCTGGGGGGTTAAAGGGGCATGGGTTACATATCTGTAGTAGAATGAAAAATCCGCTGCGGATATGTACCCCATAGACCTTCACAATACATGTATTCGCAGCAGATTTCACTGGAAACTTGCAGTGTGAAATCCACTGCGAATCCGGAACGCGTGAAGGCACCCCTATAATGCAATTCTTGCCAACTAGTAAGTGGGGCAAACTTAAGACTAGACAGCCAAAAACCCTTTAATGGCATCAACAGTTTAAGGGTAGCTTCACACGTACCGTATCGCTGCGTTTTTGGTGCGATTTTTACACGTGAGTTCTGATTTTCACATGAAAATCAAAACGCGCATGTAAAAAACGCAGCGATAAAAACGCATCGATACGATACGTGTGAAGCTACCCTAAACCTGTTTATCCAGAACAAATCATCAAACATAACCATTTTAAAAGGCCATAGCGCTTGCATATTTTCACCTACAGATCCACATGAGCCCTTATTTTTTGCGACACCAATTATACTTTGCAACTAGAGACTTAATTTTTCCATAAAATATTCTGCGAAACCAGAAAAAAAATTATTTATGCAGTGAAATTGGAAAAAAGAAAGTTCAATTCTTTTTATTTTGAGGAGTTTCATGTTTAAGCTATTAACCCTGTGGTAAAAATGGCATGTCATCTATGTTCCTCAAGTCGGTACAATTACAACGATATGTAAACAGTATAACTTTTATTTTATTTGATGGCTTTTGCTGGAGGTGTGGTAAATCTCCTGGTAATATTTTACATATTTGGATCACCTGTCCATCACTTATATTTAGACACCATCTTCAAAATAACAGGAACCAAAATCTCTCTTTCTGCTCCCCTTATCCATCCTTTTCCCCGAAAAAATGTAACCTAATTACATATATGCTCACAGCAGCAAAATTATTAATCCCTACACTATGGCATTTAACCCAACCACCTTCATTTACGGCATGGACCACAAAAATTGATCATTTTTGTAGAATGGAAGAACTCGCCAGTTGGGAGCTCAGAACTCATAATAAACACGCACAAATATGGGAACCATGGAAAAAATTTAGAGAGTCGATACCCTACACTCCCGATCAGTCCCCACATGGAGTGGCTCTTCCTGCTACATAATCTCTTTCTTCTCTTCCTTGTCCTCTCCACCTCTCTTTTAACCCCCCACACACAAACACACACCTCCCCCTCTTTAAAAACAAAAAGCTCACACTACTATCCTGGAATGTACATAGTTTTTATTTTTATTTAGTTTGTTTATTTTACTAGGCTTCTCAAAACATGCTTTTACGAATTGTATCCTAGTTCTATTCGGTTTATCATATTTGTAATATCTAACATGACTGTAAGGGCCCGTGCGCCTGTTTGAATACTCTGTCATTCATTGTCCTTTTGTTATTTGCTGGATACAATTCTGTCCAATTTTTTCTCTTTGAATAGAAAAAAAAAATGATGTTAAATTAAATAAAAAGAAATTTGAAAAAAAAAAAAAAAAAGCTTTATGATCACGCTTTTATTTGTTGGTCTATGGGGCTGTGTGAGGTGTAATTTTTTGCGCCATGATCTGTTCTTTCCATCAAGACCTTGTTTGTGTATATGCAACTTTTTGATCACGTTTTATTACATTTTTTCTGGATTTGATGTAAACAAAAATGCACAATTTTTGCGCTTGCGCCGTTTACCATGCAAGATCAGGAATGTGATAATTTAATACTTCGGGCGATTCCGGCAATACCAAATATGTTTTTGTTTTTTTTCAAATTTAGTTATTTTTATTTATAAAATGGGAAAAAGGGGGGGGGGGTAATTTAAACTTTTATTAGGGGAGGGGACTTTTTATTAATAAAAAAAATGTTTAATTTTTTTTTTTTTACATACAGTCATTTGAAGTCCCCCCTGCTGCAGACCAGATCTACAGATTACTGAGCCTGAATAAGCGTCATCGCTGAGACTCGGCTTCGTTCAGTAAGAAGAAGGGAATTTCCCCCCACTAGACACCAGAGATGAGGACAAAAGCAATTTAAATGCAGCTGTCAGCTTTGACATAAAGAAGGTATATTTAGCCATCCCGATGCCCAGCAGTGCTGCAACACACTTTTGGACCCCACTAACAGTCTTTATATCTCCCCTGCCACATCATGACCCAGCTGCCCAGTTAGTGACTGGGACAGGACACCGCTTCAGTCACTGATTGGCTGAGCAGGCTAAATCTGGTCAAAGATATAGGCAGATGCAAAATCTGACTGATTTGCTCAGTAATGGAGCAAATCATTCTGATTTTTCTGACAGCCGGGGAATGAAGTGCCCTGGCGCACTCTTTACCCAGCTGTATATTATATTGTGCATGCAAAAAAAGGGGTCCGTGGAGCCTCAGTTACGAGTCTCAAAACACGGGAATGGCCAGATATCCCTCTCTCCAGAGAAGGAAGCCCATTGCCAAGGGGTGCCTCCTAGTGGGGAAAGCACCAAACCACCCTGATACGTAGTCCCTCAGGTCCTCACTCTGTAGCGAGCTTTGGGACCTAAATAGGGAAACACCAGGGTGGCCCCTGTAAGTCAAAGTCTAACTCTGTGGCGAGTATAACGACATAAGACAAGGGTTACCAAGGCTAGGCATCCATCCACAGACTGCAGCTTCGGGGTATTTGCCCCTCGTCAGGGCTATTCCCGTGTTTTGAGACTCGTAACTGAGGCTCCACGGACCCCTTTTTTGCATATTCAAATTTTGTATGGGACAATCAATGGAGACTCGTAATTGAGTACTCCATTGGAATTTTTCACTGTTCTCCCTGAGTTCAGTGATTGTTGTGTTTTGTTGGTCTATTATATTGTGCAGCTTTAAAGGGACACTGACAGCACAGATATGAATATATCACTGCTGCCAGCTTCCAGATTTCTATCACACCAGCATTGTATACATACATTTAGTGATGCTGTGTGATCCAGTGTTTTCGGTAAAAAAGGTCTTTATTTCGGGCTGACAGTGTCACAAAGGGCAGGTCTATGACACTGTCAGACCCTGCCCCACTCTTCAGCCACTCGTTTTTACTCTAGCATTATTGACAGCCATCTCACTTTCAAATCCTAAGTAGCCAAAGATAAGCCAGCTGTCAATTAATTTAGAGGAGGTGGGGTGGCAGGCTGAAGACACAGCAGCGGCCACAGACCCTCCTCCGTGACACTCTCAGCTCAAAATACAGATTGTTTTTACTGAAGCCGGATCACACAGCATCGCTTAGAGTGTGTATGCAATGCTGGTGTGAGACATCTGGAAGCCGGCAGCACTGACTTATGCATATCTGTATTGTCAGTTTCCCTTTAAAATTGTATAATATGATAAACAGCTGAGCGAAGAAAGCTTTGCTCCCCAGCTGTCAAATAAACGAGGAGCAAATAAATTTGCTCCTAAACGTATGCGATGCTAGTGTGATGTGATATGCATATCGGGGCTGTCAGTTTCCCTTTAACTTTATCTTGTGTATTCTTTAACTTTTCACACGTCTGAAAATGTCAAGTTAATTTATATGACAGTAATGTTTTAAAGGGTTAAAGGGAACCTGTCATCACTATCCTGCTGCCTGAACTACAAGTCATTGGAGCAGTCCCTGCTGGCTTCTCTCAGCCCCGCTGGCCTTGATCGATAGATATCTTCCAATTCAGGCATAAGAAAGAATCTATAAAATATCTAAATTTGTACAATATTCACCCTCTGAATGTTAACAAAAATGCATAAATTTTCTGACAACAGATCTTCAAGCATATTTCAAATATTAACAGGCGAGGAATATTTCATTATATAACCAGCTTTAAATACATACAATCCCACTGCAAGGCTCAAATGTGTTCTTACGCAATAAAATCATCCTAACAGGGCGCCATTGTTAAATGTCACTGAAAATATATTTACTCTCAATTGACAAATGAAACACAGTGACTTGCAGTTAACCTTTCATTTCACAATAGAGAGCCTAGAACAAGTTACAATGAGACTACATTTGTAAACATTCTTCTGTGATGCCACATCACTTGTTAGGAACATGGTGCGTGTATAAGAGATCGCTGTGCTTATACAGTTTTTATATATTAAAGGGGAACTCCGGATAGGGAACAAATTTTCTATTAAAAGTTATATAGATGTGTCTATATAATGTATTACTATATCTGTGCAGTTCTGTCACACTGGTAGCTGACTGACATCCAGGAAGTGAAAAAACTGGCCTCTGTGTCAATCCACATTGTCTCCTGCTCCCTCTGCTCTCCCCACCCCCCACCCCCTCTGGAGACAGACATTACATGCTTCTGTCTCACATTGTGTGTGATTGCTGAGGACAGGTTGATGATGCATACAGGGGTAGGGCGTGATGTCACAGGAGGCTTGGCTGGATCCCCCAATCCCAGGAGTGATTCACCATCTCTGACCTGCCCCTCTAGCCTACATTTGAGCAGACAAGATATGACAGAAGCAGCTGCTGCAGCTTCACTAATTGTGCAAAAGTCTGCAGTGAAATTAGGGCCATGTTCACACATGCTGGAGTGTCATTGCAGTACTGCAGCATATTCACTAAAATGCAGCAACACAATTAAATTATGCTAAACGGCAGAGAGGATCAGAGCCGGCACTGCCAATCCAACCTGCACAAACAACAAGGCATAAACAGTATATCCCAGGTAAGATAATATGGGATAAAGTCCTTATTGTCGGGCTCAACACAATACAGAATGAAAGCCCCCAAATAAATGGATTTTTAGTCGTTTCAAAACTGGATCAGACACGTAACCAATGCTATATGCTTCTGCAGCTGGTTTATTATTCACAGACATAACATACATTACAAAGTTGTATAACTTTGTAATGTGTGTTATTCTGTGAATAATTCTTTACCACCGCACTACCCCTTTAAATTAGAGGGGTATTCAACTCAGGTAAAATACATGTTGAATTATCCCCCCTCTGGACACTAACAAATCCTTGCCCTTGTTCAAAGCTGCTGCTTTCTGCTGAAGACACAGAAAACTGTATGTGTGCAGTTCTCCGTCTCCCCCCTTGCTTCCGAGACAGCTCCGAGACCACTCCCTGCCAGCTGATTCTGCACTCTGTGATGCCCGGAGAGCTAATCTGAGCTTAAGTTGCTGGTGATGCTTATTACATGTGGTTACATCAGCTGTCTCAGAAGGGAGGGGGGAAGAGAGGGAGACAGAAAGAACAACTGACACACAGTTTTCTGTTTCTTCAGCAGCATGCTCAGAACTGGGGGAAGGAGACCGAAAAAGTATGGAACAAAATGTTAGTCTCCAGGAGGGGGGATGATTCGACATGTATTTTACCTGAGTAGAATACCCCTTTAATTGTTAATAAAACTGTGAATCCTGGTGCCTCTGCAACTTCTCTGCACCACAGAATGTAAAGTGCTTAGATCAATGAAGGCGAAGTCAGTGCTGCTTTGTGTGGCAGTGAAGATGACACACCTAGACTGTAGTCCAGAAGAACCACATGAACTCTAACAAATGGCTTTACTCTAGGAGAGCATGACCTATTCTATCAAAGAATTCACACAGTGTGCCGGATTGCTGTGTTCAGAGCAGGCTGTACAGCTCTTTCATACATCAGAGCCAGGACGGAATGGATTTGGACAAAGGCTAAATACATACTCGGGGATTTTGAATATTTGTTATAAATAGCAATGTTCTTTAAAAATAATCAGGTTGCTATGGTAACACTTTTTTTTATAAAATCAAAGTCCTTCTGGAACTACGGCAATGTCTACAACATGCATTAATACCTTTGACATTACCTACGCCAGAGTAGCGCTGTGCAGAGCAGAACACTGAAGTACGGATTACTACAAGTACTTAAAGTGACTCACTGCTCTGCAGGGGGGGCTCCAAAACACCATGAAATACACAAATCGTAGCGACAATAACAAGCGTGACTCAACGCCGACAGCTCCATTGATTATATATTCCTGACAGTGGCACTCACGTAATAGACTGCTAGGGAAAAAGACACAAGAAGGGTGCAATAAACTAACTTGTTTCCTCGCCACTTATGAGGCATGTGCTTATGTTATGAGAAGCTCATTGTTCAGATTTCTTAAAGGTCCTCATATATTTGCCAATCTTAGGCAGGCACAATTAATCATGCCGGGCCACACGAATGATTACTACATCGTTCATGTGGCCATTTAAATACATTGCGACAAATTTTCAAACCATATAAAAGGGGCTTTAGACTTCAAGAGGTATTCAAGGAAAAATTCACTTTAGGGGCAGGAGATCACTGGCGGGGGGGGGGGCACCTCTGTTGCCCTTACGGCTATCTAACAGTGTCAGCAGGTGGAACCTGCATTGTAGCTGACATATGCTCTATAACAGGGGTCTCAATAGGGCTGGGCGATATTGGCCTAAATCAATATCGCGGTTTATCGCGGTTGTAGCTGCGGTAACGATAATTGAACGATAATTATGACACGCCCCTTTTTGCAAACCACACCCACTTGCTATGCCAAACGAACAATATTTTGATTAAAAAAAGTAAAAAAAATAAAAGTAATGTCGTCGTTATTAGGGGGTCTCAGCAGAGACCTGGACGTGTATCTACAGGGGTTACATAGGGAAAGGGGTGTATGACTGTAAAGGGAGGGGCAGATATGGGGTGTATTACTATACAGGGGGGCTGATAGCAGTGTATGTCTATATGGGGGGCTGATAGTGTATAACTATACAGGGGGCACGGACAGGGGTGTATGATATACAGGGGGGTGGATAGGGGTGTATGACTACAGGGGGGATGATAGCAGTGTATGACTATACAGGGGGGACGGATGGGTGTATGACTACAGGGGGGCTGATAGTGTATGACTATACAGGGAGGACGGACAGGGGTGTATGACTATACAGGGAGGACAGATAGGGGTGTATGACTACAGGGGGGCTGATAGTGTATGACTATACAGGGAGGACGGACAGGGGTGTATGACTACAGGGGGGCTGATAGCAGTGTATGTCTATACGAGGGGCTGATAGCAGTGTAAGTCTATACAGGGGGGGCTGATAGGGGTGTATGACTATACAGGGGGTGGATAGGGGTGTATGACTATACAGGGGGTGGATTGGGGTGTATGACTATACAGGGGGTGGATTGGGGTGTATGACTATACAGGCGGTGGATTGGGGTGTATGACTATACAGGCGGTGGATTGGGGTGTATGACTATACAGGGGGTGGATTGGGGTGTATGACTATACAGGGGGGATAGGGGTGTATGACTATACAGGGGGGATAGGGGTGTATTACTATACGGGGGCGGATAGGGGTGTATGACTATACGGAGGCGGATAGGGGTGTATGACTATACGGGGGGCTGATAGGGGTGTATTGCTATACAGGGGGCGGATAGGGGTCTATGACTATACGGGGGGCGGATAGGGGTCTATGACTATACGGGGGCTGATAGAGGTGTATGACTATATAAGGGGCACATAGGGATGGATGGTAGATAGGGGTGTATGACTATATAGGGGGCACATAGGGGTGGATAGGGGTGTATGACTATATAGGGGGCACATAGGGATAGATGGTGGATAGGGGTGTATGACTATAGGGGGGGACGATTAGGGCTTTATTACTATATAAGGGGCACATAGGGATGAGGGTATGGGAAGTACAGTGCTGCAGCTTAGGAGGAATGAATGGGCTGCAGCAGGCAGGCTGCCACACACATAACTTATAGGAGACATTGCTGTGTGCTGCAGCCCATTCATTCCTCCTAAGCTGCAGCACTGTACTGTTAATGATGCTGATGGAACTACAGTACGGCAGCCTCCCAAATGCTGCTCCACCATATCCTGCCCGTGTCCTCCCTGCACACACAGGACAACAGGTGCAGCGCTTCCCGGTCGTGTGTGTGGTGTGAGATCGCTCGGACGGGACTGATGCCGGGGTGGGGGGTAGCTCGGACGAGACTGGGGCCAGGGAGGGGGGGGCGCTCGGACAGGACTGATCCGGGAGGGGATACTGGGACGGGTGCAGGCGCATTGGTAATGGGCGGGGGGGCGCTTGTACGGGCCGGGTGCAGGAGGATGGGGCACTCAAGACACTCTCACCACTGCGGCTCCTCCTCCACCTCCCGCTCTGATACCGGTGTCCCTGCACATAACGTGCAGCGCTCACGCCGGGCCGCACGTGTGTGTGTGTGTGTTGGGGGACGCTCTGACAGGGGGAAGGTACTGACAAGCCGGGACTGGAGCGGGGAGGAGGAGCTCCGACAAGTCGGACAGCTCAGACCAGGAGATAAAAATACAAAAATACCGCAGATACCGTCCTGGCCAAGTTGAGGTCGGTTAACCGACGCCAGAGACGGTATCGGTATTTTTGCGGTATACCGCCCAGCCCTAGGTCTCAAACTCACGGCCCTCCAGCTGTTGCAAAACTACAATTCCCATCATGCCTGGAAAGCCAAAGCGAAGCTTTGGCTGTCCAGGCATGATGGGAATTGTAGTTTTGCAACAGCTGGAGGGCCGTGAGTTTGAGACCCCTGCTCTATAAAGTCCCTGTAGTTCCAGCACCAGTGTGGTGGTCTGTGTCTACTTTTCCTGCAGCAATAACATGCCCAGAATCTACGTTACTGCTGCTGATTATATTTATATTCCTCTCTTCACCCAAGAACATATTACAAATAATGGGCCACTAGTCTTTTTATCCACAATGCTGGATTTTGTGAGATCTTCAAAGAGGATATCCTTAAAGGGAAACTAACAGCAGCCTGTTCCCACAGGGCAGGAAGTTTGGTTTTATTTTATTAATATGTAAATAAGGCACTATGGCCAATACTACAGCCCACGGTGCACCGATCTACCCATACCTCCCTATTTGACGATCTGCAGTGATGAGCGGCTGGTGGGACATCACTGCCGTGAACCACCTGGGTAGGAGCGGATCGGTGCACTGGGATTGGGCTGCATTCCCGTCTTCAGTCCACAAACTGCCTTATTTACTTATTAATGAAACAGGTTTTATCTAAAAGGGATGAGGATGAAAGTAAGAAAATTACCTTAATTTTCAGTGTCCCCAGCCCTGTGGGAACATAACGGTAGGTTACAGTTTTCTAACCTCCTGTTAGTTTCTCTTTAAATAGTAACTAAGCTTACCACAAACCTTTCAGGATAAGCTGTCATGCATGTGTACATGAAGAGCAGCCATTATATAACTTGTATAAGACCTTACAAACTCCATGGCGCTCCAGATGCCTGGAAAAGCTGGATGCAGTCCCAGGAAACGTCTCCCAGTTTCCCAGGACTGTATCCAGCTTTTCCAAGCATCTAGAGAGGAGCGGTATGGAGTTCAAAGGCAGCAGGCTGACAAGCCGATGTCTGAGCCTAGTGAAGCGCTTTACCAGTACAGTAAATTCGCTCATCCCTGAACATACCTTTCCAGTAGCACCAAGCATATCACAGTACAGGGATGCACATAACACCTCCCCGAAAGCACCAAGTAATATAAAGCAACAAATAGTACCCCCCAGAGGTGCCACATACCATAGTGTACCACAAAATACCTTTCCAAAATATCAAATGAAAGGCAACAAATAACAAAATGCAGTACAAAATACTTCCACAGAGGCACCTAATATTACAATGCAGCACTGTGTGAATGAGACTTTATATATTATAAATATTTGTATTTTTTACTGGATAAAGCACACATTGTTTCTATGCAAAAACCGGGTAAAAGTATAATAAAAGTATGACTCCAAACATGATCAACTAATGAAAAAAAATAAATGACATCACCAGCCACAGTGGATGAGGGCTGGTGGTAATGAAGATATTTTCCCGAAATAGAGCTCAAGTAACAGATCCTAGAGATGAACCTCTGTGCACTTGTCATTGCATTATGAAAATATGTTACTCAACGAAGAAGATATAGCTCATGTAGAAAAATGTGTCAACACTTTCCAAAGATGGCCAGACTGCAGACCAAATGAATCAACTACTCAACACCCCTTCCTGAAAAAGAAACCCTTCCTTCATGGATCAAATATTTGTAACAAACTTGAATAAATGCTGTTGACTTGCTGAAATCTATGTCACTGAGAAATGATGCATGGGATGTAACCGGCCAACATACTGTATAATGTGTCCTCCTACAAGAAATCTAAGTCCAGACGTATCCTTTGGGTTATCAAGTGCTACAAAAACATGGCCACTTTCTTTCAGAGACGACACGACTCTTGTCTCCAGTTCAGGTGCGGTTTGCACTTAAGATCCATTCGCTTCAATGGAACTGAGCAGCAAAACCCCGCCCAAGTTTAAGACAAGAGTGGGGCTGTCTCGGGAAGAAAGTGGCCATGTTTTTGTAGCGCTGAATAACCCCTTTAAAATGCTGACAGCACCAATAAATAATTGGAAACTATTATCTTTCTCCGGAGTACCCCTTAAAGGGGTTATGCCAAGATTAAAGGTTGCCCCCTAACCAATGGATAGGAAATAGCTAGCTGATCAGTGGAGCGCCGACCCTTAGGACCCCCACTGATCACGATGGTGGAGCAGAACCACTGCTTTATTTATTTTCTATGAGACATTGCCAAGTGGGATATGTTTGATACTGATGCTGCTGCTCCCATGGCGTGTGGGTCCCCACTGACTAGCGTCTCCCAGTCCTACCTCAACTCAATCAAGTGCAAGCTCAGCCAATCAGTGACTGAGATGACTCAGTAAAATGTTCAGTGATTGGCTGATTACTGACCCCTTCATAAAATAACTCTATAGTCAGACAAGCACTTTAGGCTGTCAATACAGTATTGGTCACAGTAACCATTATGTTTGGTGGTATAGTTCTATCACTAACATATATGCCAACAGTAAGCCACGTCATATGGGAAATGTCCTGACCACTGGCCATGTGTCATAACACAATCTTGTAATTTTCTTAAGAATAAACACAGCATTAAAAATAACAATAAAACACAAGCCATGTATTTCCTGTGATAGCTCATGCTTCGCACTGTTCTATTCCTGTATACAGTCCCAGAGCAATCACTAAATCTCTAATACCTGCACATCCTGAGAACAGTCCAGCAGAGCCAGAGCTGAAAATCAATGGCTACAAAGTAACTCAATATTCCAGTTTGGAGAGACAGAATATCATAGTTAAAGTGATAATGTCTCCCCTTTCAATATAAGGAGTTCTCAGCACTTTTCTTAACCCTCTCCCGCCGCTGCACAGTAAATTAACCGCCGTGCTTTGGTGCTGAGAGCCAACCCTATAGATACTGCGGTCAGCACGACTGCAGCATCTTTAGGTCTCCTGACAGAGAATTCTGCCTCTACAGAGGGGGAATTCTCTGCCGGTGTCCATCAGGGCTCTGCGAAGTGATCACAGAACCCCGATTGTAGCCATGGAAAGCGGAAGCCTCAAGCTTCCGGTTTCCTGGCTACAGAGGCCGGCAGGGGGCAAGGCAGTGAAGGTTGGGCGCGTGGGCGTGAGCTCTGCTCCCTCCCCTCTCTCCCCTGCCACTGTCACAAGCTAGTAACAGCGGCAGGGGACGGAGGAGAGGGGGCACACATACGGACATCAGCTTACGGGATCATTATGATCCCATAGGCTGATATCCTAAAACGACCTGGGCATTGAGGCATCAATGACCTCAGGTTGTGAAAGGGTTAAGCTTATATTGTCGACATTTCATATCTTACTGTGTAAAGGATTTCTTGGTGGTCTCTTCCCTGAAAACTGCATGTTATTGTTGGTGAACAGTGCCGTAGGGGCGTATGCTCGTGGTGTCCCATATCTCCACACACATCGGCGCCTCCATAATGTCATCGTCATCTAGGTTGGTCCATTCCAATCACTGTGGAGGAGGCGGGGCCTAGACGCCAACAGCATCATGGAGGGGGTGGGTCACACGGTGCAGATGTGGGCGGGGATATGGGGCACCACAGACATTAAGCTCAGCCCCTACAGCACTGTACACCAACAGTAAGGCTACGTGCACACAAGAGCAAAAGTGGTGGAAACATGTTCATTCTTCAACGTGGGGAGAGTAGCCCGAAATTTTTGAGGGGAGAGACCACCTAGAAATCCTTTATACAGTCAGATATAAAATGTCCACAATATAAGCTCAAGAATGGGGCTGAGAATATTGTCAAAAAGTGTGTGACAACATCATGCCTGCAAACAGTGACACGTCATCTCCCATAGACTCGGAAATGACTAATGCGACAAAGAAGATTCTAAGCTATTCTAACGAATGGCCAGCCTGACTTCTCTACCATGGAAGGATGAATCTGTACAAACAGAACAGTCTATCCTGAAAAAAACTGTACAGGAGAAATAGTTGAAGTGGTATTCCAAACTAAGAAACTTTTAATTATTTTTAGATGCAAAAAATGCTTTTTATTAGCAAAATTGCTTACTTTAGTATTTTGGTCATATGCTCTTACTGTATTGTTGACAACTCACTGCCAAGGCTAGCGACCACCCCACTCCACTATGTGAGCTGGTTAATATACTTTTTAAGGGTGCAAACACATGTACTAGATCCGCAGCGGAACTCTCGATGCGAATTCACAACGAAATCCACTGCGGATCCCTTGCCTATTACTTTCTATGAGAAGACATACTCGCAGCTGACTGACATCCAGCTGCGAGTATGTAAGTGACAGCCCCGTTAATCCCCTGCCGGCCGGAGCATACTGTACCTGCTCCACGCTCCTGCTTGCTTCCGGGGTTTCCGGCGTCTGGACGTCCTGCTCAGCCAATCAGTGGCTGCGGTACTGTGTGTTTGTACCTTAAATCTCCTATTTCTCCCTCTTAAATCATACACAGCTCTAGGGCTTGTGGACTGTCCTTGGGGCCAGTCAGCTGCTGTATGTCCTGCAGGAAGTGGTCCTCGGCATTTCAATACCAATGGCTGAAGACGTTGGATGCAGCCCTAGGGAGTCCGGGAAAACATGGATATAGCCATGTTTTATACAATTCCCCACCAGAGACTCTAATCACCTATCCACTGACGATTATGAGAAGGTCCCATATTACCCTGGTTAACTGTAGCATTTGTCAAACATGTGCACTGTTGTTTAAAACTATGGGACTGGTAAACATATAGGGGGGACTTATAAACCCTCCACCAGTGGCGTACACCATGGAGAAGGTGCAGATAGTTACCATCTCTGTGGCCTACGTCTGCTATAACCCCCGCTCGACTGCTTAGGAGGTGTAGATTTCTGCACCCACCATACGACAGGTGCAGGTCAGCAAAGTAATTGTGCGTCAGGGCCTAATTTAAATCTTGTACACTGGTCTTGATAAATATCCCCCATATAGTATATATGGCACTTAGCTATCTTTGTCTGGCATTCTTTATGCCCTTATGCTGCCCCATTTTATCAAGAGAATACAGGACCCCCGTTCTTGTGGTAAGCAGACAGATCTCTAGCAATCAGAAATTCATCCCCAATTCTGTGGAATATGCAACGAGTACCCTTTAAGAGCACCATAGTAAAGCTGGAGGTCTGCAGTGCAGGTGTTCACACTGTATGGTAAGCAGCTGCTGAAGCATTTATTTGGAAGCTAATAATATTTTAAGCTTCTCCTGTCACTGGTTTATAATTGACAGATTATCTATATCCACATTTATAGCAAGACATTTACTCGCTGCTCTTATCCCGCTCTGCTATAATTTCATAGCCCAGAGCTGCATTCACAGTTCTGCTGCTTGACAATGGAAGCAGCAAGCAGTCAGGATGTGTCCCTAACTGTTACGCTGAGCTCCTATAACGCAGCAGAACAGTTACATTTCCCATCATTAGAGTGCTGTACCTTGTCTGACAAACATTGTGAAATAAAGCGCCAAGCCAGCAAGGAACGCCAGAAGATTTAGGATCTGAAGCCGGCAGAACCGGCTGTAACTCAGAATTACAGTCAGATAAATAACATTGTGTTTTTCATTTTATGATAAATTTTAGATAAATTCTGTTTGCAAATTGAAAATGGGATGTACAATGTATCATGGTGGGTCACCTGTCTGTGCCTTGTTAGGTGTAAGTATCTGAGACCAGTGGCGGACCTACCGTCGCCTAGGCCCCCAGAGCAGACTGCCTGAAGCACCCGGGGGCCGAGCGGTCCTCCCGGGTGTTTAGTGTTGTGATTGACAGCGCGAGAAGCCATAGGTTTCCAGCCTTGTCAATCACTCTTATGACTGCAAGCAGCGTTTTGCTTGCGATCACAAGAGTATCGGCCCGGCCCCTGCCCGATGAGCAGCTCCCTGCTGAAGTCCCGGACAGTGTCATCACTGAGCTCAGTGAGCGCTGCGGCGGCTGGGACTTCCGGTTTGCGTTCCCTGTACCGGAAGTTCCAGCCGCCGCGGCGCACACTGAGCTCAGTGATGACACTGTCTGGGACTTTAGCAGGGAGCTGCTCATCAGGCGAAGGAAGAGAGAAGAGGAGACCGACTGGGGAGCGTGTGGTTAGGTGAGTTGTGTTTTGTTTCTTTTTATCAGAGGGGGACAACATGCTATATGCGATATGGGGGAATGGACAACACTGAGGGCTATATGGAGGATGGACAACATAAGTGGGCTATATGGAGGATGGACAACATAAGGGGGCTATATGCTATATGGGGAATGGACAACATAAGGGGGCTATATGCTACATGGGGAATGAACAACATAAGGGGGCTATATGCTATATGGGGAATGGACAACATAAGGGGGCTATATGCTATATGGGGAATGGACAACACTGAGGGCAATATGGAGGATGGACAACATAAGTGGGCTATATGCTATATGGGGAATGGACAACATAAGGGGACTATATGCTATATGGGGAATGGACAACATAAGGGGGCTATATGCTATATGGGGGAATGGACAACAGTGGGGGCTATATGGGGGAATGGACAACATAAGGGGGCTATATGCTATATGGAGGATGGACAACATAAGGGGGCTATATGGGGGAATGGACAACAATGGGGGCTATATGCTATATGGGGGAATGGACAACATAAGGGGCTATATGCTATATGGAGGATGGACAACATAAGGGGGCTATATGGGGGAATGGACAACATAAGGAGGCTATATGCTATATGGAGGATGGACAACATAAGGGGGCTATATGCTATATGGGGGGATGGACAACATGAGGGGGCTATATGCTATATGGGGAGATGGACAACATAAGGGGGCTATATGGGGGAATGGCAACATAAGGGGGCTATCTATATGGGGGATGGATAACACAAGGGGGGCATTTGTAAAGGGGACAACACAGGGGCCCATCTATAAGGGAGGCATCTAAAAGGGATCTACACAAAGGGGTCATCTATGAAGGGGACTAGGGGGCACGAGGGGGGGGGCAACCCAGAGGGGTCATCTATAAGGGGACTACACAGAGGTAATCTTGGCTCTTCAGCTGTTGCAAAACTACAGCTTTAGCTGTCCAGGCATGATGGGAGTTGTAGTTTTGCAACAGCTGGAGAGGTGAGGTTCCCTACCCCTGACATAGGTGATGCACAGAGGTTGTCATCTACTATAAAGGGATTACACAGAGGGGGATCCCTACTACAGTAGATGCACATGAGGCCATCTATATGGAAGACTGAACAAGTGACCATCTATAAGGTGTGTACACAGAGGGGGGCATATACTATAAAGGATATTATAAATTCAAATACTACAACGAGTCAGGGCTACCCACTGAAAGAGGGCACAAATGGCACAATACAGATGTGCAGTGTGTATAGTAATGAGGATGGTGCCAGAGTGAGGAGCCTAATATGTCTGTCTGGCAGATTCTGTGGATTCGTGGCTCAAGAGAAGTTCTCATAACAGCCCAGGGCAGATGGAGAAGAAGATTATAAAGGAAACAACTCTGATGAGAGAAGACGTCCCCTGTGAGTCAGTTAATATAACTGCACTGTAATTTATATGGAGTACAGAGTCTGTGTAGATCTGGGTGTGTTGATGGCGTAGTGGTCCGTCGTGGGTAGGGGGTGGATTTGGGGTAGGGAGGCCCCAATCAGAAGTTTGCTATGGGGCCCAGACATTTCTATTGACGCCCCTGTCTGAGACCCGACCAGTCAGCTAAGCAGAGGCTAGTAAGTGCTGCAGCCTCTTCACTGCAGTTATACTAGCTATATGAGCCCCAGAGGCAAACACTGTCCGTGTACACTGACATATTACAATGCAGCATTTTTTCAATCAGGTTTAGGGTGCCTTCACACCTACCGACTCGCAGCGTTAATAACGCTGCAAGTCGGCTAGGTCCTGGCAGATCACTGTCAGTACATACACGCAGCGGTCTGAAAGACCGCTGCGTGTATGTAAATCTGCCGGCTGCTAAACCCCTTCTGATGCCGGCCGCCTCCCGCTCAGCTCTGTATACATTACCTCCTCGCTCCACGGGGTCCCGGCGTCCTGCTCTGCCGCCCGGCCAATCAGTGGCTGCGGCAGGGCAACACACTGATTGGCCGGGCGCGAGAGCAGGACGCCGGGACCCCGTGGAGCGAGGAGGTAATGTATACAGAGCGGAGCGGGAGGCGGCCGGCATCAGAAGGGGTTAAGCAGCCGGCAGATTTACATACACGCAGCGGTAGTTCAGACCGCTGCGTGTATGTACTGACAGTGATCTGCCAGGACTTAGCCGACTTGCAGCGTTATTAACGCTGCGAGTCGGTAGTTGTGAAGGCACCCTTATACATAGTTGCCAACAATTGTTGATTTGCTTCCTGAATGCAAAATGAAACAACTTTGTAAATCATCTTCATCTGACATCTCCATTTAGCTTTAGGTAAGTCCAACAGATAGAGATAACAGCAGGGAGGGGGATTCACACCAGCTCTGACAGGGGGGAGAGAAACCTTGGAAGGCAGCTCACACAAGCTATAGAGAGAGAGCAGATACAAGGTAGTCTATGGGGAGAACCATATAGGTTGTGTAAAACTATTGAGAGAAAATACAGCTCATAGAGGCTGTCAAAAAGAAACTAAGCAACAATTTCAAGAAAGATCTGGAGAAAATGTTGTAAGTACAAATTAAGACTAAAAAAAAGGGTGTCCATAGCTTTTAAAGTGAATGTACCATCAGGTCGGGGGTGAAGCATCGGAGGCTCCATTGATTCTAATGTAGTCGTGTCATAGAGGGGTGGGGGTTTCCTCCAACTGGGGGGTGTCGGCCTCCCTCCAGTGCTTTACCCCCAGCCTGATGGTACATTCGCTTTAAAGTGACTGGCTGAAGCACTGGAGTCGGACTGACCCACCCCAAGTGGGAAGAAACTCCAGCCACTCCATTAGAATCAATGGAACCCTATCATAGACGGGCTAGGGTTTCCTCCCACTAAGGGTGGGTCGGCCCGCCTGCAGTGCTTCAGCCTGGGCCTGGTGGTACAGTCACTTTAAAGCCACCCATGCCCACCCACTCTGGGGCTGCTTGCAGTTTTCTAGGAATGTTGGCAACTCTAATACAGCACGTGACCGGAAAAGCAGGCACATTGGAAGGTACAGCAGGGATCTGGTAAGTTGCCAGGTGCCATATTAAATGTATTGACCATCTTATTGTAAAAGTTTACTGTTCCCCCAGAACGTGAAACAATAGCGCTGCCACGGCCAGTGCCGACACTACAGTCCTGCATACTGGGTTTGGCCAGCCAGTGGCCTCTGCGAGTGGTGATTGGCCGCAGCAGTCACGTCCTGTATACCAGACCAGGAATCACACCCTGCTATACATGATGTCACTGTGAGGAGGCTGTGATGTCACAGGTCACGTGATGAGCTAAGAAAATGGGGACATTGCTAGAATGGTAACTGGTTTACTGGATTTAGGCGGAGAACAATAAAGAATTTATAAAAAAAAAATGTAATTGCACCCCCTGCTTTACAGCTCAATGTGAATGATGACATAGCGCTCCATGCACCAAGGGATAAATAACGCAGAAGCCTCCTGGCCATCCCTGCAGCACACCCGCATAACACTGCAGCAGGGGTCCTGGAAGCCCCCCAGCTCAGAATCCCTGTCAGCCCGTGTAAATTGTGACCAGAAGCCGCAGCAAGTCCTGGTGACAGCTCACACCACTGCAGGGGCTGCCGCACCCCCCCTTATACAACGCAGCAGGTGAGCGGTGACGCAGTCTGTGACGTCATGCCGTTACCTTGCTCCTCTCCTTCCAGGTATCTGACCCTCAGCTCGTCGTCGCTTTTCACCTCTGAGCTGAAATGGCGCCCCCCAGCGACACAGGTCACGCGTATCAGCAGCTGCCCCCTCCGGTCCAGAGAGTAGGGGAGCTGCCACCAGGCGGCGTGTGCAGCTCGGGTTACCCCCCTGCCGACAGCCAGTCCCCTCAAGCCAGCCAGAGCCGCCATGCTGAGTGACGTCACGGGAACGCCGCCGCGGCCGGTCCGCCGTCTCTACACACACTGCTGCTGATGTGTTTCTAAAAAAAAAAGCTGTTCATAAAGTTGGTTTAAACGAACAAGAAAAAAAAAACTGGAATGAGTTTGAAGCGGCACGTGAGAGAGTGTCTGTCACAGATGTGTGTGGCAGTGCCCGTCCTCATACACTGAGGTTATACTGAGGGCTGATCCAATATACTCCTATACAGCTGCTCTGCACAGTACATACAGAATACAGGCCACGGCTCACACTGTGCATTATGGAGCATGTAGCAGGGACATATCTTATTAACTGATCCTTATGTGTGAACGCCCCTGCAACTTCAAATCTGCTGCAGGTCCTGTACGTGTGAACGCTGCCTGAGTGTGCGCTCATGTGTGAAGGATCTGCAGCAGATTTGATGGCACAGATTTGAAACTGATGATTTGCTTTGAATCTGCAATTTCAAAGCTCCGCCATCAAATCTGCTGCAGATCCTGTACGTGTAAACACACACACCGTATACGCAGCAAATATGCAACAAATACGCAGCAGATTAGATCTAAATAACTGAACACAGCATCAAATCTGCTGCGTATACGGTGTGTGTGTTTGTACCCTAAGGGTAGCTTCACACGTACCGACTCGCAGCGTTAATAACGCTGCGAGTCGGCTAGGTCCCGGCAGATCACTTTCACTACATACATGCAGCGGTCTTAACGACCGCTGCGTGTATGTAACTCTGCCGGCTCCTTAACCCCTTCTGTTGCCACCCGGCTGCCGCTCTGTATACATTACCTCTCCTCACTGCACGGGGTCCCGGTGTACTGCTCTCCCGCCCGGCCAATCAGTGGCTGCAGCAGAGCAACACACTGATTGGCCGGGCAGGAGAGCAGTACACCGGGACCCGTGCAGTGAGGACAGGTAATGTATACAGAGCGGGAGTCGGGCGGCAACAGAAGGGGTGAAGCGGCCGGCAGAATTACATACACGCAGCGGTCGTTCAGACCGCTGCGTGTATGTAGTGAAATCGATCTGCCAGGACCTAGCCGACTCGCAGCGTTATTAACGCTGCGAGTCGGTACGTGTGAAGCTACCCTTAGGGTGCGTTTACACGTACAGGATCTGCAGCAGATTTGAAGCTGCAGATTGAAAGCAAATCAATTCTAGGCCATCAAATCTGCTGCAGATTCAAATCCGCACCATCAAATCTGCTGCAATATCCTGTGCGTGTGAACGCTTCCTAAGGGTGCCTTCACACGTACCGTATCGCTGCGTATTTATCGCTGCGAGTCTCTCGCACGTAAAACCACAGTCATACTGATTGCTATAAAGTCAATGTATGTGTATTCTCGCTGCGTGTTTGGTGCAATTTTTACATGCGAGTTTTGATTTTCACAGGAGAGTTTAACACCACAAAAAACGCAGCTACTTTCGTGCGAGTTTTGTGCGATAAATAAGCAGCGAAACGGTATGTGTGAAGGCACCCTAAGGGTCTGTTCACACGTACAGACTCGCTGCGTATTTATCGCTGCTAGTTTCTCGCACATAAATCCACAGCGATACTGATTGCTATCAAGTCAGTGTATGTGTATTCTTGCTGCGTGTTTGGTGCAATTTTTACATGCGAGTTTCGATTTTCACAGGCAAATTTAACACCACAAAAAACGCAGCTACTTTCGTGCGAGTTTGATGCGAGTTCTGTGCGAGTTTTACGCAGCGAGTCTGTGCGTGTGAACAGACCCTAAAAGGGTATTCCGCTCAGGTAAAATCATGTTGAATCATCCCCCCTCCTGACTAACAATTCCTTCCATACTTGTTATTATGGTTTCAGTCTCTTTCCCCCAGTGCTGAGCTGCTGCTTGGTGCTGAAGACACTGAAAACTGTGTGTGCGCTTCTCTCTCCCCCTCCCATCCAGATGGCTTATCTAAACAGCATTGCTGGCTGATTCGGCACTCTGTGATACCAGGAGGGTTAATCAAAGTCAGGTCACCAGCAACTAGACTTCAGATTAACCCTCCCAGCTATGCAGAATGCAGAAACCGCCGTCCAGGGACGCTGTTAACATGAGCAGTCTCGTAAGGGAGCGGGAGATGGAGAGAACAGCTCACACACAGTTTTCTGTGTCTTTAGCACAAAGCAGCAGCTCAGAACTGAGGGAAGGAGATTGAATAGATAATAACAATTATGGAACAAGTTGTTAGTGTCCAGGAGGGGGGATGACTCAACGTATATTTTACCTTTAGGGTGCGTTCGCACTGAGCAAAATTGGTGGAATTGTGCAGTGGTCACTATGGAGCCAAGGGGATAAAGGGGATATTCACATGTCCGCAGAATTCTGTCCGTGCAGGGAGGGTGTTCTGCGGACTGGACCTCGGAGCTCCCAGCATCATGATAAATTATGATAATGGGATCTCCTAAACTGTTTAAAAGTTTGCGTTAGTGTACTGACACCGGGATCCTCTCGCCAACATGTCAATTATTTGAGCGGAGAGCTGCGGAGGCTCGCGAGCCCTCCCATAGACTCGCTGGTTGACACTGAGGCAGCAGTGATTTTGCCGATTTTGCTCATACCCTTAAAGCGAATTTACCATCAGGTACATCACTTTTTTTTTTTTTTTTTTTTATATTACCCCACCAGTGTTGGCACGGGGATCCCAGTGTCAGTACACTAGCTCAAACTTTTAAACAGTTTAAGAGCTCCAGACATCATAATTTATCATGATGCTGGGAGCTCCCAGGTGCGGTCCGAAGAACACCGTGCACGGACAGAATTCTGCAGACGTGTGAATGACCCCTTTGATCCATAGTGAACACTGTACAATAAATTGACAGCAAAACCTGCTGAATTTGATACCAATTTTCGACTGCAAGTTTTAGTGAATAAATTCTGCAGATTTTCATGTGGATATACTCTGATTCAGACATGGAAACTGATTCTCCAGACTGAGGGGTCAGCACTAGAGTCGCGCAAATTTCAAGTTCGATGTGGTTCATCTGAACATGAAAGCGCGGCACTGGATTAACGGTGGCTGCCGAAGTTGGATGCGGCCCTAGGGAGTCCTGGGAAACTTGGATACAGCTGTTTGTGCCGAGCATGCTCAAAGTTCACTCAACTCCAATCAGCACCTATAAAATGTCATGGTGGAATTCTACTAGACCTGTATATTATTGTATTGTCACAGTGGTAGCAGGTATCATACCCAGACCACTGTTCCTCGTACTTCTCCCTCCCACACTCTCTGCCATATAAGTCAGGCAGTTCTCAGGGTTGTTTCACAGTGCCCACTGTTTCTTCCCCTAGTTACTATGTAAGATGGAGCCGTCCAGTCATTTGACTGGGCCACATGTAAATCTGGAATCCCCCCCTCCCTCCGCAGACACTCACCACAAAGAACACATATGCAAATTATTATGACATTACAAAAGATTAAAGTTTACATTGTAGGGACCCGCTTGAGAATGTTATCTGACACTAGCTCACATCTGTTCTGCTAGATCAGATTCAATTTCTATGATGATATCTTGAAGTATGGAGAGAACGGAGCCACCTCATCATCCTGTAATGTTCTACTTCTACTTTCCACACATGTTTTCCTACTGAATCACCTGGGTTAGATGAAATCCCTTGAGTTCTCTAAATACACAAGTTCAAGCTAGGTTATTACATCTTGAGGCTGGGTTCACACTACGTATATTTGAGGCTGTATGTTTAAGGCTGTATAGCAACCAAAACAAGGAGTGGATTGAAAACACAGAAAGGCTATGTTCACATAATGTTGTAATTGAGTGGATGGCCGTCATTTAATGGCAAATATTTGCTGTTATTTTAAAACAACGGCTGTTATATTGAAATAATGGAAGTTATTTACCGTTATATGGCGGCCATCCACTCAATTTCAACATTGTGTGAACAGATCCTTTCTGGGTTTTCAATCCACTCCTGGTTTTGGTTGCTATGAGGACCTGACATGAGGACCAAATACAGCCTGAAATATACATAGTGTGAACCCAGCCTGAAAGTGAACATGAGACGGGAATGTGCTATCTTCCGGTAAAATGAAGACCGGCTGTATTCTTCTACACTGAGAGGTCTGTAGAATTTCTCTACGTCAGTGATTCCGAACATTATTACCATGTGGGAACATCATAAGAATTGCTGACATGCCCAACAAACTTTTGTTGCTCCCATTTCTACTTAACCCCTTCTAACCTCGTAAGCATGAAGTGCTATACACGTAGTGCACTCACAAGGCTCATCATCTAAGCTGCACCATTAGCAGCTGCTGTAACATACCGCTGATACCTTGCTGCAACTGGCCATTTAATCCCTTAGATGCCACAGTCAATATCAGCCATGGCATATCAGAAGATTGACATACCAGGCTCCCTCTGCCAGGCATAGGGCTTGCCAAGGTGTAGAGGGTGTGTGGCCTCCTTAAAGGGGTTGGCCAGTTTATAGTAAAATTGTTCAGTGTACAGTATTAGTAAGTGTACTCACAGTACTTACTGACAGCAGCTCCCTGTGTACCTGATAGAGCGAAAATCAGATACCCCTCCTCCAGGCTGGGATGCCCTGCCCTGTGGTGAATCTGTCCATAAGATGGCCGACATGGAGGAGCATGTGACCATATCCCCGCCCCCCAGTGTCCACCATAGGCATAAGCAGGCTCAATGTTGGACACTTAGGGGCGGGCCATGGTCACATGTTCCTCCATGTCAACCATCTTATGGACAGAATCACCACAGAGCAGGACAGCACAGCCGCCTGGAGGAGGGGGAGTATGATTTTAGCTCTATGAAAAACACAGGGAGCTGCTGTCAGTAAGGGCAGTACTAATACTGCACAATGAAGAACTTTAATATAAATCTTTATATTTTCGCTATAAAAATCTATATCAGCTCAGAGCTGGTGCAGGTTTCTGAGAATGCCGCACAGCAGCCTCAGATTTGCTGGAGTGTGCGATAAATCCCCCCTGTTTATGTAATGTGAAAACCATTCCTCCAGACTTGTTGCCTTTATAGTGTGGCTTGCATGCAATAACAGATTCACCCACACAGATGTTGCAGTTACAATCAACTGCAAAGAAGTGTGATGTATTCACGGGAGAGTCTGGGAATACAAACTCATGAGAACATGTGATACACTCAGATCAGGTTAACATAAAACATATCTTTCTCGGCATTATTAACCGACTCCAACTAACCATCCAGTGGTGCTCTGCATATAGTCCAATTCACAATGCAATAAAGAAGATAGATGCGTAAATGCGGCACTCACCACAGGTCACTTCACACATCTTTATTCTTGAATCTGGGTCATGGAGTATAGGTTTTACAGACGGGCAACGGAGACGGATGGTCCGACGGCCTTCTGTGTAACCTCTACTCCGTAACCCAAGTTCAGGAATAAAGATGTTTTAAGTTACCCGTGGTTGAGTGCCTCATCTATCTTCTTTATTGCATTCAGATCAGATTAATGTGTCATGTGAATTTATGTCATTCTACATCACTAAAGGGCCTTTTACATGCGCCAAAACACTCTTGCGGGCCGATAACTGTCCAGTGTAAAAGTGACATTGATCAGCCAAGGAGCAGGAAAATGCCTGATCCTCGGCTGATCGGGTCTTCAGAGTAGTAGGCTTTTAAATTTATCATTGTCGGGCACACATCTTCCTAGGTAAACAGGGTTATGTGTGGCTTATAACGATAAAAGAAAACTGACAGCACAGATATGTATATATCTGTGCTGTCAGTTTAAAGATCACAAGCAGCAGTCTATACATACCAGCCACGCTGCTTGTGATCCAGCACCTCTCCTCCAGTCCGGCTGAATCTTCAGGCCCCACCTCCTCCAGAATGATTTACAGCAGAGGAGGCAGGGCCTGAAGATTCAGCCAGTGGCCAGACGAGAAGGTGTGCTGGATCACAAGTAGCGTGGATGTAGGTATACACTGCTGGTTGTGGAGGCGCGGCACTGACTTTGTAAAGGTAGAACCAGGGGTGTGCGGGTGCGGGTGCAGGAGCAGTGGAGAGGAATGAGCACGGAGTCCAGCACTTAACCAGAATAACTTTTACTTAAAGAATCTTCAGTGTAATACAACCTTTCAAGTACTTTTGAAGGTGAATAGTATGCAAAAGATAATCACAAAGAATAATGTCCTTTCCCCTGATGGAAGACACAAAAGGATTTATCTTGGGTGCTTGTAAGGTAGATAGCGAGCTTGAGTAGAGTAGGTTAAGGGTCTGTTTTGGGGCCTTGCCTAATAAGTGCAGAACTCTGCCGGGATAACTTGTTGTTTGACTTGTTTAGAAGAAGAAGCTCATACTCATGGTTAAGACTGAGAAAGACGAAGACCGTCTTTTACTTGAAGAGCCCACCAAGTGTCAGGTCTGGTAGTACGAGTCCCAGGTTTGAACAACTGGGTATAGCTAACCCCTCAAGGTTTCCCAAGTAGGTCAGGCAGGTTCCAATGGAGTACTTCAGCTTATGCTCTTTGCTCCACTGCAGACTAATCCCTGTTTCTGCATAGTCCTGACTAGATCCGAGTTGGTTATCCCTGGCATAGCCAAGGTTTATCCCAGGTGAGAGTTACCCTACCTTTGGGTTTAGCACTGCATACTTGTTTTCTCACAAACTCCAACAAAAACTTCAGTCTCACCAGAATCCAACAAACTGACCAGAAGACCCCTAGAGTTAATGACTGACACCGGCAATCCCACCAGTGGCAGTCATTTAAACCTTTCATTGCCACCATGTAATGCAATCCCAGCATTAAATGAATTGAATGACAGGCACCACACCTGTCAGGTGTCCGCACCCCGGCACCCCTGCAACATGATTGTCAGATGACTCACAGCTTGCTTAGCTCCGATTGGTTGAGCAAGCTTTCAGCCATCCGTAGCTCTCCACCTGAAGAACCAGGAAGTACACAAGAAATGAAGACGCTGACCGGAACTCTGGGGGTTTGCAAACAGGGAATTTCAATCAGAGAATAACTCAAATGTGAGGCTAAGTATGAAAACTATGAAGTTTGTTTTTATGAAATTATCCTTTAAAGAATGTGCTTCTTAGAGCTCAGAGAGAGAACATGAAAACCACTGACCAGACCTCTTATAACACTCCTTATCTAAGTACTGTCCTAAGCTAACCCCGACACATTAACGTTACTGCTTTCCATCACTTCTCTAATTTACTGCTTTATTCCTATGTCCTTTTGTGTATAAATATGTGATTCTTTAGTTATTGTGTTAAACCATGTCTAATGAAGAGGCCTAGTAGCCGGCAAAGATCATCTTATATCCATTTAGAGATATTATGTGCTGAGAACTCTCATTCTTTTATCATTTTGATAACATTATGTATTATGAATGGTAAAAAGTGGATAAATACTCCCACAAGTTGCAGAACTGAGTATTTTATTTTACTTCTACCCTACAAAAAAATGTTTTTGTTGTTATTGCAAACTGCATTTAAGGTTGTCAGTGTCGCTGCACTGAATCCAATGATGTCCCGCTTTTGAAAATGTGAGGTCCGGTTCCTGAGATATTCCCAAAATTATAAAGATTTTAATGACTTTGGTGCACTGGAAGTGGTCCCACTGTGCTGCTTTCCCTGGCCACTCATGACACTGCCAAATAAATATGCAAGAGGCCAGGATCAATGTCATTGATTCAGCGTCATATGAAGGCTGAGAAAGCAGTGACCTGCAAGAGGCAGAGGGAGAAGAAGAAGTGGCTCTTAAGTGGAGAAAGAGGCATTTTTCCCTAATAAGATATATTATAATGTTTCTTATATCCATGTGAACTATTAAAACTTTATTTTTCAAAAATATTAGTTGAACCTAATTAATAGTTCAGTGTATATATATATATATATATATATATATATATATATATACCACATAGATAATTACAGTATATCCATACATAATTTTCTCTCTCGGGCTAGCACTCCCTTGTACACGTCTGCTTTGTTGCCTGAAGCTGCAACCAAAATGATGGTTAAAACATAAAACATAATCTTAATAATATCGACTGCTTACAGCATGAGTCACAGCCTTGGGAGAGAGTTAGGTTTTCCATCCCGTGTGCCGATTGGTTGGTCAGTTTCAGTCATTTAATTCTCTGCTTTTGCCAAGTCAGCAAAGCAAAAGAGAAAGGCGGCTTTGTTTCATAAAACTAGACATGCGTCTTATAAACATTGCTTCTTTTGTAACAAATAACCTTTTGTTTGCAAAACTGTCATTTTACCCTATTTTGTTAAAATATATGTATGAATGGCCGATGTTTTCTTCCTCATTTTCAATTATAAGTGTCCAAAAATACAACATAAAAGACAAGCACAGTACAGTATCTGTAATGCAAAGCAGTGCTGTTTCCAGCTCTGTTGTTAGGGCCCGTGATAGCAGTTTTTTTTTTAAAGGAACCAATCACGATGATTGTGCTGATATGGTTCCCTCAAACACCGTATAGAGCTACTGTGCAGCTTGCCGAGCCACCCAGGACTAATCACCTGTCGGCGTGCAGTGCGGGGATGATTGACAGTGAGAGAGCGGTGACTAGTCCTGGGCAGCTCCCCACCCAGATGAGTAGTTGCCTCCGCTCTCTCTGTCAGAATAAAACCAGTACGTGCTGTGAGCTCTGCACTATAATCACGTATATTATTTGAAGAACCTGTGTAGAGCTGGTATCTACCTCCTATATGGTCACTGTAATTGGTAGAGCTGGTATCTACCTCCTATATGGTCACTGATATTGGTATTAATACGGTGTATTTTATTCAATAGCAGTGTGGTGGCACTAGTCAGTATGTGGTGGTATTTGTCGTTGTGTGGTTATAATAGTTGTCCCTTGTAAACTGGTACTATTGGTCTTAGTATACTGGATTTGGTCAATAACAGAATAGAGGTAATATCTGCCCCTGGTATACTGGATTTAGTGAGTAACAGTATGGTTGTAATATTTGCCCCCTCTATACCAGTATTATTGGTCATAGTATACTGGATTTGGTAAGTTACAGTATAGTTGTAATATTTGCCCCTTGTATGTTGGTGGTGGTAGTAATATTAGTATTATTAGTAGTAGTAGAAGTATTACAGTTACTAAGATTAGTAACTCTATATTGGTAATATGTATGGCAATGATATTTCCTTCTTGTATCCTGGTGTTATTGGTTTCATTGGTCTTGATATACTGGATTTTGGATTTGGGCCCTAAGGGTCCTATTCCACGGGCCGAGGAGGGCCGATCAACGATGTAAACGAGCGGCGATCTGCTAGATCGTTTACTGGGCCTATTCCACGGCCCGATGATCGTTAAACAAGGGCTGCAAGGATATCGTTACCGATGTCCTTGCAGCCCTTGCAGCAGCATACATTACCTGCAGGTCTTCTCCGCGCTGTCTTCATCCCGGGTCCCGCGCTCACTATCTTCTGAATGGCCGGTCAGCTGACAGGTCACACTAAGCCAATCACAGGCCGCGGCGGTCCCGGCCTGTGATTGGCTGAGCACTCCGTCAGCTGATCGGCCATTCAGAAGATAGAGAGCGCGGGACCCGGGGATGAAGACAGCGCGGAGAAGACCTGCAGGTAATGTATTACTGCTGTTTCTTCTCAAATCGTCGGTCGCCCGCCGCACACCGCTATTCAACCGTAGCGATGCGCAGTGGGGGAACGATGATTTTAGGTCTGGCCCTAAATGAACAATCAGCCGATGACACGATCATCGGCTGATCGTTCTCTGTATTTCACCAAACGATAATCGGCCGAATCGGGCAAAATGGGTCCGATCCGGCCGATTATCATTACTGTGGAATAAGGCCCTAAGAATGATTTCCTCTGGTGGGCTCAAGGTACTCCAGTCTGACACTACAAAGAAACAAAAGAAAGGCAGCAAAGCTGTGTGCTAGAAGCCAATATGTCCTATTGATATGTATTACAGAGGCCATTGACTGTCATATGATCTTTAGCAGGACACCGTGTTCTTCCCTAGCAATGACTCCCGGGAAGAATCTGTAATGTCCCTGTAGATCCCTATTGTACTGATCTGTGTGTTTGGGTCCTCAGTAGAAATCTTGTCCTCCTGAACTCATTGCTACTCCAGATAATGATGGAAAACATCACCCACCAGAAGTCATTGTAATACATTTATTTAGCAAACTAGGTGCACTGCCATAATGTAAGTGTGTTTACTAAAGAGCTCCCAAGTGCCAAATGACAAACGCTGAGACTTGCCAAAAGCGCTGACTTCATTATTTAAGTGGATTTGCCTTAGGTAATCTAATGTTATGGAAATGGAAAGTTCTCAGGAACAGTCAACTTCCAGCCTTACTTTTAATGAATTAGGCAAAGTTTATACCCATCCACCTAATAGTTTGGCAGTTTTTATGTTCCAAGAAACTAATCGAGGCCTCATTACCAGCACTATGAACAGCATTAAAAGGCATTGTCCTAGAATTTTAACAGTTTAACCCCTTAGTGCTGCAGCTAGTTTGGGCTTTAAAGCGGCTCTGTACCAACAATCTGACCCCCCCCCCCCCCAAACCGCTTGTACCTTCAGATAGCTGCTCTTAATCCAAGATCTGTCCAGGGGTCCATTCGGCAGGTGATGCAGTTATTGTGCTGAAAATTTACTTTTAATCCTACTGCGCTGTGTCTAACGGCAAGGGCTTACATTTGTCCCTCCTCCCCACCCTCCTCATCATTAGGAATGCTCTAGGCAGATTGCTTCCTATTCCCCACCTGTGTGCTAAATGAACATGGGTTGGATCGTTAAGACACCTGTGCAAAGCTCAAACAGCAGTAAATGTTCCTGGATCATTCCTAATGATGAGGAGGGTGGGGGGGAAGGACGGAGAGGTGGTGCCAGCCTAATGCATATACAAATGTAAGCCCCGGCCGTTAGACACAGCGCTGTAGGATTAAAAGTTGTTTTTAGGGAATAACTGCATCCCCTGCCGAACGGACCCCAGGACAGATCTTGGATTAAAAGCAGCTATCTGATGGTACAAGTGGTTTGGGGGGGGGGGCAGATTGTGGGTACAGAGGCACTTTAATGACCAAGCTTAATTTTCAAAATCTGACCTGTTTCACTTTATGCGGTTATAGCGCCGTAATGCATTAACGTATGCTAGCAATTCTAAGACAGTTTTTTCATGATATATTGTACTTTTATATTATTGGCAAAACTTGGCCACTATCTTGATCTTGAAATATCATGAAAAATTGGAAATAAATTTCCATTTTTTTCTTTTTTTAATATTAAACGTAGGCTATTCAGGGTGCAGTAAAAATAACATAACTAATGTATTTTCTGGGTCACTACGGATATGTTAATACCAAATTTGCATTATTTTTTTTTTCACGATTTCCACTTTGGCACAATAGAAACTATCTTCCTGAAAAAAAGATCCATAACGTTCTTGTCTTTCATGTGACAGAGCTTGTTTTTTTGCAAGAAGATGTGTAGTTTTTATCGATGCCAAGTTTTACATATATATGACTTTTTGATCTGTTTTAATACATATTTTCTGGAGCAGATTGATAAAAAACAGCAATTCTGGTGCTGTTTTTTTTTATCTTTTTTTTACAGTATGTGTCATGCAATATAATTAATGATATAGTTTTATAGATTGGGTCGTTACGGACGTGTTGATACCGAACATATATAGGTTTTGTGTTTTCTAGGTATTTTTATGTGACAATATATTATACATAGGAAATTTAATGCATTTTTGTGTGTGTTGGGGCAAACTTTTTTTTTACTTTTACACTAGTGTACACTAACCAGTGATCTTTTCATCACTGATACAATATACTGCACTACTACTGTAGTGTATTGTCTATGTCAGTACTGAGCTGACATGCAATCTACACAGCAATGCTTCTATAGGCTTCTCACTGGCAACCCCAGGGGCCCTCAGAAGGCCTTGGGTATTGCAATTAAGCTGATCGGAAAAGCCTGGACCTCGCAGCGGGACTCACAATTAGGTGAGTATCCGCACACCACCGAAATCAGTTTTTTGCCACTGTCATGATTTTACAGCGTTATATAACAGGTCAAAACTACCTGGAGTCAGGGCGGTATTAACAGCTGCTGCTGCTTTAGGCACTAAACCTGTAGACGCCCCATCTTGGGGAGCGTGGGAAAGAGTGATTTCAGCCACATGCATTGTCTGAAACACGTTTTTCAAATTTCCACATTGAATCAATGATTAGAGCCGTCTGCATATTGTCTGAGGGAATTCTCACCACAGGATTGGTAGATTGGTAGGTAATAGCTCCAGACGTCACAGCCATACCAGACCTGAACAACACCGCCACACCAGACCTGACCATACCTCCCCTCAAAAAGACACCAGATTTACTGGCAAGTCTGAACAGGAGGTGGGAGTCTAAAAAAAAAAAAGTTGTTTTCTTCCCCCTGGTGCTGCCCTCCTGCAAGGAGCTGCCCTAGGCACCGGACCACAGGTGCCTAGTGGTAAATACGGCCCTGCTCGGAGTGGTAATTTACTGCAGCAGCAAGAGATCAGCTGTCATACTGATGGTCTCCTGCAGTACTGATAATCTCCTGCGAGATCCAGAAGCATTTATTCTGGCCCGCTGAAAAAAGGAGACAGAGACAGAATAAAGCCCACTAGTGAGTGCCATAGAAAGCCGTGTCGTGGTCACTAAGGGGTTTAAATACATTAAAGACAACAGTGTTTCCCCAAAAATAGGACATCCCCCAAAAATAAGACCTAGTGCAATGTTATCCAGTCTTAAAAATATAAAGCATCCCCTAAAAATAAGGCCTAGCGACAATTATTTCTAAAGGTGCCCCCCCCCACCATACATAAGTGTTAGCAGATACTGTAGGTCTTACCACTGGCCCTGCACTGAAGCTGCTGCTCTGACGATCATTATGTTAGCACACATGAGCTGGAGAGGCTCGCCGTCACCCCTGTCCCTGCACTGCAACCACGGTTGAGGACCACTGGGTGTATGTGCCAATATTTGCCAATAACCGCATGGTGTTGCCGTGTGATGTAGGTGCAACGTTTCAGGGTCAGCCACTTTCTCATGCGCTGAGAAAGGGATAGACCCTGAAACGTTGCACCTACATCACTAACGTCCTATCAGTGGAGGGTAAGTGTGAAGACCAACGCTCAGCGTCCTTGCACTTGGTTGAAGTTGGTTATGATTTCTATGTGATTCTGTGGATATGTGTATTCTTTCAAGAATAAAAGAATTTATTGCTGGAAAGCTGTGTACGTGTCCTATTTTTACATCCATTGGAGCATTTGTAGCATCTGTGTTTTTGGACATTGTTCACTCAGTGCTGTGTTAGTGTTGGCGGAATATTGACATTTTTTGAAGTATTACTCAGTCCTCTGGACTTCTTAACACAGAATGATCAGAGATTTCAACCAACATGTTACAAGTTATACCAAACCTTTCCCCAAAAAGATATATATCAATTTGATCAGTTCCTGCTCTATGATGACATGATGGCAACAGATTAGATAGCATTGTCTTGGTGACAGGTTGCCTTTAAAATTGATGCACCAAGAAGGGCAAGCCGTATGGTTACAGTGCAGAACTAGATGACAATGGAGACTGGAATGGAGGTTGACGAGTCACAGTTTTTCCTTGAACAACTGGAGTTGGTCAGACAGAAACTGACATTTCAATATAAATATGGGTTTACAGTGTATAGACAGTATCATGCAAAAATCTAGGAAGAAAACCACTGCATAACCCTTCTCCATCCAGTGCTGGAGAATTTTTATTATTTGTAAAAGGTAATTGATGAACATACAAAACAGACAAAATTATTTACACATATGTACAAAATTTCAACAATGTCCCTGCCTGAGCTTGTTGCTTGGAATCCCCCTGATATAGGCGTCAAGTATTGATTCACTGACATACATGCACACAACTTAGTATTAATTATTAGTCTTGAGATGACTGGCAGGGATGTGTAGTGGTTAGCGGTGGTGTAGTATCAACCACCTAATCATAGGACTTCTAATGTTCCTACATTTACTGAAGTTATAAGCACAATATACAACTAGACCATGTCATCCTTTGAATTAGCAGACAGACGTCACTTTTGTCTTCCAATGCGTTTCCCCCTCCTATTGTTGGTAGTAAGGTGGGTTCATCAGGGAAATAAGGTGTGGGTCTTGTGTGCAGAGGGTTGGATCAACCAGATGTCTTGACTGGATGGTATGTAGGTATGGAATGAGTATGATCCTTGGATGCATGGGCATGTGATTTAATGTCCAATGGTCATCCAGTTTATAATGTGTTACCTATTAATATGCCAAGTGACCAATACATATTTCTATTGGTCTGTATTATGGACACCATAAGGTAATTTAACCTTTCTTGGAAGCAATACGGAGTAGTAAGTTTCTTCTGGATGCTACTTGAGTGGCTTCCCTTCAGATTTGGTTTAATCTGTAACCACTAATACTCCCTATTTGTTTCTGCTTACTCGTGGCATAATGAATTCGTACTGCTATACTAGTAACATTGAGAGACTGTCTAAAAAGAAGAAATAGGACACTAAGCTAATGAATTTTATGGCTCATAATTGCTGGTAGATTATTAAAGATGTAAGTGGGGTGGTCTATGAGACCCTTTGCTTTCTGGGTCAACCCTTGCATAAATATATCAGAAAAGTGCATATACAATAATTCTTCCTCCCTTTATGGGTGGATGTAAATTGGGTGAATTGTAATCAATATATTTTGCATTACTCTGTTAATCCAATCATATAAAGTATGTTGTTCATAGCACTTGTAGTCTGCCAAGTGCAGCAGCCACTTTAGGCAAATTTTCAAGCTAAGCCAGGGTTGACACAGCAAGGGGTATTCCACCCAAGAGCTATAAAATGAAATGCTCGTAAACTTAGCTGCTCTTACCAAGTCCCCCTGAATATATTGAGCCATCTCTCATCTTTCTAGCTGCCGCTGTTCCTGAGTTAGAAGTTTTTCTAAAAGCGGGTCTAAATCCAAATGGCACCGTCTGGGAAACTACATTTCCTAGCATGCACTGCACCTCAGAGCATAATGCCAACTATCCGCATCATCTGCTCATCTCTGGCTTTATCTGCTTCTGGTTTAGGCTGGGTTCACACTACGTATATTTCAGTCAGTATTGTGGTCCTCATATTGCAACCAAAACCAGGAGTGGATTAAAAACACAGAAAGGATCTGTTCACACAATGTTGAAATTGAGTGGATGGCCGCCATATAACAGTAAATAACGGCCATTATTTCAATATAACAGCCGTTGTTTTAAAATAACAGCAAATATTTGCCATTATATGGCGGCCATCCACTCAATTTCAACATTGCGTGAACAGATCCTTTCTGTGTTTTTAATCCACTCCTGGTTTTGGTTGCAATATGAGGACCACAATACTGACTGAAATATACGTAGTGTGAACCCAGCCTTAAAGTGTAAACAAAATATCTATCTATTCATCTACATAGATTGGAAAGAGAGAGAGGTGAAACAACTGTGTTTCCTTTTCCCTATACTGCTCAGGAGGCTGTCACTGTTCTGTTGTTTCCTCCCCCTTGGCCAGGTGCTCATTGATTGGTGTGATGTCAGCTTGCTTGGCAACAAAGAGATCATGTGACCTGTCTCAGAAGGGAGGAGGAGGACAGAGGAGTGGAGACAGAGTGGACCAGTCCATTGACTTCAATGCAACGTACATTTTCTATTAATCACAGCCTGTGCTGCAATTTGCAACAACGGCCGTGATTAATAGAGAATATAAATTGTATGAACATAGCCTCAGGGTGTAAGTCAGGATGTGCTTTAGCCAAACGGCCCAATTCATGTAATAGAAACCTATTTTAAACCAGCTTAGATTATGGTTGGGGATTAAACAGGGTTAAATCTTTCTTAAGTGAATACCCCTTTAATGTTGTACATCACCGGTCTACATTGACTTCCTACCTAGAAAAGGATGCCAGTTACAGAGTTCTTATCCTGCACTTGCTCAGTAAACCGATCTCTGCAGAGTTAGCCTCATGTAAAAAGAAAAATAGAAACCCCTGCCAACAAAAATTTATTGAAAGAAAAATTCTGTTAATTAACAAGTCGTGAATTCTTCTTCGTATTGGTTTTTACAGCTACAATCACTGTAAAATAAAATAGTTGTCAAAATGTAACCATGTTGAATGTAAAACGGGTTGTCAGGGATGTGTGAGACAAATCAGAACATTTGCCCTAATTTGTAGTCTATACAGTTCCAAGGTGTTAATTTTATATTAACACAAGTTAAAAAAAACTACTAATGCTGGGAAGTATAGTTTATTTATAATAGCAGAAAAGAAGGAATTAACCAGTTCAGTGCTAATAGTTCTCAGTAAGGGTATGTGCACACTACGAAAAAGAGGCAGAATTTCTAGCGGATTCCGCGTCAAAATGCATACATAATTCGCCGAAATTCCACCCGTAAAATATGAACATTGGTCCTTTAATTTGCTTTCCCCTCATTCATGCACATGATGGAATGTCAGGACAGAAAATTCTGCTGCGGATCGGCGTTCCACCAGAAGAATTCACATGTCAATTGTTTGGGTGGGTTCACACTGAGGAATTCATGCTGAGAAGTTCTGGCAAATTCCGTTGTTCGTCCCGGCTCGCGGCCGTGTGCATTTCCGCCCTATCCATAGACTCAATTCTATGGCTGGGTGAATTCCACCGTCATCCGAAAGAATTGACATGTCAATTCTTTTGGTGGGCGACGGAATCCGTCTGTGTATAGAATGGAGTCTATGGCACAGGCGGATATGCGCGCGGCCGCGAGCTGTGACAAGCGACAGAATTCACCAGAACTTCTCAGCGAGGAAACTGTAGAGGTCAATAGGGCTTGCTTCAATTCTGCTTGCATTCTGCTAATTCCACTCGAAATCTGCTCCGGTTCTGCCAGAGCTGAATAGATGAGGAATTTAAAGCAGAAAACTTTCCTCTTCAATTCCTTGCAGAAGCCGCACGATTTCTGTAGTGTGCACATACCCTAAATCAGACACCCTGGAGGAGAACTGATAATACTAGATTGTGGTTTTGTTTTTTTAGTTTTATGGTATACCAATCCTGAACAGTTTTTGTTAAAATCGCATGTACATACAAAGAAGAAAAATCTAGCACCTGGAGTGTTCACACGTACAGGAGATGGTGCAGATTTAAAGTTGCAGATTCAAAGCAAATCAAGTCTGCGCCATCAAATCGGCTGCAGATCCTGTTTGTGTGAATGCACCCTAAGAGTACGTTCACACATACCGTATCCGCAGTAGATTTTATGCTGCAATTTCGCAGCGGATTGCAGATACCTGCCCATTCACTTCAATGGGGTGACATACTCGCAGCAGGATTTACATCACGGGGTTGAGGGTGCTGACTTTGACATACTCACAGAGGGATGACAATCCTGCTGCCAGTATATCATCCCATTGAAGTGAATGGGCAGGTAGCCACCGTGAATTTCGCTGCAAACTCGCAGTGTAAAATCCGATGTGGTTACGGTACGTGTGAAATACCCTAAAGGGCAAATATCAGCAAGTTAGACAACTCTAGAGTGCTGATATGTCCCTACTGTGCAGGAAGCTCCGAGGATGTCTATTACCTTCATCCTCAGCGCTGATCCTGTGCACTTAGCTGTTTGCTCCATCATTCAGTAAGACCGTTAGGGGCACTGCCCCACCCCCATATTGACGATCCAGCCTGTACCCGGCTTGCTTGCTCTATTAATTATCATTAAAAAGGGGCAGTCTGGCCGGGGGTGGATGAGCGCTATGGGGGCAGGGCAGTGCTCCTAATGGTGCCCAAGTGCTCCTAATGGTCTAACTGGACCGTGGAGCAAACAACTAACTGCACCAGAACAGCAACAGTAAGACACATACCTTCCCCCTTGGTGTATCTTGCACAATAAGGATCTATCAGCAGGTTAAATTAATCTAAAGAGCTGATAGTTTCCCTTTAACGAGATTTTGCTGCAGACGTTCGCCCTCTTCAATAAAAGGTTTAACATTTGTCCTGAAGATCAGTAACTGAAATCAACATTCTGAAAATGACAATCTGCATCGCAGTCTCCAGTTCTGTGCAGGTAAGAACAACAACATAAGAATAGTATGGTGATCCATTGTGGAGTCTTAACACAGGAAGTGCAGTGTTTTCCATAATAAATAAATAAATAATAATAATAATAATAATAATGAATTTAAATTGCAAACTTGCTTTATATCACACCTACTGTTGATTTAGATTTTGAAACTTATAACGACAGTGACACGTTAAGCTAATTAGGGATGGTCCGAACCTGCCGAGGTTCGGGTTCGTATGAACCCAAACGCTCGGCAGCAAATTCCCTCGGTAATGATTCCCGCTGTCTGCTCGCTCCGTGGAGCGGGCAGATACAGCAGGAGTAACACCTGGAAAACTGGGATACAGCCTATGGCTGTATCCCAGTTTTCCAGGCGGTCCTCCCGCTGGATCCGCCCGCTCCACAGAGCGAGCAGACAGCGGGAATCATTGCCGAGGGTTCGGGTTCGTACAAACCCGAAACGAACTCGGTTCGGACCATCCCTAAAGCTAATGTCACACACTGCTACTGTGCTTTTTGAGCCAAAGCCAGAAGTGAAATATTACCCACTTCTTTTGAATCCACCTTTGGCTTTGGGTTAAAAACTGCAGTATTTTATCAAAAAAATGTTAGTGTGTGACACCAGCCTAAGGCTTGATTAACACTTCTTTAGTGCTGCCCGCAGACAGGTACCCCCCGCAGACCAGCAATAACAGAAAGAACTACAAATGTGCATCCGTAACCATCTGAATGACCCATTCATTTAACGGGTGAATTTGTGTCGCCAATACAAGTCAATACAACTTACTGGGGTGCATGTACACAACACCTGTGGTGGGACACCACAGCTCTTGCTCTAGCAGATTCTGTAGAATAATGTCCTTCATGCCCACTCATCCATTTGGATGCCATGTTGTACTACAGGCCCCCACAGTCTGAATGCATCATCTGACCATTGAAAAGGCTGTGTTTTTGTAAGTTGGTTCTTGTTTTGTTTCTGCATCATGATGTCTGACATTTAGTATGACCTTCATCATGACTTTACTGTGACCCTATTTGCTGGTTGATTGTCTGGTATAAGCAGAAACTGTATTTTCCCCTTGATCCGATTTGAATCATTTAGATCATATAGTGTACAGGCAAGTGCACAAAATAAACTATTTCCTTTGATGATAGCCTTATTCATCTCTAAACATAAGGCTAAAATTATCACGCGATAAATATATATAGGTAACTATGAAAAGAAAATCTGAATAATTTTTATGAACTTGAATCGTGTAAGGCAAGCAGGAACAATAACCGAGGCGTCATTTAATGAACACACTACTAGTTATGTCTACCATTAGCCTTAATGACACCTCTTTATTCCAGTACCACGTGTACCTCTCCAGAGAAAGCAGACTTGTGGCACACTTACACAATGTAGTAATGGATGTAATGTAGGTCAGCATATATAGGTCAATTCATTACTAACATTTTCTGCTGCGTATGTTTCAGTCATCAGATTGCATGGCCGTCTGAAAACTTCTGCTGTTGCAATCTAAAGTTAAATACCGACATATGCAATTTGACACTTTAACATACTTACCGCTGATCCTTTCTCAGAAGAAAATTAAAGCTAATGAGGTCGTTGATATATATTTTTATCTTTGCCTTGCAGAAGAATTTTTGGAACTTCTAAAAAGACGATTTTAAAGTTGCTGGAATATAAACATATATCCATTTGCTAATCGTATTTCCCTAGTCCTGTACATTGGATGGTAATTTATGCACTATTTAGCTGGTCCTGGTTAGTTTCCACTTATACCTGGATATATCTAGTGCAGACTGTAATACTGTAGAAGGCCCACGTATCAGAAAATAAATAATTCAGCTACCAAATAAATTTATAGAAGTAGCCCAGTAATGGATTAAATTTTTTTCCCCAGAAAAAGCACCACACTTGTGTATGGGTTATGTCTGGTATTATTGCTTATTCCCAAACACTTGAGTGGGTCGTGAGTCGCACTATTGGCACGATTTCTGGAAAAACATGATTTTTTTTTTGTTTTTGCAATCCTGGACAGCCCCTTAAAGGGGAAATCCAGGCAGGAGGCTTTTTCACTATGGCTGGGGAGTGGGTGGATGAAAGCAATGACGTCCACTTACCTCCCCAGTTCCTCTGGTCCCCGGTCGCTTCCTGGTCTGAGACAGGGCTTGGGACATGACATCTCAAGCCTGCTCAGCCATTCAGCCTCTACCGCTGAATGGTTGAGCAGGCTTGGAACATCACGTCTCAAGCCCGTCTCAGTCTAGGAAGTGACTGGAGGACCAGAGCAACGTGATGCAGGCCACAACGCAGGAACCAGGAAGGTAAGTGGACGTCATTGCTTTCACCCATCCCCTCCCCGGCCATAATAAAAGAAGGCCTCCTGCCCAGAGTTCCTCTTTACCAACTAATAGAGCACCCATATAAATACCTATATATAGTCACTTGTAATTTTGTAATTCCCCCCCCCCCTCATTTCCCCCCTAAAGCCAAAGCTGCATGGCAATGTTTTTTTTTTTCTTTTGCACCTGAATCACTGTAAGGCTATGTGCACACTGCGTAAGAGACCGGCCGTTCCGTGACCCAGCCGGGTCACGGAACGGCTGGTCTCTGCAAAGATCATTCCGGCTGGTACTTAAGTACCAGCCGGATGATCTTTCCGGCCGCAGTGTTCTGATGTGGGCGCATCAGTGCGCGTCCGCATTAAAACTTCCCATAGCGCACAATGAAGCAAGCGGCCGGAGCCACTCGCTTAATTGTGTGAACTGACATGGGTTTCTACAGCCGCAATTCACTGAATTGCGGCCGCAGAAAACTGACATGTCAGTTCTTTGCGGCGCCGCATGGGATCCCGGCCAGAGCGTATATGATGTGTATACGCTCCGGCCGGGATCCCATACAAGAATAGGCAGTGTTCCACTTCGTACTTTTACGTAGTGTGAACATAGCCTAAAGTTGCAAGATGACTCAACATAATGTCAGTGTATTCTTAGATTGTTACCATATTCTCGGGTGAACTCTTTCTGCGATGGTCACAAGGTCACCATAAATCTGAATTCCATAGAAAACCTATGAGATCAGCCAAGTCACCATGTACAGGCTCATAACTCTGTACCCCAGGACCTCAATGACTTGAGGGTCGCCTTCCAAGAAAAGTGGCATGCCATGTTTTGACTGATTTACCCCTGACAGGAAGATGAAAAGTAAAAGAGGTCCCTGACTCTTCTCTTAACTCCTGATGCATCATCCTCTGCGATGGTTGCAGGTTCAGGGGTGCAGAGTTCAGGGGGCAGAGTTATGAGCCTGTACGTGTTGACTAGGCTGATCTCATAGGTTTTCTATGAAATTCAGGTCTGGAGAAAGTGCAGGCAACTCCATTTGTGGTTCCCCACTCTTTAGCAGCCATTCCCCAATGATGGGACCTTGATGAGCTGGAACATTGTCGTTTAGCAGTTCTCAGCCATAATTTCTCCTCAGTGTGAATCGACTTTCATCAGTGAACACGGCTGAGGCCTATTTGTCCCTTGTCCCACATAGAAGGAAGGCACTAGGCATCAGCCACTGCAGCGTGAATTTTTTTAAGTTTTCCATAAATTTTACCTGCAAACCAAATATCCCTAACTTTTTGTGAGTAGTGTATGTCATCCCTCTACATAAAAAAAAAAATAGGAGCCGCAAAATAATAAGAAAAAACAAGCAAAAAATAGTGGAACAATGTAAATGATGAAAATATTGTCACGGCCGCTGCGGCGGCCCGTGCTCCGGACCGCCGCCGCGACCTCTCGATGCAGCTGTCGGGGTCCATGTACAGGGACCCGGCGCTGCTACTAGTTCGGCCCCGGGGAGCGCCTTACCTCGCCCCGCTCCTGTCACCCGCTGTGCCGGCCGGCGCGCACGTCCCCGCCTCCCGGCTGTCTCAGATTTAAAGGGCCAGTCCGCCCCTTATTGGAAGGTGCACTAATCACTTCCTATAAATTCCAGCCCTGCCCCACTTCAGGGGTTGGAGCCTCTACATGCTTCCCATAGCGTTTGGCCCAGCTCCCTGTTGTTCCTGATTCCTGTCCGCTACCTGGTCCCTAGTCCTCGTTCCTGGTTCCTGCTCCCCTGTTAAACTATTGCTCCTGTGTTCAGCCTGTCACCTGCGGTTACGCCTACAGACCTCTGCCAGCACCATCTCCTGCCTACTGCGCCTGCCACGCCTCGCCTGCCGTCACTAGCAACCAAGCCAGGGGTAGCGACCTGGGGGTCGCCTGCCGCAGCAAGTCCATCCCGCCTTGCGGCGGGCTCTGGTGAAAACCAGCGGCCCCTTAGACTCCGCTCCCTGGTGAGGTTAGTGCTATCGCTAGTGACGGTCCAGTGGATCCACTACTCCAGGCGTTACAAATATCTCCTCTCTTCAGGACACATCTTTTTTTTTATGTTTGACAGCCTTGATGTTCCCAAAGTGAACATATCGATAAGGTAGAAAAAAAGATGCAGACAAACTGTCCGGTTATAAATAGCCAGGCAAACAAACACACATGCTAACATTTCCAAGAAACTACAATGTTTTCCGATGAGCTGTCGTTACTTCACTATCTTGCTTTTTGCGCACTCATTTGCAGCAGGCTGTTTAGTCATGGCTTTAAATAGAATTTGCAGAGCTCTGTTGTTAAGCCCCTTGGCCATTAGCTTTACTGCCTTCCTTCAAAAGGTTAAGAATGTTTTCTCATGTACAAATAAAAGCCACTTAATAAGTATGTTTGTGCACATATTATCAGCTCCAGCTACAATTAACATAAAATAGTTTTGGATTTTTTTGTCCATAAGAAAACCACCAGTATTCGTGCAGTGCCATTTGTTTTATTCCAGCTCAGCTGCCTCCATACATTTCATTATTGCAGCTGGGCCATGTGACCACCAGTCAGACCATGAATAATTTCATTCTTTTATATGTGGTCTATCCTGTGTGGCTGACATCTATATCAGATCTCTATTGGCAGCTCAGACGCCTTTCCACCCCACCCAGATACACCCTCTGCATGCTGCTAATGATAGAATGTCTGCCCTAAGAGACCAGGAAAGAAGTGATGTAATAGATGAGCCCATACAATGGTCCAGCTCCCCTGGCACACACTGCCTGTCTCTCCAGTATACTATGTCTCCAGTATATTGCTGTGAGTTGCTGTCTAAGGGTGGGTTCACACTGAGAAATTCGGGCAGATACCCGCGCACATCTCCTACCGTGCCATAAACTCCAAATTCCGCCGTCCACTCAAAGAATGGACATGTCGGTGATGCGCACGGTAGGTTATCTGCCCGGATTCCATAGTATGAACCCATGCTTCCACCGGTTGTAAGAGCTGATAGACAGAAACCTAGACAACAATTGCTACACTTAGGACAAGCTGAGTGACAAGACTCTGCCTTCTCTGTTTAGGCAAATGTCGCCCTGCAAATCCAGAGGTACCATGGGATGTGTGTGCTGCATTAGGAGATCTGTATTAGAATGGAAATAGGATTTAAGATGGCAGACAACCCTCACATACCACATCAACTAAAACTGGTATGGAGAAGGCATACACAAGAGACTGTGTAATAATAGCCCATGTTGCACTGTAAAAGCGGGAAAAAAATCCCCAATTGCTTCTTTAAATAACACAATGACGCAACGTTGCTATACTTGAATTGTTTTAAAGGGAGTCTAATGCCATATATGTGCATATTAATCCACTGACACCCAATTATACATGCATTCACTAAGTAACTAACCATACCTTTATTATTAAGGTTGACAAAAATGGTTTTTATCCAATGTGAATTGGCAATTTAGTGCATTTATATCTTGGAGCACTGTTATGGCTGCCCAGATCCCTCCCATTTCCTTTAAATGTCAGAGTAGTCCTTGCTTAAAGGGGTTATCCAGCATTAGAAAATCATGGCCACTTTCTTCCAGAGACGACACTGACTCTTGTCTCCAGTTCATGTGTGGTTTGCAGTTAAGCTACATTAACTTCAATGGAACTGAGTTGCAAAATCTACACCCAAACTGGAGACAAGAGCCATGCTGTCTGTTGAAGAAAGTGGCCATGTTTTTCTAATGCCGGATATGCCCATTAAACTACCAACTCCTCAACACCAATGTCACAAAGAGGACGCTACGAAATATGTGACGTTGGTGCTGAGGGACAAGTCATTTGAGAAGGACAGTTGTGCTGTTTGGAGAGTTGTACAGGGGAAGGGTTTGGGGGCTATACCAGTGCTCCACTATGTGAACCAACACCCCAGTGCACCAAATAGCAAATTTACATACTAGACAAAAAGTGTTTTGTGTTTTTACAAAAATTCATGCAGCAAGCTGAATAATTATAGATGGTATGGTTACATAGTGAATGCATTTAGAACATGCTTCCGGTGGTTTATTATGCACATATAGGTGGTAGGCTCTTTATAAATTGATGGTGGTATATGTTACAGACTGGTTCACATTATATGACGCTGCGAGTTCGCAGCTAAATTCGCTGCAAATCCCTTAACTGTCACTTTCAGGGTAGCTTCACACGTATCGAATCCGCAACGGATTTCACGCTGCGATTTGCAGCGAAATCCGCTGCGGATCTGGGTATAGTGAAGTTCTATGGGGTCCCATACCCACAGCGGAATTTCCATTCAGCTGCAGATATGGGACCCAGCCCCTTTAACTCCTGGCCGCCTGCAGCCCCGGCCAGCAGCATACATTACCTGTTTGGCGCCACAGCTATTAAGCTCCCGGATCCCCTCACTCCTCATCATCCAATCAGTGCTGCCGTGCACTGATTGGCTGATGAGGATCAACGGGAGCCAGGAGCTTCACACAGCTGAGGCGCCGAGCAGGCATTGTATGCTGCAGGCCGGGGGCAGCCCTGGAGCATACATCACCTGGTCCCGGCTTCTGCTTGCTTCAGAGCCTCCCGGCGGTCAGCCACTCAGTGTGCTGTGGCTGATTGGCTGACCGCCCGGAGATGCTGGGAGGCCCCGAAACAAGCAGGAGCCTGGACCAGGTAGTGTATGCTCCGGGCCAGGGCTGCAGGCGGCTGGGGGTTAAAGGGGCTAGGTTAATATCCGCAGCGGAATGAAAATTCCGCTGCGGATCCGTGTAGTGTAAAGGTCTATGGGTTACATATCCGCAGCGGGATTTTCATTCGTGAAATCCGCTGCGGATCCGGTACGTGTGAAGGCACCCTCAATGGGATTACATACTTGCAGCAGAATTGTCATCCGGCTGCGGGATGCTGCGGATCGTCGTGTGTGAATCTAGCCTTAGAGATCATTTAAAAAAATGACCATACAGTGGGAACTATCCATGGAAACCAGCTTCAGGAGTAAGGATCCACATTATACGACAGCTGCTAAGATGGTGGGAGATCAGACAGTGAATATCACTTATCATTTCAACCTGGGCCCCTTAAGTTTATTTTCAGCACAGGACAACCCCTTTAATGTCTCACTGTTGTATGTAGCAATAAGACAACACCTATAAAAAAAAGTTTTCTTACCCCTCCCACTCAAAAATAATTACATTTTTAAGAATGTTATGTTTAAATTTTTTTTTAAATATTTTCTTTCTTTAAAACTGAATTTTTGGTTTGAGGCTGCCTTGAAATGAGCTAAAATCCTGAATGGAATAGTGAGATTTTTATTGATGCAATTACCGTCTAATTATGGTTCATTTTATCGAAAAGAATAGCGTTCATACCAAATACCATATGGAGGGATTTCACCAGTTTTATCACAACAAACATCCTCTGTTGTTTCCTGCTTGTATGTCTCCTATGTTGAAGGAGGAATCAATATATCTGTACGTATCAGTAGGGAAATAGTATAAATATAAAAGTGTCACTGTCGTTTGTAAAAACTTTTGCCATGTCATAGAGAAATGTCAAAGTTTTGACAGGTCCAGGTCTGAGTGTTTAGACTTGTACCATTAAGAAGGACCAGCGGGGAGAAGACTGCCCCAGTTGTGACCCTCTGCCGCCTCCGTGTCACATGATCAGTCTGGCTCCATCTGATTGCCTATGGAAATCTATGTGGAAAGTAGTTTGACAGCATCCAGTAGCATGAAAAAGCAGTGGGATTTATTCAAGCAACATACACAAGGGCAACATTTCAACCCCGTGGGGTCCTTACCAGGCCTATATTACATGTGCCAAGTCTAAATATAAAAAGGGTAACCTGTGGAGGAGGTATGCATGATGTCATAACTGTGACCAACCAGTAGGAGTAAACAAAAGTGGACTGGATAATTATGTGAATTAAGTTCTAACATACACAGTAAGGCTGGGTTCACACTATATGAAACACCGGCCGTTCTGTGACCTGGTACTGCAATGACGATCTTCATTTCTGTTGAATTCGGATGCACCCCAATTCACCATTACACACAATGGAGAGTGTGGCCGGAGCCGAACTCTCCTTTGTGTGAACTGACAGGTCTGTGCGACCGCTATTCAATGAACTGACATGTCAGTTTTCGCTGCCGCTGCAAGGAATTCTGGACGGAGCGTATACTATGTGTATACACTCTGGCCAGGGTTCCCTCAGACTGCACTACAATGTAAGTTTAGTATTAATCATGGCCGTTGCATCCACGGCCATGATTAATACTAAACTTACGCTGTGGGAACATAGCCTAAACATGTTGATCATGGACACATAGGGAACTGACAGCTTGTGTAATGGGAAACAATAAACATATGAAAAGCAATGTCCCCGGCATGTCATGCACACCTTCTCCAGTGATTGGTCCGCACTTGATTTGTTACCCTTTTTATAGTAAGACTTGGCACATGTAATATAGGCTTGATAAAGGGTCGAAATGTTGCCCTTGTGTATGTGGCTTGTTGAATTCCACTGATTTTCATGCTGCTGGATGCTGTCGGACTTAGGTTTTTACAAAGGACAGTGACACTTTAAGTGCGGAATGCTGTATTCTTTTTAGAGATCCCTGGAAATAAGACATGCGAATGTGTGAGGATGTACCAGTTCCTGTTTAAAAAGCTCAAAGCCCTAAATGCACTAACTGGGGAATTCTAGGAACAAAGGTTTAGCAGCACTGTTATCTAGCAGTCATAAGATTCAAATCAGAGAATTAACTAGAACTGTATGGTGGGCTATTCAATAGCCCAATCTGCCTGGAGGGTGAAAAGGGGTGAACAATTTAACACACCTGATTCTCTTTTCTACTGACCGGTGGAATTTGCTGAAACCTATAAACATAAGAACTGGTCATTTCTCTCAGAATCTGTCCGAATAATACTGACTAGGGCAGCGGTATGGCTGGGGCTCTGTGGTTACATCTGTTACTTCTCACAAGTGGTGATAAAATTGCTGCATTATCCCTACCTCAGTCTGAGAACTCCCCTATCTCCATAAGGAAACAATGAGTCTGTGTCGATGCTGCAATGACTTAGCATGACTTGCAGATGATGACACTATGGAGCACGAGGCCTATGCCACAATTGTGATGCCATTTAAGAGCAATAAGAACAATGGGAGTCTGTTCAAAATAAATGATATAAATGATCCCTATACAATTGTACATTAGCCAAAGACAAACAGATGCTGGGTACTTGTCTCTGCCAACCATAAGGTATCACATGTCTTAATAAATGCAATTGGTCTATAATATGTGCATATCCTTTTATTTTATACTATTATATAAAATATAATTGTGATAAAATAAGCAAACCCATACTTACCAGTTTAATTTTCCAGGGCTACCATTCCTCTCTTCCCTACCAGGCTTTGTTCACATTGCTGTAGCAATGACATGCCTGTATACCAATCACTGACCCCAGCAGTATATAGCACAAGACACCTGAGGTCAATGATTGGCAGGTTATTGTTAGGGTGCATTTACACCTTGCGAGTTTACAGCAGATTTCATGCTGCAAGTTTCTCAGCAAATCAGCTGCAATACTCGGCACAATTACAGTCTATGGTCCTGCATTCTGTATGTAGTGAAAGTCATATTGAACTAATTAGATGTCAGTAAAAATAATGAACAGCAAATGCTTACCTGCCCACACTCCCTCATCATGCTCCTGCTTCAGTCTCTGGGTGCCTGTTCAACCAATCACTGGCTGCAGCGGGACAGCGATCTGATTGGCTGAGCGGGCTGTCAGTGAGCAGGGACTCGGAGTCTGAAGCAGGAGCGCCAGCAGGTAAGCATTAAGCTGTTTATTATTTTTACCAGTAGCTAATTAATTAAATATGGCTTTCACTACATTCTCGCAGCGGAAGGAAAATCTGATGCAAAAATGCAGGACCATAGACTATAATGTTACCGAATATTGCAGCAGACTTCACTGCAAAACTCGCTGTGTGAACACACCCTTGGGTTATGTTCACATAACGTCTTTTATGGGCCATGTCTCAGCTATTTTTTTTTTTTGCCACCCATCATTTTGCCACCAAAACGTAACCGGTTTATGCAAATTATGGTTGTAATTAGCCTAAAAATGCTGTGTTTTGGGGCCAAAATGACAAAGTGAACATAGCTGTAATGGGAAGGAGACACAAAGTACCTTTAGGGTACGGTCACACGTACCGGATCCGCAGTGGATTTCTCGCTGCGTATTCACAGTGAGATCCGCTGCGGATCCCTGCCCAGTAAGCTCTATGGGCAGACAAACAACTGCTGTGTCCACAGCACGCCCAATTAACAGTCCCTGCTCCGTCTTGCTTTGGGGTTTCTTGGCACGTCCCGCTCAGCCAATCAGTGCGCCAGCTCGCCACAGCGCACTGATTGGCTGAGCTGGACGTCAAGACACCGGGAGCTCCGAATCAAGCCGGAGCGGGGACCAGGTGAAGTATAGGCTCCAGCGGGCGTGGGGGTTAACAGGGCGTGCTGTGGACGAACTCGCAGCGGGATGTGCTGCGAGTTTGTCTGCCTATAGGGTTTACTGGGCAGGGATCCGCAGCTGATCTAGCTGTGAATACGTAGGGAGAAATCCGGTACGAGTGAACGTACCCTAAATATATCTGTCTGTGCTTTTAGAACATAGAAAAAAAAAAGTGTCAGAAAGGCTTTTCCAAGTTACTGATCAGCTGCAAGCTGGAACGCTGCCTCACTCCCTATACCTGTGGAGCAAGGGTCAATCATTATACTGCTACTTATAATCCCCATTATTGTTTGTGCTTTAAGAAGAGACTAGTCCCATTTTGTGATATAACACTATCTGAGGTTTCCTGCTTGGTTTCATTGTTCCCACTCTATAATTGTTCCTTTAATAAAAAAATAAATAAATATGGGGGGGGGGGGGGGGGGGGGTTAAAACAAGAGACATGTGGGGTGCATGCAAGCAATGATGTTCCAATATGAAAAATGTTGTTTTCCCTTCACTTTATTGAGGAACCCTATTAGGGCAAATGTATAAAAAGATAAAATAAGCATAACAATGACACCTTTTACAACCAGGTGCTGAGCTGGTAAATTGTTTCACCATTGCAATAATCAATTGTGGGCCACGTACACATATTACCCATTACTACATAAATACATTTTACACATTTTCCTTTTTTTTTTTTTACACGGGTACATAGTAAAAACACATTACTTTCTAAGTGCCACTTGATTTAGACCAAAGTTCCTTCTTTGTCGCCAATACTTTATTATAACTGGTAACTTGCACAGTTGATAACAGACCAGCAAAAATAAGGTTTAAAATATTTACAACCTTGCAATAGCTACATAACTGTACACAAGGCATAGTGATCATAATAATAACACAATCTAGTCTTCAGAATATTGTGCACAAAAAAAAAAAAAAAAAAAAGACAATATTTAGTCGACATCATTACGGGAACAAAAACAGTGAAATGACGTCACGAGTCCAGTGAAAATCAGCATCTTACAAAACATACCAATTTACTGCAAACGACACCCTTTACATTAAGAATCGGAACTCATTTCAGTAGTAACTTAGCTGGAATCTGAAGTACAGATTTCTTGAGCAACTATAAGTCTTTTAAGCGTGGCCACCTCAGCAGATAAATTTGCGATCCCTCGCTTTAAATACAAGTTCTCTGGCTCAGAAGCTTTGTAGACATTGTCTGACATTCCTGCAATTCCAGCAGATTTGCAAATGTTCGGGATTTTATCAAGTTCCCTATGATGCCACTGACCTGACTTTATGGGCCAGTCTGGGATATTAGTCACTTGTACTGACAAGGGGGACAAAGAAGAATGTACCAGGGGTTCGCTACTATGTTTTTCCAGGGGAAAGTGCCGTTTTGAGGACATGTCTATTGGCAGTGGCAGTTTTTGTGTGGCATCAAAATCGTTCTCCAGTGTTTCCACTTTTACCTGCATTGCTTTGGACTTAATTCGCAGTTTATGAGGCAGTGCAGAGGAGTTCACCTCCGGGACTTTTATCACTGTTGTGTGACCATTTTTCAGTTCAACAGGGGAATGGATAGGACCTTTGGGAACTTGCTGTTCATCCTCCCCATCGGAAGTCTTTCCCACTACTCCCTCATCAGCCTCGGATGTTCTTGGAGAGTTGCTGGAGGAGCTGTTAATTTGCAGGAGTGGGGGAGAATGTGAGTACCCAGGAAATGTACTTCCAATATAGTTCTGATAGATGGATGATGTATAGGAGGGATTTTCTTCTCTGGCTTCCCGAGCAAAGTTCTCAATTTCCAGGGGTTCCCGCTTTATCCTTTGAAACTTGGAATCCGAGGTCCTGCAGTTGGTTTGGGCTGGGTTTGGTTGGACTTGCTCCCCAGACGATACCTCCGATACATCTGAAATGGAGCTCTGAGGGGAGTGCTTGATCACAGAGATACAGCTACTGCTTATTAGAGGGTGTTCTCCAGGGAAAGACCTCACATTTGATTTGGCAGCTGCATATTCCTGGAAATACACAGCTGTGGCACTAGTAACCTTTTGGATTTCTTGCGCGTAGGACGCAGAACTTATCAATCCAAATTTCAGTTTTAAAGAGAGCAGCTCCGTTTTCAGGTTTGCATTTTCCTCCCCTAATGCAATCAGTTTATTCTCTAGAACCATATCGTTCAGTCTGCGCTTTTCCCGTGATCGCTTGGCAGCCTCATTGTTTTTCCTTCTTTTTTCCCAGTACATGGCATCTTTCTTTTCATCGGGAATAAATTCCCGTTTCCTGCGACAAGAGGAGGACTTATTTTTTGAAACCGACCCTTCACTGTACAACATGTCATTACTGGAGTCCATTGATTCAGACATGTCGGGCATATTGGTATTAAGCACAAGCATGTTCTCCATACTGTTCCTTGAATCAGCACATTCCTGTTCTTTTTTAATGGTAGGCATTTTCCTCAGCTGCATCAGCGCCAACTGGCGTTAGAAATAGTCCGCAGTCGCTGAAGAGAACTTTCTGACAGGGCTCCTTAAACCGTGTGAACATTAATATCTTAATTATAGGCAGTTCCATCTGCTAGAAATAGTTCTTCCACAGAGTCGAAGAATTAGTCGGTGACCATTGTTGCAGTGCAGCCAGAATATGCCTCGCCACCTGCAAAAAACAAGAACACACTGGTTTTAGAACAGAGAAATTCAAGAACAGATTATTAAATGCCACATTTAGACACAAAACGTTACGTCAGAACTTTGAAATATTAGTCTATGACTTGGGCTAAAAGTCCCTCTTGTGAGGAAGAAGTTAAGATTCCACTAGAGCTACAGAAGTGTAGGTTTGCTATTGCAACCACAATCACAAACACTTCTGCAAAATTACAGACTAAATTATACAGGGCATGCTCCCGATTCAGAGCGAACAATGATCAGGTGCACGAATACCGTCATATAAGCAGAGATTTGCTTTGCTTACATTAGCTCTGGTGAGCTTGAGACATCGCATGCCTCCTGTCTGGGGATGTAGCGAGCAGAAGGAACAAAGACTGCATGAAATGATTAATTGCTGCTTGATATTCAAAGAGAAGTGGAAAAAGTGAACTTCAATGGAGAATAAAAAGCCCCTAAAAAACTATATATATATATATATATATATATATATATATATATATATATATATATACTAAACATAAACATCATGTGTTAAACAAGCAGCCACAAAAATAGTTGTAACTTTATATAATCACACAGTGGCTCAGATTTACAGCTTAGCTTTCATTTCTCAATATGAGCTGTGACTTGCTGCTATCTGTCTGAAACAAGAATCAGATTAATATGGCTGGACCAGTCAGGTTTTCTGACATAATATACCACTACTCAAAAACTACAAAAAATATAGAAGATTGGGTGACTGCTGTCAGATATCTACATCAATGCACTTTTAGGCTAGGTTCACACAACATCTTTTTTTGGCTGTTCGACAGCCGTCTTTGTGGACGTCCGTCATTTTGAGGTCAAAAACATCCTTTATTTTGAAATAATTTGTCCTCAAAATGACGGCCGTCCACAAAGACGGCCGTTGAACAGGCAAGAAAGGACATTGTGTGAACCTAGCCTTAGGCTAGGCTCACACTATGTAAGGGCGTTGTTTTAAAAATAACGGCTGGTGTTTGTATAACAACGGCCATTGTTATGAAATACAGCAGTTATTTCTACATAGTGTGAATCTAGCTTTAACGTTCCAATATTCTGTTCGCACCACCATGACACCATGGTGCCACATAACTGCATATGTTGTCTGTTAGCTTCCATTGTTCTATATACTATGTACTATGTGGTCTTGAAATATAGAATTGACAAATGAAACAACCAGTTTGTCACAAAAAAAAAAAAAAGTAAGGTGAGAAAAAAAAAAAATATCTGGGAAACCTGGTTTTAGCTTTCCTGTATATAAGCGAGAGGGAGATTTGGCATCATTGTGACCAATAGATAGTAATGCTATGGGTGCCACTGAGCAATAACTCTCAGTCATCATTACAACCCTACTGTGTATTGTAGCATAAAACGCCGCTTGCTTAGACATTGTGAAAGGGAAATGACGCAAAGGACACATTTCTGTATAGACGATAATCATTGGAGATGGCAGCTAAGTGCTTAAAATGGGTGATTCACATCCAATACCTAATTCTATCCCCGCTAATTAGAAAATGCTAAACAGCAAATCACATGATTTCCGTGTACAAGCCATTCATACAAGAAGTGATTAGCCGGGACGTGAAATGGATGACTTGCTGACTGTGACTACGCTTGGCAGAAAAATGATGCTTCTGGGTTTGTGACTTACTCACTATGGTTTGTTAGGTTTTCAGTGAATCAAAAATAGTAAAAGAACAACTGTTCCCATAAATACATCCAGCCAGCTAAGGCTCGGCATGAAGGCTGCCAAGGTACACAAAGACAGCCAACAAGGTTAGCTTCTCCCTCATTTACCATGGCTCATTAATCTCATTTTATTTCTCCCTCTCTTGGATTAAAACAACCCAAAGACGGGAGTAAAAATCATTACTGGAAAGGTTAAGGTGAATTCACGTGCGGCCGATGTGTTGTAGTCTGTGCGTTCCATGCGTCTCATGTGGGGATAGGTATAGATTTCTGCAAGTACTATTCAGGTCCATATGACAGGCGCAGAATTTCCTGCAATACATCTACTGTGTGTGAACTTGCCTTTATGTAGAAATTATAAAATCGATTTTGTTAGTGTTTTTTAAAGGCTAAGGTCTCATTCACACCTCCGTAGTGCAACCCGTGACCGTGGACCTGCAACCGTGGCCCGCACAGTGAATGTGCAGGAGTAGTGCACCGTGCTTCACAGAGCACTACATTAAAGATAGCCATCCTGTTTTGTTTTTGTTTTTTTGATAGCAGCCCTGTACACATGTGTGAATGGGCCCATTGAAATCTACTGGCCCTATGTTCTGTCCACAGTTGTAGGTCGGCAACTGCGGTCAGCATCACGGACATGTGAATAGGGCCTAAGAGTTCCTTTACACACACACAGACTAAATCCTGGCAGTCAAAACCAGGAATGGATTTAAAAAAAGAGAACCTCAGTCTTTCCTTTATGACATGTTCTCTGTTCCTGGCTTTGGCTTCAATAATTTAATGTATTGCTAAATGGTTTAAAGTTAGGGTCCTTTTAAACAGACAGATTTATCTGACAGATTTTTTTAAGCAAAAGCCGGAACAGACTATAACCAGAAAACAGGTCATAAAGGAAAGAGATTTCTCCTCTTATGAAATCTATTCCTGGCTTTGGCTTCAAAATTCTGTCAGATAACCTCTCTGTGTATAAAGACCTTTAGATACTTTAACCCAGTTTATTAATCTAGTCACCTATGATACATTGCACACATAATAATACAGTCATACAGCCACAAGCTGGCCCTACACAGGATGAATGGACCACTACTGCACCACCCGTGCAAAGCAAGCATAGGAAATGGCACATTACTCACTCACCACAAGACACTGTATTGTGAAACCTAATGTAAAAAGTTATATAGATTTGTAATTTACTTCTATTTTAAAAAAAAAAACTAACTCAAGTTTTCCAGTACTTGTCAGCTGCTGTATGTCCTGCAGATAGTGGTGTATTCTTTCCGGTCTTACATAGTGCTCTCTGCTGCCACCTCAATTCACAATTCCTGTTACAGACAGAGGTGGCAGCAGAGAGCATTTTGTTAGACTGGACAGAATACACCACTTCCTGCAGGACATACAGAAGCTGATAAGTATGGGGAGACTTGAGATTTTTTAATAGAAGTAAATTATAAATCTATATAACTTTCTGACACCAGATGATTTAAAAGAAGAAGATTTCTTGCCAAGTTTTTTTCTTTAAGCAAATGATTGGTGGGATGCTGGTATTGGACCCTCATTGATTAGATTTTATTGGCTTATCCTGAGAATAGGCCATCGATGAAGTCCCGGAAAACCCCTGTTATATACTAAGTATGCTATTATGAGACTCTTAAACTTTGTGCTGTAAATAGTCATTGACAGCACATCAGCTGCTGCCAGCTCAGTCCTGCAATGTATCCACAACATGCCCCCTGAATAAGACGTCTGGAATGTGGCATGATGCCCCCAGTTGTACTTTGAGCTGAGTTTTACAACCAGACAACTGCCAGGCTGTGTCATGTGTATGTCCAGTCATGGAAGCAGGTATGACACAATTCTATGGCATTGGCATCCCGAGAAGGTAGAACTGTTCGGATCACTGAACTTTGTGGTTCTATAATATTTTCCGGTGACATTTTGCATCCAAATAGTTTCAAGTATATCTGGAAGTACGTTCGGGAAGAAGCAGTGACTGTGATCAAAACTGATGTAGTTATTATTAAAGGGAAACTCCAGCAAAAAAAAATCTTTCAGATCAACTGGTGTCAGAAGGTGCCAGAGATTTGTAATTTACGTCTATTCAAAAATCTCAAGTCTTCCAGTACTTATCAGCTGTTGTATGCCCTGCAGGAAGTGATGTATTGTTTCCAGTCTTACAGAGTGCTCTCTGCTGCCACCACTGTCCATGTCAGGAACTGTCCAGAGCAGTAGAAAATCCCTATAGAAACCCTCTACTGCTCTCCAAACTAAAGAGAATACACAAATTCCTGCAGGACATACTACAGCTGACAAGTACTGGAAGACTGGAGATATAGAAGTAAATTACAAATCTCTTGCACCAGTTGATTTAAAAGATTTTTTTTTGGCTGGAGTACCCATATAACAGCCTGTTTTCCTTCTGTCAAATATTATTAGCCACAATGCAGACGGAAGCTAGACGCTTCATGTAAATCAATGCAGATCACTGCCGGAAGTGATTGCCCATGAAACAGCTTCAGTGGCGCTTGTTCTTATATCTAGTCTGTGGGGTAAAAGCAGATCAAACAGTGTAATGGTGTTTCCTTCATTCTCTTTCATCACACGGCGATACACGGCGAAATTGTCCCCTGGATTACTAGGTACAGCGCTGACATGCATTATGGAAGGTTCCTATTTCCAAGGACCGGCGCGGTGGTGACTTTGTTTTACTGCTAACTGCTGCAACAGCTTATGTGGGCTAAAAGCCACAAAACCACAAAGAAGGCAATCTGAGCTGATGGTGGGGATTGTGTAACACAAGACAAGCTCATCTACAAGTAACTACGCTGTTTAGTGGCTCTTTATTCCTATGCCGCTTTAACCAGGGACTCAGATTTTTTTCCTTTTATTACTTTTCTACTGTTTTAGTAAATCTAAATGCTAACAAAACAAATATGATCTGCATAATGTACAGCTTATCGCTTTCATAATATATATATATATATATATATATATATATATATATATATATATATACACAGTATCCAGAGGAGTAGATGTTTTATATGGGAATTTGCTGCTGCTTTGGACAGTTCCTGTCTCGGACAGAGGTGGCAGTCGCCATGATAGTTGTATGCATGTCACATAGGAAGATGGGTGGGGCGACACTTTTATGTAGGATTAGACAAAAGAACAGCTACTTTATTACAAAAACAGCACCACCCCTGTCTTCAGGTTGTGTGTGGTATTACAATTCAACTCCATTCACTTCAATAGAAGTTACAAAACTGCACCCAAGAGCGGCCATGTTTTTTTCCTACGCCTGGATAACCCCAATTCTTGTACAATAGATGAGATGAGCCAACAAACAAGAGATTTTTCATTCGTCAGCGCCTTTTACGCAGGCTGATCATCATCAGGGGAGGCTCCTGCCTGACAATAATCGTAAATCGTGTACAATGACCCTTACACTATGCTGTGATAATGGGTGTATTCAATTCCTTTAAGGTAGACGTAACTGAGTGAAGATGACATTTAAACATTCATTTCTATAAGCAGCTCTATTCTTTCATGTACAGCAAGTGAGTACATAAAAACCTCAAACCCCTCCGATGGTTTTATGATATGTAACTGGTGCATAGCAACTGGCTTTCATCTTTATATGACATACTTTCTTCTCTCTATACCATGGCATAACACACACGTCTAACATAAACTCTACCCTGTTCTATAACAGTAGTGACCTGGTAATATAATGACGCCATGTATTCTGTAATGTCTTGGGATTTGCATTTCAATGTTACGTGTAGGATCGGCTGTCATTTACCTAAACAGCTAGAATAGACTGCTGCACACAGGGCTGGCCATCTTATCTAACCATCTAATGAAGTCCTTAAAGGGCAACTCCAGCTATTTTTTTTTCTTTCTTTTAAATCAACTGGTGTTGAAAAGTGCCAGAGATTTGTCATTTACTTCTATTAAAAAATCTCAAGTCTTCCAGTACATCTCAGCTGCTGAATGTCCTACATGTCTATGTCTATGACATACAGCAGCTGATAAGTACTGGAAGACTTGAGATTTTTCAATAGAAGTAAATTACTAGTCTCTGGCACTTTCTGACACCAGTTGATTAAAAGAAAAAAAAATAGCTGGAGTTGCCCTTTAAAGTTACTGCCATCCACTGCACAGGACCGCTGCGGCCAGTAATTGGTCAAGCGGCCTGTCACTTTAAAGACCGGTGTTGGAACTTCCGTGGCGGCTGCTGGGAGTGTGGAGAAGTGTAGTGAACACCGGGAGTGTGGAAAGAAAGAACGTTTATAGCAAGGGCTGCATGGGCATCGCTAACAATATACATATACAGCCCTTGCCAATCGAGCCGTGTATTAGGCTCAGTAAAGGAGCGCTCGTTTACTATAGTGATTGGGCCGTGTAATACGGCCCTTGGAGTGTCAACTGGTAGTTTTAAGGTACCTCTACTCAAATATAAGAGACTAATAATAATCACATTCCTATAATTTATAGATTACTTGTCATTACTTTTATGCTGCCTAAAGCATGGGTCATCTGGGTGGTCTCTGGTAGGTTTTCCTTGGCCCACCACCCTGATTCATAGATCCCTGGCCATGGCCAATGTTCATGTGTTTGGGGAGGCTGGAAGAGATGGTGCCAACAGTTAACGTAAGGTCAGTGCTTTTTAAGGCTAGGTTTACACTATGTAAAAACAATGGCCGTATGTCATTACAACGGCCGTTATGAAATACAGCTCTGGCCTAAACCAGTCTTTACCTTTGTTAGATTTTGTCTAACTGCACAACCCTCTTATAATTACCTTTATTTAACGGAGTACTAGTAAGAGACCGTGTCTCTCTGTACAGTGATAACATTTACCCAGTCTTACTGTGAAGACCAGTCGGAAGCCACAAACTAAATATAATTATTTCGTGCAGAGGTGTGATCTACAGTATATGGAACGGCTCCAAATTGAGGTTCCAAACACAGACTCTACTTCCTGTGTGCGCTGATAAAATGCCAGCCTGCTAGAGACCTTCAATGTCGTCATCTGGGTATTTGAACAGTGATAGAAAATGCGTCAGCAAATACAACCTAGGACTTGACCACCTGAACATCGCAGACATGAATTTACTGAACCTCTGGGTTTTAAGGCCATAAGCGTTAATAGGGACCTAGTTCTCCCTTAGCTACTAGGTTGAGAAATGTTCCTGGAGGGGTTTACATCCACTTAGGTGATCATACACGGAAGACAAACACTGCTGGCTAAACACTCTCGATTCCCCATTATACATGAAAGCTTAGCTCGGAACTGATAGCAGGGGGTAAGCAGAGTCAATTGGCAGTGGCTTATCTCTCTGAGAACAAAAAAGATGGAGAAACTGAATGAAATGCAAATTCCCCTCTTCCTCTCCCCGAACATCACCTATTAGGGGAAAGTGGGGAGACTCTGCAAATACGATGGTTGGCCCTCCTGCCAAAATATGTGGGACACATGTCTGTTGTACTTGGACTGAAAAGTATTAGTAGGGTCCAGCACTGGTGTTAGTTTTTTTTCCAAATGCATCATGGGGGAAGATTTATCAAACAAGGTGTGAAGTGAAACTGGCTCAGTTGCCCTAGCAACCAATCAGATTCCACCTTTCATTCCACACAGACTCTTTGGAAAATGAAAGGTGGAATCTGATTGGTTGCTAGGGACAACTGAGCCAGTTTCACTTTCTACCATGTTTGATAAATCTCCCACTGTGTTAATAAAATAGAATATATTTCCATTAGGATGCTATTAATAAACTGAGTACAAAGTGTCACTTTTTTATGTTATCAGCACAGGCTGAATTTCGGGGCCTTACTGGATGGAGACCCTGTGTGTGTCTGTAATTCTTAGAAGACCCCAGCCCCTATACACCCTAGATAAATGAAAGCTGTAAATGTCTTTTGTGACTAATGCTTGTATAGGAACTGAAAGCTTTGCATGTTACCAGCATTATAGTTTTGTTGTAGGCCCAGATAAAGTACCAGCTAGAAAGCACCTGGTCTAAAGACCTCACTCAGGCCACAAAGGAAAACCCTCACTCACCTGCTTTACTGCAAAGGTCAGAAAGCGCTGTCCCCTGCCAGAGGACGGTTAAAGAAAATGTGTCATCCCGAAAAAGAATCTATTGCTTCAATCAAGTTTTATGTTAAACCCACTTTAGGAATTTTTGGTGTTTTTTTTCTAACTTTCCATAGTTTAAAATAATCCTTAAATTTAGCAGTTATGATTCTGGCCTCTAAATCTAATATTAAGCTGATGCTTCCTGTTCAGAGTAAAATGAGAGGTGACACCAATGAATAGGGAAGCTGGGATTAGGTGCATTGGCAACAGAGTTCAGTCTTCCTCCCTCCTTGCACAATGACCTATGCACAGGTCACAGAGCATGCACAGAATACACCATAGAAGTAAATAAGGTCTATTATGGCTATGGCCCATGAGGCTTGGTGTAAAGTATCTTTAAACACTGCTAAAAGCAGCTAGGGCAAGATGGCTGGTCTATGATAAAGTACAGAAAAATTAAATACAAAATAACAGATGAGAAAGGAACAAATTTCAGTATTTGGTGTGTATATATATATATATATATATATATATATAAAATGGAAGCACAATAGGATCATTTATTCCATATGATGTCTTACTACGTAACAAGTGAAAAGGAAGTGCTCTTCCCCACACCACACGCCTGGCAGATCACTAGCTTTGGCAGCATGAAGAGCACTAAAATGACTTCATAACAGAGTTCCCTAACAAGTGTTGAATCCAAACCAGTTCTACGAGTGTAGAAGGAAATCCCACTTTCGCTGTGCGTTACTTTCATCAGCTTACCACAAGCTATACTGTATAAAGCTTTCCATGCACATCTGAAGCTGAACCTGTAATGACATGTACCAACAACAGAAGGCCGGCTACAATATCTCCTAACAGATACACTTCACATGCTGATACAATCAATCCGCATAGGACTTAGTAAAACTAAATGTGCTTGTTAGGTCAGTAAGGAGGAAGCTATTGCCAGACAACTCTGTCTGTCAGATCTGTCGGATCCTTGGTTGCTATGAGGGAAAAGAAATAACTGAAGACAGCACCTCTCAGTGAAAAAAATGTGATGTCTTTATTCACATCTTACTTTACTTTTTCACTGAGAGGTGCTGTCTTCAGTTATTTCTTTTGGATTTGTGTCCGGACGGAGGGGTCCTGTCCGGTGAGGCGAGCACTCCATTCCTACATATCAGTATTTTGCCTACCTGTGCTGTTCATTTGGAACATTGGCTATGAGGGAAAAGTCCGGACCACAGTGGCGTCCAATCTGATTATAATATCATCTATGTACATCTCTACGGAATATGTTGGTGTTATATAAATAAACAAAATGTCTTTTCTCCACCTCAATGTCTAATACCAATGCTAGTATCAAAGGTTGAATTATTTGCGAGATTCGTCTCAATGTAATAGGTCGTAACGTCTTGTATCTTTAGCGCTGAAAGTTTTATGAAGTCGATATCCCCTGTGACAGTGGGGGAGGCTGAGAGTTGCCATCTCTCTGGTCTGCGGATTGCTATGTTAATGAACGACTACACACAAACATTGGGAATACGTGACTGGCAAAGCATCCCCTCCCTCCTCCACAACTGCCTTGCCCGCTCTGTGCAAACAAACACTGTTATCCTGTCTCCAAGATCATATTTCAAAACTGATTAGCAGAGGGTGATCCTGAGCAGTAACCAGCAGACTGGAATAGAGAGCGCGCTGCAGAGCCGGACAGCTCGCCAATACCTGTACAGCTACAGCTAGCCAGCTCACCAATACCTGTACAGCTACAGCTAGCCAGCTCACCAATACCTGTACAGCTACAGCTAGCCAGCTCACCAATACCTGTACAGCTACAGCTAGCCAGATTGCCAATACCTATATGGCTACAGCTAGCCAGCTCACCAATACCTGTATAGCTACAGCCAGCCAGCTCTCCAATACCTGTATAGCTACAGCCAGCCAGCTCGCCAATACCTGTACAGCTACAGCTAGCCAGATTGCCAATACCTATATGGCTACAGCTAGCCAGCTCACCAATACCTGTACAGCTACAGCTAGCCAGATTGCCAATACCTATATGGCTACAGCTAGCCAGCTCACCAATACCTGTACAGCTACAGCTAGCCAGATTGCCAATACCTATATGGCTACAGCTAGCCAGCTCACCAATACCTGTATAGCTACAGCCAGCCAGCTCACCAATACCTGTACAGCTACAGCTAGCCAGATTGCCAATACCTATATGGCTACAGCTAGCCAGCTCACCAATACCTGTATAGCTACAGCCAGCCAGCTCACCAATACCTGTATAGCTACAGCCAGCCAGCTCACCAATACCTGTATGGCTACAGCTAGCTAGCTCGCCAATTACTGTACGGCTACAGCCAGCTCACCAATGTCTGTATGGCTACAGCTCACCAATACCTGTACGGCCACAGCCAGCCAGCTCGGCCACATTACTTTGTATGGAACATCTCTCATTCGGACTCCCCTCTACCTCTAGGGCTACACGCAGCCAATAGACATTACTCTCATTCAAGGTTCAGGTTACAGAAGTCACGTCAGATATGCAGCCTCTCCCTCTCATGCTGACATATCCTTTCTCGTCCACTTTAATGTAAGGACACTGAATATATTTTCACATTCTTTCAGGGGAAAGTACGTTCCTATTTACACGGCCATATATTCCATGAATTAATTTTTAAAGGACAAATATAAAAGGTTGAAACTAGAGGGTCCCAATGCTAAATCCATACCGGAGCCCCCCTAATGCCAGATACAAGGAGCTCCCACTGTATATGACGATGGTCTGCAATCTGCCGGTCTCTAGCTGTTGCAGAACTACAACTTCCAGCATGATAATGACTATGATATCTCTCATAAAATACGATCATACGTCCGCATGGTCCATACTGTAGCAGCTCTGTCACCCCTGCAGCTATGTCACCGGAGAATCAGATTACTACCGCCACCACATCTATGATCTGTGCATGTTGGGATTCCTCCTCCATCTAATCCGCTCAGTGAGATAACTACACGGACGGTATTCGGAGAAGACTTCCTATAGGAACGGTCATAATGGTGAATAAATCTGCGGACGTTCATGCTATTAATGTATAGTAATAACAATGTGCTGTGACAATAGTGGCAGCCGTTACATCCGTCACTTCTCTCAGGCAGGATATTAGGATAGTAGCGGAGATAGGAGAGGGTTATGCAATGGATATTACACAATGGTGTCATGGCTCGGGGAATACAGACTGCTGCCTATTCCATAGGGGTCACAGTGAGCCTAGCAGTCCGCATGACTTCATTGTACGCCTGTCAGGTCATGGATATGCTGATAGGGATAAGCTGTCAGGTTATTGATATGCTGATAGGGATAGGCTGTCAGGTTATTGATATGCTGATAGGCTGTCAGGTCATTGCTATTACAATGATAGGATCCATCCCCATGATGTGGCTCTCCAAATACTACAACTCCCAGCAGCTAGAGAGCATGGGGGTCACTCCTCTACACTATGCCATAGGGATCTCCATACAATAGGAGAAGAGTCTGAGAAGATGGAGTTTCTTTACATAATCAGAACAAAGACCCCAAGTGCCCTCACAGCAATGAAGTGGCATGACCGCCTGTGACCCAGTCATGCTGGGACTTGTAGTCCGCCAGGACTGTGTACACGCTGCAGTTCATTGAGAATTCCCCGGTGTCCTCCCCACACACAGCATGGCGGCCGGTAGGCTCGGTGGCCGGCACACATGGCAGGAGCACAGCTGTATGCTTCCCTGCAGGAGAACAAAGGAATGCGGAGCCCGGCCGTGCCGCTCCTCTCTGCCCGCCTCCCATTCACGTGCTCAATCACAACATCCCCGCGTCCTGCGTGGAGCCCGAGCGCGGCCATTGTCCCGGGGAGATGCCCGACCACCCCCGACCACAGCGCCGTGACACTGACCGAGCCCCAGTCACACGGGACACATAGAGCCGCGCTTTCTTTTTACCTCACGGCCATTGTCTGCTCTCCATAGAGGAGGCTCCAGCACCTCAGTGACCCCCTCCTCCTCCTCTCTGCCTCCCAGCACTGCGCTCACACCGGCTCCTCTCTCCATTGTTACACATTGCTGACAAAATCGCATCATCAGCAGCAGCTCCCCTTTCACACTGAGCCGCGGCGGCTGCTGCCAGTTTATTGCTGAGGTTACATAATAGCACATTTCCAGGAACTCACTGCTGCTGCCAGTGACAGCCAGACAGCCAGGGAGACGAGACGGATTGGATGTAATCTCTAGCATGGATTACACTGACAAGATACGGATCCGTGTCAGAGATTACACAGAGAAGATACGGAGGGAAACATAATCCGTGTCAGAGATTACACAGAGAAGATAGGGAGGGAAACAATCCGTGTCAGAGATTACACAGAGAAGATACGGAGGGAAACATAATCCGTGTCAGAGATTACACAGAGAAGATAGGGAGGGAAACAATCCGTGTCAGAGATTACACAGAGAAGATACGGAGGGAAACATAATCCGTGTCAGAGATTACACAGACAAGATACGGAGGGAAACATAATCCGTGTCAGAGATTACACAGAGAAGATACGGAGGGAAACATAATCCGTGTCAGAGATTACACAGAGAAGATACGGAGGGAAACATAATCCGTGTCAGAGATTACACAGACAAGATACGGAGGGAAACATAATCCGTGTCAGAGATTACACAGACAAGATACGGAGGGAAACATAATCCGTGTCAGATTACACAGACAAAATACGGAGGGAAACAATCCGTGTCAGAGAATACACCTGGGATATAGGGAAGAGGGATAGGGGCAGATTATGGATAATCTGCATTACAGATTACACCTAGGATACCCACATCCTTACATTATAGATAGATTATAGATACGTATTACGGATGACACATAAAATAACTGACATATCACATAGTCCGATTATACACAATCATTTACATATAATCATAGAAACTAATAGGGAAGAGGGAGAAGAGCCAGAGAGCTGACATATCAGAGCCCCGTTACACAATCATTTACCTAATACGTTATACGGAAGAGGGAGAAGAGCCGGAGATTAAACACTGACCATAACGTTGATGTTCCATACATGATATAAGTGGTAGCTCCGTTCTATCACAGGCAGAGCTGCTCTTCTCCTCACATTCCCACCGTATCCCCCCAGCCCGGGGCGGCTCTGGGCTCCATTCATAAGTGATCGATCCCCTGCACCAAAGCAGCCGATCAATAGATCGCGGAGCCTCCCAACCCGGGTTATGCAATCTAGGGAGAGCAGGGAGAGCCCTCCCCCTCCTCCCCCGACTCCCAGACAACAAAAGGACCCATCATTCCAGTGTACTCGTCCCTCAGCCCTTCACCTAGTGCCCCGCGTGTCCACCTGTATCTATGTATATACACTGCCCACTAGATTGTAAGCTCTTCGGGCAGCCTATTGTTACACTGTGACTAGATGTGTCTTTGTTCCCCCCAGTCTGCCTGTCTCCTGCCTCTTCTCCCCCAGGTCATTGTTATTCCAGCCTGGATAGGGAGAATAGGTTGTAAAGTGCCGGAGCTCTCAGCAGCCTCGTCACTCACTGTCACATTCATCCCCATTCAAGTCAAGCAGACATATTTACGCAACAATACAATGTGGCAAAGCAAACAGTGTGGACGTGCAGCCCGGCTCCTGACCGGCACACAATGTACACACAATATACACACAAGGTACACACAATATACAATCAATATACACACAAGGTACACACAAGGTACACACAATATACACACAATGTACACACAAGGTACAATCAATATACACACAAGGTACACACAAGGTACACTGTGCAGTTACCTCAGCGGGTGAGCCGCATCCTGGAGGACATGGCAGTGCGGAGCCGTGTGATGCGGGATAATCAGCAGCAGCAGCGCCTCCTATGCAGAGTGTCCCCGCTCCAGCAGCCGCTGCTCCACCACAGATCTGTGTTAGTAGGTCAATACTCCTCAGCGTTACTCTGTGTGCACTTCCAGGCTTACAGTGACTCAAACAGGAGCTGCTCGCAGCCAATCAGAGGCGCGCTGTTCTGAAGCGACAGCCAATGACAGGGCGCTGCTGGAGACAGGGGGCGGGACGCGCACAAGGCATTAAGAACTCTGCTTGCGAACACGGTGTTACTGTAGAACGTGGAGCTCTTGTCCTGTGGATTGCATAACCCGCGCCGGGGGGAGAGAGGGAGGGAGGGGGCATTTACGTAACTGCCCGGCAGCAGCGGCGGCGGCGGCGGCACATTAACCCCTTGTATCCACTCCCAGGCCGGATGAATGAGACACGGCTTTGTTTACTAGGGTTAGTAGGAAATGAATGGGGATCCGGCAGTGTGGAGCTATGCGCGGCGTGCAGACTGGCGGCTCCGGAGTCACCGGGCTGTAGATAAGGGATGATTCCGCCTGCACCGGGCTCTCTCATTGTCCTCATCTATTGTCGTAGAATCTAGGAAACCATTTACCGCAGTAGATGACGCACAGTCAGGACGGGGATCAGCAGACACGTGCCGGGGTCACCCTCTCCCTATAGAATTATAGGCTGAATGGGATGGAGAGAACATAGCCGATTATTATTATTATATATATATATACTGCAGCCGGTGCCTGGCCATGCAGCATGCGGCTATTATACTGGATGGATCCCACTGTGGGGGTCATTCACACGTCTATAGAATTCCGTCCGTACACGGATAGCGGGGGGCTCCCAGCGTCATGTTAATTAGACGAGGCTGAAGTTGGTTTCTTATTCGGCCAGTTTCTTATTCGGGGCTGAAGTTGGTTTCTTATTCGGCAGTTTCTTGTTCAGAGGATTTTTCTTTTTCCTGTTTTAGCTATTATTCTTACAGAAAATGTATAATATTCATACCCTACCGTAAGTGAGGGGCCCTGAGGGGAACGGTGATAAAAATGGCAAAAAAGATCCCACGGTTGGCATAAAAATGGGCATGAAAGTAAAACCACAAAATTATTATTTAAAAATAAAATTGACTTTGGGCCACTGATCTCACACTGATAATACACAGAGAGGGATGCCCCGCATCACAACCAAGAGAGTCCAGCCTGGCCCAAAGTGGTTCTGGGTATAAAAACTGGCATCAAAGTGGGCAGATTGGCATTTTTTCCTAATTTGAATAAGTAACAGCTGTTTTCAAAGGGTTAAATGAGTTTGGGCCACGGATCTCACATTGATATTGCACAGAGAGGGATGCCCCGCATCATACCCAAGAGAGTCCAGCCTGGCCCAAAGTGGTTCTGGGTATAAAAACTGGCATCAAAGTGGGCAGATTGGCATTTTTTTCCCAATTTGAATAAGTAACAGCTGTTTTCAAAGGGTTAAATGAGTTTGGGCCACTGATCTCACACTGATAATACACAGAGAGGGATGCCCCGCATCACAACCAAGAGAGTCCAGCCTGGCCCAAAGTGGTTCTGGGTATAAAAACTGGCATCAAAGTGGGCACATAGCCATATTTCATGATTTGAATAAGTAACAGCTATTTTCAAAGGGTTCAGTGAGTTTGGGCCACTGATCTCACATTGATATTACACAGAGAGGGATGCCCGGCATCACATCCAAGAGAGTCCAGCCTGGCCCAAAGTGGTTCTGGGTATAAAAACTGGCATCAAAGTGGGCAGATTGGCATTTTTCCCAATTTGAATAAGTAACAGGTATTTTCAAAGGGTTAAATGAGTTTGGGCCACTGATCTCACACTGATAATACACAGAGAGGGATGCCCCGCATCACATCCAACAGAGTCCAGCCTGGCCCAAAGTGGTTCTGGGTATAAAAACTGGCATCAAAGTGGGCACATAGCCATTTTTCATGATTTGAATAAGTAACAGCTATTTTCAAAGGGTTAAATGAGTTTGGGCCACTGATCTCACACTACGTACACACAGATAGGCATGCCCCGCATCACATCCAAGAGAGTCCAGCCTGGCCCAAAGTGGTTCTGGGTATAAAAACTGGCATCAAAGTGGGCAGATTGGCATTTTTTCCTAATTTGAATAAGTAACAGCTGTTTTCAAAGGGTTAAATGAGTTTGGGCCACTGATCTCACATTGATAATACACAGAGAGGGATGCCCGGCATCATACCCAAGAGAGTCCAGCCTGGCCCAAAGTGGTTATGGGTATTTTGTGAATAAATGTTTAGCGCCGCACTATCCCTTTAAGCAAACAGGGCTAAAGTACTCAGGAGGCATTTGTCAGCATAACAGGATCCCAGAATTAGCTGTCCCATCTCGTCTTATTAAACATTTCTCGGCTAACCCTGAATACATTTCTATAGTAACAATACCTGCAGCAATGTTTTCTGCTGACAGGTCTGCTTTAGGCTATGTTAGGCCTCATTCACACATCCATAGTTCAGCCAGTGAATACGGACCTGTAATGGTGGACCGCACTATGAATGTGCAGTAACAGTGCTACGCAGTTTACGGAGCACTATGTAGAAGACAATGATTCGTGCCGCAAATGCAAGTCCGCACTATAATCTATCCTTTATTTTTTTGTAGCGCGGGACGTGGACCTGAACACTTGTACAGATGTGTGAACAGGGCCATTGAAATATATTTGTCCTATGTGTTGCCTGCAATGTCAGGGTCCCCTTGTAGCCATATAGGACCCCTTTGTAGCCAGTAAGACCGCCCTTGTAGCCAGCAGAACCTGATTACGGGAGCATTGATGTCCCTGTACCCAGTGGGATTAGCAGATGCATGCTGCAATACTAATGATCGCACTGCGCACGTGTAGGAAGGCCGTTCTGGGTACGAGAGATGGCTTTGCCCCCAAGTGCTGATGTCACCATACCCAAGAAGATGAAAGGAAGTAGGACATCACTGTAAGAAAGGTTGCATCATGTGACTGGACCAGCAATCTCCGAGTAAAGCCAACAAGGAATATATAAGTTCTTTAGTTAAGGGTTAATTTTCGTTCTTTTTTTTTTCAATTTTTCCAGGATAACCCTTTAGGCTATGTTTAAACAAAGTAAAAATAAGGGCAAATAATGACCATTATTAAAGGGGAAATGTCAGCCAGTTAGATTAATCTAAACTGCTGATAGCTCCCTATTGCACCAAAAACACCATGGATAAAGGTGTGTTTTACCTTAGTCCTCATTACCGTTTCAGTAAAGTTTGGCATTTGCTCCAAAGTCTGGTAAGGACCCACAGGGCATCCCTCTCTGTGTATTATCAGTGTGATGCGGGGTCCCCCCTCTCTGTGTATTATCAGTGTGATGCGGGGGATCCCTCTCTGTGTATTATCAGTGTGATGCGGGGCATCCCTCTCTGTGTATTATCAGTGTGATGCGGGGTCCTCCCTCTCTGTGTATTATCAGTGTGATGCGGGGCATCCCTCTCTGTGTATTATCAGTGTGATGCGGGGCATCCCTCTCTGTGTATTATCAGTGAGAGATCAGTGGCCCAAACTCATTTAACCCTTTGAAAATAGCTGTTACTTATTCAAATCATGAAAAATGGCTATGTGCCCACTTTGATGCCAGTTTTTATACCCAGAACCACTTTGGGCCAGGCTGGACTCTCTTGGATGTGATGCGGGGCATCCCTCTCTGTGTAATATCAGTGTGAGATCAGTGGCCCAAACTCATTTAACCCTTTGAAAACAGCTGTTACTTATTCAAATTAGGAAAAATGCCAATCTGCCCACTTTGATGCCAGTTTTTATACCCAGAGCCACTTTGGGCCAGGCTGGACTCTCTTGGATGTGATGCGGGGCATCCCTCTCTGTGTAATATCAGTGTGAGATCAGTGGCCCAAACTCATTTAACCCTTTGAAAACAGCTGTTACTTATTCAAATTAGGAAAAAATGCCAATCTGCCCACTTTGATGCCAGTTTTTATACCCAGAGCCACTTTGGGCCAGGCTGGACTCTCTTGGATGTGATGCGGGGCATCCCTCTCTGTGTAATATCAGTGTGAGATCAGTGGCCCAAACTCATTTAACCCTTTGAAAACAGCTGTTACTTATTCAAATTAGGAAAAAATGCCAATCTGCCCACTTTGATGCCAGTTTTTATACCCAGAACCACTTTGGGCCAGGCTGGACTCTCTTAGATGTGATGCGGGGCATCCCTCTCTGTGTAATATCAATGTGAGATCAGTGGCCCAAACTCATTTAACCCTTTGAAAATAGCTGTTACTTATTCAAATCATGAAAAATGGCTATGTGCCCACTTTGATGCCAGTTTTTATACCCAGAACCACTTTGGGCCAGGCTGGACTCTGTTGGATGTGATGCGGGGCATCCCTCTCTGTGTAATATCAGTGTGAGATCAGTGGCCCAAACTCATTTAACCCTTTGAAAATACCTGTTACTTATTCAAATTGGGAAAAATGCCAATCTGCCAACTTTGATGCCAGTTTTTATACCCAGAACCACTTTGGGCCAGGCTGGACTCTCTTGGATGTAATGCGGGGCATGCCTATCTGTGTGAACCTAGTGTGAGATCAGTGGCCCAAACTCACTGAACCCTTTGAAAATAGCTGTTACTTATTCAAATTAGGTAAAAATGCCAATCTGCCCACTTTGATGCCAGTTTTTATACCAAAAACCACTTTGGGCCAGGCTGGACTCTCTTGGATCTGATGCGGGGCAACCCTCTCTGTGCAATATCAATGTGAGATCCGTGGCCCAAACTCATTTAACCCTTTGAAAACAGCTGTTACTTATTCAAATTAGGAAAAAATGCCAATCTGCCCACTTTGATGCCAGTTTTTATACCCAGAACCACTTTGGGCCAGGCTGGAGTCTCTTGGATGTGATGCCGGGCATCCCTCTCTGTGTATTATCAGTGTGAGATCAGTGGCCCAAACTCATTTAACCCTTTGAAAATAGCTGTTACTTATTCAAATCATGAAAAATGGCTATGTGCCCACTTTGATGCCAGTTTTTATACCCAGAACCACTTTGGGCCAGGCTGGACTCTCTTGGTTGTGATGCGGGGCATCCCTCTCTGTGTATTATCAGTGTGAGATCAGTGGCCCAAACTCATTTAACCCTTTGAAAACAGCTGTTACTTATTCAAATTAGGAAAAAATGCCAATCTGCCCACTTTGATGCCAGTTTTTATACCCAGAACCACTTTGGGCCAGGCTGGAGTGTCTTGGATGTGATGCCGGGCATCCCTCTCTGTGTATTATCAGTGTGAGATCAGTGGCCCAAACTCATTTAACCCTTTGAAAATAGCTGTTACTTATTCAAATCATAAAAAATGGCTATGTGCCCACTTTGATGCCAGTTTTTATACCCAGAACCACTTTGGGCCAGGCTGGAGTGTCTTGGATGTGATGCCGGGCATCCCTCTCTGTGTATTATCAGTGTGAGATCAGTGGCCCAAACTCATTTAACCCTTTGAAAATAGCTGTTACTTATTCAAATCATAAAAAATGGCTATGTGCCCACTTTGATGCCAGTTTTTATACCCAGAACCACTTTGGGCCAGGCTGGACTCTCTTGGTTGTGATGCGGGGCATCCCTCTCTGTGTATTATCAGTGTGAGATCAGTGGCCCAAACTCATTTAACCCTTTGAAAACAGCTGTTACTTATTCAAATTAGGAAAAAATGCCAATCTGCCCACTTTGATGCCAGTTTTTATACCCAGAACCACTTTGGGCCAGGCTGGACTCTCTTGGGTATGATGCGGGGCATCCCTCTCTGTGTATTATCAGTGTGAGATCAGTGGCCCAAAGTCAATTTTATTTTTAAATAATAATTTTGTGGTTTTACTTTCATGCCCATGTTTATGCCAACCGTGGGATCTTTTTTGCCACTTTTATCACCAGTCCTCTCAGGGCCCCTCACTTACGGTAGGGTATGAATATTATACATTTTCTGTAAGAATAATAGCTAAAACAGGAAAAAGTAAAATCCTCTGAATAAGAAACTGCCGAATAAGAAACCAACTTCAGCCCCGAATAAGAAACTGGCCGAATAAGAAACCAACTTCAGCCTCGTGTTAATTAGGATGTCGGAATCTCCTGAACAGGCTGTGGGTGGTATTACACGGAACAATTATCGTTTGAAAAATCGTTTGGATTTGAACGATAATCGTTTAGTGTAATAGCACGACCAGAAATCATTGGTCGTTTAATAGAATTTCGACCTGTCTCATTCATCCGCAAACCGTTCGCATGTAATAAGACGTTGTTCGCAGTAGCGACGACAGGAGGAACACAATACTGATCATAAGTAACGATCCATCCTTCCGTGTAATTGGGTGAACGATTTCAGGTCGTTCGCCATATCGTTCGTTTGAGTTCATTTATCGTTAATCGTTGATCGTCAAAAAATGGCTTTGTGTAACAGTACCCTATGTTCACACACTGTGCAAACAACGTCCGCTTCGCCTTGAACATCCGTTGTTTAACACTACCTGATCATGATCATTAATCTGGCCGTAGGTAGTGTTATACAACGGACGTGTGAATGAGTCCTAAGGCTAAATTCAGACGTCAGTATCTTTTTGAGGATGGAAATCTGGAGCCTCTATTTTTCATCCGCAATCCGCAAAAAATCACCCGTTTTGTATCCATATTGTGTTCCGTATTTTTATCCGTTTTTTTGCAGATCTGCAAATAGGTGTAGTGAAGAAAAAAAGAGGAGATGGCAAAAATGATGTTATTAGCCGCCCCAACCCCCCTAAAAAGGGTCACATGGTTGTCTGGGGGCCATTTCACAGTCATTTCTGGCAGGAGGAGCTTGGTGATGTCATGAAACACAGATCCGTGATAAGGATGGTTTTGCGGATTGAAATGTACTCTGCAAATTTTGCCTTCTCCATAGACTTCTATGGGGGTGTCCGTAACGTAATCACGGACCGTTTTACAACATGTTCAATTTAATTTTATCACGGAGGCGGATCCACAATTTTAGTGGATGTATGAATAGCACCATAGAAAATAATGGGTTGTAACGGATTCTGTATTTCCAGGTCCGTGAAAACAGATGAAAAATACTGACGTGTGAATGTAGCCTTAGGGCCCTATTCCACTGGACGATTATCGTTCAGATTATCGTTAAATCGTTCGAATCTAAACGATAATCGTTCGGTTGAAATGCAGTAACGATTAACGACCGAACGAGAAATCGTTGATCGCTTTATAAGACCTGGACCTATTTTTATCGTTGCTCGTTCGCAAAACGTTCGCAAATCGTTCGCATTGAATAAGACATCGTTCGGTCGTTCGCAATAGATACGAACGCAATAGCGAATAAATACGGAAGAAGAAACGATCGCAATTACGATCATAAGTAACGATTATCGTTCCATGGAAATGAGTGAACGTTTTCAGGTCTTTCGCAATAGCGGTCGTTTGAGATCGTTAATCGTTAACGATTATGCTAACGATAATCGTCCGGTGGAATAGGGCCCTTAGGCTTCAAACGAATTCTGCAATTGGGGGGGAGGTACTGAATGAAGCTTAAAGGGGTTATCCAAGGCTACAAAAACATGGCCACTTTCCCCCTACTGTTGTCTCCAGTTTGGGTGTGGTTTTGAAGCTCAGTTCCATTGAAGTAAATGGAGCTTAATTGCAAACCGCACCTGAACTGGAGACAACAGTAGGGGGAAAAGTGGCCATGTTTTTGTAGCGCTGGATAACCCCTTTAAGAGTGAACCTAAAGGAGGGAATTTATCTATATATTTAGTGGTTGATCATGTTTTTCTGTATGTTAAAATTAAATGTACTGAAATGGATAGAAAACCCAGTGTGAGCCCAGCCTGATAGAGAGGTGTGCGCTTTCCGTAAAGGCATCGATCACGGTAGATAAGACGCACGGGGCGGCTATGCCCCCTCCACACCAGCTGTTTTACACAATTTGATTAACTCCTATTGACTTTCATGGCAGTTGTGTATATAGCATAGCATCACGAGTTACGCTGTTTACATAAGTACGCTGTATACATACTGATATATTACTACTCGTCATATGATGTATTTTCCCAAGAGGAATATAAATGTAACAGCACAACACGGAGTTCTATAAAAAGATGCTGCAGAATCATTGTTTTATGGAGAACAAGAAGGATTTAGTAAAGCAGACATGTCAGGTGAGCTGGCACATCCTCCTATGTATACAGTCTGCAACAGGGCTACAGCCAAGAGAAAGGAGATATACATACAACTACCCAGCTGTAGCGTCACTTCTGTGCAGAAAGAAGCTTTTCTGTTACTGAGATCTTACAGGATGATACAGATAATACCCTAGTAATAGCCTGGGAATCCTATATCCACCTGTCTACCCTTAACCTTGCCAAACACATCTCATAAATGTCAGCCAAACGCAATTTTTTTTTTACTTTCACATCAACTGGTTTCAGAAAGTTATACAGATTTGTAATTTACTTCTATTTAAAAATCTCAAGTCTTCCAGTACTTATCAGCTGCTGTATGTCCTGCAGGAGGTGGTGTGTTCTTTTCAGTCTGACACAGTGCTCTCTGCTGCCATCTCTGGCTGAGACAGGAACTGTCCAGAGCAGAAGAGGTTTTCTATGAGGATTTTCTACTGCTCTGGGCAGTTCCTGTCTTGGACAGAGGTGGCAGCAGAGAGGACTGAGTCAGACTGAAAAGAATACACCACTTCCTGCAGGACATACAGCAGCTGATAAGTGTGAAAAGAGTTGAGATTTTTAACTAGAAGTAACTTACAAATCAATATAACTTTCTGAAACCAGTTGATTTTCGCTGGATAACCCTTTAAACAAATTGATAACCAACATGGCAGAAAGCCTCAGGTGGCTGGTGAGAGTATATGGAAGGTCCTTAGCAAGTCCCTATCTATATTTAAAGGGCCACCGGTTTAGTCGTCCCTTTGGCCAGATGGGACCTACCCAGCAAACATTAGGACAGTCGTGTACAGGTGTGCTATTGTTAAATGTTACTCTGGAATCCTGTGTGTTGTGTCCTGTCGGGAATGTTCGAGGGGTGACATAGCTAAAAGTCCTTGCAGGCAATGTCGGGAGTGCTAGCCGTTCCATACATGCAGAGGTCAGGTGGACAATAAGTGAGGGAGTAGGAGGGTCTTGATTTGATTCTCTTCTGGAGTGGTTCCTTAGGGCTCAGAGAGGCAACGTTCAGCGATAGGGGTCAGTCACGTTATCCAAACCAGAATGGTCAATGCAGTGTCGGACTGGGGTACCTTGGGCTCACCAGGGAATTTAATTCTAGGGGCCCACACTACTTACACCAGATATAACCAGCGTCATACCTTTCACATTACTATAGCGACTTTGCACAGCACTGTGTATGTGACCAGTGTTGGACTGGGATACCTGGGGCCTGCCAGAGGAAATTATCCTGGGGCCCACTGATAAAGAACCAGTGAGAAATGACATGTCAGTCAGTGTTACTGCAAGTTCTGACCTGGGGGCCCACCCGAGGATCCTCTGGTCCTCTGGTGGGCCAGTCCGACACTGTATGTGACCAGCGATGCTAGCTCACTGCTAGTAACTTGTCACTCACTCTATGCAAACAGCATAATGTGCCACATAAGTATCTTGAAAGGAGAAGTCCCATGAAACTAACAAATCTCAGGCAGGCAGGGGGGTGTGGGAATATAACAACGAAAGTATACATACCCGTCCTCGTGCCCTCGTAGTGCTTCCTTAACCCCTTAAGGACCAAGCCCTCCTCATGTTTAAAAGGCCATAGCTCTTGCATTTTGTCACCTACATTTTTTCACCTATTTTTTACATAAAATATGCTGTGAAATCCGTCTGCGCCCGCATCCCAATTCACCATAGCACACAATGCAGAGTGTGGCCGGAGCTGCACTTTCCATTGTGTATCCTGTGGATTTTGCAGGGGGGGAGCTACCTAGGCCACACCTGGATGTATGGGTGTGCAGGTGCAATACTTTACCTTGCCCCTGATGCTGCCCACACACACAAGAGCCACTGGGTTGTGTATATACCCTATGATGTATATTTATGGTGGTGTCCATGTTGCAATAATGTGCTACCTTTTGACCTTGTAGCCTTGCAGACATAGGTATAAACCTTGCAATGCATGTTTTTTCTTCAAGATTTGAGTGCCCCTTTAATCCAGGGATACGCACATACATGCTCCATCCTACTTGCGCTTATTGTGCAGGTGATAGATCTGTGTAGCAGGCAGATGTCCAGCTCTATCACTTTGCAATATGTGACGGGTCCCCAACTCCCAAGAATAAGAAGTTCAACCAAAAACACAAAATAAAGACACACCACATTGTAATCAGGTGTCAAAGGGTGCCAATTTTATTTAAAATTACATGACACTGAAAATGGCAGACCCCCAACTCACGAAGAGTCACTCTCCAGCACTGAGGCGAGGAAAAACCCCCTGTGGGGGAAACCTCGAGGGAGCCATGGCTGGAGAGTTGCCCCTCCTCTGGGCTTAGAGGGTAATATCATACTATAAATATAATAAACTGGATGATCTCCTTATGTCACCTTATTGATGGCTAGGCTGGCGGATGTATCTCTTCTAGGTGTAGACTCGATGAAGGGGTAGTCTTAAGCAGACCACCCCTTTTCCCTCTTCTAGAACCTCCAAATTACATCAAGGGTAGGGGGCAGTAAAGTATACAAGCTCAAGGTCCTCTGGCGCATCCAAGATGGCACTGATCAGGGCGCGGTGCATTGCTTTATGGAACCTTCTTTATGACATAAGCGCTTGTCATCACAGTGCATGGTTGCCATGGTTACTGCAGGTAAACACATCTGAAGCATTAACCCATTAATGACTGGCAATGCACTTTACTGCAGAGGTCACTAAACACACTTGTGACCAAGCAAACAGCTTATGGTTAGGCCACACTAAGAACACTAAATAATATGGTTTGATGTGGCCCATAGCAACCAATCACAGCTCAGCTGTCGTTTCTCAAATTACTCTGGCAAAATAAAAGCTGAACTGTAATTGGTTGCCACGCGCAACTTAGACAGTCTGACTTACCCATAGCAACCAATCAAAGCTCGGCTTTAATTTTATAAGAGCTTGTTGAGATATGAAAGGTGAGCTGTGATTGGTTGCTATAGGCGAATCAGACTGTGTTTTTTCTCTGGCAGATTAATAAAGCTGCTCCATTACTGTAAAGCTTATGGTGATGATGATGATGAGGACTGAAAACACATGACATTAAGCTTCCCCATAATGCTCTGCAGTCAGCCCTTCCTCCATATCTCCCATCTTTTTGGAGGGATACTTGTGGTTCACAGAAATGTCTATACACTACAATTCCCAGCATTTCCTGTCACTTAGTTTAGAATCCACTGGTATACGGTTATATACGGCGGATTTGTTTACATGAAGCAGACTGCTGACAATCTGATGTAATTCTATGTGGGAAGGGCCGCCAAAGAGTATTATACATCAAGCTGCTGAAAAGAATAGAGAAGGAGGGGATCCCTACCTGGAAATCCTCCAGAGTAAAGACAGTATGGGTGCCATGTAAAAGTATATTATCCAGGCTTTCATAGGAAATCAGTGATCACCCGATTAGTTGATTACTGGAAAACTGAATTGATTGTACGAAAGGGATTGTCAAGTTGTTTAAAAGTAAAATAGTCCACAGTATTAATGGGTTACTCCACAAAAAAATTATTTAAAAAAAACCTGGTGCCAGAAATTTGTAATTTGAAGTGGTTTATTCTTTCCAGTCTGACACAGTGCTCTCTGCTGCCACCTCTGTCCATGTCAGGAACTGTTCAAAGTAAGTTCCTGACATAGACAAAGGTAGCAGCATAGAGCAATGTGTCACACTGGAAAGAATACACCACTTTCTGCAGGACATACAGCAGCTGATAAGTACTTTAAGGCTTGAGGGTTTTTAATAGAAGTAAATTACAAATCTATATAACTTTCTGACACCAGTTGATTTTAAAGACTTTTTTTTAGCTTGTTATCCCCTATCCTATGGATTTTAGGGGGAGCACCGGCCCAGCCAGTGTCAGACTGGGGTACCTTGGGCCCACCTGGGAATTAGATTTTTGGGCCCACCTTACTTACACCAGATATAACAAGCACCAAACCTTTCACATTACTATAGTGACTTTGCACAGAGCTGTGTATGTGACCAGCGATGCTCGCTCACTACTAGTAACTTGTCAGTCACTCTATTCAAACAGCATAATGTGCCACTTAGGTTTCTTGAAAGGAGAAGTCCCATGAAACTAACAAATCTCAGGCAGACAGGGCGGTGCAGGAACATAATAAAGAAAATATAGTTACCTGTCCCTGTGCCCCTCCCTTAATGATATCCAATAGCCACCGGCCTCCTGCAGTTCCTCCAGCTGCAATATCACATACTCGGCTGATGGATCCCTCGCTCAGCCAATCACTAACTGAATCTGGTTGAAAATTACTGAAAATGACTTTCAGCGGCTGTGGGAGAGAGAGCAGTGCAGGGGCACAGGGACTGGTGAGTATAGTTTCTTTATTATCTTCCCGCACTCCACTGCCTGCCTGTTATTTGTTACGAGATTTCTGTCAGCTGTAATGCGTGTTCCAAACTGCTGACACTGTTAGATGCTGTTAGGTCAAGAAGGCACATGGTACCTTAAATGTATTTGTCTGTGCTTGTATAGCATATAATATGTTCTTATTCTCTAGTGGAAAGAGTCAGACAGGGAGTCCCACCTCCTGCCAGGGGCCCACCAAGGGGTAGGGCCCACCGGGGGATTCCCCTGCTCCCCTGTGGGCCAGTACGAGCCTTGGTCAATGTTTCATTCTTTGCGGCTGTAGACAATGGATGCCTCCCTAGAGCTGCAAGGAAAACATGGATACAGCTTTTGGCTATTTTCCAGGACATCCAACTTCTGCAGCCGAGGGGAATCAGACGCCCAGTGTTTGTGTTAGGTTACCGTTGCCGAACCTGAACATTCGCTCAAGAATCAGGCTGTAGGATTTTATAAGCCGGATTCTTGTGTTCCCTAGAAGATACTCCTTTTTTCACAGTGTCTCTCCCATCTACCTGTCCACACCATATGCAGGCTCAGCCCAGTGTATGTGTATTGTGGCCATCAAGTAGGACACCTGTCTGTACCGCAAGCTACATAAAGTGTATGGCCAGGTTACATGAAGGTGCAGTAATATTCCATCAGAATTCCTGATGTAAGGGCAGATCCTCTATCCTAATAAGCTATGGTTGGAATAGTCCTGATATTTCAGGCCCTGATCTGATAAGGAAAAGTAAGAACATCAAACTTCTACTTTAGTCTTTATCTCAGTAAAAAGTGCCCCAGCCAGCTTCATTCCTGTATGGGGGGAAGGAAGGTCACAACCAAAGAACTTTTGTGAACACACGTCATGGTCATGTTAGCATTGTGCGGTGAGACAAGTTAGTGAAACCACAGGAGGTCAAGATGGAACATGGACCCTAAATTGTGCCTCCATTATGGATCTACAAGTGACTTTATGCAGTAAAATGTATTTAATCTGCCAACAACAGGGTCCGATATGTAATGGCTCACCCGGCCATCGCTCTGGCCCCCGCCACCTCCAAGAATTATTGACAGCAATTTTAAGATGAGCCAGCTGTCAGTCATTGTCGGAGAAGGTGGGGCAATGGCTGGAGAGTGGGGCAGGTGCAGACAGTGTTAGGGTCCTATTACACGGAGTAATTTTTAACGACTAACGATCGCAAATGAGATTGTTTATCGTTAACCTGAAAACATTCACCATATTACACAGAACTATGGTTGTTAGTTACGATCATTACTACGATCGTTATTGTGATCGTTACTATGATCGTTTATTCTTTCTGATCCCAGCAATACAATGGACAATGTGCAATTACACTGAAAGATTAGTAAAAAAAATGGCAAACTTGAGCGAACGAATGTGGAATTACAGCGAACGATTCACAATAATTTTAGGTTCAGATCTAAATCAACGATCAACGACACACGAATGATTTTTCAATCGTTGCCTGCAATTACACAGAACGATTATCGGTTAAATTCGAATGATATAACGATTTTTTCACACGATAATCGTCCCATGTAATAGGGCCCTTACAGACCTGCCTCTGTGACACTGTCATCCCAAAATGAAGATAATTTTTTTCTGAAAATGGCAAATCACATAGAGAACAGGAAGCTACCTATGGGATGCCTGCTTAGTAGGTAAATGGAAACTAGCAGCATGGATATATACATATATATGTTTCCCTAAATGTAATCTGTTTTTACTATTACACCATATCATTTACGCAGTATCTAAGTTTATAGTGTGTGCAGCAAACATATGGGCTGTAACCTGTATCACTGTCCAGAACTTAAGGAGATCTGTCAGTCCTCTGTGGTGTCGCTAAAAGGAGAGGAGAGCGTAGAGTAGAGACACGCGGACTACATTCCTACGTGGCTCAAAGGCCTCTTTCCCACATAAGGAAACAGCAGTATAACTAAGGTAAAGTGCAGAGTTCAGCTGGTGTTTAAGCCTATGGAAGTAGCAATGTAAGGCTATGTTCTCATGACGTACATGTTTAGTACATTGTGGGAGCATAGCCTAATAATGGTAGTAGTATACATATCTATTACCCATTGAACAATTACACCATATTCTAAGAGCTTTAGGTGGCAGCTACCTTGCCTGTATAGGTCCAGCCTACATGTTGCTAACCTTTACTTATGTTTAAAGGACAACTCCGGCTGGACCTTAAAAAAACCCAGAGACACACTTCATACTCACCATCCCTTTGGTGATGATCGCTACTTGAAACTCCCGCCGGCCGCGACTCTGTCACCTCCGGCCGGCGTCTTCTGAACTTCCTCACTTCTGGGTTCATGTGAAGTGAATGGGAGAGAAAAGGCTGCCGATGCGCATGGCTTCCAGCCAGCTCAGCCAATCAGGGCTGAGCAAGCTGGAAGCCATGTGATGCGCTCCAGCCAATGAAAAGGATACTGGTGCGCAAGTGCCCACCCACTGCTGTGACCTCATCACAAAATGGCGCCCAAGAGAAGAGAATGGGGTCGACTGAAATTGGGTATGTATGCTTTAGTTAACTTCCGGGGGGATGGGGACACGCAGCTTATTTATACACATTACAAAGTTATATAACTTTGTGTTAAATAAGCTAAAAAAGAAAATCGCTGGAGTTGTCCTTTAAAAGGAATGTGTCATAATATACTTGTTTTTATGTTAAAGGAATTTCTATACTATAAAATTATTCTAAAATTTTCACTACCAGGTCTAAAACTAAGCGGAGACTTCCTATTCTCTCTGAGGTGATAAGAGGAGGCTTCTATAAAGTGATCTGTACAGTATTACATAGTGACAGATTACCCCAGTTAACAACAGCAGCTCCCTGTGGAATGACATCTTCAAAGGTCACAGACTATGCTCAGAAAGGTTTCACATCTCAAGGGGTTGCAGGTGATTTATTTATTTTTTAATCAACTGGTTATAAAGTTATACACATTTGTAAATTACTTCTATTTAAAAAGAACACAAGTCTTCTAGTACTTATCAGCTGCTGTATGTCCTGCAGGAAGTGCTCTCTGCTGCCACCTCTGTTCATGTCAGGAACTGTCCAGAGCAGGAGAGGTTTTCTATAGGGATTTGCTGCTGCTCTAAACAGTTGAGGCTTGCCGTAAAGCAAAAACATGTCACTAAATACTGTAAAAAAAACAGCTTAGGCAAGATGGATTCCTCCATAACAATGTACAAAAAATGAAATTTAAACAACTCTGTACCCACAATCTGACCCCCCCCCCCCCCAAACTAGTTGTACCTTCGGATAGCGGCTTTTATTTCAAGATCTGTCCTGCGGTCCGTTCGGCAGGTGATGCAGTTATTGTCTTAAAAAAAATATTTTTAAACTTGAAGCCCTGTGCCAAACGGGAGTATCTGTGCCCTAACTTTGCACCACCCCTCCGTCCCTCCTCCCAACCCTCTTCATCATTAGGAATGCTCCAGGCAGATTGCCTCCTATTCCCCACCTGTGGCAGCCCAGCACATGGGCTGGATCGTTAAGGACCTGTGCAATGTTCAGCATGGAGAAAATGTTTCATTTGATAATAATGATGAAGAGGGTGGGGAGGAGGGACGGAGGGGTGGTGCAAAGTTAGGGCACAAATACTCCCGTTTGGCACTGGCTTCAAATTTAAATGTATTTTTTTAGGACAATAACTGCATCACCTGCCGAACGGACCCTAGGACAGATCTTGGATTAAAAGCAGCTATGCAAAGGTACAAGCGATTTGGGGGGGTCAGATTGTGGGTACAGAGTCACTTTAAAAAAACAAACAAACATAGGTGACACCCCTTTTTGTATCCTTTTTTACTAAATTAGTGTGTGGGATATATATATATATTTTATTATTTTTTTTACGCCACGTGTAAAGCTTCCCTTAGGTTGCGTTTACACACAGGGATTTATCTGACAGATTTTTGAAGCCAAACGCAGGAATGGATTTGAAAAAAAGATCCTAGTTTTTCCTTCATGACCTGTTCCCTGTTTAAAGTCTGTTCCTGGCTTTGGCTTCAAAGATCTGTCAGATAAATCTTTCTGTGTAAACGCACCATTACACTTTCCTAGAACATAGCAGCTGGAATGGCATCGCTGTACTTGCTTGCAAAACTCTTGTAGCATCCTGGCTACATACATTGTAATGTCAAGGGTGAACAGTAATGAGTCAATAAAAACAGGAAAGCAAAGTTTTGGGATGAGCGTGCCATCCTCTGTGTGGGGAGGTGGACGGCTTTTTGAAGTGTAGTAGATATTACTTAGTGTGGTCCCTCTTGTGGCTGATGGCAGAGCTGACATCCCAGCACATGAGAGCTTTCCGTCTGTTATCACAGATACAGTATACGCACTGTATTCTCAGTTCTAGTGACATCCTTACATATATTTACAGAGAACAATTAACAACGATTACAATCATTTCCATATGATATCATTCAAACTTTGTTTTCTAAGTACTATATATAGCACTGTATATGTTTACTATATATAGCACTTGTGAATGTGTTTTCCTATATATTTATCTGAGATCGTAGATAACCTAAATACCACGCAGAAGACTTTTATACATGTACAGTACCATATGAGAAGTTTAAAGGTGAAGCTGGCTTATCCTAAGTAATTATACATATAGCCTGCAGGAAGACTAATTTTATACTTGGTTAACTTTTTTAGATTACTTTTTATTGCGGTACTGTCTCTTTTAGGTTGACAGAAACAATTCTTAAAGGGGTTCTCTGGAGGAAAAAAATATGGCATCAGAAAGTTAAACAGATTTGTAAATGACATCTGTTTAAAAATCTTAAACCTTCTGGTACTTATCAGCTGCTGTATGTCCTGCAGGAATTGGTGTATTCTTTCCAGTCTGACACAGTGCTCTCTGCTGCCACCTCTGTCTGTGACAGTAATAGTTTAAAGCGGTAGCAAATCAGTGGCAAATCTTTACTACTCCTACAGGGCAGTTTCTAACACGGGCAGGGGTGGCAGCAGAGAGAACTGTGTCAGACTGGAAAGAATACTTCACTTATTTTGGGCATCTTGTCTGGGGTCTCAGGTTATTTTTTGATCTATGCTGGGTTCTTGATTTATCTTAGAGTCTGGACTGGGTCTTACTTGACTACGAGGTCTTGTCTGGGTCTGAATTAATTTTAGACTATAGATTAGTTTGGAGTCTAGATGGATTTAGGTGTCTGTGGGGTCTTTAGTTTTGCAAAAATCATGACCAAAAGGGCTAATTTTGGAACAATGGCAGAACTTCCTTGGTAATTTTAAAGGGGTACTCTGAATCATGAAAAAAATAGAAAAGCTACAGAAGCTAAAGGCATTTCTTACCTGTCTGCCCAGTTCCGAAACCACCAAAAGTCTATTAATTTATTTTGTGTGTGTATGGGGGGGGGGGTTAGTTGTCTATTTCGTGGTTGCACTTCCTGGTTTAGTGGTTGCTCAGTATTACAATTCCCAGAATGCATTGTTTTACCTCAGTGCTTCTTACTACCTTCCCCAACAGTCCTTTCAGTTCACCGCCCAAAGCTGTTGCAGAAAATATAATTTCACAATTAGTGAAGTTGCAGCACCTGCTGCATTATTCAGCACAAGGCGGCATGCTGTAATCACAACTCACACTCCCTAACTATCCCATGTGTGTGTGTCTATGACAGTGAGATGGTGATGTAGGCTGGAGGCACTGGTCAGAGTTGGTATAGAGTGGGAATAGAGCTCAAGATCCAGCCAAGCCTTCTGTTAAATCTGAGGATGATGCATTGTCTTAGGAGAAAGGGAGGAGAGGGAGAGCTGTAGACAATATACATTTTGTATTTCTATTTCCTCTCAGGGGTGAATCATGCAAAAACACACTGAAGCCAGCACTAACACTATGAGTTATACTGGTAAACCCCTTTAAATCTCTGGTACATAAGGTATTATATGACAGGGCTATCTCCCCTCTATAATATGGCAAGCAATAAATCTGCCATAACTTTTTATTAACATTTATATAGAATCCATCTGAAACAACTTTGTATGCCTACAATAGTACATAAAGTAATAGCTATATTTGAAGATTTTTTTTTATTATGAATAGTAAATAAACAAAATCCCCAAAATAATAATACAGTGGTATCTTGGTTTAAGAGTAACTTGGATTGAGAGCGTTTGCAAGAAGAGTTCACAGTTTTTCAAAATAGTAACTTGGTTTAAGAGCATTGCTTTGGTTTAAGGGCCAGTTCACACTGAGCAAATACCGCCTGCCTCAGTGTCATACAGCATGTCTACGGGAGGACTCGCATGCCTCTGCTCTCCGCGGCCCCCTGCTCAAAAAATCGACATGTCAATTCTTTGAGCAGTGTGAACTGGCCCTTAGGGTACTATTACACCAACAGATCTGACGACAGATTATCTGCCAAAGATTTGAAGCCAATCCCAGGAACAGACTATAATCAGAGAACAGGTCATAAAGGAAAGACTGGATTTCTTCTCTTTTCAGATCCACTCCTGGGTTTGGCTTCAAATCTTTGGCAGATAATCTGTCGTCAGATCTGTTGGTGTAATAGTACCCTAAGAGCTAACAGTACTGTCTGTCACTGTCCTCCTGCACAGCTCTGTAATCACTTCCTGATTGGTCCATGCTGAACACCCCCCCCCTTCCCTATTGCTGTCATGTGACCACACAGACCTCTGACAGCAGCCCTGCTTCTCTATTCTAGCCTGTTGTACTACACTACTGTATTATAGGGATCTGCAGTTCCGTCCTGTATCTACAAACTGCTGCTGTTTTTTCAGGTTTATGCAATTACTATACATTATACTCCACATGCTGCTTGCTATACTGTACAGTAACTTATAATATCACATATTCAGCTGTTTCTATATCTTTTTTTCATTTGTTTTACATGTTATTTAGAATATAAAATCATTATTTTTGGGGTGTGGAAATAATTGTATATCAATGATTTCTTATGGGAAAATTTGCTTTGGTGTAAGGATGATTTGGATTACAAGTACGGTCCTGAAACGAGTTATGCTTATAATCTAAGGCACCATTGTATATCTTCAGAATAAAAACCTGCTGTAAATAATACTGTATGTCATTTTCTGGTTATATATTCACTTTAAAAGGGGTTTAGGATTCCCACCAATCAGACTGTTAGGACATTTCAGATCTCATGGGAAATCCGAGTGGAAAAAAAAGCATTTCTAGGAAATGTTCCTAGAAATGTTTCTAGTACAAACATTTTCTATACCATGAAAAGCCTCCCTTAATCCCAATAGGGCATAAGGCATCCTTTGGTTTGAAAAAAAGAGAATGTGATTTTGAAACTTCCAGTTCCCTGATTTTAGTAATTCTATCTGTGAAATGCGTTTTTCCACATAAAACAACATTTTAACTTTTTTAATTTTTTTAAATTACAAAATCTAAAACTTTTGTTTTAGATTTCTGTATCAGTCTATCCACTGGATAAGAATTTGTCCTGTCATGTGATGAGCACTGGTGAAGGACTGATTATAGCTATGGTATATGTGTCAGATCTGAGAGCCCTATTAAACAGCCAGAGCCGCACTGTAAATAATCGCTGATCCCGCAGATCGGCATTTGTTTGTACAGCCTGTTTGCTGCGATTAACCAACAGCAGCACATCTCCAATTACATAGGAATGTACAGCTGATGTAGCAATGTTCTTAGCAATGTCCATGCAGCCCTTGCTGTGTATAGACAGTATAAAAAAAAGTATATACTTACCTCTTTTTGCTCCTTGGTGTTCTGCTGCCTTTCTTCACTCACTGCAGCTGTTGTTGAAGTTTCTGAACCTGTCTGTAAAGTGACACAATCACTGGCTGAGACGAGACAGCGCTGCAGCCAGTGCTTGGTTGAGCAGGCTGTCACTTCACAGACAGCTTCAGAGGCGGCTGTGATAAGCAGGAAAAAGCCAGGACATTGGGTAGCCTAGACAGGTAAGTTTAACGCTTACTATTTTACTTTTACTCAGTCACTTTGTCAGACTGTCAAGACTTTCAGGTCCTGGGTGCACAGCAGCAGCCAAGCCTGGACTGGCAAACTGCGGGGTCGGACAGATTACAGGTGGACCTTTTCTTAGTGCTCAGCCTCTTCTCTCCCTACACAATGAACTCTGCACGTAACACAGAGCATGCCTAGAAATTTCTCCTGTATTAGTGAATATGGTCCAATACAGATTATTGTCCCCATATCCACGGGGCTTGCTGTATAGTACAGTGGTGCCTTGAATTACAAGTATAATTCGTTCTGGGACCGTGCTTGTAATCCAAATCACTGTTAAACCAAAGCAAATGTTCCAATAAGAACCCCAAAAATAATGATTTTTTTATTCTGAATAACATGTAAAACTAATGAAACAAACATTTAGAAACATCCCGCATCCAAATTCAGCGGCGGTAAAGATACTCTTTTCTGACACCGGCCGTTCACGGAACGAAACGGCCTGTGTCATTCAGAGTGGGAACATGGCCTATATCTGTAAATACTTTAAAAAACGGCATAGGTGAGATGACTATGACTATAAGGCTTTGTTCCCACAATGTCTTAATAATTATAATCATTATTTCCAGCCACCAATAATTAAAAAACAACAACCTTTTTCTCACTTAAAAATGACGTCGTGGGAACATAAACAGCCTAATAAAATACTAAAATATACTTTAAAAAAATCCAATCAGAAAATAGAGACAAATATTTTTTTAAAAAGAATGTCTGTATACATTATGTAGGTACGAGCTTTGTAATGCCACATAAAAAATTTTAATGTCAGTATCGCTGAAGTATTATTACTATCTCATAACCTATAATCTGATTATTACAATACCCTGGTCTATGCATTATTTTCTTTTTATGCCCTGCACTTTTCTTTTTGCTTTTAAGGCACATTGGGTTTTTTAGATGAAGAAATGCAGTACCACATCCTTTGTTCATTATCATATAAATTGACTTTCCAGCAGTATTTTGTGGGAGCAGCCATGTGGAAGCCACTAAGCAAGTCTACATCATTGGCAGCAAGTCATACTGTAGTGAGTGCTAGCTGCTATGAATAAGCAGTACTCCAGAGTGCACTATTAAAAAGTTCTGGGAATTTAAAACAAATACACTAAATGGATGGCTAGGCTTTAAAGCCTACAGTATGTATGTGGTGTTGTTTTGGGAAACTGCTAAAACTTAATTTAGGGTCGATGAACAGACATTCATGTTATTGACACAGATGGTCAGTGAGATGTCGTATTCCCTTTGCACCATCTACGTGCCAGTGACGACATCTTTTACATCTCACGAGTAGTACATGAGCCATGAACAGCATCTTTTTCTATGTATGAATGTGGGTATAGTAAAATCAAAGGTAATGTAAAACACATCATTTTTCTACCTGTGGCATGTGCGCAAGGAGAAGTTCGGCAAATTTTTTTATTAAAGTATTGTATTGCCCCCCAAAAGTTATACAAATCCCCAATATACACTTATTATGGGATATGCTTATAAAGTGTTTTTTTCCCTGCACTTACTACTGCATCAAGGCTTCACTTCCCGGATAAAATGGTGATGTCACTTCCTGGATAACATGGTGATGTCACGACCCGGAGCTGTGCGGGCTGTGGCTGCTGGAGAGGATGATGGCAGGGGGACACTGAGGGACACAGAGCACTGGAGGGACACTAAGCATCCCTCTGTCATCATCCTCTCCAGCAGCCACAGCCCGCACAGCTCTGGGAGTCGGGTCATGACATCACCATTTTATCCAGGAAGTGACATCACCATGTTATCCAGGAAGTGAAGCCTTGATGCAATAGTAAGTGCGGGGAAAAAAACACTTTATATTTTATTTGTATAACTTTTGGGGGGCAATACAATACTTTAATAAAAATTTTCGCCGGATTTCTCCTTTAAGGTCATGCTTCTGTTAATAAAGTCTATTGCCTTAAAGGTGGCCATATACCTTTAATAACTGACAGCCAAACAATCATCAGTTATGTCTCCTGCCCACCGCCTGTCCTTCCCATACACAGAAACCTTTGGCACAGCTGGGCATTCCTGTACTCTCTATGGGGCATTTTATGCTTACCTGTCCACACTCCCCTAGTGTCCAGTTGCGGTGTCGTCAGTTCCCTATTGTGCAGGTGGCGCAGAGGATACAGGTATGTCTCTTACCTTCCTCCTCAGCGCCGTTCCCTTGCAGTTAGTAGTTTACTACTCAGTCCGGTAAGACCTTTTGGAGTACTGGGCCACGTTAGGAGCCGTGGCCCACCCCCATTACCTCAATCCACCGGTGGCCAGCCCATCCCTTCTAATGGTAATCAATTGAGTACGTTGGCCCGGGGTGGACCGGATTGGTGCTATGGGGGCAGGGCAGTGCTCCAAACGGTCTTACTTGCTGGGGAGTAAGCAGCTAACGGCATGGGAACTGGGCACCCCCCTATCAGCAGGGGCTGATAGTTCCTCTTTAACACTGGACAACCCCTTTAGGCTTTCATCTCTTATCAAGCTGATTGATATGTTACTTTTATAGGGTTTTGCCACTTTGTAGTAAATTTCACTCCATGCTCGGCCAACATTTGACCTGGATCGCTGTGCATAATACAGAGCAGGATAGCACAGCCTGGAGGCAGGCGGCTGATATCAGCACTATGGGCACACAGGGAGCCATAATTATACTGGAAGATGTGCAAGGACTACTGGTGACTTTAATGCCCACACAAAAAGATGCAGTCTGCCGACAAACTAGAGATCTCTCATTTGTCGGCTGATCACTGACCCTTTTATTGATTATGGGCCTGTGTGAAAGAACCCTAACCACTAGAAACTGAATAATTTTAATATAACTTGACCAACCATTTAAAAGATAGGCAAAGTTTATTAGTAATTCTTATTTGTAGAAAGTTCAAGTGGGTACACTCCTACCTAGAAGCCAAGATGAAGCATTGGCGCCAAGCAATTTTGTCAGGTCAAACTGTGCTACTTATTGACGTATGCCTAAATATTGGTATCAAATAGAACAATGATTATAGTTTTTAATTTTTTGCTAACAGCAGCATTACCCACTCAGCCCTATGACTCCTCCTTTAAATTGCTGCAATGCCTAATTCAGCCATGTCTCAGCTATGGTGATCCCAGTCTTGTTCAGTAGGATGGGCAGGTGTAATATGGATAGATGCAAAAACAATTAAAAGAGAAGTGTTTTAATAAGAAATGAAACACAAGAACAAGGGGTTCTCAGCTGGTGAAAGATAAGGAGCAACATTAAATTTTTTTTTACTGAAAGAGTAGTAGATGCTTGGTACAGACTTTCAACACATATGGTTGTTAAGTCCACAGTAAGAAAATGTGAGCATATACAGACATATATCTATACTATTATTATACATTCTGTGGACAATTTCCTATGCTTCTTTGTCTCTTCGTACACTTTTGATAATGTATTGAGATGGATCAATTTCTTAATAGTACAATATTTATTCTAAGAATATTGAAGAATACGGCGATTTACTGGTAATACTTATAAAAAACCTGTTAGTCCTAGGACCCCACATGTGAAAAACAAGGGATTGGGTAAATTCATCCATCTAAATTTGTCTAAGCATGTATATTAGTTCCGTCATGGTCCATTCCCTGTGTACGGATAGAGGTATTGCTAATGGAATGACACAACAACTACTTTCAACTTAAAGCTTTCACAGCCAAATGAGTATCAAAGGTCTGTGAGAAGCCCCCAGGCGAGTAGAAAATATAAAAAATCCTAAGAGTAGCATTATCCATGGCACGCTGTTATCTATTAGAGCCGTCTGATCATTAGCTGACCTCCAGAAACATGTCCTGATCCAATCACCATTAATGCAATGATCGTTCTGTGTATACAGCAGACCAGAAACCTCATTATGGAGAATAGAGACTTCTAGTGAAACTCCATTTGTGATTAACATTGGTAATGTTGTAAGCAAATGTAAAATCATGGGTTATTATTTATTTATCTTTATTTATTTTATAATTTATTTATTATATAATATATTTATTTATTTTACAATTTATTCATTATAGTATATATATAGGTAGAGGTTAAAAAAATGAAACTTCTGCAAAAGAGTATAGCATTACTTACCTGTCTATCCCAGTTTTGAAACTACCAAAAATCCATTTGTTTGGGGGTTTTTTGTTCTGTATTGTGTTTCTGTCCTTCCTGGTTGAGCAGTTCCCAGAATGCAATGTTTTCCCTCAGCTGATCATCACAGTCCCCCGCCCATCACAATCAGTAAAATTAGTGCTGCACCTGCTTCTGGGCATTCAGAGATGGTGGATCACTCCTGGGATTGGGGGATCCAGCCAAGCCTCCTGTGACATCACGCCCTGCCCCCTGTCTGCATCATCAGCCTGTCCTCAGCAAACACACACAATGTGAGACAGAGGCATGGAATATTTGTCTCCTAAGGGGGGATAGCATCGGGAGCAGGAGACAATGTGATTTGGCACAGGGGCCATTTTTTTTTCACTTCCTTGATTTCTATCCGCTACCAGTGTGGCAGAACCATATAGATACGGTAATACATTGTATAGACACATCTATATAACTTTTAATGTACTTTTAATAGAAAAAAAGTTTTTCTTATCCGGAGTTCCCCTTTAACGTTTTTAATTTTTTTTTTTCAGTTTGTACCTGTGGCACCTGTGTGGTGTCAGTATGATGTGGCAGACTTCATATGTAAACCAAGTGTAAAGAGCAATGACATCTTTTCCCTTTATGAGTACAAAAGGTAAAGCCATTGTTTGCCTTCTAGTTATCTTTTATGGTCTTGGTTGCTTACTTTGCATATCATGAGTTGTAATGTTTAACATCTCCTGTCATTTCCTGCCACATCCAAGTATTAGGTAAGAAGTTGGATTAATATTGTAGCCTAGTGACTCACTTTTTGTAACTGCACTTACAGAAGAGGAACACCTTTGATATACATGAGTTTATGGAGCGCTCATTGAAGGTCAGTAAGATGTCACATTGGGTAAGACAAACGGAGACATCAGATTGAGAGTTGTTCACTTTTTCCTATATACATCTATGTATTGGTGACATTACTTCAGCATAAGGGTCCTATTCCACAGGCCGAGGAAGGCCCGATCAACGATGTAAACGAGCGGCGTTCTGCTAGATCGCCGCTCGTTTACTGGGCCTATTCCACGGCCTGATGATCGTTGAGCGAGGGCTGAAAGGACATCGTTACTGATGTCCTTGCAGCCTTTGCAGCATCATACATTACCTGTCAGGTCTTCTCCATGCTGTCTTCATCCCCGGGTCCCGCGCGCTTTATCTCCAGAATGGCCGGTCAGCTGACCGGCCACACTCAGCCAATCACAGGCCGCGGCGGTCCCGGCCAGTGATTGGCTGAGCGCTCCGTCAGCTCACCGGCCATTCTGAAGATAGAGCGCGCAGGACCCCGGGGATGAAGACAGCGCGGAGAAGACCTGACAGGTAATGTATGCTGCTGCAGCCTGTCAAATCGTCGGTCGCACCGCTATTCAACCGTAGCGATGCGCAGTGGGGGAACGATGATTTTAGGTCTGGCCCTAAATGAACGATCAGCCGATGACACGATCATCGGCTGATCGTTCTCTCTATTTCACCAAACAATAATCGGTCGAATCGGGCCAAATGGGGCCGATCCGGCCGATTATCGTCACTGTGGAATAGGGCCCTAAGACTTGACTGAGAACTGACAATCTGTTATCTGCCGTGCTGTTTTTTTAGTATCTGGTCGTAATGTGAAGTATATAATACAAAGGCTGGAATGTTAAAGGGATTGTCCAGCAAAAACCTTTTCTTTCAAATCAACTGATTTCAGAAAGTTATATACATTTGTAATTTACTTCTATTTAAAAATCTTAAAGGGGAACTCCAGGTAGAGGTTAAAAAAATTAAACTTCTGCAGAAGCATAAACCATTACTTACCTATCTATTCCATTCTTGAAACTACCAAAAATGTATTTGTTTTGGGGGGTTTTGTTCTGTTTTGTGTTTCTGCACTTCCTGGTTTATCAGTTGTACACAGTACTACAGGTTCCAGAATGCAATGCTTTCCCTCAGCTGTTCATCACAGTCCCCCACCCTTCCCATTCCCCACCCAAATCTGTTGCAGAACATCATTCACACATTTCAGTTTCATTGTGTTACTGAATTATTTGCAGTAATTTATGATTAAATTGTGGTCCCACCCCCACAGCACGCTGTATTTTCTACCTGTAACACCACACAGCACACTGAATTCTTTACCTGTAACCCCACACAGCATGCTGCATTCTCTACCTGTAACACCACACAGCACACTGTATTCTCTACCTGTAACACCACACAGCACACTGTATTCTCTACCTGTAACACCACACAGCACGCTGTATTCTCTACCTGTAACACCACACAGCACACTGTATTCTCTACCTGTAACACCACACAGAACACTGTATTCTCTACCTGTAACACCACACAGCACGCTGTATTCTCTACCTGTAAGACCACACAGCACATTGTATTCTTTACCTGTAACATCACACAGCACACTGTATTCTCTACCTGTAACACCACACAGCACACTGTATTCTCTACCTGTAACATCACACAGCACGCTGTATTCTCTACCTGTAACACCACACAGCACACTGTATTCTCTACCTGTAACATCACACAGCACGCTGTATTCTCTACCTGTAACACCACACAGCACACTGTATTCTCTGCCTGTAACACCACACAGCACACTGTATTCTCTACCTGTAACACCACACAGCACCCTGTATTCTCTACCTGTAACACCACACCACACTGTATACTCTACCTGTAACACCACACCACACTGTATACTCTACCTGTAACACCACACAGCACATCAGCTGATGTATGTCCTGCAACATTGGGAATGGGAGGGGCTAGGGGGTAAATATGGGAGCTCTATTGGGGGGCCAAGTGGGTTCCACCCCGGGTGCGGGGCGACATGTTCCCTTTAATTTAAGGCCAGGTTTACACTCAATAAAAAAAAAAGAAGCTAACTACGGCTATAATTTTAATTGAAAATAAAACAATGTGCAGGCAGATATAAAAAATGGCCATATGCAAAAGCAGGCAAATAATGAGCATGTTTATTATTTAGATGATTGTTGATTGATGATTGTTGATTGATTATTACATGTGATTCTATATGGTGTGATGGCCAATTTCCCATTGACTTCAATGGAATACATTATTATATTGAAAATATGGCTATATCTTACTTTTATTTTATGGTGTGTGAACATAGCCTAATAGGGCAGTACCTGAACAATTGTTTTTACACAGGAAGTTAAATCTATGGCCTCTGCTCATATCTAAACCAGGAAATCAGAGGACTAATGCAGCTATCACACATCAAGCAAAGTGCAGAATTATTATTATTATTATTATTATTATTATTATTATTATTATTATTAATAACCTAAGGGCAAGTTGTCCGAAACATGTTGGCATTTTAAACAAGCACAAAAAGCATTAAAGTTTTAATTGAGCTGGAGAACATTGGGTTTTTTTTTCCTTGTAAAATAAATTGTATTTTATTAAATGGTCTGGCCACTTTATAGTAAAATAGATCAGTGTACAGTATTAGTGAGTGTATTGACAGCAGTTCCCTGTGTACCTCATAGAGCTCAAATAAGACTCCCCTCCTCCAGTTTGTGAATCCTGCTCTGTGGTGAGTCTTTCCACAAGATGGCCAAAATGAAGGAGCATGTGACCATGCCTTGCCTCTAGTGTCCTCCAATGAGCCTGTATATGCCAATAGGGGACACAAGGGGGGGCGTGTTCTGTCTATGGTCACATATCTCTCTTTGCTCAGCCATATTGTGGACAGACTTACTACAGAGCAGGACAGCTTAGCCTGGAGGAGGGGTCTAGCTCTATGAGGGAGCTCACAGGGAGCTGCTGTAAGTATATACAGTGAGTACAGTTACTAATACTGTACATTGAACTATTTTACTATAAAGTGGCCAACCCCTTTAAAATAAATTAGACAAAATTCACTGCTACAGTCTTATTATTCTGTAGTGATATTATAAAATCTCTTTTCAGGCATTACCAGATTAGCACAGGTTTATCACAACACTACTCACTTCTGTATGCACTAGAATACGAAAATTACAACATTTCGGGCTATACTTTTTAAAGAAGCCATTTTTAAAGCTTTTTTAAGCATTTTTTATCACTGGTGCATAGATTGAAGACAGTAGTTTAGAGTGTCATCGCCTTTTTTTTGGAAAGGGTCCAATCAATGGCATAAATATATAGGGCCCCATAGTAAAGTCATATAAGATCCTGAACACCTAGTCAAGAAACTGACTAGCATAGCAGTAGCATAAGTAGTAACAAATAAAGACTTGGATAGTAGGGTAATCTATCAGAGTGTCTTTATAGTAGTGGTAGAGAGCACAATGTGACAAGCTTGAACAATGGTTTTACATGCAATCACTGACTAATTCCAAGTAATAAAGTAAAATACAATTAAACTAAAAGCCAAAGTAGCCAATAAATAATGTCATATATGACTATGCACCACGCTTTTAAAAGCAAAATCACTGACTTAATGCCAGTAGTTAGACCTTCACCACTGACCATCGTCTCAGAACGTTTCCCCCTGATAATATGACACTCATCAGGAGACTGATACTGGGTTGACATATACAAGGCAAAAGTGCAACAGCAAAGGGATAAAAAAGCACATGGCTGCCATTCCCTTGCTAACCATTCACAGCAAAGATGTATAAACTATTATTTAGTACAATAACCTGGCTCCTGGTAAAGCCACTCACTTTTCCATGTGCCAGGGTAGAAAGGAGCCATGTTACCACACTGGGGCCGTATATTAAAGATGAATAAGCCTGCCAAACCCAAATTGTTGCATTTGCATACTTATCTCCAACACCAGGCGTGCACTTCCGGTTCAGGAAAGGAAGAACATAAGCAAGAACAATGGAACCCTTAACCTAGGCCTTTACCTTTTCCCCCTTCCTTCCCCCCTCCCTGCCCCTTCCCCAACCTTTTATCTCTCTATCTTCCTTCATTCTCTTCTTTCTTTCTATCTTTTTTTCCCAGGCCCCCTTGGTATGCCTTCATAACATGGCTGTAAGACCCATACTGGTTTCCTACACCACGTTCCACCCTATTTTGGCTGGGTCTTGTAGCCTCCCATGTGACATTTTATCATAACAACCTGCCACAGTTAGGGACCAATTTCCTGTATTGCTGTATTCCTATTATGATGTTTGTCACATGACCTTGTTATATGTTTGGCCCTGTGTGACCGCCTGTTTTTTGTTTCTTATTTTACATATTTGCATAACTGTTTTTTCTTCTCACCAAATCACCACTAACCTGCTTTTTGGAATAGTATAATCCACAATTTTTCTACCATATTTACTTCAGAAATTACTGGTCATGTGCCATGAGATGTTAATTTTGTCACAAAGGTAGGAGCATCCAGATGACATTTCTCAATTTCTATATTCAAAATTTACGGTCAATACTAGATCCAAGGCACCGGAAAAAGGCCCATATGGTCTTTGTGCTATGTGTGGTGGTACCTCTGAGCAAGCAGCCCTGAATCATGGCCTTCCTAATCATACAGACAACTATGTGGTCATTCACTTGCAATTGCAGAGTCCTCTCTATTTCCTCTAGGTCACAGGTGTCAAATTCAGACCCTTCAGCTGTTACAAAACTACAATGCCCATCATGCCTGGACAGCCAAAGCTAAAGCTTTGGCTGTCCGGGCATGATGGGAATTGTAGTTTTGCAACAGCTGGAGGGCCTGAGTTTGACACCCCTGCTCTATGTCCACATCTCTAAAATCAGGGCAAATGGGAGACAAAGCTGAACCATCAGTGTTCAGCCTCCTGTTACAGCCAGAGCTAGACAGGTGAGTAACCTGGACCCTAGGTATGCAGCATTAACCCTTTAACTAAGCATCTGACTGCCATTGATGATCTAGAAATCTTACACAAACTCTTTCACTCATCCATATTACTTCAGGGATGCTGGAATAAACTCTGTCATTGCTCTAAACCACTGGGGATATTGGTATTAACTCACTGTCTTAGGGCACCTGGCATACATTTACCTTCTCACTTTTATTATCCAATATACTGCTCAAGACCATAATTACTTATCATTTATGCTAAATAAGTGGCAGTCTATAGGATAGTCAATGTCAATGGTGGAATAACCAAATATATGCAGAATCTTAGTTGTCACCCAGTGTGTTTTTGGATTGCTACTATGCAATGGCCCAAGCACAATCTGCTTACTTTTTTAGCATTTAGAAACCCATATAGACAGCACTGGCATCATAAGTACAAATAAGACTTTACATGGGAAACTGCACTGTATTTTTATTTGGTAAAGTTCCCTGTAAAGTTTCTATCCATTTAATCATAATATAATGCATAGTGGGGGAGATTTATCAAACATGGTGTAAAGTGAAACTGGCTCAGTTGCCCCTAGCAACCAATCAGATTCCACCTTTCATTTCCTCACAGTCTCTTTGGAAAATGAACGGTGGAATCTGATTGGTTGCTAGGGGCAACTGGGCCAGTTTCACTTTACACCATGTTTGATTAATCTCCCCAAATATCTTTAAAATTTGTACTTAAGGCAGTAACATAACTGATTTGGAATAACTGTATAACACATTTGAATGTAATAATATAAGGGATCGTTTCACCAATAGGATAATGCTAGGTGTGACTGTTGTGATGAATTATCCTTTCACAATGACTCATAAACCCAGAAACACCCTAGGTGTGCCAAGTTCCCATGCACCAGAAGAAAGAGAGCCTGGTTCATGAGGTTACCAGGTTAAGAACATTACAGACATGTTTCTATATAAACACCCGTGCTCCGAGGAGGATGATAATGAACTATTGCTTAATTACATGGTAGAGGTATAGAACAATCAGCACGTTGTAATTATAGGCGTTTTATTGACAGGCTGCCAGATATCAAAGCTTGTTTGAGTTAAGTAACAATGTTTGTATTAAGTTTAAAGGATTTTGTCTTTTTGAGGATTCGCTAAGCTAAACCTAAACAATAAAAGGACATGAAGAACAGTGTGTGAGGATGATGTGTGACATGGTGGGTGCAGTCTATCCAGTCTAGGCAATTCTTCATTACCAAATGGTTGCGTTTGACCCTATTGTGGTTCAAGTCCAGTTCTGTAGAAGCACAGGAGGGCATTTAGCAAATTCTGAAAATGGATACTACATTCACACATCTGCAATTTTTGTCCGTAATTGCAGATTCGCAATGAAGCTATGTAAACAAAACAACATCTGTTTTGTGTGAATGACCGTGGTTTATTGATATCTAACGCCAGAATTTATGAGCATGTAATTTTGGCCATAGGTAGCATTTAACAACAGCCGTACATGCGGAGCGGCCATTGTTTTTACAGTGTGTGAACATAGCCTAATGGACAGACTACAGTCCTATTGTTTTCTATAGAGCCGTAATTTTAGATTCAGATTCAGATTCAGGATTTGGCTATGCTAGTAATGTACATAAGGTCCACAAATTATGGATTCGTTCCCCTTTTTTTTCAATCTACTTTACTTTTTGCAATTGGATGGATGGGTGAGTGGTATTACGGTCTATGATTACTTGTGTGGGTCCTTAGCCATACGATTGCTGGAATAGCAGGTTTACTTTAAGGGAGGACACACTAGTGTGGTTTATCATCTTTTATTTTTGATCACCCATCTATCCTATGTTGTTGTCTATTTTACATATATGGTACCTGGTTGTTTTTTAAATACTTTTTAATGATATTTTATATGAAATCTCTATCATGTTATTATTATAATTATGATAAATAAATTTTGCAGTGATTCAGAATCTATGCCCATGGTTGTTTTTGTATTCATCTTTATGGTGGGTTTTTCTGGTATTTGAGTAGAGTGACACCCATAGCTATAATTAATTAGTAAGCTATACTGTGAATTAGGGTGATTAAGTCCCTCTGCCGTGAACCTTTGTGTATATATTTACTTTTTGCAATTGTGCCTGATTATACGGTCTGCAAAAAAATTTTGGACATGTGACTGTGGCCTTAGTCATTTTTCTTTTATTTGTAGACGCGAGTCAAAATGGGAAAGCGAAGTGTGTAAAACACAATATGGCTATGTTCCCACAATGTAAAAATAAGTGCAAATAACGGCTGTTGTTGCAAAAAAACATCCAATATTAATAAACATGAAGATTAATAACGTCCCTTATTTGCACTTATTTTTACATTGTAGGAACATAACTTAAAGGTTTGGAACAGAGCACAGAATGTACTTCACTTTTTTGGCACAGTTTTCTCCAGAACTCTGGCACATCTTGCTTCCCTATAGTATTTTTTTCTAGAATTATTGTTTGAAATAAAAAAAATAAAATAATAATTTATTTCAAGTTTAAACCATATGAACACATGAGGGTCATAGTGGTAAGCCATCTATATGTATACTGTTGTCGACTGTTATTATTCATCTTGGTACATAATATTTTATTATTAGTTATATTTTTTATTTTTTACTTTTTTTTATTACAAAATGGGTGTAAAAATGCACCCATATTATGCTCATTTGGGAAAATGTTAAACCATATTAGATGGTCATGTTGTAAACAATTTGAAACTGCTGGAAATGATTTACCAGATACCAAATAAATTATAGTGTGCAAACTTTTTCAAATATTGAGCTGCTGGAAACAGGAAAAAAAAAACACGAACAGACTGTACTGGACTTTTCATTTATTCCCCCCAATGTATAATTGATTATGACCATCAAATAATAAACATACTTAATATTTGCCACCTGTACATTTTATTTTTACTTAGAATTACAGCTGTATTTTGGAGTTTTTTTAGGCTATGTTCACACTACGTAAGTTTCCGGCCGTAGCGCGTTCCTTGAATAAGCGGCCGGAGGTTTACGTAGTTTGCGTACAATGGAAAGTATACGATCTACGGCCGCACAGTTCACACTACGTAAGAACTTACGCCCGGATCGTATGCGGCGCCCTAAAAAATGAACCAGACCATTGTTTCAGAACGGAAATGCTGTAACTGACGCCCGTAGCGTAACATGCGGTCCCATACGTAGTGGTGATTTCTTCATTTTTGCACTTTGATTTGCCGATCCAAAAGGTTCTGTGGGGTGTCCGGGGCTAGCCGAAGATTTCCAAGTAAAAGACCGCTGTCAGATCGCTACGTACGCCGCTCGGAAAGCGTAAGTAGACTACGGGCGTAAGTTCGCGGACCGTGCGTAGCCGGCCACAACTTGCGTAAATCCCCGGCCGGAGTTTCACATGTTTATGTCCGGCCGCGTAAAATATGCGGCCGGACATATACGTAGTGTGAACATAGCCTAAGAGTGTGAACATAACCTTACACTGCTTTTTAGGCTACAGGAAGTGCTTTCATTGCTTTAAAGGGAATCTGTCAGCACCCAGGCCCTACCCGAGGTGCTGCCAATGTAGTATAGGTGGCAGGCTCCTTGTGAGCATGATAGCTTTAGTTAATGCTTCTGTGAAGTAGATTCTATATAATCTAGGGTCCCGTACTGTATTGAAGAGTCAAAGAGGAGAAGTGGTTTACAGGGGCATAACTAGAAATGGCTGGGCTCCTTACCTTTTGATTGGGCACGTCCCCCTTCCCCACGACTGACCTCAAACTCTTTAAGTGTAGCCATAACCTTTAACACTTTACTGCAAGAGCGCTTGCAGTTAAAGGGACATTTGCAGCACCCTGAAGGCCCGCTCAGCTGTCGGGTGCTGCAAATGATGACACACTCAGGGGGTCCAGTGTATTGAAGGAGTGGGCAACACAGTCACAAAAGGTACCATGCTGACAAGGGGACTGCCACCTACACAACACTGTCGGCACCCCAGGTAGGTGCCGGGTGCGGACTAATTCCCTGTAACTAAACTGATGAAGTATAAATTGAATGTCCATTTATTCCACTCGTGAGAACTAAATGTGCTAATTACAAAATAATGATTCAATTATCAGAATTACATCATCTATGTATAGTATGCAGCAATCGTTCTACACCTCTGATATGTCGTAACAGAGAGTATTAGGAATACACAACAAGCTTGTTTCAATTCTGGATGTAATATTAGGAGATTATTTTAAACTTTGATGTAATCCCAGAAAATGAGGAGTATGCAGTAGCTTTAGCAAAGACTTCTGGTGCACAATAACAGATTTAGTGCTATTATTGTTAATATTAAATCTCATGTTCGAGGTGCCAGCTCAAAGTAGATTGAAAAAAGGGGAACAGATCCATAATTTGTGGACCTTATGGACAGTACCAGCATGGCCAAATCCTGGGTCTGTAAAATTGTGTGAACATGGCTTTACTGTATGATCCTCAGTTAGATCCCCCCATCAAGCTTGCTGGATCTCAAATCCAATAATAAAACATATTAGGGAACTGAAAATAATGTAAATATCTATAATTGTCACAAAATGACACTATGTTATTGTGATTTTCTGTAATTTCAGTAAAAATAAATAAATTAAGAATTTTTTGCTGTTTGCCAAAATCATTGCTGAGATTCTTATTTTGTAATGGTATTTAGAATGGCTGCCTTCATGTTACCTCCATAAATAGCAGTGATACTTGAAGCGTAACTGTCATGTTTTTTTTTATTGCAGAAATCAGTAGTATAAGCGATTTTAAGAAACTCTGTAATAGGTTTCATCAGCCAAAAAATCCTCCTTCTGTACTCAAGAAGCAATCTCCCAGCCTCCCCCCCTGACTTCTTATCTGTGCATTATCAGGCAAACACGTCTTCATTACAGAGAAGCCAGTGAAGACGGGTTCTGCTCTCTCCATTCTATCCTTATGGAGGGGGGAGGGGCTGGGGAGATGAGGGAGCAGGAAGAGGTGACATGAAGGTCAGCTGTTTGTAGACTCTCTGGGCACCTAAACCGCAGGATTCTGGGGTCATAAAGGTCAGTGCTTATCTATGAACTTACTGAGAGAAGATTGCAGGGTGTTGTGCTGTGCAGGACTGCTCCGTGCTCAGTCACTCCTAACAGCCCCTCCCCTCTCCATAGCCACATAATGGACAGAGAAATCCTGCTTCATTTGATGTGAGGGGGGAGGCTGGGAGATTGCTTTTTCTCTACAGAAGGAAACTCTTTTAGTACATAAAACCTATTACAGAGTTTCTTAAAATCGCTTGTACTGTTGATATTTAATGTTTTCAGAAAAATGACCCTGAAATGACAGTTACGCTTTAAGCTTGGCCAGTAATAATGATCTGACCTCATTTGCCTAATAATAACACTGTATTATCATATAGATTAAAACATGTTTTATTTGCTGTTTTGGTTCTATACAGGTAACACACCTTGGTTTCTTTGCCAAAAGCAAGATTACATCCACAATAGTAAACAAAAAGTATGAAAGAACTGGTGTATGTGAACCCAGGCCGAATCTCATGTTCTTGTCTGGGTAAACTAAGTACACATAGAAAAGATTTGGGGGCAGATTTGCCCCTTCTCTTTGGTTTACACCAGCCGTATCTCCCACTCCCCTGTATGCCAAGCATAAAACATGGCAGAAATCTAGGTGTAGATCACTGTGTCCGCTGTATGGCAGGGCAGGTCAGGTTGGTTTTACTAATGCTGCATTTACACGGAACGATAATTCGCCCGATCGTACGATTAACGATGTCGGAGTAACCTTTTTTTTTTTTTTTCATAACGACCAGCATTTAGACGGTACAATATATCGTACGGAAAATTCGTTTTACAATTGTTTTACAATCGCTTAAGCCTATCTCGCACATAGGAAAAATCGGTAAACGACTGTTTACACGGAAAGATATGCGAATTTTTTGCGAACGACGAACGATGATTTTAGAACATGTTGTAAGATCAAAATGAACAATTTCTCGTTCGTCGTTTGATCGTTCGCATCGTTTACACGTACGATTATCGTTCAAATTCGATCGTTATTGTGCGAATTCGCACAATAATTGTTCCGTGTAAACGCAGCATAAGAGGCGTGTGCCTCTTAGTGAACCCAGGAGGGCAATTAGGGGTGGGGCCTAATTTAAGACCACTGTATGTGAATGCCGGTTTTCATAAATGTCCCCTTTTGTCATTTCTTTGCAATTCCAAATCAAATAAAACATGTATCTATCCTGTTTCAAGTGACCCATTCATTATATGAAAAACATGTCTTTTATCTGTAACTACACTAACAATGCATGCAGTTTTCTCTTGTGTTTTTGTGGCACATCAGTAGTACACACTGACGGGTGAAATAAATCCTCAGGCTATGTTCATTAATGATAAAATAACACCAAACTATGGCCATAAATTAGGGGGGAAAAGAATATGTTAATTGTTTAAACATTTTTTTTTTGCAAAAGCAAGTCGTAAATAATGAGCATGCGCATTACTTTGACAGCCGTAACCAAAAATTTAGCAAAAATAAAAAATAGGAGGACATTAATTTAAGCTATAAGGCTTACAAAAGTTGCAAGTTATTGTACAGACCTAATTTGCATGAGAATATGTGATTTTTCTGCATTTTTAGGCTACGTTCACATATAGTATTTCTGTCAATCTTTTATCAACCAAAATCAGAAGAGGAACTGACAGGGCAAAACTATAACGGAACAATCTGCACAGTTTCTGGGTTTTAAGTCCAGTCCTGGTTTTGGTTAAAGAAAAAGACTGATGGGAATACTGTATGTGAACATAGACTAATTTTAATTTATGGCAGAAATGACAAGAGAAGTCTCTGCCAGTTTGCAGCTGGTATAGATTTCTGAACAGGTTCTACCATGTTTCACACATAGAAAGCATACATTTGCAAAATGGAGTCACAATTAAACAACGTTCAATCCATTAACGTCAATGGGTTCTAGGTTGTTCCTTTTTGACAGCTTGCAGCCATGAACGGAGCTGTACACTGTTGGCATGTGTTATTTTGTACTCTACTGTACCTGGCTTGAGCAGGAGTGGTGCAGTTAAATATATCAGGCTGCATTGTGTTCATTTCCCTAATCCACAGGCAGATTATTCAGGGTTTATACATATGTCATTCTATTACAAAAAGCCCACATCCTGCTACAAATGTAATCAAAGTTCTATTTTTTTTCTTTTATTATTAGCCAGATGTATTTGTAAATGTTGGCACTTCCATTGAAGAATCTCGGTTTTCAGACATAAAACGAATAATTGATTTATTCAACAAGACGGCAGCCTATGAATCAAGAACCAATTTGTGTTTATGCAATATGTCAGGAGCCAATAATAACAGCTGAGGTGCTTGATCAGCCCGGAGCAGAGGAATTGGAGCATGGCCACAATTAACAAATGTTACAAAGGCCCTGATCTCATTCATGGGCGAAGCCTCATCAGCTATTCACAATGTTCCTCAAAAAGATTTTTCCATAGCAATTAGTTTACATTCAAACATAAGACACTGCAGATTGCATGTTTTATGGTCATATATGTTTAGAGGCATTGTATTACATTATACGGTACTGGAGATGCAGATGCCGGCACTGTCTGAACACTGGCTCTACTGAAACCGCGCACAGGTGCTATACATAAGATGTCCTGACCACACGGATCAATAATAGTGGTGCTCTGACAGAACAGAGTGGGTACAATACGCTAGTAAAGAAAAAAGTCCAAGCACTCACCGATGGATGATCTTTGGTGGATTTATTCAGACATCACAGGAGGGAGGGAACGGTGGTAGGGGGTGCAGGAGTGTGTAGCAGACAACATTGCGCGAAACAGTTGTCTGCTGCACGCTCCCGCACCCCCAACCACCATTCCCTCCCTCCTGTGATGTCTGAATAAATCCACCAAAGATCATCCATCGGTGAGTGCTTGGACTTTATGCTTTACTACCGTATTATATTACATTATACTCTTTCATTGCCGCCATATTGTTCATAATGCATGTCGCTGTTTTTTTTCTGTGATATCTAGAAGAAGGGACAGATATTGAACGGCCCAAATATAGGCTATTTGTTCCCACGTCTTTATTTACAAAGATTACGGACGTGTTATGCAAAAAGGACGTGTTATGCCAAAATACAGCCAAGAAAGAAGTTGTGTGAACACAGCCTTAGGCTATGTTCACACAACATATTTTTTCGTATTTATACGGCCGTTGTTTCTGATTGCAACAACGGCCGTATAAATACGAAAAAATACGTTGTCCGGGTGTCTATGGGATCCCGGCCAGAGCATATACACATAGTTTACGCTGCGGCCAGGACCCCTAGCGGCGCCGCAAACAACTGACATGTCAGTTTTCTGTGGCCGCTATTCATTGAATAGCGGCCATAGGAAACCATGTCAGTGCACACTATGAAGCGAGCGGCTCTGGCTGCAAGCTTCATAGTGTGCTGTGGTGAGTTCTGATGCAGGCGTGAGCTGATGCGCCCGCATCAGAACTCTGCAGCGGGAAAGATCATCCGGTCGGTACTACAGTACTGGCCGGGATGATCTTTGCAGATACCAACCACTCTGTGACCCGGCCAGGTCACAGAATGGCCGGTCTCTTACGCCATGTGAACGAGTTTTCCATTTCATTTTTTTTTTCACCCCACTCTCTTGCTGTTCACTTTACCTCATTTGCTAATTTGATGCTGGTTCTTTAATTCATTTTTATAATTAAAGGAAAACTATCAGCAGGTTCAAGTATACCAATCACCTCCAATGTTCACACCTACTTTTGCTTATTTAAGAATACATAAGCAGGCAGACTGGAATATGCATTAGTAGGCTTGAGCATTTGAGGTGTCGGATGGGCGAACAGTGCACTGAGTGCCCCCTGAGCTCCAAAGGACCTAATTTACATATTTTTATAACATTTCATTTCTTCAAAATGGTGGGAGAAGGTAAACGGCTATCGCAAACCATCAGCAGGTTAATATACACAAACTTGCTGATAAATTTTCCTTTAATAAATAGAGATGAGCAAACTTTGAGCATGCTTGGGTTCATCCAAACCAGTGTGCGGCACTTGATTACCGATAGTTAAAGAAACTGGAAGCAGCCCTAAGGCTGCTTGGAAAACATGGATACATCCATCGGCCATAGGCCATATCCATGTTTTCCAGCACTACCTAGGGCTTCTCCAGCCACCGGAAATGAAATGCAGATTGTTGGAGTTTGGAGGAACCAAAGCGTGCTCGAGGTTCGATCTTCTCCACTTATAAATCTTCAATTATATTCCTTTCTTTTGGAAATGTTTTGTTTTATTTTAAATATATTTTTATTTGGTTTTAAGCAAAATTAAACAAAAACAGAAAGGGAGAAGAACTGGTTCGGTTTTCTCGGAACAATACAACCAGGACCACAACAACGGCCCCAACTTCAGTGAGAACATAACAGATAGTTTTTTGGGGTTTTTTTAAATATTTTTATTTTTATTTTCCAAAAATTAACAATAACCAATTTTTCACATATACATAACACAATAATTTAGAACCAACAACATAAATATCTTCCTACAAAAAGAAACCCCCACAACCCTGTCCCACCCCCCACCCCCCTCCCAAACCCTGCTCAGGAAGCGAAAAGAAGAAAAAAAAAAATAATAATCATATATGAACTTATTTAGCACAGTCATACCATTTAATACATCTCTCCCACTCCACAAGGGAGGGCTCAAGGGGAGATATCCATCTTCTCATTATTACCAGTTTAGCACAAAAAAAAAACATTTTTAACAAAACCTTCCTTTGTTTTACTGAAACATTATTAGGCAACCGAGAGGTATCCCCCAATATCACCAAAGCAAACTCTTCCTCTACTGACCATCCCATTACACAAAAAAAAACAAAACACAAAATGTATCTGCCTAGTCCAGACATCTGCCTCCATTGGCCGTCCATAATACATATCCCGCAACTATGAGCCGCAATAATCGCCCCCGTCTCGGAGATGCGTGAGATGTGGAGAAAGGACCCCCCAAGAAACATCATGAATGTTAGAAACACATAGGGGTCACCCCTCTTGTCTTACAGCTCTGCGTCCTACAGTAGGAAGACGAAGGGGTCCCAGAGTCTCTGCTAAGTCATTCTTACAATACCAGTCTGTGCAGCGAAATGGAAAAACAATGTCAACAATTTCCTGTGATTGGTAGTGAGAGGTCAAAAAAGATTTCCATCTACAAAAGAAGCGTTTCGTTCCTTGGGACTTTTGTCGTTCAGCATAGATTCTGTCAATCCCAAAGAGTAGTTTTAGTTGGGACACCACCATTCTGTTGGAAATGTTATGTGCACCATCATTTTGAGCCAAAGTTTAGTTTTGCAAGTAAGTAAATGTAATGAAAACTTCTCTTTGACCAAGAACATCCCAGCCTCCCATTCAGGTACAAAAAGGCAAATTGGTAAATCACATAAAAAGTTTATGCCACAATATTTGTTCATAAGGTGCACCAAAATTTATAATAGGGAATCTGGGCTGATGGCTATGTTGCTCTTTCCAAAACCTACATTTAAAGGGGTTATCCAATGTTTAAAAACATGGCCACTTTCTTCCAAAGAGAACACGACTCTCCAGTTCTGGTGTGGTTTGCAATTAAGCTCCCTTCACTTCAATGGAACTTAGTTGCAGAAACCCAGCCAAACTGGAGACAAGAGTGGTGCTGTCTCTAGAAGGAAATTCTCATGTTGTTTTTTTAACGCTGGATAACCCTTTAAAGTGAATGTACCATCAGGAACATCGCTTTGGGATTTTTACCTTAATGGATTGGCGCCTGTCCCCAGTGTGACGATCTCCTCTCCCCTCTGTGATGCAGCTCCATTAAAATCAATAGGGCCACGTCACATAAGAAAGGGGATATTGCCACACTGGGGGGCGGCATCTCCAGTGCTCCATTGTGTGCCAGGGCTCAGGAATAGCCAGCACCTTGCGTGAGAACTGGGGAGTGGTTCAAAAAAGGACCCTGCCACCGATATCTCTAATCCGTTAAGGTAAAAAAAAAAGACAAAACAATGTACTTAATGGTACATTTGCTTTAAAGTGTCACTGTCGATATAACTTTCAAAATCTAAATCAGCAGTAGATGTGATATAAAGCAAGTTTGCAATTTACTTTCACTATTTTTTGTTGTTATCATGCTGTAAAACAAAGCTATACTTACCAGAAATGCAGGTCCAGTCTCCTGAAGGCCGATTTTCTGACTTGTGCTGGTTTTAAAAAAGAGATTAAACACAGGAAATCCGGACAGTACAGAGAGTCACAGCTCAATGTGTCCATGAATCACATGACTGCCTTCTCTCAGATGGCCTGGGATACACAGGACTTCCTGTTTTCTGACTGTTTCCTGTTTTTGAGAAAATAAAGAGTCAGAAAACAAGAAGTGCCGTGTTTTCCATGATAACTAAAAAATAAATAATGAATGTAAATTGCAAACTTGCTCTATATCATGCTCTATATCCACTGTTGATCTATATTTTGAAAGTTATAACAACAGTGACACTTTAAGGCTAAGTTTACACACAGTACAATAAAAGCTAAATATGACCCTAGGCCTGTGTGGAAAACATGAATACAGCTATAGGAGATCTTTGGCTGTATCCATGTTTTCTAAGCTCTTTTAGGGCTTCCTCTAACTTTTTCAGACACCAGTAATCAGATGCAGAGCATTGAGTTTTGTGCAAACCTAAAGTTACTGGAAGTTTGCTTATCTCTGGTGCAATACCAGCCCCATGGGTGCTGTAAATAAACTAAGCGAGTATCATTTGGTTACATTAACCACTCGCCTATATAATAGGGATAAATATAAAATTTTACTGATTGCAAAACAGAAAACTTTACAAAATACAGATCATTAAAAAAATTTTACATTGTCTTTAAATCACTCTTGTCTGATTTGTAATCTTTTTTTTTTTTTATCTTTGGGTACCCATGTTACTGGGGCTGCATCCTAGTATGAAGACAGAGCAGCAGTAGGTAAATTTTGGTCATGGTAATGAGGTTACTTTATTACAAGAGTACGTACTTACCTAAATGGTAACTACAATAAACAGTAATTATTAACCAGTTCCAGGAAGCTGTTTGGAGAACAGGGCACTGATAGGCACACTGAATTATTTTCAGAAAGGGCAGCTGGCATCTGCATATTTACCACTCCTGGGTGATTATATTGTAACCAGAATAGTTATGTAAGTAGGTCAACTGCTCTTAATTGTTTTTATGTAATGCCAGAAATGCTTCCCGTTTTAAAGTCTATGTGCAGGTGGAAGCACCATTCAACTTTATGACAACACTCTTTTAAGACTGCACAGATGACTAACATATTAATCTATTGTAAGGCTATGTTCACACGACGTCAAAAATAGAGAAAAGCCATTCACTCTTTCTGTCTAAAAAGATATCTGTTATTGCCGCGATTTAAGCAATGCATAGAAGTCAATAGGATGAGGGCCATCCAATGCACACACTGTATAAAATGATGGACGTTATCTGCACGGACGTCAAAATAATTATCATGACAATTATTTTCGGACGTCTTTTGCAAACAGCAGACGTCATTTTTAGTTGTTCACACACAGGTTTTCTTTTTTTACTGTCCTGTCTCCGTTTTTACTATTAAATTCAATGGACTTTTCAATTAAAGACCCACCAAAGGCAAATTAGTAACCCAAACTAGATTAATGTACCAACAGCTGTTATTGCTCTGACGGGCGGCCTATCAATAAAAAAAAAGACATCATTATGGACTCAGAATGATGGATGTGATGTTAAAAATTATAAACTGCAATTTTTTCCACGTGACTTTTACCGTTTTTATGTTTTTATGTTCCACACAGTATTTTTTATGACAAGAATGGCTGTTGTTTGCAATTAAAACAATGTTCCTTGTCATAGAAAAATTTATTGCATTCAATCCAATGCAAACAATTGCCATTTTTTAGTACTACAGTGCAAATAATTGACGTGTCAGTTATTTCCGACTGTTGTGCATTGAAATCAATACAATTTTCAGTGCAACAACTCACTACTACGGTCGTGCTAAACAAGGGGCCACTGGTTGTACATTGTGTGAACATAGCCTAAGGCTACATTTACACGTTGAGTAGTTTTTCAGGACTGTATGTGATGTCTGCAAAAATTTGTTTGTAATGCATCTTTTTAGGGACAGTCCTAGTTAAACAAGTGGGAATGGTTTAAGATAATTACTCATCAGTATTTTTTTTTTACAGATTTGCGGACATTATAGACGTTTTTTTCCATAAAAAATTGCAGATCTGCAAAAATTACGGACGCTTTCATAGACTTTTATAGTACAATCTGTGCTGTAATTACAGTACTTACTAGAGCTTGTCTGCCATTTTTGCGTATTGCAAATCCGTAAAAGTAAGGACAGTGTAAACAGCCTAATTGAAATCAATGGGTGCAGAATTACGGAATGCGTGAATGTAGCCTAACAGTATCGGGTAACAGCTTTATAGAAGGGTTTTATTCATGTAAGATTTAAAAAGTTCATACAATGCAGCTGTAATGGAGAAACGGATGTGGACCTGCTGTGTTACCTAATTGGTTTAGCTTTGGGCCACATTCAAAATCTGAGTACCCTCAAAATGTTTTCTCTTTTGCCCAATAAAAAATGTGGAAGCTGAACTGAGCTGCCAGAAGGTACCTGGTCCCCTCTCAAGGTTCATGCCCCATTTGGTAAATCTGCCTCTTTCTGATCCCTGTCCCCGTTTGCCACCAGATGGCTCCTTCATCCATACATTGCATCTTATGGAGGAGCATGTGACCAATGCACACTACCCATCTCATGGAGGAGCATGTGACCAATGCACACTACCCATCTCATGGAGGAGCAAGTGACCAATGCACACTACCGTGCCTCCAAAATAGCAATACCCCACCCCATTTAAGAAAGGGGCTCAGGTTCATTGGAGGACACACAATGACGTGTAGACAAGGAGAGAAGGACTGAAGAGTTGCAGAGCTATTGAATAGAGCAACAGAGGAGAATAAAGTGACTTATTATTTAAATAAATAAGATAAAAGGTGGTCAACCCCTTTAGCTGCCAGGACGCTCAGCAAACATTATAACCTTGTATATTGGTCTTGAGTTAAACAAACCCAATGTAGCATCATAATCTCCAGCTGCTTAATTCCTGGTTATGTCAAGCAAAGCAGTTATAATATACAGGATTAACACCTTGCCTGAAGACTAGAACTAGGAAGCCAGCTGTCCAAAATGTGCCCGCGTTTTCTCTGCCTTTTAGTTGGAAGCACAAAAGCTAATGTGAATATTTTACGAACAATGTCATATGTTATGTAATTTCTGTCTGACACGATTCCCATGAAGTCTTTGGCAAACCTTCAAAAAAAATATTAATAAAAACATATGGCAGGCCAACACCACCCAATAAATAAAACTAATTTATTTAGACATGAAATATCATCTAGACTCAGTCTGTCAAATATTACCAACTGTTCCCATAGCAAAGAAATACAGCGGGACAGGAACATATGACAGTAAACTGTGCACGACTTAGAGCCTAATCATCTGCCGCTTTCCTTTTCTTTAGCGCGCAGCGTTTGTCATTTAGATAATTCTGTTTATAAAGAAGCATGGACGTTGAGCCGATTACCTGCAGTAGTAAGGGAAATTTTACGAGATAATGGTGAAGCATAACACATTAACATTTCTGCTTTACTTAAAGGTAACCAATCAGCCCAATTGGTGCGCAGCTCCGGCACGTACCGGCCGTGGCTGCAGCTGAAGCTTTATACCAGAGAAAATTAAGTTTTAATCTGGTAAAATACGTGTTCGGAGGGGATGATTGACAGGGAGAGGGGCCAGTAACGGGCCTCTCTGCCTGTCAATCATCCCCTCCGTGCACACTAGAAGGGAGAGAGCTGTGACTACACATGTGCAGAGAGCCGTCCAGGTGACTACCTGCCCACCTCTCCCTGCCAGGCGCCAGTGGATTAAAACTTTTTTTTTCTCTGGTATAAAGCTTCTGCTGAAGCTGCGCCCGGTAGGTGCCGCACAGGTGCTTTATACTGTGCACCAGGGAACCAAATCAGCCCACTTGGGCTGAATGGTTCCCTTTAAAGCAAGTGTACCACTATGTACATCGCCTGGTGTTTTTTACAGGAACAGACTGGCACCAGCGCAGGGATGCCAGTGCCATGGTCCTTTTTCTGAACCGGTGCATGATTTCTGCACACAGCACTGGTCTATCACCGAGCGCTGAAGCACTGGAGGCCGGTCCCACGGCTACCAGTGTGACGCTCTCCATTGATTCTAAAAGAGCTACGTCACAGAGGAGAAGTGGTTTTGTCACACTGGGGGCTGGCGGGCCTGCCCCCAGTTATTTAGTGCTTAGGAATAGGTGCTGGTCTGTTCATGTAAAAAACACTAAAGGATATACCTAGTGGTACATTCCCTTTAATATTTACTTCATTAGACTGGAAAGCTGCTTTGATTCCACTTAGAACGTTCTAACGTAATGAAACAGGAAATCGACTTCTAAAGACAAGTTTCGCTTTTCCCTTTAGGACGAAGTTAAAAGTTTTCTTCATCAGTGAGTGAGAAAGTAAAAGACAACATGTATATGCATTCATCTAATAGACCACAAAGCGGAGATCAAAGAGGCCTGATACTTGATATTTCTGTAAAAGCAGCCGCAGCTGGTGTCATTTGCAGCAAAATGATATATGCACAAGTATCACTTCTAATATGACGACTTACAGTGATGATTCAGGGCAGATTTCTAGGAACTGGATAAAGGAGGCAACTAGGATGTAGTAAGTGGTGACAGAAATGGTAATAAAGCTAGTGAAAGGAATAAAAGAAGAACTAACCTTCTCCCTATGTCTGCAAAGTATGGCTGAATCCCTGTCTTTTACATTTTCTTTAATGTTCTGTGGGATTTGAGGGGTGGCAACACTCCCCCCAGCCCCCCCCCCCCCACCCCACACACACATACACACATATACAGTTATGGCATTGGGTATTTTTTGTTTACGGGCGTTCACACAGCTTTTCTCTTGTTTCGATTAATCTCCTGTATGTTTTTAATTCTAGGTTGTAATCTATTGTAATGTTGTCACAACAGTCTGTGTAATGAATGTATTAATACGTCAGTCTGGTGCATCGAAAGCCAACCTTCTTTTACTTCTTTTAAATCTGACAGCCAGCAGGGGGGATATTGATTACAAGTACTAACTTACTTCTCTACACAACGTGAAATTGCCTGTCCTTGCTGATGGACTGGCTGATCTGCCAATCAGTGACTGGAGCAGTGTCCCGCCTTAGTCACTGACAGGCTGAGCGGCCTGTCCATCAGCTGGGTAGTGACATCTCAGCTCTGGAGATGCCGGAGCCTGGCAGGGGTCCCGTGGCTGGTCCCACCGAGGGCACAGGAAGAGGTAAGTTAGTACTTGTAATCAATTCCCCCCCCCCCTTCCCCCCTGCCAGATTTTATAATCTGTCAGACTTTTCCTTTAACCCTTTAAGGACAGAGCCAATTTCGATTTTTGCGTTTTCGGTTTTTCCTCCTTGTGCTTAAAGGTCATAGCAGTTGCATTTTTCCACCTAGCAACCCACATGAGCCCTTATTTTTTGCATCACTAATTGTACTTTGCAATGACAGGCTGAATTTTTGCATAAAGTACACTGCGAAACCAGAAAAAAATTCAAAGTGTGGGGAAATTGAAAAAAAAAACGCATTTTGTTTATTTGGGGGAAATGTGTTTTTACGCCATTCGCCCTGGGGTAAAACTGACTTGTTATATATGTTCCTCAAGTCGTTACGATTAAAACGATATGTAACATGTATAACTTTTATTGTATCGGATGGCCTGTAAAAAATTTAAACCATTGTCAACAAATATACGTCACTTAAAATCGCTCCATTCCCAGGCTTATAACGCTTTTATCCTTTGGTCTATGGGGCTGTGTGAGGTGTCATTTTTTGCGCCATGATGTTTACTTTCTATCGGTACCTTGATTGCGCATATACGACTTTTTGATCGCTTTTTATTACAATTTTTCTAGATTTGATGCGACCAAAAATGCGCAATTTTGCACTTTGGGATTTTTTTTGCGCTGACGCCGTTTACCGTGTGAGATCAGGAATGTGATTAATTAATAGTTCGGGCGATTACGCACGTGGCGATACTAAACATGTTTATTTATGTATTTATTTATTTACTTTTATTTATAACCTGGGAAAAGGGGGGTGATTCAGACTTTTATTAGGGGAGGGGATTTTTTACTATTAACAACACTTTTTTTTTTACTTTTACACTTATACTAGAAGCCCCCCTGGGGGACTTCTAATATAAGTGCTTTGATCTCTCATTGAGATCTCTGCAGCATAGATATGCTGCAGAGATCCAAGAGATCGGCACTCGTTTGCTTTCGGCTGCTGCAGCCGGAAACAAACGAGTGCCGAGCCGAGGACGGCGCCATCTTGGACGCGTCCCCGGCCGGCTTCAGTTACGGAGATCGCTCCTCCGGGATAACATCCCGAAGGAGCGATCTCCTCCACTAGACCCCAGGGAACGGCTGAATCCGGTAGTCGGATGCAGCTGTCATGTTTGACAGCTGCATCTGATTACTGTATTAGCGGGCACGGCGATCGGACCGTGCCCGCTAATACCTACGGTCCCGGGCTACTCGCGGCACCCGGGACCGGCGCGGTTCAGAGCGGGGTCACCGCGCGGCCCCGCTCTGAACTTCCTTACCGGCATCAGGGCGTAAATTTATGCCCGATGTCGTTAAGGGGTTAAAGGAGAGGTCCAGACAATTTAAAAATCTAGCACCCGGCAGGGGGGGAATTCGATTAGAAGTAGGAACTTATGTCTCTCTGTGCCTGCAGTGAGTGGCGGGACTGGCCTCGGAACCCTCGCCAGGCTCCGGGATCTCCTGCACAACCCGGCTGAGGACAGACGTCACCACAACTTGGGGAAAAATGATTTCCAGCAGGGATCCCGAGGCTGGTCGCGCCGCTCACTGCGAGCACGAGGAGAGGTAAGTTCCTACTCCTGATCAAAGTCCCCCCTGGTTGCTGCCAGATTTTAAAATTTGCCTGATTTCTCCTTTAGGCCATGTTTACACTATGTATAACACTGGCCATTCTGTGATCCGGCCTTCACAGATCAGCCAGTGTTACTGAAGATCATCCCAGCCGGAATTGCATCCTGGCCGGTACTTCTGCTGAATTCTCCGAATTCACCACTGCACACAATAGAGTGTGCGGCCGGAGCCGCACGCTCCATTGTGTGAACTGACAGGTTCTCTGTGTTTGCTGTTCAATGAATAGCAGCCACAGAAAACTAACATGTCAGTTTTTTGCGTGGCCGCTAGCGATCCCGGCCGGAGTCTATACTATGTGTATACAGTGTAAGTTTCATAATAATCATGGCCGTTGTTGCAAATCGGCAACAACTGCCGTGATTAATACGAAACTTACGTAGTGTGAACTTAGCCTTAAAGCATATCCGCTTCTGGATCAGCAGAGAGTTCCTCCATTGATCTATAAGTTAGGGTCTCTTTGGATACCAACACGCAATGAGACTATAATGTACACAACCCCCATTGGATCCTTTTTTGATGCCAGAAAACTCGCATACCATATTAATTAATTATCCTTTATGGGGAGAATTTATTAACCCCTTAGTCTTCAAATTTTTGTACACGCTCCCCTGATGTGCTTGATGTGAACAGGGCATGGTCTAAGCACGGCTGGATTTTCTAAAATACATGCTAGAGAGCTATTGTATATTGTAACTGAAATTTACACATATCAAAGTGGTGGGCAGGATAGACGCTGCAGTGGCTAATTCTTTCAGGGTGTACACCTCTTAAAGGGATTATCCAGTGAAAATCTTTTTCTTTCAAATAACTGGTGTCAGAAAGTTATATAGATTTATACTTTACTTCTATTAAAAAATCTCCAGTCTTCCGATACTTATTAGCTGCTGTATGCCCTGCAGGAAAGGTTGTTTTACCCAAACGCCCTATGACAGCACCCCTGGAGAGGACCTCCCACCGCATGACAGGAAACCTGAGAAGATAAAAGTTGACACACCTCTCCACACCTTCAGTTCAGGTTTCCTGTCCTGCAGCTAGGAGGCTTCAGAAGAGCCCATCCTGGGTGAAGATTGATACAACTCCATACCTTCGGCTGCAGGTCCCCCTGTCGCTGAGGCAGGTTGTGGGGCTCCCTGGAGGCAGAAGTCTGTCTGCGGACAGCAGCCTGGAAGTCTGGGATTGCAGTCCCTGGAGAGGTGCGGGAGCTCCTGCGGTTCCCGGGAGCCTCACCTATGTGGTGGGGGTTCCGGGGGCTGTGGTCTGGGTAGGCCGTGTTCATCCCACCAGCCATCTCACGAGTTGTGCGGCCGCCATGTTTCTGGGGCGCACGGCCGGCATGTTCCGGAACACTTCCGGGTCACGTGACAGCGTGCGTACGCACGCGGGATGACGTCAGACGCCGCGTCGCTCCGCTAGGCCAATGGGAGCGCGGCGTCGCTATGTGATGTCACACGCCGGGCCGCCGCATCCAACACCTGTGGAGGAGGCGGATCCAGGTGTTAAAAGGCCAGGAGCCTGCCAGCACCTCGTCCATGCTCCTAAGCGTCCAGGAGGAGGACTCACCCAGCCAGCCACTGTTATCCCTTGGTAACAGCCTGCCTTATCCGACACCATGTCTGACAGTTCGGGCAGGAGAGAGTGAGGACACAATGAGAGATCATCCAGATGTTCCAGGGAAAACCCGGACAGCCCAGTACCTGAGGGAAGAAGGGCCATGTTGGTGAGAGTATCCCCCCTTTTTTCCTCTTTACTAATTTTGCTGTATGAATTGTAACTTTGTAGGTGTCTGATAGATCCCATAGGAAAAGGCCATCTAAACGCCACCATAAAGAGTGTGGGGAATGTGGGAATATGCTACCAGACGATTACACTTGATCACTTTGCCAATATTGTGTGGATAAGTTAGTGGCTCAGGAAGCTTCTTCCCTGGCTGATAATTTGAAACAGGTGGTCAGGGATTAAGTGCAGCTCTCCTTAAGAAATCTAGGGTTGGATAAACCAGCTGCAGAGCCCCGACTCATTGCACCTGTGTTGTCACTATCCTCTGAACCTGTTATGGCACCGAATGAGGATCAGGAGGAAGGAGAAGTGCAGCTTATTTCTTCTAATGATGATGATCAGGAGCAACCTTCTACTTCTAAAGCCCTCTGTCCCACAGAAGACACTGAACAACTGATAAAAGCAATCAGATTCTCTATGAATATAGTAGAAGAGGAAGTGTCTGTGTCACCGGAGGATGCTTTATTTGAAGGGTTAGCACCCAAGAAGGTGTGTACTTTCTCAATACATAAAAGTATAAAGGCCTTAATTGACAATGAATGGCAAAACCCAGATCGCAAATTTTTCATCCCCCGCTATTATAAAGGAAAATATCCTTTTGAAGAAGGGGAATGTAGCTCGTGGAATAAGGCCCCAGCTATTGATGCACCCGTAGCTAAAATAGCAAAAAAGAATAGCCTTCCCTTCGACGATCTTGGAACCCTTTCTAATCCCATGGACAGAAGGTCTGACTACTTTTCAAAAAGAACCTGGGAGGCAGCTACAGGTGCATTAAGAACCAGTGTCGCAGCAACCTGCGTGGCAAGATCTCTGCGAATGTGGTTAACTAGTCTAAAAACTCAACTAATTAAAAAACAGGATACCACTAAAGTGTTTGAGGATTTGCCAGTCATGTCAAAAGCCGCGGACTTCCTAGCAGATGCTTCTACAGATGCCATTAAAATGTCAGCAAGAGCGGCAGCACTACCTAACTCTGCGAGAAGAGCTCTTTGGTTCAAGTCATGGAAGGGGGATGTAGCTGCAAAAGGGAAACTATGCGGTATTCCATGTAATGGTGAATTGTTGTTTGGTCCTGTCTTATGCCCCTATTCCACAGGTCGTTTAGAGGAGCAAACGAGCGCTCTCAGCGCTCGTTTGCTCCTCGTTCCCCGCTCGCTGCCGCCGCTATTCAGCGCGGCGTCAGCGAGCGGGTGAGTGCGGGAGGGGCGGCGGGGAGCTGCGGGGGGGCTGCCCGGGGGATCGCTGATCGTCCGGCCAGCCCATAGGATATAGCAGCGTCTGCTGCCGATGCTCCTATTCAACGGAGCGACGGCAGCAGATCGCTGCTATATCAGTCGCTTGTTTTTCAACATGTTGAAAAACAAGCGACTGCAACGATCAGCCGACATGAACGATGTCGGCTGATCGTTGCACTCTATTCCACCGGACGATTATCGTCCGTAGCGGCCAATATCGGCTGAATACGAACGATAATCGTTCCGTGGAATAGGGCCTTTAGACTCTCTCCTACAGAAGGCTTCAGACAAGAAGAAATTCCCAGCTCCCCCCAACCAACAGGAGTCCTTTCGTGGGAGAAGACAATTCAGAAGGTCCTTTCGTTCAAACCAAGACAACAGGAAGTTCAAGGTCCCAGGGAAAGGCAGAGGATTCCTGTTTAATTCAAAGGATGATAAGTCTAAACCCCCTCAACAATGACGAGATGCAGGTGGGGGGGCGCCTGTCTTTTTTTGCCCAGGCCTGGAGGGACATATCTCCCACTGCTTGGGTCCTCAATTCAATTTCCTCTGGTCTGCTTCTGGAGTTCAGGAGTATACCAGCAAACAGGTTCCTCCCCACCAGAATTTTGTCAGATCAGACAAAACAAGCAATTATAGAGAGGGAAGTTTTGTCTATGATCGGAAAGAACGTTCAAAACCCAGTCCCTCCATCACAACATCAACAGGGATTTTATTTACTCCCGTTGTTCCTAATAAGAAAACCAAACATCTCTTACAGAGTCACAATAAATCTGAAGGGTCTCAACAAATTCTTACTATTACAAAAGGTTCCGTATGGAGACCTTGAGGTCCACAATAAATCTGTTGTCTCCACATTGCGTCATGGCGTCCATAGACCTGGAGGACGCATATAATCACGTTCCCATCCATCCGATACATCAGAAATTCCTCAGAGTAGCAGTGTGTATAGCAGGAAAATGGCCTCATCTACAATACAGGGCCCTGCCCTTGGGAGTCTCTCAGGCGCCGAGAGCCTTCACCAAGATTGTGGCAGACATGGCATCTTACATCCGAAAACAGGACATCCTCTTGGTGCCATACCTGGACGACTTCCTGCTTACTCGTCTTCAATCACAGATCCAACTAGTGTCCGACATTGTCAGGAAGTTAGGGTGGAACATAAATCTAAAGACGTCAAACTTATGCCCCTCCAGGCAATGTGTGTTCTTGGGCACTCTGTTGGACTCGTAAAGACAACTATCCCTCCTGCCTCCCCCAAAGAGAGAAGTTGTTATCATAAGAGAAGAGGAGCTCTTTCTATGCCACAGACCGGTGTTAAGACAAGCAATGTCGGTGTTGGGTCTTCTTACTTCAAGTATCCAATCAGTTCTCTGGGCCCAGTCCAGAACCAGAGCCTTGCAGTGGGACATTCTTCAGACTTGGAACGGAAATCAGCAAACATTAAACCAGACCTTCCACTTATCTTCAAAAGCAAGGATAAGTCTTCTTTGGTGGATGGACCCCAAAAATCTAGAGAAGGGAGTAAGATGGTCTCCTACACAACAACTAAAGTTAACAACGGATGCCAGCCCTTTGGGGTGGGGAGCGCATCTGGACAATACCTTTACCTCCAGGGCAGTTGGCCTCCTCATCTCAGACACCAGACTTCCAATTACATAGACTTGTACGCAATTTTTCAAGCCCTACAAGACTTAGTCCATTTAGTGTCCTTAAGAGATGTATTAGTATACTCAGACAACACCACGGGCAGTCTCTTATATAAACAAACAGGGGGGGACACGCTGCTAGACCCTCCTGCAACTATCATCTCATTTTTCTTTTAAATCAACTGATTTCAGAAAGTTATATAGATTTGTCATTTACTTCTATTTAAAAGTCTCCAGATTTCCAATACTTATTAGCTTCTGTATGTCCTACAGGAAGTGGTGGATTCGTTCCAGTCTGACACAGTGCTCTCTGCTGCCACCTCTGTGTCAGGTACTGTCCAGAGCATCAGCTAATCCCTATAGAAAACCTCTCCTGCTCTGGACAGTTCTTGTTACAGACAGAGGTTTGTTTTCATGGCCTGCTTTTTTACTTGCTTCTTTCTTCTCCATCTGTAAATTTCTTGGGGGTATGTTGGTGAGATATAAAAAAGATCATGATTATGGATATGAATTACTATAAGGATGTAATTTCTATTTTGTATTATGCTGTCTTTTTTTTTTTTTTAGATGAACATTTTAGGTCAAAAATCAAAGCAAGGTCTCCTGGACTACTGGAGACTGAATATTGATCACAGCATTATCCTTGTAATTTGACTTTCAGAAATACAATATATGAGCCATAATAACACTGAAAACGTCAAACCTCCTGCCTTGTTGACATTATTGAACGGTATATATAGTAGGGTTAAAAATGGTCTGCTGTGGTTTGTCTGCATGATGTTTACCACAAGAACAGGAATGATAACATACCTCCCCTGGAAAGGCGCTGAGCCTATGATTCTTGTTCCGTCCCTGACCTGCTCATGAGTGTTTTCATACAAATAACATGAATCACGAATTGATTTTATTTTTCATTAGCTTCACAGACAGTTCTTTTCCCTCCCACAATGCTTTTAGAAGGAAACATTGAACATTCCTCTGGTGAAGGTGTGAATGTCAAAGTACTGTCAGTACTATATTATTTCCATTGTAAGGGGACAGTACTGCGGCTTGCTGCTAGAGAGGCACCCTCTGTACTAATTCATGGCTGTTCTCTAAAGAGACAAAACATTTCATTGAAAAGCTCAGGCGCTCTTATTATATTCTCTCTAAATATATCTCTACAGTGTGACTATAGAACCGACTTTATAGGCAATTTTTCATAACAGAGATGACTAGTACATGTGTGTATGCATTCACCAATTAGCAACAAAATAGTAAAAAACAAACAAACATAATAACCATAAAACCAATAATTGGTGAAGTGAATATCATTGATCGTCTATGGCCCCTGTCAAGGACTGGTATATAGATAGATAGATAGATAGATAGATAGATAGATAGATAGAGAGATATATATATAGATATAAAATGTTAGGCAGCATTTCTACAGCCAGCTATTATAACTGATGTGTACGTACAAAAACAGGAAAACTGAGCAACTTTGGCTCAGCTATATCTATAAACATATACATACTATGAATTTAGAGAGTATTCAGACCTTTCCCCCCATATTGCAATTTGTTATGTTGCTGCATTGTGGTAAAATTAAAGAAAATTCAAATTTTCCTCCACCATTCTGCACTTAATACCCTATAATGTAAATACAGAATGTTAGAAATGTTTGCTATTTTATTAAAATGGAAAAAAAAACTTATGATATGATACCACAGGGTTGGCACTCCTGGAGTGGGGAATTTTCTACCATTCTTCTTTATACATCCTCTCAAACTCTGTCAGGTTTGATGGGAACTGCTAGTGGAAGACTTTTTAAGGTCTCTTCAGAGATGTTCAATTAGGTTCAAGTCAGGGCTGTTGCTGTCCCCAAGTCACCCCTATATTGTCTTGGCTGTGTGCTAATGATAATTGTCTTCTTGGAAGGCAAATTCCTATACAGTCTGATGCCCAAACCACTCTGGATCAGGTTTTCAGTAAAAAAAAAAAATATCTCTGTACTTTGCTCCATTCAGACTTCCCTCGAACTTGACCGAAAAACAACCCCACAGCATGATGCTGCTGCCACCATGCCACCATTGGACAATTGAAGAGCATTAACTGGTTGCCTTCAGACATGAAGTTTAGAATTAAAGCTGAAAAGTTCACTCTTGGTTTTCTACGACTAGAGAATCTTGATTGTCCTTGAGAGTCCTTTAGGTGCTTTTCTGAAAACTCCAGGTGGCTTTCAGGTGTTTTTATTGAGGAGAGGCTTCTTTCTGGCCAATGAGCCATAAAGCCCAGATTGGTAGAGTGTTGCAGTCATGATTGACCTTTTGGAAGTTTCTCCCATCTGTACACAGGATCTTAGGAGCTCAGCCAGAGTGACCATTTGGTTTCTGGTCACCTCTCTTACCAAGACCTTTCTCTCCTGATTACTTAGTTGGATGGAGTGGCCAGCTCTAAGAAGAGTCCAGGTTGTTTCAAGCGTCTTCCATTTTAGAATTCTGAAGGCCATTGTGCTCTTGTGCAGCAGATATGTTTTATTTTTACCCTTCTCCAGATCTGTGCTGCCACCCAATCCTTTCTCTGATCTATACAGGCAGTTCTTTCCTCCTCATGGCTTGGGTTCTGCTCTGATACACATTGTCAGCTCTGAGACCTTATATAGACAGGACTGTGTCCCTTGTCCAATCATCTAAATTTACCACAGGTGACTACAATCAGAGTGTAGAAACATCTCAGAGATGATCAAGTTTCCTACTAAAGAGTCTGAATATTTATGTTCATGCAAACTTTTATTTTTTTCCTTTTTTAAAGTCTGAAGAATTTCTGAATGCATTGTGTTGGGATTGGGTAGCAGTTTGAAAGATGTTGGGCAGCCCCCCTAATCAAATAGTATGGGTGTTACTAATAGGCATCTATGGCTATGTTCACACAACGTCAAAAATAGAGAAAAGGCGGCCAATTTTGAAATTTAAAATAACGTCTGTTTTTGCCACAATTTAACTGACTGCAACGGCAATGCATTGAAGTCAATGGGTAGATGGACGTACAATGCACACAATGCATTGAATAAGGGACGTTTTTACCGCCAACGTCAAAATAATGAACATTATTATTTTTGGACGTCTTTTGCAAACAGCGGACGTTTTTTACAGTTTTTCTTTTGTCACCGTTCTTTCTCCATTTTTACTATAAAATTTTATGGACTTTTCAATTAAGCCAAAGGCCAATTAGTAATCCCAAACTAGAATAATGTACAGACACCAGTCATTGCACTAAGGTAAGGCCAGGCAACTAAATGACGTCCGCTATTTTAGACTGAAAATAACGGACGTCATTTTAAAGCTGAAAAAATATTGTGTGAACCAGGAGCGTAGCTAATGTCTCTTGGGCCCTGGTGCAAGAGGTCAACTTAGGCCCCCCTTACTCGACGCTATTGGTGTATATATATATATCTCAAGACCGATATTACCAATAATACCAGTATATAGGAAATATCACCATACATATTACCGCCATACTGTTACTAACCAAATCCTGTATACTGAGACCAATATTGCCAATAATACCAGTATACAAGGGGCAAATATTATATAGTCATATAGAGGTAGCCCCACCTCTACACTGGCTCTATACACCATATACATTACCGTGTAGTTATATCAAGTGACTCACAGGGGACGTCTTCTCTGATCGGAGTTCTTCCCTTTTCATCTTCTTCTTCATCTGCCCTGGGCCGTTATGAGAACTTCTCTGAGCCACGAATCCACAGAATCTGCCAGACAGACATATTAGGCTCCTCACTCTGGCACCATCCTCATCTCTATAGTAACTGCACATCTGTATTGGCCTCTTTACACCTTCATTTAGTGGGTAGGCTGACTCCATGTGACCCCCTTATAGTATATGCCCCCCTCTGTGTGGTCCACTATAGTACATGCCCTATTGTATATACCCCCCCTGTAATCCCCCTTATAGATGCCCCCCCCCCCCCCCCCTGTGTTTTACTACTACCCCTTTCATCCTCCTGCCCCTCATCATCATACTACAACCACCTTCATCATAATACTAATACCCCTTCATCCTCCTGCCCCTCCATCATCATACTACTACCCATTTCATCCTCCCACTCCTCCATTTTTATATTACTACCCCCTTCATCCTCCTCCAACATCATACTAATACCCCATCATCATACCACTACACTCTTCATCATCCTCTTGTTCCTTCATCATCATCATACCACTAAACCCCTCATCATCCTCTTGTTCCTTCATCATACCACTACACCCCTCATCATCCTCTTGTTCCTTCATCATCATACCACTACACACTTCACCATCCTCTTGTTCCATCATACCACTACACCCCTCATCATCCTTTTGTTCCTTCATCATACCACTACACCCCTCATCATCCTCTTGTCCTTTATCATACCACTACACCCCTCATCATCCTCTTGTTCCTTCATACAACTACCCCCCTCATCATCCTCTTGTTCCTTTATCATCATACCACTGCACCCATCATCTGTATTTAAAACAAAAACGCTATACTCACCTGTATGGTTTTCCAGCACTCTTGTCTCTGCTTGCATGAACAATGCCACCCGCACTGACGGGGGCGGGGCCTCCCCGGACATGGTTTTGCCGGGGCTGTCTCCTCAGAAGCAGGATAGTCATGGCAAAACTATGCAGCACACACATCAGTGAGACGCTCCCTGCTCCGGAAATACTTCCCCGATGCACACAGAGCTCACTGGTGTGTGTGCTGCCGGGGACAGAGCCAGGGAGCTGCAAGTCAGCCGGGGCCCGTCCCAGCCTCCCTCTTGTGATCGCAAGCAAAACATTGCTTGCGGTCACAAGAGGGAGTGGGAGGACGACAGTGCAGTGGCAAGGGGGGGCCTCGCGGGCCCCCCCTTGGTAGCGGCCGGGTCGCAGCGGCGACCGCGGTAGCTGCGCCACTGGTGTAAACATAGCCTATAACTGTGCATTCTCCCCATATAGCACTGTGATTTGTCTACATCCTGTTCAGGATTAGTTAACCCGCCCATGTGTTAGTATGTGTGGCCCCTTTTAAGCCAATGTTCCCCTATTCTATGTTATATGTGGATACGTAATAATTGCCTTAGATGGAGATAAATGAGTGTTCCTATCTCATCTAACATAGTTAAACTGGCAGCACAGTGGCACAGGGGTTAAAGGGGTTATCCAGTGCTACAGAAACATGGCCACTTTCTTTCTGAGACAACACAACTCTTGTCTCCAGTTCAGGTGCGGTTTGCAATTAAGCTCCATTCATTTCAATGGAACTGAGCAGCAAGCTGGAGACAAGAGTGGTGCTGTCTCTGGAAGAAAGTGGCCATGTTTTTGTAGCGCTTTAATTCTCCCTGTGTGTTGGCATGGGATTCCTCCAGGCAGTCTAGTTCCCGCTTTCATGCTCCACAAATTTACTGATGGGAGTGGTGACAATTTCTGTACAGCTCTATGGAGTATGCTGGTGCTATATAAGCAACAGAAAATAAGTGACAACATGCAAGATGCTTCAACATTCGCTGCTTGGAGGAGAAGGAAAAGAGACCATGCATTAAATGAAGTGCGAGCTAATCTGTTGATATGTAATTACAGCTCACATATTATATAATGCAGCTTCTTTATGGTCGGTGATTATGGATCTGACAAGATAATATTTTATGGTTCTTACTCCTACTTTGTGGTCTGTTTATTTCTGGATTAAACTTACAGAATGCATTAATGTTCCTAGTAGAGAGTCATATTTATAGTGTTCGAGCAAATATCTCCTCTATGCTGCTCTAATTTTCCAGACTTGTCTACATGTATACGGCGTTTAATAAATGCTCATTTCACAGGAAGCGGAGACAGCAGGAAGTAATCAGCATCCATTATGGCTCCAGTACAGCAAGGCATTCATCAAGTCCTCTCAGTCACACAATGAAGTTAGACCTGTCAAATTGGCAGTGTTGCAGTACAAATCCTTATATTTTTCCTGCTAATTGTTTTCCTCTGTATATCATTATAGCCCTGTAGGTTCTGTACTACTTTACGGTTGTGTGATGATTATTAGGGATGGTGCAAACCTGCCGAGGTTTGGGTTCGTACGAACCCGGACTCTTGGCAATGATTCCCGCTGTCTTAAACCTCCGTGGAGAGGGTGGATAAAGCGGGAAGACCGCCTGGAAAACTGGGATACAGCCTATGGCTATGTTCACACTGCATATATGTCTGGCCGCATATTTTCGCGGCCGGACATATACACGGAAAACTCCGGCCGTATATTTACGCTACTTGCGGCCGGCTACGTACGGACCGCGAACTTACGCCTGTAGCTTACTTACGCTTCCCGAGCGCCCTACGTAGCGATCTGACAGCGGTCTTTTAATGGGAAAGCTTCGCCTAGCCCCGGACACCCCACAGAACCTTTTGGATCGGCACAAAAAGCTGCAAAAATGAAGAAATCACCACTACGTACGGGACCGCATGTGACGCTACGGGCGTAAGTTACGGCATTTTCGTCCGCAAACAATGGTCTGGTTAATTTTTTACGCCGGCACGTACGATCTGGCCGTAAGTTCGTACGTAGTGTGAACTGTGCAGCCGTACTTTGTATACTTTCCATTGTACGCATACGCAAACTACGTAAGTCTCCGGCCGCTTATTCACGGAACGCGCTACGGCCGGAAACTTACGTAGTGTGAACATAGCCTATGGCTGGAGCTGTATCACGGTTTTCCAGGCGGTTCTCCCGCTGTATCCACCCTCTGCACGGAGGATTAAGACAGCGGGAATCATTGCCGAGAGTCCAGGTTCGTACAATCTAATCTAATGATTATATAAGGAGATTATAAATATGCCACATATAGTCATACGTGACCGAACTGGAGGTCCCCTTTTATATCTCTCGTATTGAAATGGGATGGGATGCCCCCTTTTCTTTGTTTTTGTTTTATTTTACACTAAAAATTTATATATAACTCTGAGGCTATGTTCACACAACGTACTATTTTTGAAAAGCACGGCCATTGTTTTCCATTAAAACAATGGCCGTTCTTTTCATCCTGCTACTGCAATGATATGCATTGAAGTTAATAGAACAATGATTGTTGTTTTCACACAATGTATTGAACAACGGCCGTTGTTTTATTGACTTCAATGTTTATCATTGCAGTATGAAAAAAATATCCATTGTTTTAATGGAAAACAGTGGCCATTTTTTTAAAAAATAGTAAGTCGTGACTTTAATGCATATTATTGCAGTGTGAATAAAACTGCCAAAAGAACATAGCCCAAGGCTATGATCACACATAGTATTTCTGTCAGTCTTTTGGTCTATATTTGTAGCCAAAATCAGGAGTGGAACTAACAGGGCAAAATCATAATGTATAGATTTGCCCAGTATCTGTGTTTTTAACCCACTCCTCATTTTTGTTGAAAAAAGACTGACCAAAAGACTGATAGAAATATTATGTGTGAACATAGCCTAATGTAGTACCAATTATTGAAAAGGGGTCAAAAACTCAAGAGTCAACCTTTTTTTTTTTTTTCTTACAAGGTTTTTAAAAGCATATGTAAATCTGGGTTCACTCTACTTTTTTTTTAACTTACAAAAAAAACGTGGTTGATGTTTTTGTGTATGCTAAAAAATGGAGGCGCTTTCATTTGTTTTTTTATCCTTTTGTTTTATAATGGAAGTCAATGAAAAAACGGATTCAATTTTTTTGTGGATGTAAAAAATTGTAGTCTGAACCCAGCCTAACTGGAACAGTGCCGCATAATATGATTGCTGTCTTGAAGATGATGTGTTACTTTACTCTGTAATGCGGTCACATCCCCAGTATGTTTCCACAGAATTAGGGACATTCCATATTCTGATCATGGGCAGCTTTTCCAACACGACCAGCTCTGGGAATAGAAAATGTCGCTGAAGCTGTGACCTTTCCTTGCAGCAGCCCATGTAAGCCCATGTATGCACAGCTTATAGTAGATGTGATGAATTCTCCCACCTTCCCTTTTATACAAACCTTTTCTATAGGTGCCACATTGCATATTTTACACAAACTGATTTGAATGGTATTTCTGGTGTTATCAATAATGGTGTTTAAAGGTGATATACCCTATATCTGTAATGGTCTTGTGCTGTAATGTGGTTATAGCTAAAGGGCCAGTGCAGGTTCTGTTCACTCCCAGCTATTACCATTGTGCAATGCTCTGCTCACTCTTTTAATAGCTTTAGTTTCTCAGTTTAATCCCATTCCAGTTCCATTGCTAGTCCATGTGACTGTCTGGGCCCTATTACACAGAGCTATCATTGGCTGATTCAGCAGATTATTGCTCTGTGTAATAAAGGCAACGATCAGCCGAAGAGCCGATCATTGGCTGATTGTTGTCTTTTAGCAAGTTTAAAAATCATTGGCTGCCAATCGCACATTGCTATGTGTAACAACGATGCGTGGCTGACGGCTGATGACACTACAAGGAAAACAATAAAGCATATATTTATGTGTCCAGGCTCTATGGGTATCCTGCAGCCTGTATCCCGTTTTACTGCCCCCTGCAGCCACCTCTGACACTTCTGGCCCCGTATCTGGACTGACAGGCCACTCTGCCAATCACTGGCTGTGGGTCTGTCCTTTTTAAGGGCCCTATTACACGGGACGATTATTGTGTAAAAAAATCATTAAATTTAAACGATAATCGTTCTGTGTAATTGCAGGCAACGATCGAAAAATCGTTCATATGTCGTCGATTTAGATCTGAAGCAAAAATTATCAATGATCTTTTGCTAATCGTTCGCTGTAATTCCACATTCGTTCGCTCAAGTTCCGCATTTGTTCATTTATCGTTTAGTGTAATTGCACATTGTCCATTGTTTTGCTGGGATAAGAAGGAGTAAACGATCATAGTAACGATCGCAACGATCATAGTAACGATTATCGCTCTGTGTAATATGGTAAACGATTTTAGGCTAACGATAAACAATCTTGTTTGCGATCATTTATCGTTAGTCGTTAATCATTAAAAAGCGCTCCGTGTTATAGGACCCTTAGGGCCCTATTCCACGGGACGATTATCGTTCAGATAATTGCTAAATTGTTTGAACGAAGCGATAATCGTTCGGTTCAATAGAAGTTAACAATTAAATGACGAACGAGAAATCTGACCTGGACCTATTTTTATCGTTGCTTATTCGCAAATCGTTCCCATGGAAAAAGACTTTGTTCGCAGTAGCGAGGAACGCAATAGTGTCGACAAGACGACCGCAAGAATGATCATAAATAACGATCATTGTTCCATGTAAATGGGTGAACGATTTCAGGTCGTTCACAATAGCAGTCAGTTGAGATCGTTTATTGTTAACGATTATGCGAACAATAATTGTCCTGTGAAATAGGGCCCTTAGTCAGTGATTGGCTGAGTAGCTTGTCACTGAAGAGACGGGGCCAGAAGTGTCAGAGGTGGCTGCAGGGAGCAGGAAACACAGGGAAAAGGCACCAGGACCCCAAAGAAACATGGATTAGTATAAACATTATTATTTTTTATGTGAAAGTAAGTGCTGCACGGCCATCGCTGCTGTTGTCTGCGCAGCCCTTGCTACACGATCATCGAGCCGTCTAATATGCTCAGAAAACAAGTGCTGATCTAGCAGATCGGCGTTCCCTTAGGCTGGGTTCACGCACTCCGTTTTTTTCATCCGTTTTATGCAAAAAACAAATGAAAAAAACTGATGTATTTGTGTGCATCCTTTTTCATACATTTTTCCTTGACTTCCATTATAAAACGGCTCATCGGCCCATGGAATATTGCCCTCAGAATCCCTCATTGACTGCTGTGTGGGGCGGAAGTCACTTTCTGTATGCTTCTCGAGGAGATTTGCACCTGTCTCATAGAGATACAAAGGGAATTTAAAGGAGAAGTCTGGAGACATTTTTATTGAAGTATTGTATTGCTCCCCAAAAGTTATACAAATCCCCAATATACACTTATTATGGGAAATGCTTATAAAGAGCTTTTTCCCTGCACTTACTACTGCATCAAGGCTTCACTTCCTGGATAACATGGTGATGTCACTTCCTGGATAAAATGGTGAGGTCACGCCCGACTCCCAGGGCTGTGCGGGCTGTGGCTGCTGGAGAGGATGATGGCAGAGGGATGCTCAGTGTCCCTTTAGTGCCCTGTGTCCCTCTGCCATCATCCTCTACAGCAGCCACAGCCCGCACAGCTCTGGGAGTCAGGTCGTGACATCACCATTTTATCCAGGAAGTGACATCACCATGTTATCAGGAAGTGACATCACCATGTTATCCAGAAAGTGAAGCCTTGATGCAGTAATAAGTGCAGGAAAAAAAAAAGCACTTTATAAGCATTTCCCATAATAAGTGTATATTGGTGATTTGTATAACTTTTGGGGGGCAATAAAATACTTTCATAAAAATTTTCGCCGGACTTCTCCTTTAACTTACAGTCCACACATTACACACATATTTGTGCAAAAAAGGCAGTCACACTGGTGAGCAGCGGGACTGGAATGGCTTAGTATTGTGGAATTAAAACTGTCTGGTAAGAGAAGGGATCAGGCAGCTGCTTAACTGCACAATGGTGATGTCAGGGAGTGAAAAGAGTCTTGTATTACTCTTGGAAGTTCAAGATGATTTACAGATTTTTATCTAATGTCTGTGGAAGTTTAGAAAATTAAAGGGGCTAACAAAAATAGGTACCTTAAAGTGATATTGTCAACCAGTTTTACATTCACAGAAGCAGCCGCAACAATGATTGCTGCACATTGTAGATTTACTTCTTGCACTCCCCTCTCCCCACCTCGGTCTGGTGCTTGTTTTACATGAATTGCCCCCCCCCATTGTGACGTCACAGGGGGTGTGTGGATTACAGCAGACTCATCAGCAGAGAAGCCCCGCCTCAGTGTCACTGTCATCCTTGGGGATGCCCCGGACCTCCCCAACAGAGGTAAATATACAGTGACAGTATCACTTTAAAAAGGTCGACAATTCAAAGTCAGTTCACTTCATAAGTATCATCTTTAGGCTGGGTTCACACTATGTATATTTCAGTCAGTATTGTGGTCCTCAATTCTGTCACAGAGCCCTAAATCCCCTGCATCTCACCCAGTTTTTTCAATTTTACATCATTAAACATTTGTAAAGGGTTAATTTTGGATTTTCCATACCTTATTTTATATATTGTGTAATGGTGCTACTTGAGGTAAAAAGTAATCTTTTATCTTGTCCTAACTGCGCCACCTGGGCGGGGCTTGTCCTCCCAAGCGACACTTATTTCCGCCCACTTTGCCATCGTAGTCTCCGCCCCCACGTGACGTCATATCTTGCTGCCGCATCGCGGGCTGTGCGAGCGCAAGGCACAGCCTTCCTGGGACAGCCCTCCATCATAGATCGGGTGCGCCTGCGCCAGCAATGAGGAGGACGCAGGCGCAGTATGCAGGGAGCAATGTGTCCGCTCTGAGGCCCGACTTGGCAAACGGCAGAGCGACAGCAAGATATGACGTCACGATGGGGGCGGGGTCTACGGCGGCAAAGTGGACGGAGATTAGTGGCGCTTGGGAGGACAAGCCCCGCCCAGGTGGCGCAGTTAGGACGAGATAAAAAATTACTTTTTACCTCAAGTAGCACCATTACACAATATATAAAATAAGGTATGGAAAATCCAAAACTAACCCTTTACAAATGTTTAATGATGTAAAATTGAAAAAACGGGGTGACAGCGTCACTTTAAAGAGGACCTGTGGTCAGTATAAAGCACATACCATTTTCTAGCCTTGGGTGTCCACCAAGTGAGCCTCTGAGTTTCAGATTCACTTGCCCTAAATTTCCTCCATTGCCATTACCCCCCCATTTAATTAACCATGGTTGTATTGTCTTAATTTAGTTGAAAATTAGAGATGAGCGAATTTACAGTAATAACAAATTGAATTGTTTTGTTAGATTGGCACTCGACTTATCAGCCAGCTGCCTTTTAACTAACTGCCGCTCCTCCCTGGGTGCCTGAAAAGCTGGATCCAGTCCTTGAAAACGTCCCCATTTTTCCAGGACTGAGTCCAGCTTTTCCCTGCACCCACAGAGGAGCAGCAGGGAGCCACACTGAGTTTAAAGGCAGCAGGCCGATAAGCCGACTGCTGATCTGACAAAACAATTCACTTTGTAATTATTGTAAATTCACTAATCTCTATTGAAAATGTATTGACAGTAACCATGAACCCAATTTATATAAAGAAAACTTTTTTAAATTTAACGTCTACTGCTTTTTCCTCTATAGATGACACAATAAGCAATGGAACAAACTTTTTTAAAAACAGCACAAAAAGTTTATATCTGAATTTGTTTTGCATACCCTGCTTTGCCTTTGCTGAAAGGATTGCTAGATCACCAGAAGCAGCATCTTCAAATCTACTCACTAGAGATGCTTGAATGCACTTAGCTACTCTTACAACACCTTCTGGCATTACTCCCACAACACCTACTGGCATTACTGCTGCAACACCTCCTGGCATTACTCCTGCAACACCTCCTGGCATTTCTCCCGCAACACCTACTGGCATTACTCCTGCAACACCTCCTGGCATTACTCCTGCAACACCTCCTGGCATTACTCCCGCAACACCTACTGGCATTACTGCTGCAACACCTCCTGGCATTACTCCTGCAACACCTCCTGGCATTACTCCTGCAACACCTCCTGGCATTACTCCTGCAACACCTCCTGGCATTACTCCTGCAACACCTCCTGGCATTACTCCTGCAACACCTCCTGGCATTACTCCCGCAACACCTACTGGCATTACTGCTGCAACACCTCCTGGCATTACTCCTGCAACACCTCCTGGCATTACTCCTGCAACACCTCCTGGCATTACTCCTGCAACACCTCCTGGCATTACTCCTGCAACAGCTACTGGCATTACTCCTGCAACAGCTACTGGCATTACCCTTACAACAACTCCTAGATTTATTTCTGCAACAGCTCCTGGTTGTACTCTTGCAACACCTCCTGGCGTTACTCCTGCCACTTATCCTGGCATTATTCCTGCAACACCTCCTGATATTACTTCTGCAACACATCCTGGCATTACTTCTGCAACACCCCCTGGCATTAATACTACAACACATCCTGGCATTAGTCCTACAATACCTCCTGGTTATACTACTGAACAGCTCCTGGTATTACTCCTGCAACACCCCCTGGTATTACTCCTACAACACCTCCTGGCATTACTCCTACAACACCTCCTGGCTTGGCTTCTGCTATACACTAAAGATATGGCACATACTATATGTTGGAATCTCTGTTTATACCACTGTTTTCCATAAATCCTAATAAAACGGGAGGGGGGGACTCTGATTTAGACCCTTGTTTATTAGCTCAGAAACATACATGCAGTATTTGAGCCAAGCACAGGAGAGGACTGCATGACTATAACTAGCTGTATACTAGTATCACTATTCTGTATAATAATGGTATATTGTATGAAATGTTTGCTTTTTTTGGTCACACTAACAGACTTCTAGTCCTGAAAAGGACTGTTGGTTATTGTTGTTGGGTATTTTTAAGCTGATCACCTATATAACTAACCACACTAAGCCCTACACGTGCACTGTCCCTGTCAGCTAACAGACAGCAAGTGAATCGAGCATCAGGAGATCTGGGTCCATATAGACCCAGGTCACCTGATGCAGCCGGCAAATCACTGCTATGCTTGCAGCCTGATTGCAGATTAGTCCTCTGTAGGCATGTTATATCTAAAAGAAACACTCAGATATAGTTGAATCTCTGACCTCTTTCATGTTTTGGTTCAAATCCCTGTTGAAATTGAGTGGATAGCCGACATTTAATGGCAAATAATTGCTGTTATTTTAAAACAATGGCCGCTGTTGTGAAATAATGGCCGTAATATGCCATTAAATGACAGCCATTCACTAAACTGCTTACCCCCTAGACCACAGCCCCAACACATTTGGGTTCAGAGATTCAACTATTTCTGAGTGTTTCTTTCAGACATAACCAGCCTACAGAGGACTGATCTGCAATCAGAGACACTGGCTGACAGCGGAGCGAGCAGGAGGCCGGGCAGCATTGATTATTCATGAAGAAGAGGGAGGAGGAAGGAGTGGTGAGGTTTGCCAGAGTGCGGCACAAACAACACTCTGATGAACCACGCATGCGCGTGAAATTGCTGTCATGTTTGCACTGTTGTAAGTATTGGCGTCTCTGCCCGTGAATACATGTCCTGCTGGATTTTCATGACATCCCACCATCTTTTGGAATGAACAATACTTATGAGTACTGGTGAGTACTGGTCAGCTTTTATCCTTATTTTCTGATGTTCATTATGTGGCTTTAATGAGGAGCACCTCCACTGCAGTTAAGATACAGTCCATCCGTATGGTGTGTCCCTATTTACCATATTCACTTTGCCTCTGAAAAGTCTCTACAGACTCTATCTCTACAGACTTTGTTACATGGTATTATATGCTTTTCTTCGATGAGTGAGTAATACTGCACCACATACTATAGCATTGGTACAAGCTGTTCCCAGCAATCAGGGACAGTCCCAGATTTTTAGCAATTCAAAAAATACAAGAGAGATCATTTATTAACTATGAACATATGACAAAGCATATGGGCTCGTAGTCAGTGATATGTGTTTGTCTTTCAAGTGATAACTACACAGAGTGTGGCAGGAATGGTCTATGTACTTTCATTCTATAAATTGGTGTGATTGTTCTTCAGAATAACAAGTAATGAGTCACCTTCCCCATGACTCACATACTGCAGCACAGACAACACAAAAATATGGTTCAGAGCTTTTACTGTTTAAAGCACAGGCGCTTTTATTAGACATGAGATTAGTAAATGTTAGTTGCTCTGGACACATAGCAGTATAGATAGCATGTATAGATTTCAACATTTTCACTTTTTCCTACAAATGGTATATATTTTGAACATGGTTTTATAAGGTACAAGGTAAACTGGACAGGGGGGGGGGCTATACAACTTCTCAGTTTATATTTTTAAAGGGGGGTTTCCAAGTACACCACTGTCCGTGATCGAGGCAGCAAAATTCCCCTCCCCCTCCTATGGTCTGTAGGAGTTAGTGATAATATTCCTGTGGGCTTAGTGGTTAATCTTTGATGGTGTGAGATAATGAAGGTGTTTGTACTGACCTGTTGGTCTATGATTTCATTGAGTTAAAGGGAATATATCGCTCTATATCATGCTCAGAGCTCAAATGTCAAAAAGGCTGTGCTGAGCCGCAGGGTGCAGCCTCCACACTCCTCCACCTTCCTGGCCTTGCTTGATTGACGTGCACAGCTCTGTGCTGGAATATGAGCTCCGTATGTCAATCAATCAAGGAAGGGGGGCTGCATCCTGTGGCTCAGCACAGCCTTTTTGACCCTTAAGCATCTAAACATAATATAGAGCTGACAGATTCCCTTTAATACCTATGGATGTCTACGGTGGGGAAGTGGCTCTACTTAGAAAATTGCAAAATATCTGCAGACTGGGATCGGCTGAGGTCAAAAGTAGAGGTTTGAAGCAAGGGACACAAGAGCACTGTCAAAGTGTAGCCAAAAACCACAAAACTATTGAGTTGAATAAAAGTTTTAGGGCATTCTGCTGCTAGAGCCGCATTAAGACTTAAAGGGGTACTAATAAAAAAAAAAGCTTTTAAATCAACTGGTGTTACCAAGTTATATGAAGTTGTAATTGACTTCTATTTAAAAGTCTCATGTCCTTCAATAGTTATCAGCTGCTGTATGTCCTGCAGGAAGTAGTGGCAGTGCTCTCTGCTGCCACTTCAGTCTTTAAAAATCTCATCCATCACTGAAGAAAATAATAATAGTCTGGATGGAATCTGAGCATAAACTGTGGTGCAAACTTTAAATGATATACTTCATTTGATTTTTTACATGATAAAGCGCATATATCAATTTGTTACCTAAATTATTTTTCTACACAATCTGGTCAGCGCAGGCATAGAGATCCCGGTGGCGTGGTCCATTTTGCAAATCCACCTATGGTTCCCAACATCTGTGTGGTTTTGTAACATATATATATACTAAAGATAGATCAATATCAGCCAGACCAGTGCTTTTAGAGCAGAGTGGTGGTTGGTAATCTAGACAAAGAGCTTTCAACAATGGGAGGGAAAGAGTAGCAGACGAGTTAATGTATATGCAAAAAAGTGTAACGACCATGCTTCAAGTTCAACTATTTTACATGAGATGGGAATACCCCTTTAATTCTGGTCAGACAATGTCCTTATTGCCCTGATATGTATTTCAGGCTTTTGTAACCGGCGCTATTGGTCAGTCACAAACTGTTTTCAGATTACCATGCCTTGATTATTATAATTTCTAAAATAGATTTCTTGGAATTGTTGATTTTCCTGATTTTAACAGCCAATCCTTGCTTATCTTACCGCTAGAGTGAATGTTAATGGAAAAAAAAAAAAGAACTAGATATTTCCATGGAAGATGACACTCAGTTCTAAGTATTGCTCATGATTTAGATTGGCTTTCCAAATGCAGTTTGTTGAAAATTTTGTGCTTGGCAACTAATCTAGCTCATATAATAAGCAGACTGTGTTGGTAAACAATGGCTTCTATCTGCCAAGAAGAAGCAGTAGCGCAGGATTTATTATAGTCAAACTGTTCTGGTATTAATGTACCAATCATTCTGACAAGCTATGACCAGGCAGGTACACAGACCTCTTCTTGGCTTCCCACCTAAACCAAGCACTCCCTGCTGTGCGGTAGAGAAGTATAATTCAAAGAGATCAGTCACAAGAGCGACACCTGCAGGTGATGAGTGTCAATACAGGTGATGAGCGTCAGTACAAAATCAGTCAGTAAGATAAAAAAAAAAAAAAATATTGTACTTTTATATGTATACTAATTAATATGTGAAAATTGATTTACCCTAAACACATACACACAAGTTTAGTGATATAATAACATTAAAACATTCAACATCCTATTGAATAATGCAACAACCATCATATAAAATACTTTAATTTTAGCTTCATGACTTTAGAGGTATTGCTATTTGTGCAATCTACCAGAAACGGTGATCCAAATGATTTTTCACCTTTACTTGTCAGTAATATATTGTGTTAATAAACAGGAGACAACGGTATAGATTTTACCATGGAGGCTGTAGGAAATGTATACGATTTTTCCGGGTTGGACTGCCTTTTCTAATATCAGTGCCAGGCACGTATCCCATGAGTTCATGTGAGGAATGTTGAACCTGATGTCTGTAAAGACCTATTTTTATCTAACTACTATTTATATGATTCCAGGAATACCATTATGAGCATGTTCAATTCTTGGAAAGTGGCAGCCCACACTCCTATTTTATAGATGCACATCAACTCCGGCAGCAGAAACAAGGTCTTGTAGCCAAGGAAACTGGACACTTTCAATGAGAGGCTAAATAGGAGAAAAACATCAATTTATAAAGATTCACTGACAGTGTCCATGAACCTATTAGCAACAGAAGAACGTGGGGTAAATTGTTCACTAATAGCTTATAAAGTAATGAGCGAGACCCCATCTCACACCTTATTCATACATAGGATGCAATGTCATGCAGTATCTTATTTTGTCCTGTAGGTGTCACTGTTTGCAGGTAATGCTACGAAACTAATCAGTGCATGGTTATTTATTTCCATTTGTCCAGATAGGAATTCTGCAATCTATTATGCCTGTCCAGATCTGTATACTTTATAAGAAAGCTAAACTACATAGGTATGGCAAGGCATTCTAAGGTGATTCTTCCAACAAGTTGCTATTTCCCGCACGTGTATCCAGTCTCCCTAACAACCCCTGAAATGCCAGCGATAAATTGTAAGTTCCATTTTCTCATGTTGTTTTTGGTGAATGCTGAAAGAACAGCGTGACATCTTATGAATTCTTTTTTGTAACATTACTGAATAGGTGAGTCAGGCATTTATCTTTTGTGGGCTTATAATAGTCTCAAATGATCTTTTCCATTTATATACGCAATGTGAGTCATCTGGTAAGATTTACTATGTCATTAAAGTTAAAACAAACATATGATTAAATAGTACAGTGAAACAAATTCTCCCAAAGTGAAGAATTGAATTCTATCATCTGTGCTATTATATTGTATTATAATAAGATATGGATAATAATAACACTGCCTGCTTGACAGCCGAGATACAAGCATTATACATATTGCCGAGAAATGTCAAGCTGAATGTGTGGAACCATTATTCACACAAGTGGCCATGTTAAAAGTTCAAAAAGTATAATAAATGGGAGCTGATAACACAAAAAAAAACTGCTAAATTGTGGTGGGCTACAGGAACAATACTTCTGGCCATTGCACCAACCATTGTCCCCAGTCTCAGTAATAAGCTTTTAACACTAGGGGAGACAGCTACACCATTGTTGCCTCAAGAGTAATACTGCAGTTCATGGTGCGCATTAAAAGGAAAGCGATGGTCATGTAATTCACAGATGCATAGGTCCTCAGAGGGAGAGACACTCACTGTAGTAGCAAAGACAAAAGAAAGTAAGAACCCGGATCTACATCTGAAATTGTAGGACTGCAAGCATATCTACAATCAGCATCACAAACAGCATCCAATGGTGGTGCTCAGTGATGAGACAGCCACAGCCACTAACCGCTAGCAGTCCGGTAAGAAAAATAAATTGTGGCACTCACCCAGATGCTTCTCACTTTACTACAGGTGATGCAAACAGGAGGGAGGAAGATGCCACAGAGCCTCCCGGCGAGGGGGGGTGAGTGCCTGGATTTATCTCTGCTCTGGCAGATAGAAGGGAGTTCTGATTAGGGCACATGAATGGGTTAAAAAAACTCCAAAACCTCTAATGTTATATCTAGTTATAGGTGACCCTCCAATTCACTGTAAAAATTTTGGGGGACATTTATGAAGACCAGCGTACTCTTGCCCCCAAGTGCCTTGGGGGATTCAATAAGAGGTGCATGCCTCTTAATGAAACTGGCCTGACCTGCGCCAACCGCATGGCGCTCAAGGAAATCTGCACCTGCTCCTGAGCAGGCGTAGATTTCTGCCATGATTTGGTAAATTTGGCACGTGAGGAGACCACTCCTCCTCCCCGCCTTGACGCCCCCCCCCCCCCTCCAGCCTGCCCATTCGGTAAGCAGGGGATAATGTGGGCAGATTTCATAAATGTCCCCCTTTGTGTATAGTGTATTGTTACCATACGTGTCTCTTTTTAGATCTTGTTGCCCTAGATCATCCTATTCCCATTCCATATATTAAGTCCGAGACAATCTCCCTGATCTGAGATGGACCAGCACTGATATGAGTTGGCCCACCTAAGAATGGTGGCCCAGTTTGCAGAAAAAGCAGAGTTCACTGTGCTAGACTGTTGTTATGACCAGCATTGTGCATCACCTGCATCTCTTAAATATTTGTGATATATCCTGATATCCAATATAGTGAAAAAAAATAGATGGCACCAGAACCACCTAGTCAAACATGGATGCACCAGATACACAAAATGGAGACATCCCAGCTGCAGCATACACAATCCAGCATCCATTTAAAAGGCTCTTGCTTTTAATGTAATTGTTTGTGTATGAACATTTCGCACACAATATACACCAGGGGGGAATTTATGAAGACCGGGGTACAAGTACGCCGGTCTTATATTAGGTCCCGCCCCCTTTTCCCCGACAGGATTCACTAAGAGGTGCACGCCTCTTAGTAAATCCGGCCAGCTGGGCGAACCTGCGCTTGGTGTACTAAATCTACACCTGTTTCCAGCAGGTGTAGATTTGGATCATGATTTACGCCTGCGAGCATGCCCCCCCAAGCTCCCCGAGCCCGCCTATCGAGTGAGCGGGGCGTACGAGAGGCGTACGCCAGGGAAAAGGGGCGAATCTGCACAAATGTCCCCCCACATCTTCATCAAACCATTATCAGGTATATGTAGGTTTTGGCATAAACCTTTCATATATTCTTCAGCAATCTCAAACAATATTTAGTAGTGGGAGAAAGCTGTGGTGGTGCAGTGGTGCTAAACTGAATGAGCTCGGCATCACTGTGACTCCATTTGACATTATCCATAAACAACAAACACTGCACTTAAAAAAAAATACTATGCCACACTATCCAGACTCCACTGGATCAGAAAAAGAGTATTGCTACAGGCAATGGTAATTCCATCATACGAGTCGTACCTTTTATCTTCGCAGCTTTTCATTGGAGGCGTATAGCTCTATATAGATAAAACGCATACTCACTAAATTTCATATTGCTGTATTTTATTTACATCATGGCACCTTGTAACATTCTGCTCACAGGCTGATGTGTAATCAAGCCACACTCCGACCACTCTGGCCTCCCGCTGCGACGTTTCGGAGGATGGGACTCCTCCTTCCTCATGGGCTGAACTTTAAGTTTTCTGTATCAGTATTCACTGTTTAGTGCTGTCTTTGAACAGCTGATCAGCTGTGGTTCCGGACACCTGCTCATTATGGACGGATGACCTATTGTGAGGATAGCTCATCAGTCTGTTTTGCCTGGTGTAACAGGCCAGAGTATATCCTAAGTCCTGACTATACTCAGGGCCTAGGCTAGATTATACCCAGTGTAGCTGGCCAAATTAACTCCTGTCCAGATGAAACCCAGGTAAAGTTTGGCCCAGGCCAGAGTATACCCTGAGGTATAAAATAGCCTAGGCCAAACTATACCCCTCCAGGCCAGAATATACCCTGGGGTGTAAAATAGCCTAGGCCAAACTATACCCATCAAGGCCAGAATATACCCTGGGGTGTAAAATAGCCTAGGAAAAACTATACCCCGGGGTGTAAAATAACCTAGGCCAAACTATATACCTCCAGACCAGAATATACCTAATGTCGAACCAGGGTATACTTTGACCCAGGCCACAGTATACCCTGGGGGATAAACTCTATACTTGGGGGTGTAAAACAGCCTAGGCCAGACTATATGCTTATTGGTACATAATGTTATCACTACATTGGTTTTTCTCACCTCTGGCTCAGACCACAATATACCCCAGGAGATATATTCTATACATGGACCTGGTTTTTGCTGCACTCTTCTTCATGAATAATTAATACTGCCCAGCCTCCTGCTCGCTCAGCTGCCAGGTAGTATCTGCCAAGAGAGGAGTGATCTGCAATCATACAGTATATGGTTGAACCTACTAACCTGTGTTGGATCTACAACTGGGGTTTAATTCCCCTGATGGAAATAAAAGTTTTTTTTTTTGTTTTTTTTTTTAAACTTTTTCTCATTTATGTGCCCAGGTATGCCCTGCTCATTCCTTCACGCTCCCTGCAGTCTCTGCAGTTTTTGTGTTTCCCATCCTCTCCATTACTGTACAGTAACTTATAATATGACACATTAAGCTGTTTCTAAATGTCTGTTTCAATTGTTTTACATGTTATTCAGAATTTAAAAAATCATTATTTTTAAAGGTGTGGAACCAATTGTCTGCATTTCAATAATTTCTTACGGGAAAATTTGCTTTGGTTTAAGAGTGATTTGGATTACAAGTAGGGATGGTCCGAACCGAGTTCGGTTCGGGTTCGTACGATAGGCTGTATCCCAGTTTTCCAGGCATTCCTCCCACTGTATCCGGCCACTCCACAGAGCGGGCAGAGAGCATGAATCAGGGAATCAGGGTTCGGACCATCCCTAATTACAAGCATGGTCCCGAAAGGTATTATGCTCATAATCCAAGGCACTGCTGTATTTTATTTCCATCAGGGGAATTGAACCAAAGAAAACAAACTGTTGCTGGTCTCTAGACGTCTCTAGTTGATTTACACCTAGACTACAAATGTATCACAGGCTAGGAGGTTCAACTATATATGATTGCAGATCAGTCCTTTGTTGGGAGATACTGACTGACAGCTGAGTGAGCAGGAGGCCGGGCAGCATTGATTATTCATGAAGAAGAGTGAGGAGGAAGCAGTGGTGGGTGTGCTAGAGTGAGCCACAACTCCTCTTTGATTCTTCATTACAGTAAGTGCATAATCCAGTCCACAGATAAATAAGGGAAACATGATCACTATGGGATTGCTAATTACAGGACTCTGTCAGCACCTCAGGTAGGGCCGGGTGCTGACAGATTCTCTTTAAAGTTTCAGGATGTTATGACTTCCTTATATCATGAAGAGTCGAGTTTTTGCAAAATTTTACAGTCGTTACACAAAAATCATTAGGCGAAAGTGCCTTGATAGATCTTGTACAATTTATTGCACAATTTTTACCTAAAGCAGAATGGAAATACAAATAAAGTAACTAACATAAAACCACGCCCCCTCCCAGCGCAAAATTTGAAAAAAGGCGTAGGCAGTGGAAACTGATGGAAAATAGTTATGCTCAGCCAATCGCAGCTGGGCAGCTAATGAGGCGCTGGGGGGGCAGGTGTCCTGAAGATGACGTGATCGTCCCAGGATGGCGGCCGGGGTCGACAGTGATTCTGTAAGTATACAGCATCACACTTCCGGGTCTAGCGTGGGGGGGGGAACATGGAGAAGAGGGACATTCACTTAAGTAACACACATTACAATATTGTATAACTTTGTAATGTGTGTTACTTAGTGAAATAATGATTTATACCGCACTACCCCTTTAATTAATCTTAACCCAGATTTTTTATTATAACATGCCCCAGTTGTGAGAATGAAAACTGCAAGATTTCAGGATTATTTTATAATATTGATAGTAAAAAATAATATCTAAAAATGTTTAACATAAAAAAATTATTTATACAACAGAATATTTTCTGATTACACATTCCCTTTAAGCTAAATTAAACATTTTTTAAAAGTACAATGTTCTGTTTAAGAGATATAAACTTACTATATCCCCATGTGTCTGCTCTGTTTTGATAACCTGCAGCCTTTGGTTATGACCCTTTAGGTGAGCCAATCATGCTCAGTTCCACATAGATATATTTAAAGGAGTACTTTTTTTTTTTTGTAAAGTAACTTACATAACTGCACTGTTTTTGTTGTTCTGCGGACCTGCTGGAGAGGGTATTGGAGGGACACTAAGCCTCCCTCTACCATCATCCTCTCCAGCAGCCACAGCACGCACAGCTCTTGGAGTCGGGTCGTGACATCACCATTTTATCCAGGAAGTGAAGCCTTGATGCAGTAGTAAGTGCAGGGAAAAAGCACTTTATAAGCATTTCCCGTAATAAGTGTATATTGGTGATTTGAAGAACTTTTGGGGGGCAATACAATTTTTTGCCAGAGTTCTCCTTTAGCTCTAGTACATACCTGATTTCACTAACTTCATGGCAATTTAAGGCCTGACTCCAAAAAGAAGAAAACTTAAAATACCTGTCATTCATTCACAGAGAAGAATAAGGCCATGAAATGCATATGTGTAACAAGGGATTCGATCGCCATCTTGTGGAACTAAATTACATTACAGCACAATGAAAGAAACTTGCCAGTGCTCTTTGTTTTCGACAATAAAGTCTGAGGAATAATTTACAATTTCTGGGTCTCTCTAGGTGGGTGATATGTAAGGGCTTTAAATGGCAAAATATAGTTCAGTGCCTAAATCTGAAAGGATGAAATTTCTTATTTGTTAAATTGGTTACAGTTAAACTCTGAAGAACGAACATGCATTTAATGCACTCTCTCCTGGCTCCGTGTCATGTGATCAAGGCGATTAATATAAATGAAATCGCAGGATAGGGAAAAAATAGGAGATCGCAGGGGGTCCGACCTCTGTACTAGGGATGAGCGAACTGGCTGAGGTTTGGGTTCGTATGAACCTGAACTCTCAGCTTCTGATTCCCGCTGTCTGCCCGCTCCGTGGCTGTATCCCAGTTTTCCAGGAGGTCCTCAAGGTTGTATCCACCCTCTCCACGGAGCGGGCAGACAACGGGAATCAGAAGACGAGAGTTCAGGTTCATACGAACCTGAACCTTGGCCGGTTCCCTCATCTCTACTCTGTACCTCCCGCGGGTCTCCGTATCGCCCCCCGTCTGCCATCTTGGGACAATGACATTGTCGCGTCACCAGCTGCTCAGCCGCAATTGGCTGAGCACAGAGGGGGGCCGGCATGAGGGACGGATGGAGCGGTTCATCCGGCCTCCCGAAGACGTCATTGTCCCAAGATGGCGGACAGGGGTCGACACGAATGCGGTAAGTATAATGCACCGACACTTCCGGGTCTAGTGTGGGTGGGGGGGAACACGGGGAAGGGGGCCATTCACATACATAACACACATTACAAAGTTGTATAACTTTGTAATGTGTGTTATATTGTGAATAAATGATTAGCGTCGCACTACCCCTTTAATAGAGCCACTGTAAGCAATGTGACTGATCTGTAAGTCCCAGTAATAATGCTCAAGTAATGTCAACTAAGAATGCCCCCCACAGTCAGTATTAATATCCCCTTCCCCAATAATAAATCCCCCTTCCCTAGTAATAATGCCCCCTGTAGCCATTATTAATGCCCTCATTAACAGTCCCTCTTCCCAGTAATAATGCCCACCCTGTAGATAGATGCAATGCTTCCTGTAGCCAGATATGCCCCCTTTAGACAGAAAGGCCCCATGTAGCCAGGTATGCCTCTTGCAGCCAGATATGCCCCCTCCAGCCAGGTATGACACATACAACCAAGTATGCCCACTGCAGCCAGATATGCCCCTTTCGACTAGGTATGCCCCTGCCGTCACATATGCCCCTTGCAGCCAGATATGCCCTAGCCAGGCATGCCCCCTGGAGCCAAATGTCCCCTGCAGCCACATATGCCCCTTTCTGCTAGGTATGTCTCTTGCAGTCAGATATGTGCCATGGAGCCAAATATGCATCTTGCAGTAGGATATGTCCCCTGCAGCCAGATGTCACCCAGACAGGTATGCCCCCAGAAACTGGATATGCTCTAAGCCAGGTATGCTCCTTTGCAGTCAGATATGTCGCCTGTAGATGGACATGCCGCTTCCTACAGTCAGTTGTCTCTTGATGCCAGGTACGCTTCCTGCAGCCAGATGTACCTCTAGCCAGTTATGCCCACTACAGCCAAATGTTCTCTTGTAGCCAGACATATGTCCCCTTGCAGCCATATACCTTCTCCTTGCAGCCAGATACATGTCTCCTTGCGGTCAGATATCCTCCCTATGTACCCCCCCTTACAGCTAGACACTTCCCTCCTTGTAGGCAGATAAATGTCCCCTTGCAGCTATATACCTTCCTTTTGTGGCCAAATACATGTCCCTTTACAGCTATATACTTCCCCCCTTATAGATAGATACACGTCCCCTTGCAGTCACGGTTGTGAAGGGCAATTAAAGCACAAAATTATATAAATTTGTAATGTGTTTTAATTATCAGTGTGTGTGTGGGGGGGGGAATCGCCGGAGTTGTCAGTAAATTATGTGTCAATGTTTATATAAGCACTGATGTGTATATATGTGTGTGTGTAGGTAACTTCTATGCACTGTTAGCACTTAATACATTTATTCACTCATGAATATGGATGTATGTTAGGTAGTTTACAGCCTATAAATATGGACCATTACCCATCATGCATTGCTGGAAAATGGCTGAAACGTTGTTTCCTTTGGATGAAATAAATCACTTGGGGGAGATTTATGTCCCAGTCTTACAGTAGGAACGTCCTTTGTTGCCCATAGCAACCAATCACAGCTGGGCACTTATCACTGATTGTAAGCTTGATACATAAACAGCAGCGGCAGTTATGATGACATCATAAGCACAAGGCTCATGATGTCACACATGGTGCGGAGTATACAGGTGTAGCTGAGGCTTCTGCTGTTAGTTACAGGTTGGCAGCTTGGAGAAGACGCATCCAGGTAGGGAGCTCTTCGCTGAGGCCTCGTTCACACATGGAGAGTTTAGTAAACACATCTGGGCACATGTGTGAACCTGGCCTTAAAGGGGTTTTCCAAGGAAAGTTGAGTTATGGTCTATGCACAGGATTGGTCATCTTTCCCTGGAAAACCCTTTTAAAATATCTGTTCTTATGTAGACAGACGCCTCTCTGTTGTATGTCTGCTGTGTGGCAGAATGTAGGTTGTGTATTAGATTGTAAGCTCCTGCGTGGAGCAGGGCCTCTACACATGTAGCTTGTGTTACCATGAAATGCTTTGTCGTGTTCATGTTAACACTGGCGACATCTGTATGGTACATTGCAGTGCAAGTTCTTAGGAGTGGGGTATTGTAGTGTACATTAGATTGTAAGCTCTTCAGGGCAGACATGTAGTCATGTAGTCAGGTCTCCTGAACCAGATAGATTGTAATCTCCTAGGAGCAGGACATGTACTGTATATAGGATGGATGTATATGTAATAATAGTAGTTACTTCTATAGATACAACATATTGTGCAGGATTACTGACTCTCTCTTCTGTTACAGAATGACGTCTCCTGATCCTATATGATCTATACAGCTGTATGCAGCAGGTTAGTTGTGATCCAGGGAGATCAGATCCGATTGCCACTTGTGGGGTCAGGAAGGAATTTTTTCCCCCTGATGTAGAATCTCCGGGGGGTTTCTTCGCCTTCCTCTGGATCTTTAGGTCCGGTGACTCTCAGATCAGGATAATAGTGGACGGGTAGGAATGACTGCGGCACATTCTGTGGTCTCCACCAGGCCTGACCTGAGAGTCATCGGATCAACTGGTTATTAAAGGGCCGGTAATATTTCATTACAATGTTGATATTGCTATTTTTTAAGAATAAAGAATTTGAATTGATGTTGTTGTTGTTGCTTCGTTCTTGTCTGCATTACTATTCACTATACTGACCATGATCAGAGCGATCGCTGCCTCTCAGCTTAAGAATAAGTACAAGGATTTGGATTTGGATTATTAATAAGAATGATAATATTAATAATAAGGAATATTTTTAAGGTATTTAGGGTTTTTACTTATGAATATTCTCATGAACAGATTAATACTATTAGAAAAAAAACCTATAATATGAGAAAACCATCAGACTACACACAGGTGGTTATATGATTCCATGTTAGATTCCTTTAGAGGTGCACGTCTTTCAGTATATTTGGTGAAATATACAATAGGTCTAAGCTGGTATAGATTTTTACCATGGTAAATCAGGCACAAGATGAGGCAATGTTCCCTCTGCCCTTGCCATGCCCCCACGCTCGCACATATGGTAAGCAGGGTGCACATCGCCAAAAAAGTCTCAGATTTTTGTGCAAACTGACTGGTCTGCGCATAAATCTGCTACTTTCTGATGCTTTATGCCAGGCTTGTGGTAGTGCACTGGGGAAACACAAGGGGTGGAAGGGATGGCAAGTATAAACCTTGTACAAAACTTTTGGGAACACTTACAGTGGTGGAGGGCTGGGCTTGCCTGAACTTGTGGTGCATGTAGGTAGATACATGGCCCCTTGTAGGTAGATACAATTCCCTTTGTAGGTAGATACATGTCCCCTTGCAGTCAGGGTTGCGCAGCAGGTGGTGAGGCTGGTGTGAGAAACTGTGACCACTCTGAGTCTGCCCACCCCTAGTTTCTCACACCTGCACCACTTAAACAACACAATGTAACTCCCTGTCAGTCACACTTCTGAGATATCAACCTGTCCGGTTATGAAGTAACACTAATTGTGAATCAGTTTCTCCTGCTGTGAAAATGGAACAGACAACAGGTAGAAATGATCGGCAATTAGCAAGACACCCCCTATAAAGGAGCAGTTCTGCAGGTTGTTACCACAGACCATTTCTCTCATCCTTTTTAGCTTTTTTGGTCACTTTTGCATTTTGTCATTGCCTTCACTAGGGTTTTGCTACCAGCTAAGAGAACAGGGCCGGCGTCAGCACCCGGCATACTCAGGCAAGTGCCGGGGCCCACGGCCGCTCAGGGGGCCCCCGACACCTGCCCGAGCAGTGAGCCAGACGCCCGCCTCATCACCGACCTCCGGACACCTGGGGGGGAGGGTGCTGCCGACCCTGAGTCCGGGTGTGTGTGTGTGTGGGGGGGGGGGGGGGGGGGGGGGTTGCTAGAAGGACCTGCTGTGTTTGCTGCAAAGCAATGGGGAAGGACCTGTGGTGATGTCATAAGGGGGCGGGGCTGGAACAGGAGAGGCTGCATATGGATGAAGGACCTGTGATCATTGTCATGTGACATGAGGGGCCGGGGCTCACTTATACCTTCTTTCTGTATACTGTGAGTTGTAGTCCTCCTCTTATACCTCCTCCTGTAATGGCCTCTGATCTCCCATAATAACAGGCTGTGCATGCTGGGAGTTGTAGTCCTCCTCTTATACCTCCTCTTGTGATGTCCTCTGATCTCCCATAATAACAGGCTGTCCATGCTGGGAGTTGTAATCCTCCTCTTATACCTCCTCTTGTGATGTCCTCTGATCTCCCATAATAACAGGCTGTCCATGCTGGGAGTTGTAGTCCTCCTCTTATACCTCCTCTTGTGATGTCCTCTGATCTCCCATAATAACAGGCTGTCCATGCTGGGAGTTGTAGTCCTTCTCTTATACCTCCTCCTGTAATGTCCTCTAATCTCCCATAATAACAGGCTGGACATGCTGGGAGTTGTAGTTCCCCCCGTATACCTCATGTAATGAGGACCCGTCCCCCGCCCAGATTAGTGAGTATGGTTTTATTTTTTTATTTTCTTGTGTTGAGGGAGAGCAGGGGGCATTTCTATGGGGGCAGGGGACATTACTATGGGGAGCAGGGGACATTACTATGGGGAGCAGGGGACATTACTATGGGGGCAGAGGACATTACTATGGGGGCAAAGCATGGGACATTACTATAGGGGCTGAGCAGGGGACATTACTATGGGGGCAGAGGACATTGCTATCGGGGCAGGGGACATTACTATGGGGGCAGAGGACATTACTATGGGGGCAGAGGACATTACTATGGGACAGGGGACATTACTATGGGGCAGGGGACATTACTATGGGGGCAGGGGACATTACTATGGAAGCAGGGGACATTACTATGGGGGCAGAGCAGGGGCATTACTATGGGGACAGAGCAGGGGACATTACTATGGGGAGCAGGGGACATTACTATGGGGAGCAGGGGACATTACTATGGAGGCAGGGGACATTACTATGGGGAGCAGGGGATATTACTATTGGGGCAGGGGACATTACTATGGGGAGCAGGGGACATTACTATGGGGGCATGGCAGGGTACATTACTATGGGGACAAAGGGCATCTTTACTATATGGAGGGCACAGCATTGGGACATTATTACTATATGGGGGGCACAGCACGGGACCTACAAACCTCCTTACTTTACTGCACATGACACCAAACAGTGGAGTTACTACTGTATGGGAGTCTATGGGTGGTAAAAAGGGAAGGAAGTTGCTGGAAATGTGCTAACATGTTTGTCTGACAGGTCCCGAAGAGATGAATTGTAGCTTGAAAATATCATCATGGAGGTCTGGGCCAGATGGAGAGGAAACGGAGAGCGCCTCAGATCAAAGAAGACGTTACCTGTGAGTTACTGGATTACGTTTTTTTTCAGTATTTTGACAAACTTTATTTGGTAGGTGTGCCCCGAGGTGTGCTATACAAAGGGGCCCGCTGAGGCTCTCTCGCCCAAGGGCCCACAAAAACCTGGAGCCGGCCCTGTAAGAGAAGCACTTCGCTAGGCTTGCCCTCGGCCTGTCAGACGGCAGTCTTTGAACTCTGTGCCACACCGGGTGCCTGGAAAAGCTGAGAAGTTCTTCAGGACCTGATCCAGCTTTTTCAGGCACCCAGAGCAGCATGGAGTTCAAAGACTGCAGAATGACAAGGCGACGGCCTTTGCTAGTTCTGTAAATTTGCTTTTCCCTAGCTCTCACCCATAGAGGTAGCATGAGACTATTTACCACCCACAGAAGTTGCCCAGGTAGTGCAGCTCATCCAGGATGGCACATCAATGTGAACTGTGGCAAGAAGGTTTGCTGTTTCTGTCAGCACAGTGTCCAGAGCATGGAGCAGATACCAGGAGACAGGCAAGTACACCAGGAGACATGAAGGGGGCCGTAGGAGGATCACAACTAAGCAACAGGACCACTACCTCCTCCTTTGTGCAAGGAGGAACAGAAGGAACAGTGCAAGAGCCCTGCAAATGACCACCAGCCACTAGTATCCATGTGGCTGCTTAAACTGTCAGAAGCAGACTCCATGAGGATGGTATTGGGATCCCACATATACAAAGCTTAGAGCCAAACACCACTTAGAGAATTTGTTGTTTGCCAGAGAACAACCAAGAACAACCAAGATTGGCAAATTTACAGATGAGAGCAGTCTGGAGAGTCCGGAGACACCATGGAGAATGTTCTGCTGCCTGCACCATCCTCCACAACCGGTTTGGCAGTGGGTCAGTAATGATGTGGGGTGGCATTTCTTTGGAGGACCGCACAGACTCCCATGTGCTCGCCAGAGGTAGCCTGACTGCCACTAGGTACCGAGATGAGATGCTCAGACCCCTTGTGAGACCATATTCTGGTGCAGTTGGCCCTGGGTTCCTTCTGATGCATGAGAATGCTAGACCTCATGTGGCTGGAGTTTGTCAGCAGTTCTGGCATGGTAAAGCATTGATGCTATGGACTGGCCTGCCTGTACCCCAAACCTGAATCCAATCGAGTTGACTGGAGCTTTAATCCAGGTCTAAGAGGAGATCCTTCAGGAGAACATCTGCCACCTCACCAGGATCATGCCCAGGCGTTGTACTTTCAATAAATTAGCATAGATTTCTAACATTCTGTTTTTGACTTTGTCATTATATTGTACTTAGAATCATGGGGGGAAATTCGATTTTTAAAAAAAATCATTTTACCGCAAGGCCTGAACATAACAAAATGCAAAAAACTGAAAGAGTCTGAAGACTTTCCAAATGCACTGTATGTACTATCGGTAGTGGAAAGGGGTCCGCATGACACTGTGAATAGTTTGTGTGAACAGATGAAGAAAAAAAAAAACGCTTTATTTTGCGAAAGCAGGTTGTAAATAATGTGCTTTGTGTATTATTTAGATTAAGTATGTTATTCTATACTGTGTGTGCACTGCTGGACAATTTCCCGTTGACTTCAATGGAGCGCATTATAACTAGAGATGAGCAAATTTGCCGAAGTTCGGGTTCGTATGAACCTGAACTATCAGCTTCTGATTCCCGCTGTCTGCAGCCTCCGTGAACAGGGTGGATACAGCCTTACGGATCGCCCGGAAAACTGGGATACAGACCTTGGCATAGGCTGTATCCCAGTTTTCCAGGCGGTCCTCAGGCTGTATCCACCCTGTTTACGGAGGTGGCAGACAGCGGGAATCAGAAGCCGATAGTTCAGGTTCATACGAACCCGAACTTCGGCAAATTCGCTCATCTCTAATTATAACATTGAAAGTATGAACATATTTTTACCTTAAAATTACAGCTGCATTTTATCTTTATTTTATGGTGTGTGACCATAACCTTAAATAATAGTATTTATTTGTATAGCGCCAACAGATTCCACAGCGATTAAAGGGAACCAATCAGCATGATTGTGCTGATATGGTTTCCAGAATCATAATATAGAGTTACTGTGTAGCTCGCAGCACGTAGCAGCCATGGCTGCAGCAGTAGCTTTAATATGGAGAAAAATAATTTTTAGTCTGCCGCACGAGGCAGGGAGAGGGGCGGCAACTAGTCATCTGGGCATGGAGCCGTCTGTGACTAGTCACCACTCTCTACCTGTCAATTTTTCATTTTTGTGTTTTCCTTTTTTCCTTCTTGCCTTCTAAGAGCCATATTGCTTTTGTTTTTTCCACCGAAAGGGCTGGTTGGGGCGTCATTTTTTGCACCACAATCTCTACTTTTAATTAGTATCACATCATATTTGTTAATATTTTGTAATTGTTTTTCTTTTTATTAATCTTTTCCTTTTTTAGTTTATGCCATTCCCCATACAGGAATACTATCTTAATATATCAGACAATTGCAGGTGCTACAATATATAAGTTTATTTATTTTTACCTGTTTTATTTGTAAATTAGGTTTCATCTGTAGTATAGTGACAGCAGCTGTATTGGCCAAAGTATACAATAATCCCTAGACTTTTTTAAAAAAAGTACTTTGTAAAATCTTTATTTTAGCATATAGTAATGTATTTTATATTATGTAATTGTTTCAATTTCCCATAGGATACCTTTAGCTGCCATGTACAGTGGTGCCTTGGATTACGAGCATAATTCGTTCCGGGACTGTGCTTGTAATCCAAATCCACTCTTAAACCAAACCGAATTGTCCAATAACAAATCACTGATATGTAGACAATTGCTCCGTACCCCAAAATAATGATTTTTTTTTTATTCTGAATAACATGTAGAACAGATGAAACAAACAATAAGACAGTATAGCAATCAGCATGTAGAGTGTACAGAATGGAACTGCAGATCCCCATAATGGAGTAGCATAGTACAACAGGCTAGAATAGAGAAGCAGGGCTGCTGTCAGAGGTCTGTGTGGTCACATGAGAGCAATGGGGATGGGGTGTGTGTTCAGTACAGACCAATCAGTAAGTTAGAATCACAGAGCTGTTCAGGAGGACAGTAATAGACACTTTATATACAGCAGTTTGAATGGCTGGGTGTAAGTGCAGGCACATTATAGCAGCAGTGTGTATAGCTGAGTGTGAGTGCAGGCACATTATAGCAGGAATGGAGAGGATGGGATAAACAAGGGCTGACAAAGACTGCAGAGAGCATGAAGGAATGAGCAGGGCATACGTGGGCATAAGGGGTTACAGCTATGGAGAGATTACCTCCACAGTCCTGTCCCCTGATGTGAGCCCCAGCCTGAAGTGGATGTGCCATGATTTGGAAGTTGAGGGAGACTTCCTGGGTCAGAGTACAGTGCTGTAGGTCACCCTGGGCAGGCCATGCCCCTCCCCCACTCCTGCTTCCACCCAGTACAGGGAGCTCTTAAACCAAAGCAATGCTCTTAAACCAAGTTACCATTTTGAAAAACTGTGCGCTCTTCTTGCAAAACACTCTTAAACCAAGTTACTTCTAAACCAAGGTACCACTGTATGTCTATGTTGTCAAGGTGCTTTGCCCAGCTATATCTATGTCACTTTAAGGAGGCAGTGGGATCACATGAAGATCAGAATTCAGGGATCTGGATTAGAATAATGGCTGTGGTAAGAAAAATAAAAGGTTCAGGACAGTATGTTAGGAAATTTCAGACCATAGGTATTCTACCGCAACTTGAAAAGAAGAATATCTGCACGGTAGACAGGCCTAAAAACCCTCATAACACTGCACATCCTCCTTCACACCTTAGAGGTGACAGACCAAATTGTGAACCCAATGTTTAAAGCTAACCTGGCGTGATGAGATTTTTTTTGATTAGCAGTTAAAGGTGTGATCACCAGGGTCTAAACCTCACTGTGTGCATAGCCATCCATTATTATTTATTTATTTTTGAAGCTCCCTTACTTCCAGAGCTCTATATTAAGGATGAGCGAACCGGCGGAGGTTCGAGTTCGTATGAACCTGAACTATCGGCTTCTGATTCCTGCTGTCTGTCCGCTCCGTGGAGAGGGTGGATACAGCCTGAGGCCTATGGCTATGGCTGTATCCCAGTTTTCCAGGCGGTCCTCAAGGTTGTATCCACCCTCTCCACGGAGCGGGCAGACAGCGGGAATCAGAAGCCGATAGTTCAGGATCATACGAACCCAAACCTCAGTCGGTTCGCTCATCCGTACTCTATACAAGCTATGGGGGTTAAAAAACAGAAACATTACAAGATCAAAAACACATTACATGAATAAGATAAATGGCAGACTGGTACATGGGAGAGAGAATCTGCCCGCTAGGGTTTATAATCTATGAGGCAAGGGAAGAGACAGAAGCTAAAGTGCAGCCAGTCAAAGTATGGAGCAGAATTATTATAGGTTGTAGCCTAGTTTAAAGAGATGGGATTTCAGGTTGCTTTTTAGGTCCTGATGGTGGATGAGAGCTGGATGTGTTGGTGTAGTGAGTATGAGGTAGGCTCGGACAAAATCTTGAAGGTGGCTGTGTGAGGTATAACCAAGGGGGGAGCACAAAAGGAGGTCATTGGAGGATAGAAGGTTACGTGAGGGATGGTAACGGGATATAAGGTCAGAGATATACAGAGGGGACAGGTTGGGGGCGGCCTTGTATATCATGGTCAACAATTTAAAATAAATATGTTAGGCAATGGGGAGCCAGTGAAGGGATTGACAGAAGGGAGAGGCCATGCACACTTTTCCATTTTTTTGTGTGTATGCAGACATTTTTCCATAGATTGTAATGTAGTATATAATTAGATAAGAGAAAAAGCTGTATTTTTCCTTTCCATGTCAGCAAACATAAGAGGGGTGAATAACCCAAAGGTCAGGCCTCCCTTCTCTCCTAGGCCTTTATGCTTTTTTTCTGGTTTATTAGTCCTTAGAAGGAACATTCCCCATCACTCCTCATAAAGCTGTCCTCCATCACAACACAACATTTTGTGTTAAGTCCATTCACTGTAGTGGTTTGGACTTATCGTTTGCATTTTACTTTGATTCTTTGTTTATTTTCTCAGTTATTATGAACTATGTATTTAGTCTCCACTGCTTCAAAGATAAAAGGATAGAACAATCTCCTCGAGATCTAAGTAACATATATTTTGTCTCTGCAGACATCTGGCATTGTTATGTGCTTGCAAACAGCCAGCATAAAAATGTGGATAAACGGACCTCATTATTTAGCTATATTGAACACAATAAGCATTAACGTGTTTTGTTCCAAGAATCATCTGGTGTCCAGACTATGCTCAGTCAAACTAGATATCTGGAAGAGAAGTGGATTGTAAAAACCATCAAATGGCTTGTGTAGTTTCTTTACAATAACCTTTCCAACACTGCATATGTACCATGCTCATTACTGTAACCTCCTGAGTACATATATCTCATATGAAAGTTGCCCCTTCATTTGTATTTAGGAGACTATGCATCACAGTAGGCATCAGCTCAACTCTATTCTAATATAGTAGACATGAACTACACAAATGAACTGTGGTATCAGTTACTCATTAATTTACTTTTAAAGGGGTAACATAGTTAATCTTGTAGGGCTCCTCAAATAAAGGGGCACTCCAGCCAAAAAAGTTCCTCCAAATCAACTGGTGTCAGAAAGTTATATATTTTTGGTATTGACTTCTATTTAAAAATATCACATCTTCCAGTACTTATCTGCTGTATTAGTTTCTAGTCTGACAGTGTTCTCTGCTGCCACCTCTGTCTGTGACCGGAACTGTCCTAAGAAGTAGCAGATCTCATAAAAAAAACCTTTCCTACTTTGGACAGTTCCTGACACGGACAGAGGCGGCAGCAGAGGGCAAGGTGTCAGACTGGAAAGAAACCACCACTTCCTGCAGGACATAGAGTAGCTGATAAGTTCTGGAAGACTTGAGATTTTTAAAAGAAGCAAATTACAAATTTATAGAACTTTCTGACACCAGTTGATTTGAAAGAATTTTTTTCTTTTTTTTTGCTGGAGTACCCCTTTAATATTTTACAGATACATTCATTTAGCAAACTTGCCTCCTGCCTCCTCCTCTTTCCCTTCCATTGTTGACAGCTCACTGCCTACATTACTGACCACAACTCTGTTCTAAAAGCAATGGTCTGGCTGATTTGTATATGTAGCTATATTTAGATGAATATATATATATATATATATATATATATATATATATACACACATACATACACACGGCAAGGTATGGGTCAGTAATGTAGACAGTGAGCTGTCAAAAATTGAAGGGAAAGAGCGGCATATGGGGAATGGAAACCAGTGCCTGAGGAAGCTGCCTTGTATGATCCGTTTTCTATGCTGTACCGCACATTGATATTGCTCTAGTCAGGTTTCCTCTATGTGGCCTATATTATATACCCTTGTTTTTTAGCACTTTATAAGGATCTGAGCAATTTCTTAGGTTTATTAGCTATTAGTACATTTAGATACATTTAGTATTTATTATACAAAGTAAAGGATTATTCAGCTCACCACACCCACAGTATTTCACGTGCCCGATGCACGGCAGAGCAAGCTTCACCAAAGAACAATAAGATAAAAGCCGGCAATCCCGGGATACTTTTTCCAGGATTGCCGGCTTTTATCCTATTGTTTTGTATATTTATTCTCTTCATCATCTACATTGTATCTTGCCCTTGAGGATCCTTATTTATACCAGGCCTTGTGTATAATGTTTTTTTTTTTCTTCCATTTCTTTATCCTCTGTATGTGTGCACGTACCTTCAGCCTCATTTCGGCTTTGTGCTGCATGTGTGGGGTTGACTGAGGATTATGCTAGCCCCCAACGTCTATATGTGTTTTTAGTGTTTAATTTTGTGGCACATTCACCTAATATTTTCTTTACATTATTTCTGGATATGCACTAGTTAAGTGCTATGATTTATTCCCTATGTTTCATAATATATAAGAGAATACATGACCAAAATCCAGCATTTATTAATACATGTAGCACTGTAAAGCATGACCACATCACTTAAACAATATGGTATGTATGTATTTACACCTGTGCACAACTTCATGTTCAGCTATATCCATTTACACATAGTGATCCATTGAGGATCTGATACCTATGAACCCCCAGGAACCCCACTGTATATACAGTTTTGAGAGCTCTAAATTAGAACAGTCAACAATATTCACCTGAAGCTCATAACACACTATAGAACACAAGGTATGGAAGAGAGAACATTTTATTATGTACATTTATAGAAAGGTCATAAAACATAAGGGCAAAAACAAATATACTACAGTCAGATTGTGAAGATCCAGAACCAGAGAAAGCGGACAGCAGATCTATACAATTTATCTGGATAGATTTAAACTGTACAATGTTATTACTGACACTACTATGGTAACAAAATAGTAACATACCAAACAGCTCCATAGACCTGGGCTCCATCACATCACAGCAATCATAGATTCAGTGACTTTGGCCACTTACACAAGGCAGTTCTGTTAATGACTTCACATTTTTTGGATAATAACAACAACAAAAAAAATCACAGTATAGCTAGTCTACACCTACAACAGTAGAGAAAACTAAAGCACTTTGCGGCAATGCCACTTAACCACAGGATCAAAAGCATGGAAGCAGATCGTGTATGTAGAGCTGCAATAGGGATGAAGTCAGGTCATTCTTCCTTGTAAAGGTTCTCTGGGGATCACACAGCAGGTAATATAGGGAGTTCTAGGTTAACGTGTATAAAGATTGAACTTTCTATACTGTAAACTTTGCCTACTAGGAATTCAGTCCATGCCATTTTGAAGACCTCTGCTTGGAATCTGTGGCCAATCTGCGGCTCTCTAGCTGCTGCAAAATGTAGGCACACTGGGGGTTGTAGTTCTGCAAGGGACACTGAGGGCTTATTCTCACATCGCGTAATGCACAGAGGCTATGGAGTGTGATGCTGCGCAGTGGACTCGCAGCTGTCCTGGCGTCATGTAACAGTACAATGCCGGAAAAGCTGAATGTATTTGTCCAGCAAAGATTTAAATACATTTAGCTCTCCCGGCATCATGCTGATACATGACACCATTAAGGGTGCCTTCACACGTACCGTATCGCTGCTTTGTTAACGCTGCGTTTTTTACATGCGCTTTTTGATTTTCACATGATTTTCATGTGAAAATCAAAACGCACATGTAAAAATCGCACCAAAAACGCAGCGATAAGAACGCAGCGATACGGTACGTGTGAAGGCACCCTAGAGCTGTAAGTTCACTGCGCAGCTTCAAGCTCCGAAGCCTTTGTGCATTGTGAAACGTGAGAATAAGCCCTTAGGGGGAGATTTATCAAACATGGTGTAAAGTGAAACTGGCTCAGTTGCCCCTAGCAACCAATCAGATTCCATTTTTCATTCCTCACAGATTCTTTGGAAAATGAAAGGTGGAATCTGATTGGTTGCTAGGGGCAACTGAGCCCAGTTTCACTTTACACCATGTTTGATAAATCTCCCCCTAAGTGTCTATTTACATGTCAGTATTTAGCATCACTATTTTTGTGTATATGCTGTGTATATGCTTATGGAGTGTGCCGCTCATCCCCGCCGTCTTCATTATATGCTCCGGCTGATTCTGCTGTCCGCCCAAAGAATTGTCTTGTCAATTCTTTGGGCGGACGATGGAATCCGCCCAAGCATATAATGGAGCTGGCAAAGAGGGAAGCAGAAGCGCACGGGGACGAGCGGTGGATTCCGCACAGAGTTTTCTGCGACAATTTCTCCGTGTGCATATACCCTTTATCATGAATAGATCCAATACACAGAAAAGAGTGCAATACTTTTCTCTATACAATTTTGCTCCACGTGTTCCACCCCTGGTTGTCACTTACATATACCAGTGTGAAATACTGATCACATGACCTGAGGACTCATTTACCAGACAATTAGAGGCCAGGTCAGAAAGATAAAACTAGATGGAGAGTAAAATGGTGTTTTTCTAACCAATCACAGCGCAGCTCTTATGGCTCCTCCGCAGTCTGAGATGAAAGCTGCGCTGTGATTGGCCGGTTTGTTGCAGAACTTTCCGAGCTCCTCATAGTCCCCTGTGGTGATTGTCTCTTCCCGCCAGTCAGTGAGCGCTGTCTGTAACGCTGCCTCGTGTAAGGGAGGATGGCTCCTGGTCGTGACCTCCGCGCTGTGTCTCCCCGGGGCCGGCGTCCTCCGCCCAGCTCAGCCCCCGGGATCCCTTCAGCCTCAGTTTATGGGGCAGGTTACAAGGTGTCCGGCTGGAAGACTCGTCCGCTCCCCGTCCGCTAGGACACCCCATAGTCTGTGAGGCGGGCGGCATCACCCGTATCGGGTGTACCAGATGGCAGGGCAGAGGCTGGGTACTGGTGGCCGGCGGCTGACACACCGGAGTCGCTGTCCAGCCTGTGTAAGTGGCTCCGGGATGTCCCGGGAAACTCTTCTCCGGGCAGATGAGCGGCCAGTCAGGTATTGGCGGTCCCGGGTAGAGCGCGCAGAGCGCCGCCCTCAGGCGCTGGTTCTCGTGCAGCAGCTCCAGGGCGCGCACCTCCAGCAGCAGCTCCTCCATGCGGCGCCGCTCCCTGCACCGCCGCGCCGCCTCGTTATTGCGCCGTCTGCGGGCCAGGTAAGCGCTGCTGTCCTCAGGACGGGGCTCCTGGGGTCTCATGGCCGCTTCTCACTGACGTCTGCCCGAGGAGAACAGAGGAGCGGCGGGCTCAGTGGGTGCCGGGGTTCTCTGCCGGTAGGTACCAGTCATAGAGAGGTTCCTTATGAGGTAAAGAGGTGACACCATGGCCACTGTATAAATACACACAGGCGCCCCTCCCCCACCTGTCATGTCCTTCTAGGTTCTAGGGGAAGCTAAGTGCACAGCTCCTAAAGGTCCTATTAGATGAAGTGATTTTTCATTTTCGCCGATTAGGATAAACGATCGCAAACAAGCTTTTTGGAAACAACCTGAAATTGTTCACCATAATGCTGTGTTTACACAGAACCATTATCGTTTAAATTTTCGCAATAACGATCACATTTCAGCGATAATCGGCTCGTGTAAACCCAGTGAACGTTCAAGCAACTAGCGAAAAATCGTTTATTGTGATCTTTCAACATGTTCTCAAATCGTCGTTGGTCGTTCGCTAAAAATTCGCAGATCGCTTTGTGTCAACAGTGTTTCAAAGATTCACCCTATGTGAATGGGCTTAAGCGATCTTAAAAACGACCGCAATAATGATTTTTCTAGCGATTTATTTGTCTAAACGCTGATCATTATAAAAACCAAATCGTTGCTTCAAAATCGTTAAAACAATCGATTGGGCGAATTATCGCTTCATGTAAATGGACCATTACACACAAAACGATAGTTGTTAGTTATGGTCTGTTTAGACTGAGCGATTACCTTTTAAATCTGCGTGATAACAATTGCGAGCGAGAAATCGTTCATCGTGGTCTTTTAACATGTTCTCAAATCATCGCTGGGCGTTCACTGATAATTTGCAGATCGCTTTGTCTAAACAGTCTTTCACAGATTCGTCCTAGTGTGTGAGATGGCCTAAAGCGATCGTAAAAATGTTTTTTATCTCTGTCTGAAAGCTGATCAGCATAAAAACCAAATCATTGCCAACAAATCGTTAAACAATCAATTGAGCAAATTACCCCTCTGTGTAATGGTGCATTTACACGAAACGATAATTGGCCCGATCGTACGTTTAACGATGTCGGAGTAACGATTTTTTTTTTTTTAACGATCAGCGTTTAGGCGGTACGATATATTGTACGGAAAAATCGTTTTGTGATCATGCGCCCGCAGCCCACCCCCCTGCTCGCAGCCCGGCCCCCCGCTCATCCGCAGCCCAGCCCCACGGTCAACCACAGCCCCCTGCGCCGCTCCGATCGCCACCCCTCCGCCGCCCCGTCCAGGAGCATACGTTACCTTCTCCGCGTAGCATGTCTTCGAAATCCCCGACTCCCCTCTTCAGTGCATTGATTGGCTGAAGAGGTGAGCCGGGAATTTCAACGGCTCCTCTTTAGCCAATCAGTGCTCCTCTTCAGCACTGATTGGCTGAAGAGGAGCCGTTTGAAATTCCCAACTCCCCTCTTCAGCCAATCAATGCAAGGCAGCACTGATTGGCTGAAGAGGGGAGTCGGGAATTTCAAACGGCTCCTCTTCAGCCAATCAGTGCTGCCATGCATTGATTGGCTAAAGAGGGGAGTCGGGAATTTCAAACGGCTCCTCTTCAGCCAATCAGTGCTGAAGAGGAGCACTGATTGGCTGAAGAGGAGCCGTTTGAAATTCCCGGCTCACCTCTTCAGCCAATCAATGCACTGAAGAGGGGATTCGGGGATTTCGAAGACCTGCTACGCGGAGAAGGTAACGTATGCTCGCGGCGGGGGCGATCGGAGCGGCGGGGGTGGCGATCGAGCCGGCGCAGGGGGCTGCAGATGGGCGGGGGGCCAGGCAGCCAGACTATCGCGCGACGAGTGTTTACACAGAACGATCTGCAAATTTTTTGCGAACGACGATTTGATACCACGTTGAAAGATCAAAATGAACAATTTCGTTTGTCGTTTGATCGTTCGCTGCGTTTACACGTACGATTATCGTTCGAATTCGATCGTTATCGCGCAAATTCGCACGATAATCGTTACGTGTAAATGCACCTTAAAAGGACCATTACTATTGTAATTATAAGTGTTACTATGATCGTTTACTCATTCAGATTCCTGGAAAAAAAACAGCGATGTGTACATACGGTACATACACTGATTAGCGAACGATTACCAATCATTTTATGGTCAGTTCAAAAGATGTGATCAATGACTCGCGAACAACTTTTCGTTAGTCATTCGATCGTTGACTAAATACACGCGTAAAGATTATTATTTAAATTTAAACGATAAAAAATTTTTGGCACGATAATCGCCCTATGCAATAGAGCCCTAACACTGCTTCTGTGACCTTAGGGGAGGTTCACACTGTGTCAGAGAATCTTTTTTAAAATATTGGACACACACATTTTGCTGTCAGTTTACACTCCTGTAAAATAAAGTACACGAGCGGAAAACTTAACAGACCCCAATAAAGTCAGTGGGGTCTGTCGGGCTGAGTTTGTGTACACAGTGTCTGATCGGAGACGCTTGGCGGCTGGGAGAGCTTCAGGAGAATGACAGAGGCCCCGGAAGTACCTGAAGCCTCTGTCATTCTTTCGAAGCTCTCCCGCCACACTGCCTGTGCCAGAAGCAGGACAGAAGACGTGCAGAGGCCGGGCCTCAGGTAAGTTAACTGTTTGGGTCAGGCAGGGGTTAACATATTCCAGCGTATAAGGCGAACTCCTGACAATCTTCTTAAAAGTCAGGGGTCGTCTTATATGCCTAGTCGCCTTATACGCCGGAAAATATTGTATTTTTTCTACAATTTGGTTGTGCAGTCTATACATACCTGCTTGTCTTTTTTTGGGTTTGGCTTATATTCTTAGGCGTCTCCATGATGGAGCTGTTTTTTTGTCTTTGGGTGCCCTTAGGGGTGCCTCAAGGTTAAAAGGGTTGGAAACCATATCCTAAGGCAGTGATGGGCAACCTTTTGAGCTTGGTGTGTCTGCATTAGCCAAAAAACAAGTATAACTCAAATGGCGTATCACTTCGAGAAAAAACACCATAATTTTGCGTTATTTGTAGTTTAAATAACAAAAATATGTAACTGTAATACATAACTGTACTTAATAAACCAAAAAATAATTGTGTGAAGTAAACTAAAAACCACACACACACACTACCCCACCTGACCCACATCCCTCCCCATACACTACCCTACCTGACCGTTCCACACACACACATTACCCCACCTGACCCCCATCCTTCCGAATACACTACCCTACCTGACCCTTCCACACACACACTACCCTACCTGACCCCCATCCCTCCCCATACACTACCCTACCTGACCCTTCCACACACACACTACCCCACCTGACCCTTATCACTCCTAATACACTGACCCACCTAACCCCCATCCCTCCTCATAGACTACCCTATCTGACCCTTCCACACACAAACACACCTGCCCCCATCCCCCTCACAACCTTACCTGTCCCCCATCCCCCACACAACCTTACCTGAACCCCATCCCCACACACACACACTACCCCACCTGACCCTACCACATACACTACCCCACCTGACCCCCATCCCCCCCACACTACCTTACCTGACTCCCATCACCACCCACACTATCACACCTGACCCCCATCCCCCACACAACCTTACCTGACCCCCATCACCACACACATTACCCCACCTTACCTCCTCACCCACATACACACTAACCAACCTAGCCCCATCCCTCCCCACACACACACACACACGATACCCCACCTAACCCATCCCCGACCCCCATCCCTCCCCACACACACTTACAATACTACTGTGGTCCAGGATGCGGGCTGTGGCACCAGGAGACAACGCTGGAGGCAGGAGGAAGACAGGGCTGGAGTGCAGCACCACTGTGGCCGTCCGTACGCAGCTACAGTTCCAGGTGACGTCCCAGTTGCTGCGTCCTGGCGGTACGTGGGGCAGGGAATACGTGGGGTCGGGCTACACTGTAAGAGCACGGTGCTGTCTTGGAGCTTACATGCGGCTGCAGACTTTTCTGTATGCGGCCAAGTGTCAGCAACTATGGCTATGCGTGTCAGTGCTGACACGCGTGACTTAGTTCGCCATCACGGTCCTAAGGTAATGTGCTATGAATGCAGCTACTTTCACATGCGTAAATAAATGCTATCGCTGTATAGTGATTTAATTATACCACCATACAGTAACAAAACAAACCACTTTACATTGCCTGAATATAAAAGTGTTTTCTGAGTGAAGTAGAAGCCTATGTGCAGCCTAGGGTATTGGAGTCACTGTACATGTTCTCTCAGCTCCCCTGCGTCACTGATGTCTTTTAGTAACAGTTATAGTGGTTTTATTACAGACCTAATAACACTCATCCAAATTCTTCTCAGTCCAGATCACTTTTGCTAATGTAATCTAGTTGCATGTGTATGATCACATATCTTACGCGGTGAAAAGAGTATTTAATCCTGAATCTATTTTCAAGAACAGTTAAACCATCAGGCTTTTCTTCTACAGATAAAGCAAAGTTCCGCTTTCAGAGGGATGGAAATGGGAAGTAACGCTGTCAGCCCAGCCATTTCCTTTAAATAATGCAGTAATTAAACACAGACAGTCTTGGAGATTTACAGCCATTCTTACTTCTCCATACATCTGTACATAGATCATTTCCGTTCACGTCAAGAAACAACCCACTAAGCTTTGAAGTGGACCTTAAGTCTCAGCAGAGCTTTTTAACAAATAATGTTATTTTTCCTTATTGTATCTAAAGACATATTTTACTATATGCCCTATACCTACTGTTTAAACCTTTTTGTGTACAAACTACAATACAGAGAAAACAGAGAAACCATGTTCATCTTTTCCACTGGAATTAAGATATGGATGTTGGACTAATTGCTATGGACAACAAGATGACTAAGGGCCCTATTCCACAGTAACGATAATCGGCCGGATCGGGCCCATTTGGCCCGATTCGTCCGATTATCGTTCGGTGAAATAGAGAGAACGATCAGCCGATGATCGTGTCATCGGCTGATCGTTCATTTAGGGCCAGACCTAAAATCATCGTTCCCCCACCGCGCATCGCTACGGTTGAATAGCGGTGCGTGGCGGGCGACCGACGATTTGAGAAGAAACAGCAGCAGCATCATCATACATTACCTGGCTGCAGGGCTTCTTCTCTGCGCTGTCTTCATCCCCGGGTCCTGCGCGCTCTATCTTCTGAATGGCCGGTCAGCTGACAAAGCGCTCAGCCAATCACATGCCGGGACCGCCGTGGCCTGTGATTGGCTGAGTGTGGCCTGTCAGCTGATCGGCCATTCAGAAGATAGAGCGTGGGGGACCCGGGGAGGAGACGGAGCGGAGGACAAGCCCTGCAGCCAGGTAATGTATGATGCTGCAAGGGCTGCAAGGACATCAGTAACGATGTCCTTGCAGCCCTTGCTCAACGATCATCGGGCCGTGGAATAGGCCCAGTAAACGAGCAGATCACCGCTCGTTCACATCGTTGATCGGGCCCTTCTCGGCCCGTGGAATAGGACCCTTACTGAGGGTAGAGATTTTGGGCCCTTGTCCCTTGAAGCCCCCAAGAACAAGGATCCTTAGTTGGAAAAATTAAAGCTCCAATGTCTGCAGAGCACCAGTCATTGGACAGAAAGTTCATGTAAGGCACTGTTCACATACATTATGACTTTTCAATTATAGCAGAATCCACAGTTATCTAAGTACAGTGAAATCTATGATTATGAACCTAAAACAATGTGAATGGGGCCTTAACTGGATGCTCCTATTGAAAATACGCTGAAGAGGTTAATAAGTAAATTGAAAAGAGTTTATATCGCTTAAAAGAAACCTTTCACTATGAAAATTCTACCGAAGCCATTAGCAACATGTTATAAAGCAGAAGGAGCTGAGCAGATTGATATATATCTTAATGGAAAAAGATTCAGTATAACTTGTAATTTATTGATTGAAATCTCTAATGTTTCCATGCGAAGGAGTCCAGTCCATTGAGTTACACCGCCCACTGGACTTCTTAACACAGAATGATCAGGGATTTCAACCAACAAGTTACAAGTTACACTGAATCGTTGCCCATAAAGGTCTATATCAATCTGCTCAGCTCCTCCTGCTCTATAACATGATTTCTATAGATTATATAGCATTGTCTTGGTGACAGGTTCCCTTTAACCCTTAAAGGACCGGGCCAATTAAAATTTTTGCGTTTTCATTTGTTCCTTCTTGTGCTCAAAAGGCCATAGCACATTGCAATGACAGGCATTTTTGCATAAAGTACTCTGCAAAACCAGGAAAAAAATTCAATGTGGTGACATTTTTTCTTTTTTTACGTCATTCGCCCTGGGGTACAACTGTCTTGTCATATATGTTCCTCAAGTCATTACGATTACAACGATATGTAGCATGTATAACTTTTATTTTATTTGATGGCTTTCAAAAAATTCTAACCATTTATAGCAAATATATGTTCCTTAAAATCGCTCTATTACCATGCTTATAGCGCTTTTATCCTTTGGTCTATGGGGCTGTGTGAGGCGCGGCCCCGCTCTGAACACCCTTAGCGACAGCTGGATGTACGGGTACGCCCAGGGTCGTCTAGGGGTTAAGCAATATGAACTCTTTTCAATTTACTTTATTAACGGCCGTAGTTTTGCAAGGTGGAACATAGTCTTATTTTCAATGGGATCCCGGCCAGAGCGTACACACATCGTACACGCTCCGGCCGGGATCCCATGCAGCGCCGGAAAAAACTGACAGGTCAGTTTTCTGCGTCCGGAATTCAGTGAATTCCGGCCGCAGAAAGCCCTGTCAGTTCACACAGTGAAGCGAGCGGCTCTTGCCTCACTGTGTGCTATAGGAAGCTCTGATGCGGACGCACGCTGATGCACCCGCATCAGAACTCTTTGGCCGGAAAGATCATCCGGCCGGTACTTAAGTACCAGCTGAGATGATCGGGCCAGAGACCGTCCATTTCGTGACCCGGCCGGGGTCACGTAACGGCCGGTCTCTTACCTAGTGGGAACATAGCCTTACAGTGGTTTGCAATAAATTAGAATATCAACAATTTTTTTTTCAGTAATTCAATTCAAAAAGTGACCTCATATATTCTATAGAGTCATTACATACAGAGTAAACTTTTTCAAGAGTTTATTTCTGTTAAAGTTAATGATTATGGATTACAGCCAAGAAAAACCCAAAAGTCAGTATTTCAGAAAATTTGAATATTATATAAAACCAACTGAAAAAAAAAATGTTTTTAACACAGAAATGTCGACCAAATGAAAAGTCTGTACAGTAAATGCCCTCGATACCTGGTCGGGGCACCTTTTGCATGAATGACGGCATCAATGTGGCGTGGCATGGAGGCGATTAGCTGATGGCACTGCAGAGGTGTTATTGAAGCCCAGGTTGCTTTGATAGCGGCCTTAAGCTCATCTGCACTGTTGGGTCTGGTGTCTTTCATCTTCCTCTTGACAATACCCCATAAATTCTCTATGGGGTTAAGGTCTGGCGAGTTTCAAGTCAATCAAGCACAGTAATGGTATGGTTAGTAAACCAGGTATTGGTACTTTTGGCAGTGTGGACAGGTGCCAAATCCTGCTGGAAGATGAAAATTCCATCTCCAAAAATCTTTTAAGCACAGGGAAGCATGAAGTGCTCTACAATTTCCTGGTAGACGGCAGCGTTGATGAGTACTGATGAAAAACAGTGAACCTACACCAGCAGATGACATGGCTCCCCAAACCATCACTGATTTAGGAAACTTCACCAGACCTCAAGCAGCTTGGATTGTGTGCCTCTCCACTGAATTCCAAATGAAATGCAAAGTTTACTTTCATCTGAAATAAGCACCTTGGGTCACTGATCAACAGTCCAGTTCTTCTTTTCCTTGGCCCAGATAAGACGCTTTTGAAGTTGTTTCTTGGTCATAGGAGGCTTGACACATGGAATGCAACACTTGTAGCCCATGTCCTGCAGATGTCTGGATGTGGTGGCTTTTAAAGCACTGACTCCAGCAGCAGTCCACTCTTTGTGAATCTCTCCCAAATTTTAGAATGGAATTTTCGTTACAATCCTCTTAAGACTGTGGTTCTCCCAGTTGCTTGTGCACCTTTTTCTACCACACTTTTTCCTTCCACTCAACTTTCCATTAATATGCTTTGATACAGCACTCTGAGAACAGCCAGCTTCTTTAGCAATGAACTTTTGTGGCTTACCCTCCTTGTGGAGTGTGTGAACGACTGCCTTCTGGACATGTGTGTAGTCAGTAGTCTTCCCCATGATTGTGTTGCATACTGGACTAGACTAAAGGCCCTATTCCACAGGAACGATAATCGGCCCCATTCGGCCGATTATCGCTCGGTGGAATAGGGCCAGACCTAAAATCATCATTCCCCCACCGCGCATCGCTACAGTGGAATAGCGGTGTGCGGCGACGGCAATACATTACCTGCAGGGCTTCTCCTCCGCTCTGTCTTCCTCCCCGGATCCCGCACGCTCTAGCTTCAGAGTGGCCTGTTAGCTGACGGAGCGCTCAGCCAATCACAGGCCGGGACCGCCACGGCCTGTGATTGGCTGAGTGGCCTGCCAGCTAACAGGCCACTCTGAAGCTAGAGCGTGCGGGATCCGGGGAGGAAGACAGAGCGGAGGAGAAGCCCTGCAGGTAATGTGGGCTGCAAGGACATTGGTAACGATGTCCCTGCAGCTAGGGCTGGGCGATATTGGCCTAAATCAATATCGCGGTTTATCGCACATGTAGTTGCGGTAACGATAATTGGACGATAAATATGACACGCCCCTTTGCAAGCCACACCCACTTAAGGTTAAAAAAAATGGAACTCACTGAGCAGCAACTCAAGGCAGTGAATTTAGTCTATTATTATTATTATTTGTCCTTATTAGGGGGTCTCAGCAGAGTTATACAGCTACATACACACAGGAGGGGGACAGATCTCTATATATACACACACACACACACACAGGAGGGGGGCAGGTCTCTGTATATACACACAGGAGGGGACAGGTCCCTATATATATATATATATATATATATACACACACACACACACAGGAGGAAGAGGGACAGGCTGCTATATATACACACACAGAGGGGGACAGGTCGCTATATATACACACAGGAGAAAGGGGGACAGGTTGCTATATATACACTATGTACACACAGGATGGGACAGGTCCCCCTTCCTCCTGTGTGTACATAGTATATATATATATATATATATATAGGGACCTGTCCTCCTTCCTCCTGTGTGTATAGGGACCTGTCCCCCTTCCCCCTGTGTGTATAAGGACCTGTCCCCCTTCCCCCTGTGTGTATAGGGACCTGTCCCCCTTCCTCCTGTGTGTATAGGGACCTGTCCCCTTCCTCCTGTGTGACAGCTCTGCTATTCCAGGTACTGACAGCCTGTGTGCACATGGGGAAACCACTTTCTCCTTTAGCCTCTGCCTGTCAGTGATAAGATCTGGAGCAGCAGAGAGGAGTAAGCGGCTCCTCCGTGCAGTAGCTGCCACTAGTCAGACACTGTCTCTTCCTCTGGCCAGTACACAACGGGAGGAGCTACAATGCTGCGGCTGCAGTGTGTTATCTCCTGGAGACCGGTGCCGGCTAGTTACGGGGAGGGCTGTGTGGACGGCAGAAGCAGACAGTAGTAGGTTACCTCCTGAAGGCTGCTGCTGTTACACGGAGGGGGATATCTGTGGCAACGTGACAGTGACTGGGGCATGGGAACCGCTCTGGCTCCAGGTCACTGCTCTGCGCGGCAATTGCCCTGTTTGAATGGATGGCCCGGCAGTGACTGGAGGGGGAGGGGCAAAGCGGTCACCCCAGCAGAAGCTGTCCGGTCTGTGCTGCGCGCGCTGCCCGGGTAGGGGAGAGCAGGACACCCCGAGGCTGCGGGGCTCAGTGTCTGCCTCTTGGGGGGTCCTGAGAGAGATCAGCCAGATCCCTGGACTGTAGTGTCGGAGCTCAGTGATCCCCCTCCTGTCTGGGGCCTGGGATAAGACTCCTCTCTTCCGCTGCAGCCACGTCCTACCTGGCTCTGGCATCCCTGCATCTCTGCACATAAAGCACCCAAAACTGTGAAATACCGCAGATACCATCCTGGCAAAGTTGAGGTCGGTTAACCGACGCCAGAGACGGTATCGGTATTTTCACGGTATACCGCCCAGCCCTACCTGCAGCCCTCGCTCAACGATCATCGGGCCGTGGAATAGGCCCAGTAAACGAGTGGCGATCTAGCAGATTGGCGCTCGTTTACATAGTTGATCGGGCCCTACTAGGCCCGTGGAATAGGACCCTAAGGGACCTTTTATATCACTTAGGAAGCCACTGCAGGTGTTTTGGGATTAATTATTCTAATTTTCTGAAATATCGACTTTTGTTTTTTTCTTGGCTGTAATCCATAATCATTAACTTTAACAGAAATAAACGCTTAAAAAAGTTCACTCTGTATGTAATGACTCTATAGAATATGTGAGGTCACATTCTAAATTAAAATACTGAAAAAAAAATTTGGTTGATATTCTAATTTATTGCAAACCACTGTATATGCAAGATCAAATCTGCTGCGAAACCAGATTGGAGTGCAATGTGCCTCTTTTTTTTGGGATGTGGCACAGTTTTCCAGAGACATGCACCAGATTAGTAAATAAGTAAAAAAAAACCTGCTTAATAAAATCCTTACAGTAGGAAAAAAACTACAACAATAATAAATCTAAAGCTTTGTCATGAGTGATAGCGCATTAAACCACTGGCAACTAAGCAGATGCCAAACCCTTTAAAATCAAGTATAAACCACTTGAAACTTATAATGCAAGAAAAGAGATAACATAATTTTTATTTTCTAGGTTCAATTGAAAATATGATTATTATATTAAAAAAAAACTTAATATGTGTGGTGCCTTGTGACACCTAGTGGAAAACAGTATAATTACAAACATTAAAAAATGACAGCAGTATTTCTGTCTTGTTCCTCCAGTTTTAGCTTGCTGAACACTGCGTGTTACCTCTCCAGTATGCGATGTAAGCCTGAGAACCTTTTTATCAATTTGTACTCAGTAAAAAGAGTTGTAAAAGAAAAAAAATGACAGCGGTATTAAAGATGTAGTCAGGCACACTGACCACTTTTTATTATATGATTTTCTTAAGGTCTTGCAAAGAAAAATAACAGAACAGATGTGCTGTCTTAAGACTTTCATTACTTCCACTCTCTATCTAAAAATGCAACACACATTATTGATCCTACCTTTCTTGTTACATCTGAAATGTCCACAGTAAATCTTCTGAGAGGATAGTCTCCTGCTTAGTGTCATGAAGCTTTTTGTGTATAGTATGTGTCTGACATAAACCCTCCAGACAGCCAGGTGTTTTACAGCTACTACTGAAAAATAATCTCTTTGTTGAGGGTTTACCTTTATTTCGTGAATCCATTCTCTAAAATGACTCAATTTGTTTTATTGCCAGATTGCCCAGATTAGATATTCTTTTAGGAGCGCTTTCTATTTAGTCTACCCAACAAATTATCACTGATCAGTGAGTAGAGTTTGTTCTGTAGAGCATTAGGGAAGGATAAAACAGGGTATTCTTGATCTAGGAGTAAATATGATACCGAGTGTATCAGTCAGGCCCATGAACAACTTTTAAAATGCACATAACAATAATTTGATGGGCCTAAAATAATTATATCTGAAACCTCTGCTTTATCTTCCTTTGAAACACATATTAATGTTTCCTGTAATTACAGTGGCTGGTCACAAGATGGCAGCACTGGACTTTACCTATAACAGACACCTTTCCTGGGCTGTAACAGTAGCTCCCAGAACTGAAAGGCACCAAGAACATTTATAATAGTAAGGCTGAAGAACAAATATAGATCACAAGAAAAAATATATGAAAGCATGACCCAAGCAGGTAAGACTAGAAATTTGCTAATAGATGACAGAAACCTAATGATGATGCAAATAGTTCATGGCATAAACGAAGAATGAAGATTGCAGTCTGGATTTCCCTGAAGTTTCTCCCCTCGATTTATACCTGACAACTGACCCTTACACTGAACAAGACTGACCCTTACTGCCCCTTAAAGCAGCAGGAGACCTCTAGGACCAATAAACAAGACTAAGGCTAAGCAGAACTAATCTAAGGAATAACGCAAGAAGAACAAAACTGGGAGGGACGGCAGCAACGACATGATACAGAAACAAGAACTACCCATGAAAGAAACAAAAACCAACATGACTGACAAGGAACAAATCTTGGCTAGGCAAGTTATTAGCAAAATACAAAGAATACCTTTTAAAAATAGAACATGCACTTGTAATGTGCACTGTATCACTGTAATCACTGTGCACTGTAATCACTGTAATGTGAAACAGAATGTACATGCCATGGATATTTAAAGACAGGCTAACCAGTCAGTAAGGCTAGGTTCACACTGCGTTTTCAGCATCCGTTTAACGCATCAGTTTTTTGCAAAAACGGATTCATTTGTGTGCATACGTTTTTCCATTGACTTCCATTATAAAAAAAAAACGGATCCGTTTTTTTTTGGCCGACCAAAACGGACCAAAAAACGTTGCTGACCCTATTTTTCTGGATGTTAAAAAAAAACGGATCCGTTAAACGGATGCTGAAAACGCAGTGTGAACCTAGCCTAAGCCTTACGCTAATGATCTACTTCTTCACATTAAGTATCAGTAGACATATCCCTAATAGGAAGGAAAAGATGAAGAGCCCTGCTATCTGTAACAGTCCCATCAACTTCCGTAAATAGGCAGTGTATCAAGTAGTTATTTTCCCCACTGTATGTCAGGGCAATATTTAGTTTTTTTTTCTTTTTAAAAACTTAGCAAAGATTTCTAACTTTCTTGTTTCATTATGAGATAATAATGGGTGGACAAACTTCTGTTTTTATTTTAGCACAAGGCCACATAACAAAATGTTAAAAAGGGAAAGGCTAAAGACTTTCCAAATGCATTGTAATCTGTCTCTGGATCTTGCCTTTGTGTTGCTCATTAGATTTGTCGCCTAGTACTTATAGTGTGACCTCCTGGCTTTGACCGACCATTTGTTCCTGATTTTGCCTCTTCTTCTGTTCCACACATGCCTGCTTATCGGTGACTAGTCTGAGGGTGTGGCCTGGGAATCCCATCGGAAAAGCCCATACCACCTTGTGGGGGTGTAGACTGAAGAACCTTTAGATTCCTTACACTCTACACCTCAGTATAGCCAGTAGAAACTAATTGCAATTTAAGGCTATGTTCCCACACAGTGTTTTGCTCAGTATTTTGGTTAGTATTTTGCAACCAAAACCAGGAGTGGATTGAAAACACAGAAATGCTATGTTCACATACTGTTGAAATTGAGTGGATGGCTGCTATTTAATGGTAAATAATAGCCATTATCTTTAAAGCAACAGCCGTTATTTGCCATTAAATGGCGGCCATCCACTCAATTACAACAGTGTGTGAACAGATCCTTTCTGTGTTTTTAATTCACTTCTGCTTTTGGTTTCAAAATACTGAGCGGGAACACAGCCCAAGGATGCATTTCTCCTGTGAGAATTGTAACAAGTAAACATTGTAAACACAGTATTTTGTAATTTGCTCTGCTTTGGCATTAGTTTCCCATTCCATAGACATCCTACAGCTGTAAATGTTTTGGCCAATATATGGACACAAAACAGGTTCAGGGTTAATATGAGTCTTAGAGAACAAGTCTTAATCACCATGGTTCATCACTGTGCCAACTGGTTCACAACAATAAGCCTGATATGTTTGCTTTGCAACTAGGAAATAATCATAATTGAGATGAGATCCTACAGTCTGTTCAAATTATGTCACTTGTTAAATTTTTTGAAAACAATAATAAGGTTGGTATTTTTACAATGGAAACCACATGTTATTGGCGCAACTTTCATGTTTTTCTGCAAACAACTTTGTATTCCACTTCCATGTCCTTTAATGTTACTCTGCTATAAAAAAAATTGTTTCCAAAGAGTACTTTGTAATTTGTAATGTCTTGGCCATCTGTCCAATTTGCAAAGTAATTTCAAAGATAAACTACCAGAAATGTTACATAAAAGGCTCTATACCAGGCATGTCCAAACTTTTTTCGAAGAGTGCCAAATTTGATGAAGTGAACATGTGCGAGGGCCGACCATTTTATATGCTACATGCTATATGCTTTATAACACAGGCAGATAATAGCAAGCTGGATACCTGGGGGGCCGTAAAAGTTCGGAACGCGGGCCGCAAATGGCCCTCCGGACGGACTTTGGACATGCCTGCTCTATACCATACATTAACCCCCTTCAGGACTGGGCTAATTTTGGCCTAGAACCAAGGTCCATTTTGCAAATCTGACCCATCTCAATTAATGTGGCAATAAGTCTGCAATTGTGATTCACAGATTTTTTTTAAGGATGTTATGAGGCATAGAAATTTAGCAGAAAATATGTTTCCATAAAAATTTCCTAAATACATTTTTTAAGGGACCAGTAGTGCATTTGGCAGACCTGTGTGTTAGAAATCCCCATACATCACCCCATTTTAAAAACTGCACTACTCAAAGAATTTGTAACATTTGTTAACCCCTTAGTAAGAGGAGGTGAAATTTAAAGGGAACCAATCAGCCCAATCAAGCTGATGTGGTTCCCTGAACTGCTGTATACAGCTCCTGCAGCAGCCGCGGGAAGAAGTCATCTTGGCAGCTCCCCGCCCATATCTAGTCACTGCGCTCTGCCTGTCAGCGCACTCCGAGAGGAAGAATGACAGGCAGAGAGGTCCTTTACTGGCCTCTCTGCCTGTCAATCATCCCTCCAAGTGCGCTGACAGGCAGAGCGCAATGACTAGATACAGGTGGGGAGCCGCCCAGATGACTACTTCCTCGCCGCTGCCTGTCACGCACCCGGGGGATTAAAATCCTTTTTTTAGGGTATACAGCTACTGCTGCAGCCGCGCCTGCTGCAGGTGCTGTATACAGCAGTTCAGGGATTGGGCAGATTGGTTCCCTTTAAACAGTTAAATTATTATGAAAATGTTCAATTGTAATCTATTTTTTCTGAAACACAGCTAACTAAATAATTCTACTCAATATATATCTGGCCCTAGTGCACTTCTTGAAACACACAGGCCTCAGAAGGCTTTTTATTTGTTACAGTGTTTTTCTGGCACCATATTGGGTTTGCAAAAGAATAGGGACAAGTACTGCAAGAAATGCACCTGCACCTAGACAGCAGTCAGGCACTTTTTGGGTGATGTGAACTACAAATTACTCGGAACAAGGTGGTCACTGGCAGAAGGAGGCACCAATCACAGACACCAGGAACAGGGGGACAGTGACTAAGGGCCCTATTCCACCGGACGATTATCGTTCGCATAATCGTTAACGATTAACAATCTCAAATGACCGCTATTGCGAAAGACCTGAAAACGTTCACTCATTTCTATGGAACGATAATCGTTACTTATGATCATATTTGCAATAGTTTTTTCTTCACTATTTCTTTGCTATTGCGTTCGTATCTACTGCGAACGACCGAACGACGTCTTATTCAATGCGAACGAGCAACAATAAAAATAGGTCCAGGTCTTATAAAGCGATCAACGATTTCTCGTTCGGTCGTTAATCTTTAACTGCACTTCAACCGAACGATTATCGTTTAGATTCGAACGATTTAACGATAATCTGAACTATAATCGTCCGGTGGAATAGGGCCCTAAGGGAGGCATATTTTATGGCAAATAGAAAAAATTAATTAAGGACACTACCTGGGAAGGGGAACCAGGAGAGATATTGGAGAAGACTGGAGATGATTGCATCAGGAGAACAGCAGGGGACCAGCACACTGCAGGAGATCACACCTGCACTGAAGACAGTAGAAGGACACTCAACAGGACAACAACAGGGGACTTTTAGGCAACCTAGTCCCCAGATCGCTCAGGAGAGACATTAGAGGACGGAGGCAACAATAAGTGGTGGCAAAAATCACTGCAAACTCAGAGACAGTCACCTGACAGGAGGGACAGTCACTAAGGGAAATGACAAATCCGAGGGGGAAGATCACTGCTTATTTTTTAATCTTTCCTCTCTCTCACAGGAACAACTGGCTCATATTGCTGAATAGCAGAAATGACAATCACAGCACTATCACCATGTACAGAGCGCAGTGATGGATCATGTTACAGACATTGCTGTACATCCATGAGTATTAACTCACTCAAAAAAATGGATGTACAGTTACATCTGTCTGTCAAGAGGTTAAAAAATATTTTTACAGATCTCCTAATCCTCCATTTCGAACGGCTCCTGAGCTGGAAGTGTGTACATGAAGTCATAGAGGTAGAGCAGCCTAAAGATACCCATAGAACTTTGTCAGCTGTCAGTTGAAGGATTCTTCGGCAAACAGCTATCTCTGCCATTCATTGAATACTGTTGTGCTCAAAAGTTTACATACCCTTGCAGAATTTTTGCTTTCTTTTTTTTCTTTCTTTCTAGAGAATATGAGTGATAAGACAAAAAATTTTTTTACACTCATGGTTAGTGGTTGGGTGAATCCATTTATTCTGTTTTCTCTTTTAAAATCATAATGACAACCAAAAACATCCAAATGAGCCTGATTAAAAGTTTACATACCCCAGTTCTTAAAGGAGAAGTCCGGCCAGAACTATTTTTTAATATGTTATTACTTACGGAAAGTTAGACAAATTTCTAATGTACATTAATTATGGGAAATGCACATAAGGACACTTGCTCCCCAAAGTATTCCATAAATGTATTCAATCAAAAACACTGTATACTGTATTACATGTACATACTGTACACATCCATTGTAATTTTAATGGAGTGTCCAGCAGGGGCGCACTATATATAGAAGTCAATGGTACTCATTGACTTCTATATATATAGTGCGCCCCTGCAGGCGATCCATTGTAATTACACCCCCGGTTCGTGACGTCATCTCTTTTTAGAGAATCTGAAGTCTCCCTGATCTACTAAATAATGGGAAATAGCCATATATGTGCATTTCCCATAATTAATGTACATTAGAAATTTGTCTAACTTTCCGTAAGTAATAACATATTAAAAAATAGTTTTGGCCGGAGTTGTCCTTTAATACCGTGTATTGGCCCTTCAACATCAATGACAGCTTGAAGTCTTTTGTGGTAGTTGTGGATGCGGTTCTTTATTTTCACAGATGATAAAGCTGCCCATTCTTGACAAAAAGCCTCCAGATTTCCCCAAAGTGGCTCAATGAGCCTGAGGTCAGGGGAATAAGTGACCACTCCTGAACCTTCACTTTGTTCTGCTGTAGCCAATGACAGGTCAACTTGGCCTTGTGTTTTAGATCGTTGTCATGTTGAAACATCCAAGTACATCCCATGCTTTCTTGCATACACGGCGTGTTTGAGATCTTCCCAGTGGCTCAATAATATTGAGGTCAGGAGACTCTACCACTCTAACCTTCACTTTCTTATGATATACAGGGAATTGATTATGCCAGTCATCAGTGTTCAAACTGTGATTAACAAATAGAGAATCTGGGACTCTTTAAAAACCAAACCTCAGTCGGGTCGACCCAAAAAAATTTCAGCCACACCTGCCAGAAAAAATGTTCAGGATGCAAAGAAAAACCCACAAATAACATCAGTTGAAATACAGGAGGCACTTGAAGAACAATGGGCTGCATGGTCGAGTCACCAGAAGAAAGCCATTACTGCGCGTATGCCACAAAGTATTCTGCCTCCAATTCGTCAAACAGCACAGAGACAAGACTGAAAACTTCTGGAACAAGGTCATTTGGATTGATGAGACCAAAATCAAACTTTTTGGGCTCAATAAAGCCTATGGTGAAAGGAACACCATTCCTACTGTAAAACATGGGAGTAGATCACTGATGTTTTGTGGATGTGTGAACTCTAAAGGCACAGGAAACTTGGTCAAAGTTGAAGCAAACATGAATGAAGCACGTTATCAGCAAATACTGAAGGCAAATTTGCACTCATCAGCTGTGCATGGGATGTACTTGGACGTTTCAACATGACAACGTTCTAAAACACAAGGCCAACTTGACCTGTCATTGGCTACAGCAGAACAAAGTGAAGGATCAGGAGTGGTCCCCTCATTCTCCTGACCTTGAGCCACTCTGGGGAAATCTCAAGGGCACAGTTCATGCAAGACAGCCCAGGAATTTACAGGAACTTGAGGCTTTTTGACAAGAATAATGGGTAGCTTTAACATCTGAAAAAATAAAGAGCCTCATCCACAACTACCATAAAAGACTTTAACCGCTTAAAAACGTCAGGCGTACATGTACGCCCCCGCCGCCTGGGACTTAGCGCATCAGGGCATACATGTACACCCTGCTGGGGGGCGCGCTCTGAAGCTAGCTCAGGAGCTCAGCTCGCTTCAGAACAGGTGAGAACCAGCTGCTATCAGCAGCTGGGCCCTCAACGTCAATGGCAGCCCGCCATTAACCCCCTAAATGCTGCGATCATGCCGCATCTTTTAAGTGTAAGTGACAGCCCCAACGCTGGCAATGTGGTGAAGTCATTGTGCGCATCCTCAGAAGGGCGCCTCCTGCAGCCTTTGGAGACGCAGGAAGAGTGTGTCCAAGCTAAGGGGGCAATCATGAACAACTACAGTAGGGGTGAGGTCGATAATCATCCCGTGGAATAGAGGGCAACGATCAGCTGACATCGTTCATGTCGGCTGATCGTTGCAGTCGTTTGTTTTTCAATATGTTTAAAAACAAGCGACTGATATAGCAGCGATCTGCTGCTGTCGCTCCGTGGAATAGGAGCAGTGGCAGCAGATGGCCACTATCCTTTATGGGCTGCGTGTAATAGCTAATAGCGCTCGTTTGCTCCTCATAGTTGCAACGTGGAATAGGGGCTTAAGACACTATTGGGGAGGGCTGGCTTCTACATAAGAGACTATTGGGGAGGGCTGGCTTCTACACAAGAGACTATTGGGGAGGGCTGGCTACTATACAAAACACTATTGGGAGGGCTGGCTACTTCATAAAAGACTTTTGTGGGCTAGCCACTATATAAGACACTATTGGGAGGACTGGCTACTATATAAGACACTATTGGGAGGACTGACTACTATATAAGACACTATTGGGAGGGCTGGCTACTATATAAGACACTATTGGGAGGGCTGGCTACTTCATAAAAGACTATTTTGTGGGCTAGCCACTATATAAGACACTATTGGGAGGACTGGCTATTATATAAGACACTATTGGGAGGACTGACTACTATATAATACACTATTGGGAGGGCTAGCTACTATGTAAGACACTATTGGGAGGACTGGCTACTATATAAGACACTATTGGGAGGACTGGCTACTATATAAGACACTATTGGGAGGACTGACTACTATATAATACACTATTGGGAGGGCTAGCTACTATGTAAGACACTATTGGGAGGACTGGCTACTATATAAGACACTATTGGAAGGACAGGCTACTATATAAGACACTATAGGGAGGGCTGGCTACTATATTGGGCACTTAGGGGGGCTGGCTACTATATAAGACACTATTGGGAGGGCTGGCTACTATATTGGGCACTTAGGAGGACTGGCTACTATATAAAACACTATTGGGGGCTGGTTACTATATGGGACACTATCGGGAGGGCTGGCTACTATGTAGGTCTCTAATAGTAGGACTGGCTAGTATGTGGGGCACTATTTGGGGTGGCTACTACATGGGGCACAATTATGGGATTACCTACTGCTTGAGGGATATAATGGGTAACTTTCATGTAGGGAAAATTACTTTAGGATAGGCAAGGCCAGGAACGCTGCACACTGCTCTAACAGTGCCAGAAATGCTGCATGCAATCTTCATTAAATATCATGGTTGGCCTGCGACTTTGTCCAATTTTTAAGATCACAGATTACACTGATCCCTGCTATGCTATGGCATAGCAGAGATCAGTGTATTAAATCTAATGTATTGATGTAAAAGTCCCCTAAGGGGACTTAAAAAGTTATACATATAGCATACCATAGCATGGGTAATCATCCGATCTATTAAAATAAAACTATTCCCGCACGGCGAACAGCGTAAACAAAAAGTGGTAAAAAAAGTAGGGATTGCTTTTTTTAATGACGCCCCATACGCAAAAAATGACGCCCCATACGCCCCCGTAGGTGAAAAAGTAAAAGCGCTATAAGAGTCACAATAGGGCCATTTTAAATATACCTATTTACCTAATAGTAAAACGTTAGCAAAGCTATGTAAATATGCTTATCACTGTATTCAGTTTGACCTATAGAATAAAGAAAAAATGCCAGTTTTACTGTAAAGTGTATTACGTAAACATGGACAACCCCCTCCCAAAAAAAATAAAAATTGCGGAATTGCATTTTTTAACCCAAATTCACCCCATAAATGATATATTGGGGGTTCCGCGCTGTGGAGATAGGTCCGGCGTCCATTGAGAATGGATGGAGCCGGACTCATCTCTGCAGCGTGCGCACGGCTCCATTCATTCTCTATGGACGCCGGACCTATCTCCACAGCGCGCACGCTGGCTTCTGACCAGGATATTTCCGTCCCGGGAGCGGCTCCGGGAGCAGGATGAGGTCAGTATAAGGGGATCTAGCTTGGGGTCGGGAGCCTGTCACCCCGGCACGGGGGGTGACAGGTCTCCTTTAACTATCGATGGTCTGTGTAGTTTGAGTAAATATATATACGTTCCTGCCGTGGAAGAATTTTAATGTGTGCGGCACTGCTTTAGTGTGAACAGCGCCACACACATTGAAGCGGAAGAAGTCACTGCAATTATAGACAGTAGCAATCATTCTTCTGTCAGCCATTAACCACTTAAACGCTGCGATCTATAGAAATCATGGCATTTCAGGGTGTCAGTGATGGGTGCCGTACCTGTCACTAGCCAACTGGAATCCCTGCAGTTTAGCCAATCACTGGTGCTGTGCTGTCCCGTCTCAGACAGTGATTGGCTAAACTGAGCGTGCTGTCAATGCAGAGATGGGTCTGGAAGTGTCCATGTGGTCAGCAGTGGATTTCAGAAACAATACAGAAGGATACCAGGGAACGCGGACAGGTAGGCTTTATTATTTTCTATTGTACAAGTTAATCCGTCTGCATCTCTTGTCACCCGTCCCCCCACCTTACCCTTTTACCTCAAATGATTCTCTAACCTATGTTTGTGGTGTCACTGTCTGAAAATTCCTTCCATTTTAAATTTGGTTATAGATTGTGTAGATCCATACACACACATTTTTGACACGACAGACAAGCTTGTACGAAATAATTGAGAGAAGTTTATGCTTTTTTTCACAGTTCAGTTATTTAGTAAAAAGACAGGCATGTGAGATGCCAGTCTTAGGGCCTATTACATGCCCCAATGACTTTTTGTAAGCGAGCGCTGATCTCCTAGATTGACGCTTGTTTACTTAGCCCATACACTGCCCGATAATCAGGCAGGATGGGCTACTCAGACATTGTTAGTAATGTCCGTGCAGCCCTTGTAAAAAAATTAACTCCTTCATACCCATCCAATCCTGCGGCCGAAGCTAGGAAGACGTCAGGTAGCATACACATTTTTTTTTTTTACACACCAGCCGTCTGCCACGCATTGTTATTACATGTATTGATGCACACCCGATGCCTGATGATTTTACGTCTGGACCTAAATAAACGATCAGCTGATCTTTTCATCAGCTGATCGTTGTCTCTATTACACGGAGCGATAGTCGAGCGATAGCCGATTATAACTCTCTCTAATAGGGCTCTTAGTAAATCTTCCTAATATGTAGGCAGCACAGAAGCAAATGAAACAGCCCTTCCTTTAGCAGCTTATTGCCTGTCTGTATCTGACTGAGAGTGTGACATGTATTACTTATTATTAAGAGAAGATATCAAAACATAACATATACAGAAAGCCTCTCTGTGAGAGCCTCATGTATCCCTTTATTCGCAGTGAATGCTATAAAAATAAATGTATTAAACATTTTATGCAAAAACTTTATTAAAAACGTTTCTGAATTTACAGAACTCAAATAACAGGACGCACTGGGGAACAAAAAGGGCCGTGCAGTTTGTGAGTTTAACAGAAACCAAGGTATGAAATGAATTGACCTGTTTACACATTTATAGGTAAAAACACGGATATTATACAATAAACTGACTCCTAGGATGACACTGTAAACAGTTAAATTATAAAGGACTTCTGATCAAAACACTTCCATTATTTAAAAAAAAGTATATAAAAAAGTGATAGAACATAAATTACATTTAAATGACTGTACATGATTTATTATGCAAAAAGCAAGAACCAAAACAGCACCCTAAACAATGCTGCCGCCTTCTACTTTCACACTTATGTTCCTTTTTGGCTTGAAAGGGAGCTAATTTCATTGTAGTTGGCTTCAAAGCGCCTACTTTTTTATAGGTGTTTTAGCAGTATCTGATATCTGTTTTCAAGTCTAGTTAAACGCCAAACTAAAACGGAAAAATAAAACTCAAATAGATCCTCAGTCTTGATAAATCTAGAAAAAAAATGTCAAGTTAGTGCAGTGTACACTGTTTCAATGTTTGGCTCCTTACTAACGTATAGAGAAGGTGAATTAATAAGTGGTGTAAATTAACCAAGAGAAATATAATTTCTGAAATGTACAGCTCTGGGATACACACAACCCATCTGTTAGATTTCACAACCCTGTAGGAAATTATCATTGGTGTGGCTCACATGTGCAAGAAAATCCTGGGAAAGGTCTCATCATTAAAAGAAAAGGCTTTTGTGGCAAGTCCATTATTGGTTCTCTCCTCTGTTCCCTAAAATTGGCATAGGCACTTTTCACTAAAGTTACAGTCACAGTCTGTATTACACATGTCTCTGGTACTCAGCCGTACGTTGCACAGCAACAGTACATTACAGTTCCTTTTATAATAGTGTTGCTTTCCAAAATCCTGTGTGTTCTTTTTGTCAACACTAAGATAACTAAACAAACCTTTATGTCTCTAGCTTGGAATATAGGCACCATGTGATTAATCTCAGTCTATTGTACTATTCAAGTCTTGAAGAAATGTTCCTTTACGTGAAAAGGAGTATTTAAGCTTCTGACTGAATATCTGTTTCATCTAATGGAGATGTATCATTATCACCTAGTAATTCCGTCTCGGGTACCGAGCCTTCTTCCTCCTCTTGAACAGGATTTTGCGACACGTCCTCTCCTGTTACATGTGCTTCGTCACTTCCATCTGCAAGAAGGGCAACTCTGTCGGCCATGGAATTATTTGATGGGGCAGTTGTTACATACCCTGTGCTGGTGGAGCCGCTCCCGCTATGATGAGATCCAGGTTTTGGGATGATCTGTGGAGGCATTTGCTGGGGAGCCATTTGCATTGGTATTTGAACTGGATAAAAATAAGCTGCCATCTGCTGATATCCATTGACAGGAATGTAGAGCTGTGGAGGTGGCACCATAGGCCTTATCTGTCCCTTCATTGGTAAAAACTGTGGCTGTGGAAATGGCCGTCCTTTGGGCTTCAGGTCAACATATCTAGTATTGCTGACATTACTAACCGGGCTTGTACTAAGTGAACTTGTCTGTGTGGTATTACTTGCACCAGATGTTTGTGCAGAACTGTTGTAGTTAGACATATTTTCCCATGTTCTTAGCCTGGTGTGAATGTCTTTAAATCTAGGTCTTCTTGCCGGAAACTCATTCCAGCACTCAAGCATGAGGGTATAAATCCAGGCTGGGCAGTCATCGGGGCACAGCAGCAGCTGACGATTCCTTATCATTTCAATCACATCTTGATTGGAATAGCCACAATACGGTTGTAGACCATAGCTGAAGATTTCCCACAGCACTACTCCATAGGACCAAATATCAGAATCAATGGTACACTTGCCATATGCCACCGCTTCTGGAGACATCCATCTTATAGGAAGAAGTGAATTCCCAGCTAATTTATAGTAATCTGCAGCATACACTTCTCGGAAGAGACCAAGATCAGAAATTTTTACTGACAGTTTATCAAACACTAAGATATTTCTGGCAGCCAGATCTTTGTGCACAACATGATGACTTGAGAGATATTCCATCCCTGCAGCTATCTGAGTTACAATGTGGAGAAAATCTGCTGGTTCTAAAGTGGATTTCACAGTCTTGTCGTCATCTGTGCTGCCTACATCAGAGTGTGGCGATCTCATGACAAGGAACTCATGCAAGTCACTGAGTGGGGAATAGCTAAAGATCATGCTCATGGGTTGCTCTTTGGTTACAGTACCAAGAAGGCAAACAACATTTGGGTGTTGTAGCCTTGACCTCATCATAGCTTCATGTTTAAACTCCTCTCGAAGAGCCACTTCAACCTTGTCTTTTAATGTCTTTATAGCCACAGTCTGTGTCTGTTCTCCAGGAGCGGTTCCAAAGAGATGTCCCTTGTATACTTTTCCAAAACGATCCTCTCCCAATTCTTCCATAAACCGTACAGTGGACAGGTTTATCTCTTTTACTTTAACCTAAGGAACAACAACAAATATTTCTTAGGAATCTGAAGTAATATGCTTACACATAGGACCTATGATAATTATATTAATCAATGATGTACAGTCACGGATGTGACGTTCGTAAAAACAATGGATCCCATAGACTTTTATTGGTAATCAGTACCGCAATCACAATCCGCACTAGGACATGTCCTTTTTTTTACGGAGTGGATTACGGATCAGAATTAAAATGGACTGTGTGAATAGCCCAATAGAAATCAATATGCACTAAGTTGAACTGTGATTACAGATCCGCAATTACGGACAATTTTACTGAATGTGTGAATAAGGCCTTAGGCTTTAGATAATTCTGCAGGAAAGGAATGAGCTGTATTCCTGTACTGGATAGTAAAATGGAATGTTTCATTTACTCCTCTTCAGCCCATATGAGAATGTAAAACAAAACATGCAAGCCTACCTGTTGCTTGTGCTGGTTCATAAGGGGCATCTCCATATCTTGGCTAGGTGATGCCATCAGCTGACGTCTCTGGGGGGTAGCAGCTGATGCTTTCTGTTTGTTTCTACACATGCAAACTAAGAAGAAGAGGCAAGCAATGACCAATGGAATCGCTATGCTGGGGACCAAGATATAAAGGATTTCCATCTTAGTGTTTTCTCTGGTACCTACAGACAAAAAAATAATAAAGACCATAATTTAATATGCATTTCTGGTTCATCTTTTTATTGACATAACACTGAATTTTAAGTACTAGAAACATAGATGGCTGTCGGCAGAAAAAGACCTGTTCACTATTTTTTTTGTCTTTACAGAAAAAGACTCTGTGGACTCTATGAATATATAACTGATCAAAACAGAGCTTAATACTATGTGGAATTATTTTTCTGAACAATACATGGTTGCTCCCATTTACACTCTTCTTGTGTACATACGGAAAATGTACACTTCAAATGTAGTGTGAGTGTAGCCAAAAGAAATCATGTCAGCAGGCAGGCCTAAAAAAAAGAAGTAACTATCCTAGCCAAATGTACATTGTTTAGACAGGGACATGTTATGGTGAGATACATACGGCAAGCAGGCACATCACACAGCTCAACGCGCACGTTCTTGTTGAGGGTGAAGCACCAGGGACCTTCCATCTGGCCACCAGGATTGCGGCAGTATGCATGCCCTCCGCCAATTTCTGGATATTCAGCAGGTGACAGCTGGTGGGTGTGTGGAAACTGGTTACTCCATGGCTGGCACTGGTGTCCGGACTTGGTGACACTGACTGACCCACGATAATCAGTCCCAGTACCATTGTAACATTGCTGATCTGTAGAAGGAACACAAAGAATGTACATGTAAAAGATAAACACAATACACTAGTTTGTTGTACTTTGGATCTTTGTTATTGAGACAGTATACAGGCAATAAGAACCCCACTCTGCTGTGGGGTGTATAGGATTAAAAATAGTTACTAGTTGTTTGGCAAACCAAATGTTTTCTACTCATTTTTTATTTCACATTGGGCTTTTTCATAGACATGTGGCTGGAAATCTTTTTTTTCAGTAACATAACACAACTATCATTGTGTCTACCCAACACAGCTAACAGGATGGGAAGCAGTTGGCTCCTGAGGGAGCTGAGCTGCAGTTACGCGTCGCCACCACTACAAAGTGAATGGAGCCAACTGCTTCCGCCCCCGTTCAATGTGTGGTGCGTGCGCTGAACAGCTAATCAGCATGGGTGTCGTGCGTTGGAACCCTGCTAATCTGAATAATGGGCTATCCTATGGATATTTTTTTTTCTTTTTTGACTGGAAAACCCCCTTTACATTTATTTGGTTTCATAATATGTATAGATAGTGATTTATTTTACAGTTTTCTACTGTATTTATGTGAATAATCTGCCTGGCCTGGTCTGCCTTATGTAACAAGACATTTTGTATACTTACACTTAATGTCAACTACATCCTTCTGCTCTGTATAAAGAATGGCAAAACTACAAAACAATCCCTGTATGGGACCCCTGGTAGGCATTGGGTGATACTTTGAACTAGCAAGTTTTATTCTGTCATTTGTATCTAGTTTTAGCCCTGGATTCTGTACTAACCCACACATCTGGTGTGAATGTCACGGCATTTACACGCACTAAACATGAGGGCTAACCACAGAACAAAAATAGACAATCTTATACATCAGCCGAGCTGTCTTTGAAGGCTGTTTACAAACAAGATGCAGACATGTGTCTCTTGCTGTATTATCTCATACTAATCAGGGAAAATATTCCTAGGTGGGCCTCACTCACAGGCCCAAAGCCTGCCGGGAGAGGAGGGCACATTCACGGACACCTATGACCTTTCTCCAAGACACAACACCAACAAAAAAGGCAGATGGAAACCAGGCTGCAGAACTCTACTAGTCTTAAGATGGGTTACTTCCTAATCAAAGAAAGATGTCTGACAGCCACACACGCTGAGTTGCAAACTTACATCTGTTCATTCTCTCCATTGGGATTCCAATCCTCATGCAGTTTGCAGCCTCGGGGCTCTCAGGCAGAGGAAGCTCCTCGCAGTTTGGGAGGTGAAGCTGCATCAGTATGGCAGGATTTGAACGGGCAATGTTATATTCCTCATGGCACAGGTCATTTTCCAGTACTTCACACTCATCTCTACACAGCTCTCTAGGTTTCGGAGTGCGGGAGCGGTCATCGCACAATGGAAACACAAAATGACAAAAGGATGGGATTGCAAACAGGGAACACTGGTCCGAGAGGTGGGTTGATGTTCCAATCATAGTGAATGCAGCTAAAAAGGAACATAAAAATAATTCATATCAACTTGAAGAAGAACAAAAAAAATAGCACTAATAACATTCATTTCAGCGCACATCCAAAGTCCTATGGTACATGTTGGTATATGGATTCTTATATTAGGAGTAGAATCTCAGGTTTTGTTAACTGTCGTACAGAGATCTATGTGAAGTAACAATAGCATTTTAAAAAGCAATTACTGGTGTCCACTTGTGCTGAGCTGTGAACAGTTACTATGGGCAAATGGTACCTTAGCTTTACATGGATCTTAGTTTGTATACAAAGCACACGTGTCAGAATAAGTGATATTTCAACAAAATGACCACGCACTATAATGCTCATGAGCACCCTCCACACTCCCGAACTCCACCAGTCCGGTCAAGCAATCCAATATATACAATAAATGTGAAGGAATGATTCGACCGTTGCGAGACATTTTTCTGAAAATCGACATAATATCTGTGATTTACGATGGCAAATAGTGGAGCAGGTTGAGCTGTGTGCAGACAGAGAGGAGAACCGCAAGAGGTTACTCCGTTGTGAGACGTAATGGATTTCCAAATTAGAAACACTGAGTCCTAATGGACTCAACGAAGTGTGCAGTTTTAGTGCATTTTTGTAAGCATCAAGCACGTATAGTTATTACCTTCTGTTTCACCCAATTATCATGCGTATTATAATGAATTTGTAGCATTGTGTTAAATTGTATGTCATACTGCTGATGAGTTATATTTACAGGGTTAAATGCTGATTCGTTATAATCCCGCCCTGTCTCTTACGTCCTCGCGCATGAGGAAGGAGGAGTCTGTATCCTCCGAAACGTCCGTGAGGAGGACGTACTTGGGCATCTGGATGTGAGAGTCACATCAGCTGTGAGCATGTAACTTTTTGGTATGCTGCATCTATCTACATAAGAAAATAAAAAAAGATTTCTGAAGTCATATCGACTCTGTGAGTATAGTGCTCCACACAGTTGGAGTATATTGGGTTTCATTACCCGAAGATTGCGGCTACGTGGTGAGCGAATCACTTTCCTTCACATTTATTGTATATATTAGAATAAGTGATATTTAAATTATTCTGAGTGTATGCCGGAAAAAGCCCTAGCAAAACATGGCTAATCTTCATCCAAACATGCAGTTTAAGGCCATGTTCACAAAACATATATTTTCGTAAAAGTATGTCTGTTGTTGCCGATTGCAATAACAGCCATGATTAATACGAAAATATATGTTACCTGGCCTCTATGGAATCCCGGCCAGAGTGTATACACATAGTATACGCTCCAGCTGGGATCTCTTGCGACGCCGTAGAAAACTGACAAGCTCCAGCTGCTCGCTCCATAGTGTGCATTGGGGAGTTCTGATGCGGGCGCCCACGGATGCGCCCGCATCAGAACTCTGTGGCTCTAAAGATTATCCGGCCGGTGTGTGTGAACATAGCCTAAAGTGTTAAAATACACTGTAAAATCCAGGGCTGCCCCTGAGTTTCTGCAGTGTATTTTGTGGCCTATTTTGTTCTGTGTGGACAAACCTAAGGCTGGGTTCAAACAAGCATAATACAGCATCAATCTACAGCTGCTGGCACATGCAACCTAATGTACTGTAATGGACTGCAACATATTTTCATGGTTAAAATGTGAAAGTGAAAGTGAAAAACTGTCACCCGAGACTGAAAATCCACTTTTTATATATTCTTAACATAAGAGGGCGCCAAACTTTGTGTTAAAATATTTGTTGTGAAAAAGATAGTAAGGACACAAAACTGTCTTTATAGACTTCCACACAAATAAATGTATATTTATGTTGTTACAGAAAAGGAAATTTATGTATTAAAAAAATAGATATGCCTAGGGTTCAGTGACACCTACCAGTGATTCGGTTTTCAATCTCCCCCTGCATCTGGAGGGAATCCACATAAATGCTTCTGTTTCCAATGAACCTGGCACAAGCAAAGCCCCTATAGGGCTGACAAAATCCATCTTCCTGGTAGTCATATCTGGAGGGGGAGAGTAAACATATCACAGTTTAGATGTCAGACCGCTATAACAACTCCCAGGAAATATGAATGCATTCACACAACCATACAATGAAGCCTACTAACTACACAATAAAGGAAGACCATTTGAATATATATATATATATATATTGTATATATATATATATATATATATGTTATTTGATATTGCTGTTCGCACATTCACTAATTGTGAATTTCCTGACACAAGTGACATGTAAACTACCCATAAACACTACAGAAGCCCACGAACATTAGCAGTAGTTTGCCTACAATATAAAGAATAAGGGGCATGCGGGCCAGCAATCAGTCAACGACCACTAGTAGGTTGATTCAATCTATTAATGTGCGCTGTGTCCAGTGAAGTATACAGCAATTATCTGCTGAAGAATTACCTAAAGCCCCTATTTCATGAAGCGACTATGAGGAGCAAACGAGAGCTATTAGCGCCCGTTTGCTCTTCGTTCCCCGCTCGCTGCCGCCGCTCTTATACGCGGCAGCAGCGAGCAGGTGAGTGCGGGGGGGGGCTGCCCGGGTGCTCGCTTGATTGTCCGGGCAGCCCATAGAGATAGTGGCGGTCTTCTGCCATCACTCCTATTCCACGGAGCGACGGCAGCAGATCGCTGCTATCACAGTCGTTTGGTTTTCAACATGCTTGAAAGACAGACGACGCAACGATCAGCCGACATGAACGATGTCGGCTGATCGTTGCCTTCTATTCCACGGGAATATTGGATGAATATGGCCGATATTCGTTCTGTGGAATAGGGCCTGCGTTTACCCGAAGCGATAATTCGCCCAATCAATCGTCTAACGATTTTGAAGCAACGATTTAGTTTTTATAGCGATCAGGGTTTAAACAAATAAATTGTTGTGGCTGGGATTCCATTAAAAGAACATGTGGCGTGTTCACCCTTACAAAGTACGGCCGTTGTTGCCTATGGCAACAAGGACCGTACTTTTACGTAGTGTGAACATAGCCTAAGACTGCATGAGAAGAACCCCCAACACATCAGTCTGGTGTAAAATCACCTTCTTTATTTCTATACATCCACAGGCAGGTACATCAGCAATAAAGTGCAAAGTGACTGCTACTTGTAAGACTGCATTCACACCACGTTTTCTGGCTCCTGCCAGCAGGGCCGGCCTTAGGGTAAATGGCGCCCTGTGCGAACCTTTTTTTCGGCGCCCCCCCCAAACACACACACCTTTAAAGGTAACATAAAGCTCCTTCAGCCTCCAAGCCCTCCAGACAACACCCATGACCCGACCATACACACAACTACCCCCAGCCATTCACACAACTACCCCCGCCAAACACACAACTACCTTACCCCTCAGCCATAAACACAACTACCCTACCCCCCCGGCCATACATGCAACTACCCCTCCACCATTCACACATCTACAACAACCAACCCCCCTGGCCATACACACAATTACCCCCAGATCCATTCACCAAACTACCCCCCAGCCATACACACAACTACCCCCAGATCCATTCACCAAACTACCCCCCAGCCATACACACAACTACCCCCAGATCCATTCACCAAACTACCCCCCAGCCATACACACAACTACCACCCCCAGCCCTCTACACAACTACCACACCCAGCTCCCCAAACTCAGACACTCAGACAGACACACACACACACACGACAGAGCTATGTACACACACAGACACATGACAGAGCTATGTACACACACACAGACACATGACAGAGCTATGTACACACACACAGACACATGACAGAGCTATGTACACACACACAGACACATGACAGAGCTATGTACACACACACACACACAGACACATGACAGAGCTATGTACACACACACAGACACATGACAGAGCTATGTACACACACACAGACACACGACAGAGCTATGTACACAAACTCAGACAGACACATGACAGAGCTATGTACACACACACACATGACAGAGCTATGTACACACACACATGACAGAGCTATGTACACACTAGGGCTCCTCATCACACACTATGGCAGCCTCCAGTGTATACAGGGCTCCTCATCACACACTACGGCAGCCTCCTCAGTGTATACAGGGCTCCTCGTCACACACTATGGCTGCCCCCTCAGTGTATACAGGGCTCCTCATCACACACTACGGCAGCCTCCTCAGTGTATACAGGGCTCCTCGTCACACACTATGGCTGCCCCCTCAGTGTATACAGGACTCCTCATCACACACTATGGCTGCCCCCTCAGTGTATACAGGGCTCCTCATCATACACTATGGCAGCCTCCTCAGTGTATACAGGGCTCCTCATCACACACTATGGCAGCCTCCAGTGTATACAGGGCTCCTCATCACACACTACGGCAGCCTCCTCAGTGTATACAGGGCTCCTCATCATACACTATGGCAGCCTCCTTAGTATATACAGGGCTCCTCATCACACACTATGGCTGCCCCCTCAGTGTATACAGGGCTCCTCATCACACACTATGGCTGCCCCCTCAGTGTATACAGGGCTCCTCATCACACACTATGGCAGCCTCCAGTGTATACAGGGCTCCTCATCACACACTATGGCAGCCTCCAGTGTATACAGGGCTCCTCATCACACACTATGACAGCCTCCTCAGTGTATACAGGGCTCCTCATCACACACTATAGCAGCCTCCAGTGTATACAGGGCTCCTCATCACACACTATGGCTGCCTCCTCAGTGTACACAGGGCTCCTCATCACACACTATGGCTGCCTCCTCAGTGTATACAGGGCTCCTCATCACACACTACGGCAGCCTCCTCAGTGTATACAGGGCTCCTCATCACACACTATGGCAGCCTCCTTAGTGTATACAGGGCTCCTCATCACACACTATGGCTGCCTCCTCAGTGTATACAGGGCTCCTCATCACACACTACGGCAGCCTCCTCAGTGTATACAGGGCTCCTCATCACACACTATGGCTGCCCCCTCAGTGTATACAGGGCTCCTCATCACACACTATGGCTGCCCCCTCAGTGTATACAGGGCTCCTCATCACACACTATGGCAGCCTCCAGTGTATACAGGGCTCCTCATCACACACTACGGCAGCCTCCTCAGTGTATACAGGGCTCCTCATCACACACTATGGCTGCCCCCTCAGTGTATACAGGGCTCCTCATTACACACTATGGCAGCCTCCTCAGTGTATACAGGGCTCCTCATCACACACTATGGCTGCCCCCTCAGTGCATACATGCCAGTGTGTGGTGTGTACAGCTGCAGTCATTCTTTATGTACAGGAAGCACATCGGTCACCTTTCCCCCCAGCTAAGAGCAGCATTCCCGGGTGACAGCCCTTCTCCTCTCCTCAGTGCTGGTGATTGTGTTCTGTACCAGCGGCACAACAGCTCTCACCTGCCTGTTCCCGGGAGGGCCGTGTCTCCTGCAGCACTTCCTGTGTGTCTCCTGCAGCACTTCCTGTGTGTCTGCCCTCCCCCGTGCAGCTGCTGTCTCTCCCACCTTCTGTCTGTGCCTCCTCCTCGGTCCCAGTTCTCCCTCTCTGCTTCTCTCTCCTCGGCACACAGGCAGCACATCTAACTTCCATAGATGTGCAGAGCAGCTCTCTGTCTGCCAGAGCGCCCCCTAGCTGGCCGGGAGTGAGGCGCCCTGTGCAAGCGCACAGGTCGCACACCCCAAAGGCCGGCCCTGCCTGCCAGGCCCTATATTGTCTACCTGTCAGAATGCTGACACAACCTGAAGTGTTCATTGACTTTAAGGGGCTGAACACAGTACTGTGACTACATTCAGTACAGATTGTATCCGCTGTCTGTGCAGGACAAAATAATGCTGCATTGAAATTAGGATGGTGGTGATAACAGTATTAGGATTATATATTTAATATGTACCAACTGATACTGCATTTGGCATCCTTTTCTATATATGTTCCTTATGTAGCTCTTTGTTGTAAAACTGACTTTCAGTACATATTTAAAATAAGACTGACTTGCCTATACTCTCCACTGGCAAAGAATTGGTTAAAGTATACGGTTTCACATAGACTGTTGTACAACAGCCTTAAAAGTGCTGGGGTCATGACTACCTCATTTATAGCACAGCTGCAGAATGGTAGGACACAATGCACATCCTGGGGCCATGCAAGTGTTCATTGAGTCCAGGAATGCTGGATGGCTGTAGGGCATTCCACACACACTAATCACAGGTTGTTAACGTGCTCCACATTCTCCTTTACCGTTAGCTGCTCTTTTGTCACAATTGATAGAGAATTAGCTATGCATGCATTAATTGTACATTATAAAGGATCCCCCCCCCCAAAACAGCCCCTTACAGGGTCTGGGGCTTGCTGAGGCCTTGTGCTAATATGCAAATTGCACCATTAATAGACTACATAAGGCTAATGAATGACTTATTCTGCAGAGTTTTATAAGATTAACACTCTGTTCAACATACCGTCCCATTAAGGAAGCATTATTTTCTGAAAGAAACTTTATCACTAAAATAAATGTCTACTGGACATTGGGGTACCGCTAATCATATGATTGCAGCAATTGATTTCTATGGGTTTCATAGATTCATTTACTTTCAAGAACAAGTCATATTTTTTTACAGACAACCAGGTTTTTCTGTAGGAAATAACGATATGTCAGATGGCAGAGAAGTGGAAATTATGTTAACTTGCAGGTAACTCCTTGCATGGTGTGAGGGTTGAAATCAGTCGGGTATATTGGTGGCATGACCAACAGGAAATGTATGAAGTGCCACAGTAATACATGACCCCCTTCACAAGAGCAAAGGAATAAGCGTACTCGGCAACCTATCCCACTCATGGTTTCATTTAAAAAAAAATAATCTTGGAAGGTCAATAACATTAATGGTGACTTCAAAGATTGTTTTAAGCATGTTTAAGAATTAGTTCAATTCATGTGAATGTGTTTTGGCAGTAAGAACATAGATTCATACAAGTTCCATTCAGATGACTAGGTCAGTCTTAGAAATTTCAGGACAAAATCTTAGTGAATGACCTGCCTCCACTTAGAAATCAACTATATTTGGGATAAATTAAAGAAGACATCTAAACCATTGTATAGATAGCAGGGATCACAAGAAGTGGTGTGCAAATACATGAAATAGTTAAAGACTCTAACCTGCTGTTATGATTCCATAGCACATGGAACACTGAGGATGAAAGTAATTTTCTTACCTTCATCCTCAGCACCATTTTCGGTAAATCTTCATTTCATCCTATATGCAAATTGGTCTCAGTGCACCAATCTGCACACCCCTTCTCTTGAATATCCATTTGGCGCTTTGCAGTGATGAGCACCGGGGTGACATCACTGCATAGCGTCGCTTCTCTACTCATGAGGAGGGTCCGGCTGGATCAGTGCACTAAGGGCGGCAGACCATCCCCCAGTGCACCAATTTGCATATTAAATAAAGTGATGATTTACCAAAATCGCTGATGAGGATGAAGGTAAGAAAATTACCTTCATCCTTAGCATTCCATGCACTTTAGTTTCAGTTTTAACAGCTGAGCTGGTTCTTGTCCTACCCATTGACTTTATTTTTTTCAATTCAATCATGTTTCAGTTCCACTGCTCACCCCCCTGGTGCGACTGATAGCGTGTGTGGACTGGAAGTCACTTTCTCTGTGTATCTCTGTGAGTACTGCTTTAAGGGTGGAATATACAATGCCAACGTTCCCCCAAAAGCCTTTGCCCAATTGACATTCCAAACAAACAGAAGCAACACATATGCAGCTAGTCAATACAGGTAAATAATATTGCCAGTGTGACATCATGCCATGATAAATCCATAAGGCTAGTTTATGAAGTCAATGGAGAAAGGCAGACAACACAGGGCATATGAACAAAAATATGTTCTCTTCTGTAAAACATAGTGCAAAGTGAGCAGACACGCTTTACTGGAGAATTAACTGTGCTGAAAGTGTGGTTATTTGTTAAAATGGAATATAAATGCTTTCAGCTGTTGGTAAAGGATATTGAAAAGGAGGGCTAGAGTTTGACTTGATTTCTGATTCATAGCCCCACAGCAACATTTAAAAGTTAACAATGACTAGTAAATAAACCTCAAGCGCAGAGAAAAAGTAGACACTTCCCCTTCTGTAAAGCAGGCCCTTGGCTGCCCTGTAGACACGTTTTCGGAGATGCAGGACAAAAGCTGTGACTGAAGGACCTTCAGTCTGTCAGACACGGGTCTTACAAATATGCATCCTTCAACACCTATTCAATTTACTAAGCAGCTGCTGTCATGAAGTCGCTTGGAGAACACTGTATGCTAGCGAAGCACATGGCCGATCAGATCTATGTCCAGTTCTATGTAGACTGAAAAGGCATCACAGAAGTCCTATTGTTATGGTGACTTCAAAGTTTTTGATCTTAAATAGTTCCCTAAAATGCTTCCACTTTCAAAATGACATCTTAAAGAGTCACTGTTGTGATAACTTTTAAAATTTAAATCAACAGTAGATGTGATATAAAGCAAGTTTGCAATTTACATTCATTTTTTTTTTTTTTTAGTAATCATGGAAAACACGGCACTGTTTTCTGACTCTTTTTTTTCCTCAATGTCAGAAAACAGGAAGTCCTGTGTATCCCAGGCCATCTGAGCGCTCAGAGAGAAGGCAGTCATGTGACTGATGGACACATTGAGCCGTGACTCTCTGTACTGGACAGAATTCCTGTGTTTAGTCTCTTTCTTTTTTTTTTTTTTGTAAGCAGCACAAAACTAAAAATCTGCCTTCTGGTAAAATCAGCTTTGTTTTACAGGATGATAACAACAACAAAAAATAATGAATGTAAATTGAAAACTTGCTTTATTTCCCATCTAATGTTGATTTAGATTTTGAAAGTTATAACGACAGGTACACTTGAAAGCTCCGATACACCTTTAATAACTAATGGCCAAATGATTGTTATATCTACTGCCCCATGCACAGGAACATTCCGCACGGCCAAGAGTTCCTCTCTCACTATGGCTCTCGCTGAGGCTGATCTCTGACTGAACAAAGGAGTCGGACGTGATTTTCTATCATGGCTAACCCCTATCACCACCGACATGATCTTTCAGTGGTGGTTCTAGATGGCCCTATACACCTTATATTGACGGCCGAATCTGTTTCAACCGTCTAAAGTGCATGCAGACCTTTAGTATCATTCATGTCATTTAATAACCGGTGAGGTAAGAGGTTTACTTCTATCTGTCCTGATTGGGAACTTCAATCATTAGACTGAATAATGTATAGTGCATACACACTAGCGTACACAAAATATACACACAGTATCGTACACAAATGCACAGTAAATCAGCCAATCTATGGCAGCAACAAAGTAAGTCAAGGTCAGAGCACAGCAGAACGTTCTCACCATACTGCTATCAAAATGTGTTTCCAAGTTGAAATAAATATAAAAAAAGAAACAGATCCACTCTCATGCTGTGTGATATTGTGTCGCTCTCTATGTTACTATGGCTATGTTCTTGGTAATTTGATCATTGTGTAATACTGGATTTCATTACATATTGACTTTGCATTCACTAAGCTTTGCAAATGCAGACCAGACATTTTCTTGGTACAGAACATGTTATCCTAAGGATTTATAGAATAATAAAGTAGCAATAAATCCTACTCATCATATACATAAAAATGAGCTCATGGTCATATTTATCCATCAAAAAGACTTAGAGACAAATGGATACAGTTATGTCTCGCTTTATTTTATATATGGGATTTAGAGGTTGTTGTTACTAATATGACATGCTTGTCAGTTCCAAAACTTTATATAAAATAGAATTTCATATAATTAAAAGTCTGGATTATATTACTATTATTTTAAGCATAAAACAGAGGGACCTCCATGGCATGGTGGGATGGTCTACTCAGCATCAAGAAATACTTTCATTGTTAAATCTTCAGTATCTAGTAGAGGGAATTTTTAGCTATAGATGGACCATGACGCCATCCTACGCCAGACCCTCAATTTTCATGACCCAGAAAAAGCAGTTCAGTAAAAATTTAGTTGGTGGGAGATCAAGCATAAACCATAACACTTGGATTTTCACAACAGCCTTCGGATATACGTTTCTGGCTACTAACCAAAGAAGATGCTATTATTTTGCCAATATAGGACCATTACCATATATTCTTAAACAGGGCTAAAAGATAAGTGTCTTCATTTCACTGTACTAGACTGAATTCTACCAATCAACTTTTTATATAAACTACATGCATTATTTACATAGGAGCATGCATGTTACACAACAGCCTGTTATATGCTACACAGTGGAGATCAAAGTGGCATGTAAATGCACAGTTCATATAGGGATTACATTTGTTCCTGAGGATTTTTGCATTAATGTAGGCACAAAACTATTAAACATCCACATGACGTGAAATAATAATACTAAAATCTACAGTATAGAGTAGAGTTCAAAAGGAGACAATACTGACAAAGCTTCCTTGTAGTCAAGGCAAGAGATGGAAAATTCCTAACAGTAGTCTTGTTCACTACAATATTTTATAGAATTTTTTTTTTAAACTTTTATACAATTTAAGGATTTGGAAAGAAAACAGATTGTAAAAACAACCTGTCATAAGATATTGCTTATATTCATTTTGTTTCCCCATGGCCATGTTGCAGTTATTGTCTTCAGGGTAAAATCTGTAATGTTAAAACCATTTTGCTATGGTATGCGAAAGGTCAGAACTACAAGGTCGTCTTGCACGATGTTCTGCTGAGCTGGTAATTGGAAACAGTTGTTTGGTCCTTTGCACATATTAAACAAAAGGTTAAACAGTACTTCAGTATTTTAATAGTTCATATATGCGAGGATTATCAAATGACAACTGGTATTAATTAAAGTGGAAGATACTTTGTACCTATGGATAGCGGAATCTTATGGAATATATTATCTCCATACTGCTTCCTAGTCTGGTATAAAACACGTTTCCTTTGCCTATTTTTCTTGACTACCCTTTCATCCGTCTACACTTCATAGGGGACCTGTCACAATTACAAGCAAGAGCATACCTATCATGCAGCTATGGGGCCCAAGGAGAGAGGGGGCCCAGCCCTGGTTGATCCTGTTTCTGTTGCAACTGGTAGGGATTTGTAGAAATGCAAGAAATAAACACTGGCTCTTTTTACCATGGGGGCAAAATCAAATGCTACCAATGGGGGCAAAGTCTTCTATGTATGTCTTTCTATTCATTATGTTAAAAATAGCTTAATGCTATGTTCCCACTTTAGGAACAAAACAGGGAAAGGCGGCCATCTCGTTTTAATCACGGCCGTGAATAATTATCACCTTTCCCGCTTTGTTCCCGAAGTGGGAACATAGCCTTAAAAGAAAAAGTGTGAGAATTCTTAGTTGGACAAATTAAATAATGGCTCCTAAATTACAGAAAAATGTTTTCAGCTCTGTAAACAGACACAATAAATGGAATGGAATAGTCAGGTCCATGATGCAATGCCAGGCCTGCTATTCTTATTGAAAGCAGCCCTCTTCAAACTAACAGAAAATTAAAGATGCATTCTGGTGACTTTCTACAGATTGGTGACTTTCTACTGTTACAGTATTAGTTATGTAACTAGTTTTGTAGGATTTGTCTATATGAAGAAATATGACCCCATCAGCACCAATCTTCACATTACTCAAATGTTCACAAGCCATGTTATTCTGCTTATAAGAATAATGTATTACTTACATCTTTCTGTTCAGCTGTTCTCCTAACATGCAGGAGAATGGGCTTCGTGCCACACCACTCCAAACTGCCAAGTAGTGGGCAGAGGGTGCTGGTGCTCATGAATATTGAGGTTTACTAAGCCCACACAATGGATAGGACTAGTGTGCAGACATCTCAGAATCAGCTACACAGAACAAAGTAAGTGATACATTATTCTATTCAGCTTCTCGGTCGCTAGTTTATGCTACTTTAGATAGGGCAGCATAAACCTACTGACAAAGTCTATTTTAGTGTTTTAATCACAGACTTTTATCGGTATTATTAAAACCTCCCAGGAATTATTAGACTGGTTAGATGTCAACGGGGATATCCAGGATTAGAAAAACATAGCTGCTTTCTTCACAGTACCACACCGGTGCTCAGGTTACAACTCTGTTCCATTAATTTCAATGGAGCTGAGCTGCAACACCACACATAAGCCGAGGACAAGATTGGTACTGTAGAAGAAAGCAGCTATGTTTTTCAAATCCAGGATAGCGCCTTTAAATAATTTAAGTGAATTATCATATATTATTCTATAATGTGGAATATACACCCAGCACTATCATTAAATTATATAGACAATGACGCACTAGAGAATACCACTCAATGACCAGAGAACAAATGAAGTCAATATCTTGGTAAAAGGGCAAATATTTTCCTCCTAAATGCAATTAAGATTTCCGAGGCTTAAAATTCTATGGGGAAAAAAGTAATTTGTTTTAAATGCTTTTCCTCTGAACCTGCCAAAGCATGCATGAAAGACTACTAAAACCCTTCCTAAAACTAACAGACATTACTGAAAGTTTCAACAAAGAAAAAACTTGGAGGCCATTAAATTCTTCTGTATCCAAATAGGCACAGATGAGGTCAAGATCAGTGGAAGGGAAACATCCCAACAGTCTTTTACTTGTAATTACTTACTGTATTACAAACTAAAACTGAAAGGTATTACTCAACGTCCCTGGTCATCATAGCCATTAAAAGGGTGCTCCGGTAAAAAATTATTTCCATATCAACTGGTGTCAAAAAGTTATATAGATTTGTAATTTACTTCTATTTAAATGTCTCACGTTTCCCATTACTCATCAGCTACTGAATGTTCTGCAGGAAGTGGTGTATTCTTTTCAGTCTGACATGGTGCTCTCTGCTGCCACCTCTTTCTGTGGCAGGAACTGTCTAGAGAAGTAGCAAGACCCATAGAAAACCTCTCCTGCTCTGGATAGTTCCTGTCACAGAAACAGGTGGCAGCAGAGAGCACCATGTCAGAGAGAAAAGAATGCACCACTTCCTGCAGGACATACAGCAGCTGATAAGTACTGGAAGGCTTCAGATTTTTAAATAGAAGTAATTTACAAATCTATATAACTTTCTAAACCAGTTGATATGATTTTGTTTCACACATGAATTTTTTTTTCATACAGCCTACACAAACTAGGCTAATGTACATTATTACAGCCATGAGTGTGAGCCCATCATTTTTGGGGGGAAGCACAAGACACATTAGGTCTTATTTACTAACAATGCCTCAATTTCAATTCTGTCGTTTGTGTCTCTTTTTCTGCTTCAAATTCATTAATGTGGCTCATGCCTTATGTCAATTCGGAAGGTTTTTCACAGGACAAAACTAAAACCCGACCATCCCACCACACTAGAAGTGGCCGGTTTTTAGAATAAAAAAAACATTAAATATTTGCTTAATAATTTTTTTTGTTGTGGCGGGTTGTAAAGGACACACCCATGACACGCCCACTTGACAGGTTTTTGCACAAAAATTACCTTAAATTTGCTGCCAGGAGCACATTAGTAAATCAGCACCATTAACACGCTTCCTTTTAGAAAACATTAACAATTTGTGTTCCTGAAGCCACAACAAATATTAGGTCCTTTAATATCATATTCATCCCTAGTGTTTCCTATGGATCCCTAATGATCCTAAAATCACTGCTAGGAGAAGCACCTTAATGGCCGGTCTACACTTTGTTCCCATGACATACAATGCTACAGTACAGACAAATAATGTATGTGTACTTTGTAAAAAAAAAAAAAAAATGCTATGCCACAACTCTTTTTCTATACTTTAGGGCCATTATATCCTATCGACTGCATGCACCTTATAACTATTAGCATATTTTCTCTATCCACTAATTTTTTTGTCTGGTTATAGATCCCAACAGAGGGAAATATTGAAAACGTTCCTCCACTGATAACTGAAAGCCGGCTGCTCTATTAGAAAATGTGCTCACCACAGAATCCTCCATAATGGGCATGACATATAGTACGGCCCTATAAACACAATAACCACTGACCTTTACAGCTCATTCCTGTTACCAGCTCACTATTAAACCACACAATGTTAGCAGTGACTAAGAACTACAGACCATGACATTTCCCATGATAGTCTAGTGAAATACAGCTACCTTTTTTTACAGCATATAACAATGTGTAAGGTACTTTGCAGAGCGAGTCAGGTTACAAGTATGTAAAAGCAATGTTAATGTATAGACCCCTTTAGCAGAAGATGGATTTACACCTCTGAAAAGAATTCTGTAGATACACCAACAAAATCTAATTGGAGACATTTTATGACCTCCCCGACAAAAGGCAGAATGCGAATGAATATCACTAATACGTTTTAGCCTAGTCAAAGAGAATTCACAAAAGTGCGATTAACGCTAATCTGCAAGAAAAGTTCAATCCCCTTTTTATGCAGAAACTTGATAGTAACAGACAGGTATTAACTGTACAGAAATCTCAGGCCCACCTCAGCATCCTTCCAGACCACACAGAACAAGCTAATATATCTCATGTGGGCTTACAAAGCTATAGCTTGGAATATCTACAGCACAACTATAGTGAAAAGTGAGAGTTTTCTGTGTTTATTTCCCGATTATTCTAAGTGTTCTTAACTAGAGATGAGCAAGCATGCTCGTCCGAGCTTGGTACTTGTTCGAGTATTAGGTACTCGATGGTACTCGTTACTTGGACAAGCATCTTGCGATACTCGAGACAATGGCATCTTCCTCTTCCTGCATGTTTGGCGGCTTTTTTTCAGCCAATCATCATGCAGGAGAGTCTTTGGGAGCTCGTAGCATCACGTGGGAACCCTACATGTCAATAGCAGTTATTGGCTGGCCAGATCAGATGACCTGGGCATATAAGAATCAGGTCCCGCGATGCTCGCTGGATGAGATTAGGGAGAGAGCTGTTGTCTGTCAGGGAGAGCGTTAGGCAGGGAATTAGTGTGCGGTTAGGCAGGAATCCAACATGAAGAACCCAACAGTCCTAAGGCTTAACATTTTTAAAACATATTTTTTTTGCTGCTCTTGGCTGCTGGCTTGGACTTGTAGTGCAGCTGTCAGTAGTCAATTTGTCCTGTTGCTGACATTCTCTTGGCTGTCTGGGATCTGTAGTTTAGCTATACCTATCCTCACTGTGCTGTGTCCTGTGCATGTGGTGCCTTTAAAAAAAATTGTATTGAGGGCCACCACCCGGCTGTTGCCCATAATTTGGCGTAATGTTGCGATTAGCCAGCCTCAGAGGCATCCATGCATGCTGCCCCTGCTGTTTCCTGTCCATTTCTGTGTTGTTTCCATCATTTTCTGAGGTTTACAGGTTTTCAGGCAACCTTCCCTGTGCAGAGCTTTGGTCCCCTGCAAAAATGTTCGAGTTTCCCATTGACTTCAATGGGGTTCATTACTCGAAATGAGCACCCGAGCATCGGGAAATATTCGTCACGAGTATCGAGCACCTGAGCATTTTAGTACTCGCTCATCTCTATTCTTAACCCTTGAAGTAATATGAAAAAGAACTATGCAGATAAAGAATAACTCTCATTCTGTACAAAGAATAACTTTCATTCTGTATAAAGCATAGCTCTCATTCTGTCTAAAGTAATAGTAGCCAATAAGCCCAATAAAGTACAATCCCCAAATCTAAATTATTTAGCACATGTCCCATTTAGGTTGAATCCAGGACTATTAAGGCAATTGACATTCTTGAGAGCATTAAACATTAGTGGCATTCCCAACCATTTGCTTCTTAGCAATTAATCCACATGCTTATAGTTTCACTCAAACTACTAGATTACTTCCCCTTGGCAAAAATCCACTTCACTCTTATTGTTGCCTCAGTTAGCACCACTTGAGTTCATAAATCATTTCAATTGTTGCTTCTTCCAGAGTTTTCAAGCTTTATATGCATTTTGTATTGAAGTATATCAAGTGGGTTAAGCGGCCCTATACCATAGATGAGTTCAGAGGTAGTCGGTGAACTGAGTTACACAACTACTAGCTCGGTCCACATGGTGAAATTTACTATACTTTGTTTACTGAAAATAAAAAAACCATTTAGTCCTTGCTTAGACTGCCCTAGGCTTTTTGTATATCCGCTATACTGAACAGTGTGTTTGCTTCTTGTATACGTTGTACGCAGAGCTTAGAGTAAGGGCTTTTATAAGGACTACTTTCAATTTGTTTTTTATTAAAAGTACATTGTACATCTGGACAATGAAAAGAGAATGAATATGAGCCACGGAAGATCTAAAGCACTTTCCAGATTTTATTTCCGCTAAAGAAAAGAACTCTAAATCTGCCCATAAACATTAAAGGGAACCTGTCACATTGAGAATGCAGCCCAATCTACTGTTTACAATGTTATGGAGCAGGAGAAGCTGAGTGGACTGATATATGGTTTTGTGTAATATGTTTAGTATGTTGCTTTATATAGATTTATAACTCATTGAGTTAAATCTATAAAAGCATAGAAGATTGTTGGCAGAAAAAGACCACCTGGTCCATTTAGTCTGCCCTTATATTATTTCCTTTCTTATTATGGAAGGGTAGATATATGTTTATATCAGGCAGGTTTAAATTAAGTTGTTATAAACTCACAAACCACATCGGCTGGAAGTTTGTTCTAAGCAGCTACTACTCTTTCAGTAAAGTAATTTCTTTCCCCCAACTAACCTCTGACTATGTCCCCTTGTTCTTTAGCTGTTTTTTATTTATTAAAAACACTTCACTCTTGAACCTTATTTAGTCCTTTAAAATATTTAAATGTCCCTACCATGTCCCCCCTTTCCCTTCTTTTTCTCAGATTATACCAATTTAGATCCTTGAATATTTCCTGATTTTATGCTTCAGATGGTCCACCATACAGCTCAGCATTCAATTAGCTTTCACTACTGTATGGCTGCACTGGTGACTAAATCCTTCTCTTCTGAAGTCTTTGCAAACAAAAAAACGGCCAATCTGATACTCAGATAGAGGACTCTTTCTCCCCAAGAGCATTAGTTTACCCTTGTAAACACTGAACTTCAGTTTCCATCATTTTAACCAATTATAAAGTAAAGCTAAATAATTTTACATATTACTGACACCTCCAGGAATATCAACCCTATTGCACACTTTTGTGTCATCCGCAAACAGGCAAACCTTACCTACCAAACCTTCTCCTATGTCACTTACAAACATATAAAAAGGAACAGGATCCAGAACAGACCCTTGGGGCACACAACCCATCACTGCTCAGAATATGCACCATTACCAACAACCCTCTGATACCTATCCTTCAGCCAACCACAGATCCACAGAACTATCCAGGGATTAAGTCCAATTTTCACCAACTTACTGTATCTATCCCTTTATGTCCAGATAGGTGATATCCACAATAGTACCTTTACCAAACACTTTTGTGTAGTCAAAGAGATTAGGTTTGACATGATCTGGCCTCAGTAAAGCCATGATGGTTTGGATCTATCAGGTCGTTGTTGTTGTTTTTTTTGGAAGCCAATTGTCTTCTTTTTTTGAAAGAGTTTATGTCATTTCCACTACTACATATGTCACGCTAACTGGCCTGTAGTCACTGGCCTCTTGAGGATGGGTACAACATACATTATTCAGGGGGCAACAATCACTGATAGCATTAACCCTGGGGTGGATGCCATCTGAACCCATTGCCTTATTCACCTTAAACAGACTAGTTCCTCTAAAACATTGACTGCTCCCTGTAGAAATCCTTGTTTATTCTAGACTTAGGAGTCTGGTGGGTACTCTCACTCAATGATTGATAACCTTCCATGTTTATTCTAAAATAAGTTGTGATATAAATAAATAAAATACAAGTTATCCTGAATCTTTTCAAATTACACATCAATTTTTAAATCCTGGTCTATTAACAAGATGCTGGCAGATCAGACTGCTGGTTCGACATTACAGGTTCCCTTTAATTTACTGTTGAAAGACACAATTGTCTACATGTACATGTTTATTTCAGTAAGGAGAAGGGGGAAAAGATACTGCCAGACTCCTCTGCCAGATGCCAATCTCCCTTGGGATGAGGATGGGGAAAGTTGAAATCCAGCAATGGGACAGCCTTTCATCAGTTAATTTCTGCTGGATCCTTTTATCAACAATGAATTTATAAACATTAATTTTTTTAAGACATGGTGTGGGAAAACTTTTTAACAAAATAATGGTCTGAATTTGATCTTGTGCCTATGAAATTATTAGTTAAGATTATATATAACTACTACTTTTAGACTGTCACTCTCTGCATCTATCTATCTATCTATCTATCTATCTATCTCAAGTAATGTTTGCAGTGCAAAATGACATTTTAAAGGTAATGGGGATTTTTTATGACTGCAATCAGGGACGGATTAACTTTACCATAGGCCCGAGCTGTTCACCAAGCCTGGGCCCCCCCACCCCACTGTAACTATGGCAGCACTAGCATAGTGTTCATAGTACAGGATAGATAATGTCATGATTCCCCGATTTGTGCAAAATTGCTGTAAAAAAAAGCAGAAATCGTTTGCAAATCATGGCAGAACTGTAGTCAGAAGACAAGACTGCACTGAAAATATAAGTCTATTTGGGTGGCCATGGGCCCCCCAGGAGCTCAGGGCCCCGGGCTACCGCCCGAAACAGACCTGTTATGATCCACTTCTAAACCGCAATATCTGTATGCTGGTTTACATAGGTAAAATATTTATTCAAAACAAAGTTAAAGCTGCATAAATAATACTTACTGGATGTTGGGGTTCGGGCTGTGGGTAGGACCTGTTTAAGAAAAACAAGATAGATTTTTTTTTAATGAAAAGTTAGTATGACCCTCTAAAAACTAATAGGCAATATTGTGCAATAAAGTTTACATATAGCGTGAAACATTCTATACTGAATGATGTAATTTTAATTTTTCCCATAAATTCTTTCCAATGAAATGTTTTGCTGCACAACATGTATATTAGCCAAACCCCATATCACAAGCTTACCAAGCCTCACAAAAAGAACACCCGTTGCAGTAATAGTCTTTATCCCATTGGTGGCAACACACTGATAGTAGCCTGTGTCTGTGGTGTCAAGGTCTTGTATCCTTAGCCGTGAACCATAGTCTGTTTTTCTTATGGTGATTCTCTTGGGTTCCTGCACTACTGGAGCATCATTCTTCAGCCACTTGACATTGGGTAGGGGATTTCCTGCCACTTTGCAATGAAGGGTGGCTGCCTGACCCTGGACAATAGTGATGTTGTTTACAGGCTCCAGAAATGTCAGAAAGTGTCCTGGAGGGATGAAGAGATATGATATATAAGACATACATAGTTATAACTGTATACAACCAAATGCATTTGTTATTAGTAATTGAAGCTAATGTTAAAGATTATCTTGAATATTAAATACTTATATGTCATGTTACGCCAGATTTCTCAGTTTCAGATACAAGGGGTTAGTGGAAAACTTGTGTAATGCTTGGTGTATGGTGAAATCATTTTTTACAAAGTGCCTCAGATTCCTGTAGTCTCAAGAGATTGTGAACTATTCGACCCATCAATCATAGTCATGTTTCCTGCTTCTCCATACCTGGGGGGACAAGTGTCTCGTAGATAAAATGTGTGCATGTATCATTCTGGGCCTGTTTGTGTGTGCGTACGTAAGAATTTATAAGGGAGGTGTGTAACACTGAAAGGGAATACATCTGAGTGCTAACACAGATGTGTCTGGCGTGGACATTACCAGCTGGAAAGAGCAATTATTCGGTTGTTACAGATTCGACAGCAGAACAAAAACACAGCCCCATTCCTCACAAACTCAAGAAACTTCAAAGTCTTGGGAATTTGGCCCTGTAGGTTTTGCCACTTATTCCTCCCTTTTTAAGAATAAATTACAAGCTGTATAAATAAGATCAGAGCAGAATGCTTATGTAACTAACATGTCTTGCCTCCATAATTGCTCATTTGCCAGCAATGTCCGTGCGTCAATAAGCTGCAAATATTTAGCCTGAAATAACACATTACAGACTCTTAATTGTGGAATACGACATCCAGTAATATACACTTATATATGCTGACTGCCTCATGGGAATACCAGGACTGGTAATAATGGACTATTAGAGTCTTATGTGCATGTTATATCATGGTAAACATCCCACATAATACTCCATACCTTTATGGCTATGTTTCCGCAATGTTTTTTCTCGTCTGTTTTTTTTTTTAAGTGACGTCCGTTATTTTGCTGTTTGGCCACCCGTTTAGGTGGACTGATTGGCTTTTGGGGGTGTCTAATTGTCCAATTGAATTAAAAGGCAACTAAAAGTGTGAACAACTAAAAAATGACATCCGAAAAGAATTGTTATGATCATTATTTTGACATCTGCACAGACAACGTCCGTTATTTCATACACTGTGTGCATTGGACGTCCGTCATCTATTGACTTCAGTGCATTCCATTGATACCAATTAAAATGCGGCAATAACAGACGTCTTTTTAAATAGAAAAAGCGGACGCCTTTTCACTTGGTTTTTTACTTAGTGTGAACATAGCCTATACGTGCTAAATAAATTAATTCAATTACATCTACAAATGGTGTCATTGGTGGTCAAATAGACTGATGGGCACCCTAGTGATCTAATTGTGGGTTATCCACTGGCTGTCACAGTAGTCCAAGGCCTTTGCTAGGCCTCAAGGCTTTTCGTAACATCTCTGTACTGTGAAAAGAAAAAATCCTTTCCCTATTAGGCTAGGTTCACACTGCGTTTTTGCAATTCGTTTTTCCATCCTTTTTTTTTGCTAAAAAACTGATGTATTTGTGTGCATCCGTTTTGATCCGTTTTTCCATCGACTTCCATTGTAAAAAAAATAGATCAAAACGGATCAGTTTTTTTTTACGGACACAAAAGTAGTGTCAGCTACGTTTTTGTGTCCTTCAAAAAAACCTGATCCGTTTTGATCCATTCTTTTTTACAATGGAAGTCAATGGAAAAACGGATCAAAACGGATGCACACAAATGCATCCGTTCTTTTTTTTTTTTTTTTTTAAACGGATTGCAAAAACGCAGTGTGAACCTAGCCTTAGAAATTTGAATCACTCTTTTTTTTTCCATTTTCCAAATAAAAAGAATGTAAGAAAAAATAAACAGTTTTGCTATGACCACATGCGGAATTGTCTAAACTATTCAATAAGGACATTCCTGATTTGGCATGGTCAATATTATAAACACGGTACAAAAAAAAAAAAGTCCAGAATTGCTTATTTTTGGTCACATCACATTAACCAGGGGGGCAGAACAGTAAAACTTTTTACAGTAAAAGAAAAACAAACAAAAGCTACCCAAGTCTGGTATCATTGGATTCGCACTGATATGTAGAATATTAGTATCTCCATTATACTGTGTGGTGAACATTGCCCCACAGATAATAATTGAATTCTTAAATTTTTTTCCTACAAAAAATTTATTTTCAAGGCGCTGTATATTATATGGTAAAACTGGTAAAATAAAAGTTACAATGCATCCAACTTTTGCTTTCGGGAGTTCCGTACCCCTCTCACGTCATAAGAGGACTGCCCACCTACAGGATTTTTTTCAGTGTAGCCTGCCACAGTCCTAAAATTATAGGTACACTGAACAGCCACTGGAGAATGCAAGGGGGGGGGGTTGTTGGTTTAATACACATGCATTTGTATGCACGTGTCCAACTAAATAATCTAAATAACTAATATAAAATAGAAGTCAATAGGATAGTAAATAGGATTAGTGTATTACTATAGATGAGCAAATCGTCTGAACCTAAGCATGCAGCATTTGATTACCAGTGGCTGCAGAAGTTGAATGCAGCCCTAGGGAGTTCTGGAAAACATGGATACTGCCTATGGCCCAGGCTGTATCCAACTTCTTCAGGCACCAGTATTTAAATGCTGCACACTCAGGTTCGGACAAATCTGAGCATGCTTGAGGTTCACTCATCTCTATATAATACCAATCCATAATGCTATTGTGCCCACAGCATAGCGGCTAACCACACAAATCAGAAAATGAATGACATACAAAGAAACTGCCTTGAAACCAAAGCAATAAAACAGCAGTTCAGACACGTAACACAACATGTATTGCTCAAGCTTTGCCCTTTGTAGGCCTGTCCAGGCCCGTAGGAGCCAACTACCCTCATTTCTTTACTCTGCAGATTTATTGGTCTGCAACAGGAACTATATAAGTAAAGCCTAAACTAGATAGAAGACCACAACATTAACAATACTCTATGAATGTGTCATCCATCAGTGATGGTATGGAGGAAACACGACATAATAAAAAAAAAGGGGGGGGGGGGTAGATCATTCCTTGAAGCTAATTGGAAACAACATTATCTGCATGAACTCTTAAGAATAGACAGATTTCCCAGCTGCTTTTATGGTGTAGAATGAGGCCATATCTAATTGTTGAAATAAAGATGAGACTATTTATCCTGCCAGGAGACTGAAGCTTACAGGCTGGTCATAAAACCAACTAACCACAGCGGTAATGAAAGTGCTTTCCTTACAAGGTCACGGCTAGGAGAAGACGCTCAGACGTTGGTAAGCAGAAGAGCTCATTTAGGAACATTTGTTCTCGGCTTTTGTTTGTAATGATCGCTTATAAGCTGTGTGCCAGTATTGTTTTACTGTACGTTACAGCAGTGAAGAGCACAATGTATCCTGCTTACACGTAGGGGGTCTGAGGTAACGCAAGGCAAATCTTACTTTTATTTCATAGTAACATTTCACACTTGCATATCATTAAGGTATTTATGAGCTTATCCGGATATAGACATGAAGAAAGCAAGAATGTCCCTTCACAGCCAAACAAATATCTAGTATTTTTGCTTCCATATTTGCAGTTTTTCATTCTACATTCACCCAATTAGGGTGTTAAAGGGGTAGTCCGGCATCGGGAACCTGTAAGTAGCTGAGAGGATAAGGGGGGCATTTCCATAGCAGCTGTATAGTGGTAACAAACCAACAATCACAGAAGATATCTCCTGTATGCAGCTTTCCTAAAGGACAATAACACAAAGTGCTCATATATGACGAAATCTTTGCAGCCCTCTTCAGTATAGGAGGTTTAAAGGGAACCAATCACTCCAAACATGCCCAGGAAGGTATACGTAGGGTGTAATGAAGTCCGCTGCATTGTTACAGCCAACTCTAACGTGTCATCAGTGACTAGTTCGCACTGAGGAACAACTGGTTTCCTTTAGTTACTAGAGATGAGCGAACCTCTGGCATATTCAGATTTGTCCAAACTGGCTAAAGCAGCTGGAATCAGCCCCATGGAGCCATAGGCTGTGTCTATGTTTTCCAGGCAGCCTTGGGGCTGCATCCAAATTCTTCAGCCACCGATAATCAATGCTAAGCGTTTGGGTTCCAACAAACCCAAACATACCCTCGAGGTTCGTTCATAATATTACACAGGTTGTTGTACGGCCAAAGTACATGGGTGTATTACAATCCTGTACAAGAGCCGTACACTTAGGGGCACATTTATCAAATGCGTCCCAGGTGTACAGACCGTAGACAGAGTGGTAAATATGCACCTATGCACTTTTTCCATGGTGTAAGCCCTGCTGGGCTGAAAGGCAGGCAGGGGGGAGACAATGCGCAGGCCCAGGCCCCACCGGATTAGCTAACAGACGTAACAGGCCGGTGAACTGCATGGGGGCAGGGTTTTATACTAAGAAACCAGTAATAATACATGTCCCCCTTAGTGCTAAGGACAGGATCAGAAAAGTTGTTACCAAAACCTTTTTCGGAAAAATGTTTGCCAGATCTTCCAAGACGGGATTTGATTATATAATAATAATTTAATAAGAATTTTTATTTATATAGCGCCAACAGATTCCGCAGCACTTTACAATTCTATACTTTACAATATCCTCGCCTATATATATATATATAATAGATATTTCTTAGCTCCTTCACACAGCCATAAGCAAACATTAGCCAATGCCAGTTCCTCCTCGCGCCAAAGCAACTAAAATGAGGCAGGATTAGAAAAGCATAGGCAGCATAGAAGAAGCTATAAGATTGCTGACTGCATTAACGTTGACATCTTCCTTAAGGTTAAGATAAGGATCGCACATAATATTATACTCAGAAGTAAACCTGTATTAACTTGCCAAAGAAAGGATCATCCCCTTGACCCTTCATGAGTCAAGGCCAGACGTCTGCAACATTCAATGCTGCTGTGCGCCACTGTACTGTCACAGGACAGAAGCTATTTGCTCAGGGATAAAGCCTTGATTTGTGGCTCTACTACAGGGCATGCTGAATGGCTCCTTCAAATTCCTAAGAAGCTACTTACAACGGGCTGTCTGACTGCGATATCCGGATCTTCCAGATGTGCAACTCACATGAATCACACATGTAACTCTTTCCTGGTCTCTGATGCTTTTTTCCTATTTCCGATCCTCTAATCTCATATTCTCACCTGTCATGCCCCATCTCTACAACAAAACAGGGTTTATAAAGCAGGAGCTTCACAGTGTTATTACTATATCATTCTACATTTGTGAGGGGATAACCTAGAATCTAAATAATCATACTTAAATATACTCAATAATATTTAATACGACAAAGACATAAAGCTATAACCATTGCTGACCAGTGTTAGTTGTCTCATTCCTGCCTTCCATCCCTTTGAAGGATAGCATGGTGGTTTGCAGTGTGTTAGTTTCTTCTTTTGCTAGTTGTGAATATTGCTGTCTCTTTGTTGAAACTGATGTCTTATTCATGCTTTCCATAAGGGAGCAGGATAAAAAAAAAATCATAAATGTTATAATACAAATGCCCCAGGAAAATGTAAAAAATCCACAAAAACGTTATATAATGCAATAAAAAAAGGCACTCACTAGGAAAATAATTAAAGGGGTTGTCAGTGGGATTCTCTTTACAGTTTAAGTTACTTAGACTGGGGTAAAAACAATAAAAAGTGTACTCACCTGCCCTGATCTCTAACCACTGCAGTTCTGACAATGCCTGATCCCCTCGCACAGCACTTCCTGGTCTTCATTTTGACATTAAGAAGTGTCTGCCTATCCACCTGCCTGGATCATGGCAGGTGAGAACATTTTTTGTTTGTATCCCAGTCTGAGCACATTTGAAGGAGAAGTCCGTTGCTGACAGGAATTTTTTTAAGGGGCAGGGGAGGGACATCATAATCTATCATAGATCACCTGTCCCTGGCGCTGGATCGTGGCCCTGGGACCCTCGCTGGGCTCCAGGATCTCTTTTGAGCCGACATCACGACCCGGCTAATGGATTGGGGCGGGGCACCTCTCCAGTCAGTGGTTGGCTGAACAGCCATTCCATGCCTTCCGGCATCGGGGCCCAGGGCCGGTCAAGTGGCGCCTCGCGTGCACGGGGAGAGGTAAGTAAGGATTGGTTATTACATTCCCTCCTGCCGACTGCCAGCTTTTGAAAATGGCTGGACTTCTCCCTTATCTGTAAAAGAATTCCCCTGATAACCCCTTTAATATACATGTGTATCATTTTTTACTGTTAATAGATCAGTAACAAAAATGTTACAGCAAGATGCTATTTAAATTCTATACAAAAACCACACCACAAACAAATTGTTTTGCATTTTTGGGGTCTGTGGAATTTTTTCAAATTCTGCCATGCTCAGGGTATATAGGATTATTTGTACAGTTTTGCTCCTAGGTTTTTATCCTGTGTGTAAAAATATATTGGGTTAAACCACAATGTGTATGTTTAATTTTGTGAATAACCCCACAAAAGTTTGCTAAAAAGAAAGCCTCTAAAAAAACTCAATTCAAACAAAATGCCTACATTTTCAAATGCATTTAAATGAAGAAGTCCATAATGTACTCCATATAATACTTTCCCTTTGCAATAAAATCCAGCTTTCCTATAACCTGTTACATGACATAGAGGAGGCAAGCCCAGACAAGCGGACTTATTATACATGAATAACTCTGATGCCATTAACTAAAAAGTATTAACTATGTCAGCCTTTGGCCAGTATCCAGCCACGTGTGCCCTCCTGTCCTATTAGGGGTACGTCAGCAAAAAAATAAATCTTTAAAATAAACTTGTTCCAGAGATTTGTAATTTACTTCTATTTAAAAAATTTCCAGTCTTCCAGTACTTTTTAGCTGCTGTATATCCTGCAGGAAGTGATGAATTTTTTCCAGTCTGGAAATCAGGAGAGGTTTTCTATGGGGATTTGCTACTGCTCTCGACATTTCCTGACATGAACAGAGGTGGCAGCAGAGAGCACTGTGTCAGACTGGAAAGAATACACCACTAAGCCCACTGCAAAATTTTATGTGTGTCTGGAAGATAACCACTGCGGTCAATGGAGATTGACGGTTCTATATTTGTGCAGTATTACGTTAGTATTTTGTCCCAGTTGCACCCATTTCGAAGTGGTTGCCTTACTGATCAGAAATATTGATGACATACTGGCATATCATATGTAATACTATGTTTACCAATACCATTGTTGGAAATAGTAATTCTGGGGTGCATGGCTCTTATTGTGGCTGTGGACAGTGGTGCTTGTACTGCTGGGAGCAGGGGGCCATTCTGGGTCACCATTAGCGGAGAAACACGGAGAGTGTGACTTCTATCAAACAGATAGAAGGCAGGACTTGGCCGATTCCATAGTGTGAACGGGCCCTTTATGTGGAATACTGAACCACTGATTATTTACTTACTGCATTTGCACTTTAAAGTTATGGTTGCTTTTCCTCAGTAATATATGGGAGTCTATGTTTTGATCATGGTACATACTATTTCCCTTGAGCAATTACCATTTTGATTTGTGTAACTATTTTCTGCTTAGGCCGCTCCACCTTGGTTTTAAATGTTTATTTGTGTACATGTTTTTTTATGGGACTACTTGGGAATTATAGTTCAATAAAAAAAAATAAAAAAAATTGGTACTGAAGTGGTTGTTATTTGGTCTAATAAGGGTTAGCTTTTGTGATGTCATTGTGTGAAATACACTAGGCCTGTATTCAATCTGTTGTTCTAAATCTTGGTTTAATACTGAGCCAACAGTTAGAATAGGAAATTTCACTTCTGTAGAAACACTTAAAATTCGTCTTTGAAAATCTAACCTGTCGCGCTGGTGTAAAGACACAAAAGCAGCTGATTGTAATGTGTTGTGTTAATGGAATAAGTGTGGGCTCCACACAGCAGGTCACCTCAAAGCAAAGAGGACGCTCAGGAGGGTGACAGCAACCAGGAGGCTTTGAAGGTTATTTTCAATGGTAGAAGAGCAAAGTGTGAAGTGCTAATAGATGAGCGATCTGAAGTTATTCTATGAGCAGGGCTTGGGATCTGGCTGTGAGAGGGCCCCAGATGTAGCTTAGATTTCTCTCATGAGATTCAAGTCTTCAGTAACCGTGTCTTCCATCAAGTGTCTTTTCCAAACACTCCTGAGCTTTTCCATTCAGCCGATGACGTTTTATGTGGGCATCGAAATCACTGTGTAAAATGGGATATGCTGCCAGCAATAATGCCAGTGACACAGATCATCATAAAGTGATCATTCCTGCAGCTGTTCACTACAGACAAATGCCCTATGGAAACTATCCTTTCATCAAGGCTCCATGGACACGTGTATGAGCCAATTGTCTTCATGTCTACAGGAAGGCTTCATTTGTCATTTAGTTTTTTTTGGAGAGCCCGGATCATTACATTGCATAGTGACAGGAACAAAGTAAGGCCTTATGCACATTTTCAGTATTATTTTCAAATCTGTAGATTCCTCCCACAAATCCACCAGTACAATCCGCTAAAAATTACGGATTCTGCTAATGTTTCCTCCCGTATTTTTTTAAACCTTTTTTTTTTTAACTCCCCAACATGTCAATTATAACCCATTCATATATATATTTTTTTTACATAAATACGGATGCCAAACAGGTTACAATCCATAAAAAATAGCGGATCCCATTTATTTCTATGAAAGGATCCGTAAAAAATCTGGGTCCGCACTTAAAGTTATCCTTTTTTTTTTCAGCATTGGTTTGCTTCCTTGTAGTAGTGCGGATCCAGATTATTGGGATCCGCTGTTTTCTGCAGATTGTAACTTTTTGGCATCCGTATTTGCGTAAAAAAATAAGGATGAGTCGTTTGTCACATGTTAAAAGGTTGTATTTCTAAAAAACAGATTTACAGGAATACAGATACACTATGGATGCCCAATTCGTAATTTTTAGCGGATTGTATGGGTGGATAGTGAGAACAAAAAAAAAAAAAACTATACGTGTGCTGAAGGCCTAAATGTGTCAGGATTAGCAATTGTCAGAATAAAGCTAAGTTCACACAACGTATTTATTTGTTCAATTAATAACGTCAGTGTCACAGAATGTCTGGTGTCATACATAGTGTGAACCCGGACTAATATTGCATATGGAAAGTTCTAGAATTAAAATTTTCATGCTCAATTTTGTTTTGGTAGTGGAATGCTTGCTTTATTTCTGGAATATACAATATTCCCTAGTGTCTTTGTAAGAGTTATCGCTAGGGAAGTATAGGGTCCCCCACTGGGTCTGAGAGGAAACTGCACCCTGCTTGTGTGTTCTAATAGGAAAGTGCAAAAAGGTTCCATGGAGCCTCAGTTACGAGTGTTAAAACTCGGGAATAGCTAGATATCCCTCCAGGGGAGGAAAGCTTATTGCCAAGGGGGTGACCCCCAGTGGGGAGATCACCAAACCACCCTGATACGTAGCCCCTTAAGTCCTACTCGGTTGCGAGTATTGGAACATAAATAGGAAAATACCAGGGTGGACCCTTTTGTGTCAAAGTTTAACTCTTTGGCGAGTATTGCGACACGACAAGGGTTACCAAGGCCAGGCATCTATCTACAGACATCTGTTTCGGGGCATCTGCCCCTCGTCAGTGTGGAGCGGGATTCTGGCTATCAGGGGCAATGAAAAGAAGACCAACAAAACACAGCAATCACTGAGCTCAAGGAGATCAGCGACAAAAAATCCAATGGAGTACTTACTCAAGGGTCTCCATTGTTACATTGCCCCCTTTGAATCCCTTTGAATATTCATTGTTTTGTCATATAGTTCAATGGAACCACTGGTCTAGTATTAAATGATTGCAAACTATAACTGTATATGTAAAAAGCAGGGGGGGTTCTGCCTGGGACTCATAAGCATAGGTTGCATCAGCAGCTGTAAACTTTTTACCAGATCCAATCTCATCTATCGAGCTGTTTATAAAATGTATTGTACACAGTTAATGCCTATCTTCATAGGACACTGTCTTCTCAGTGGGGAATAAAATCAATGAATAGATAAATACATGCTTGTGAATTAAGATCACTAGATTAGAGCTAAGTACACCATTGAAAGTTGCATTAGAGGTTCCTATGTGTCGCTTTCCAAAATGTTCAGATAATATCACAACTAAAAGCTTACATCTATAGTAAAACAATATAAACAGTGTAGTGAGGGCTTGAAGCACAGCATTAATGCATACACCCATATTACAACTCACAGTGGTGCCTGCAAAGTATGTGGTCTCCGCCATACAAAGAAGTGAATGTTTGTTTGTTTACTTAGCAAGAAGAAAAAAAATATTAATCCCAACCCAGGTCAAAATATGCCAAGAGCAGAAGCAAGAAATCTCCTTCCAGAGGATAAACAACATTCTCCAGGAACACAGTCCTGACTAATTGCTTCCTTACCCAGCCATGTCCTGGCCGGACTGCCGCATAGGCTCTGGTTTGTGGCTACAGAGTTAGACAGGGCTATTAAAGGGCCAGACTGATCCAGGACCAACCATCAGTCTAATGTCACTGCTTGACAGCTTCTATTAGAGTCATCTAAAATAATTTCAGATTGATCATACCTTTCCCAAGACGCCTATTGTCTTGAAAGTTAAAGGGTATTTATAACACGTTCAGAACTTAATTATCAAGAAAGTGTTTCCGAGCCACGGCGTGCATACTGAAGTATTATGCAGGACATTCTAAGGTACATTTGCAATAAAGCAAAGATCAGTTCGGAGCTACTTTAAAGATCATATTATGGCACTGTATAACTAAGAATAAAAAAATATAAGAACTGTGTTAATAGCTGTAATACAGGTGATGGCGTCCCTGTTATATTCTGTTGTAGTTAGTATTGGATGCAGTCGACTTTTATATAATACCAGACACACAGAGCACAGAAAAAGAATCTTCTAAAACCTATGCCTCTGCTAACTGTCGGCCTGGAAATTTGTTCCACAACATTTTTAAGAGACTGCAGCCAATGCAAGCATTATTGGACAATGGCTGCAACTTTAGGGTGTTCAGAGGTCACACCCGAGCTCTGGAGCCTAAAGCCCCTATTACACGGGACGACTGGAAGAGAAAACGAGCAATGTCAGCAGTTGTTTGCTCCTCGTTCCCCGCTTGCTGCGGACACTATTTCACGCGGCGGAAGCGAGCAGGTGATTGCAGGGGGGGCTGCCTGTGTGATCGCTAGATCGTCCGGGCAGCCCACGTCAGATATCAACAGTCTTCTGCCGCCACTTCTATTCCACGAAGCAGCGGCAGCAGATCGCTGCTAGATTAGTCATTTGTCTTTCAATATGTTGAAAGACACAACAGCAACGATCAGCCGACATCATTCATGTCAGCTGATCGTTGCCTTCTATTACACAAGACGATTATCAGCTGGAGACGGACGATAATCGTATCGTGTAAGAGGGCCCAAAAAAGATCCTATTTCCTTTGCGTCCTTTCTAGTACTGTACATGAGCTATGCAATAGGAGACGTTGTGTTTATGTGTTTATTTTGCTGTATACCTGTGTTATACTTGTCTCCAATCCATAACTGGAGTATTGTTTATATGATACGTTATGAAAAAGAACATCAATAAAATATGTTTTGAAAAAAGGTGTGTGTGGGGGGGTATAATCTCACTACCCCATAGGAGATAGGACTATAAATAACATAGCTGGGGAGCCATGTTACATATTTTTCATTGGTGCCTAGGTAAATCTAGTTCCACTTCTTAGTTTTTCACTCCTTGGTCCAGTAAGACCGTCTGGGGCACTGTGAGGTGCACTGCCCCGCCCCTATGTCACTGCTCCACCAGCTGGCCTATCCCTTCTGATTGTCAATGGGGCGATCCAGATCTGCGCTATAGGGGCGGAGCAGTGCTCCTAAAGAACTAAAGGGCCGAGGAGTAAACGACTAACTGCAACAAGGAGGAAGGAACATACCTTCATCCTCGGCACCTTCTGTGCTATAGGGACATATCAGCAGGTTCAATTTGTCTAACCTGCTCATTGTTCCCCTTTAAGTCGGCCGAACCCATCAATCTAAGGTGCATGGGACTCTCTCGACCATCCATTGACAGATGATGTCTGTGGAGAGAGGAGTCTGGCATGATGGAAAATTTGTTCAGAGAGAGATGAGATGCAGCGACAGCGCTCGGCTGTGCCAAACATTCCTGTATATGGGCGGAAAATATAACCATTGTTTGACCATCAGGTATTGAAAGTGTATGGCCAGCTATAGTTTTTCTGATATCACCATATATCAGCATATCCAACAACAGTGTATTTGTCGGTGCTTTGTTGTAGTTGCAAGGCAGCATAGGCATAGGGGAGTATATAAAATGATGTATATTCTCTATGAGTCAGTATATATTCACTACTGAAAAATTCAACAAGAATATGAACTTTTTGGTTCCCACTTCTTTTCTACATTTTTTTTTTCTGTTCATTCTGTCCTTTGCTTTATTTAGTTCACTCCTAGTTAGTACATGTAGAAACATATTCGGGTTTAGTAGTTTGGTTTCCAGAACACTGTGGTTATGGGTGTGAAAATGTTGGACTGCGCTCGTCTGCAGCCGAGATAATGATGCCGAGGCCTCCTCACTGTGAATGTGGTCTGCAGCAGGATTTATTCAGTAGCCGGGTTACTCTCCGGTACACCACGAAGTGTAAAGAAATGAAAGCTCCAATCCCCCACCATGGCTATGTGCATATTGTTAGACTCTGACTCAGCAATCGACCCTCTAACCAATTACTTTACTACAAGTCTGTGGATTAAACCTGTGTTACTATGTGCACACTATCGTGTTCCCACCGATTCAGATAAGGTGCAAATGTAATGTGACAGCGCTCACGAACGACATGATATTTTAATATATGAGGTTTATTCAGATATGTTCCTACTGAATGAGCAGGTGGTGTATAGTATACAATGAATTATTCACATCACTAAACTGTCTCACTTACCCCGAGGAGTTGGTATGAGTCTATCATGACTGTCCAGTTGCCCCAAAGGCTCGTTGGAATCTGAAAAATCACCTGTTTCTCCTGTAACATAAAAGATAATATAGGTCAATAGAAATACCTTCAAAGTCCCCTATAGGCAAACATGCTGTTTAACCAACTATAGTTATAGGGGCCTCCCATCTACTCAATAGATGATGTCAGGCGGGGAAAGAAGGAGCAGAATGTTGAATTTCAACACCACTGGATATAAGGGGTCACAAAGGTATCTGGAAGCAGCTTACTGCTCCCTCCCTATAAGAAACATAGGCAATGTCAGCCTAGTATGCATACGTATAGGGGGTCAGGAGAAACAGCTTTGATGGTTAATTAAGGTGTATAGTATAAACTAGCACCTCGCATACTGTGTTACATAGTTAACCCTGCAAGAAACTCTTTCCTTTAAATTACTAAATCAGCTAGTGTCAGAAAGTTATATAGATTTGTAATTTACTTCTATTTAAAAATCTCCAGTCTTCCAGTACTTATAAGCTGCTGTATGTCCTGCAGGAAGTGGTGTATTCTTTCCTGTCTGACATAGTGCTCTCTGCTGCCACCTCAGTCCCTGACAGGAACTGTTCAGAGCAGTAGCAAATCCCCATAGAAAACCTCTCCACTTTGGACAGTTCCTGTCATGGACAGAGGTGGCAGCAGAGAGCACTGTGTTAGGCCAGGTTCTAACTAACGACAATTGTTAGCAAAACCATGGTCGTTGTTATGAAATATGGTTGTTGTTTTTACATAGTGTGAACGTGGCCTAATACTGGAAAGAATACACCACTTCCTGTAGGACATACAGCAGCTGATAAGTACTAGAAGCCTTGACCTTTTTAAATAGAATTAAATTACAAATCTATATAACTTTCTGACACCAGTTGATTTTTTCTGACACCAGTTGATTTAAATGATTTTTTTTTTCTGGATAACCCCTTTAACACATGAAGTAACGGTCACAGGAAGCTTTGACATACTTTTAAATAGAACTTTCCTTAAAGTGCCCAGGATGAAATGCCAAATAAGACATGTTAATAGTGGGAAGTCCTTTCCATTCATAGTAAATGCTGTGAGGGATCTGAATAAATGCAGATTTCATGCTGAGGAGTCCTGACCATTAGCGAGCTGCGGCACATTATCCGGCCTGGAATACTCGCTCAGGCTCATTAAAACCAATCTGGCCTGTTAAATACACCTCCATTCACATTCTAATTTCATTCTGTGCATCTACTAATTTCCGTATTGCTATAGAGCATTCAGGCTCAGGCTTAGCCCCTGGCCAGGCCAAAGGCTTCTACTGTTACATAAAAACATTTGTAATCAATTTCAGGATTGCTTTCTTTGGCGAGCTGCAAAATGTTTATTTTCACAATGTAATGGCACAGTACTTAGGAAAAATTGACTTGCTCCAGCATAACTACAATGGGCACATTGTGCGCTCAGGCGAATATTTGTAAGTGGTGGTTTAAAAATATATTTTGTGTACCCAGGGGTAGGCTCACGAGAATTTTCTGGCTATAGCTAAGAAACAATTGATGCATGCAAGACGGGCTTTATTGAATGACGGTGAATGGTTTAATCATTACAACATATCGGAATTTCCAATGCATGACCGCCAGTAAGAAATCCGTTTTAGATAATGAGGGTGTAATACACATTTATGTTCCCCGTTAACCACGTGATGTCCCCATAGTGTAAGGATACTGGAATATATATATATATATATATATATATATATATATATATATACATACACAGTGTATGAACATCGGCCGTTGTTTGACACTGCCGGGTCAAACAATGGCCAATGTCTGAGATATTGTAGTATTGGTTGGATGAACATCACTTTATTTTAGTTGGAATGCGGACACATTATCCAAAACTTATAGACCTGTCAAATTTGGTGCAGCCTCAGAGAACCACGGCCGTAGTGTATACAGGGTGTATGCACTACGGACGTGGTTCCATAGACTGCTATGCAATTAGGCAGTGCTGTTAAAGCAGTTCCGTTGTTTAATGGCTTAATACAGTGTGTGAACATGGCCTAAAAGTAATATCTACAGGCCTGGAGTGGGGTAAAATAAAGAAAAAAAAAACAACTTTTACTCACCCCTAAATTTGGGGGCAAGCCATCGTTGCCATCATTCTGGTGTGCCTAGCCCTCAGTGCAGATGACACTGCTGTCAATAACTGGCCTTAGTGGTCATGTGAAATACACGCCACAATGTTATCACAGCAATTCTAGAGGGGTACACTAGCAATTTTAAGGATAAGTAAATTTTCTTTTTACATTTTTAACCTGGTCCCGGCCTATACAAACATGTTTAGAACTAACGGACAACTTTTTTAACTAATGGATAAGGAGACTTAAACTTCCATTCTAAAAATGGTTTACATTTAATTAGCTTTCCCAGGGAGAATTAATCAATGGCCTATTCTTAACTCCTGCCACCTCTGCCAATTTGCTGTTCTGCATAGCTGGGCCACCCAGATATGAACAATATACAGGAAGTCTCAGCTCTATAAATTGTGTAAGTGGTAGTGCTGGGTTACTGCAGAGCAGCTCCTATTAAACTGAATGGGAGGTGCACTGCTGTAACCCTTCACTGCTACAGTACAGAGCAAATTGCCAGATGTCTGCACCACACAAGCCAGTGATTAATGGCTTATACTGTGCATAGGCCATCAATTAATTTTCCCCTTTTAATATTAGTATTATGAAATATGGTAAATTTAGGCACCACAGAAGTATCAATTATCATTAATGATTATTAAATTTTTTAACAATGAATTTTGTGTCTGTGACCTACTAAAGGGAACCTGTCAGCTGTAGATAATGCTCATAGTGTGCTAAACCACTGTATTCATGCATCCTCCTCTCCCTCACCCCTCCGTGCCTTGACTGATAGTTGTGCACAGCTCAGTGCTGGAAGTCAAGCCCTATACATCAGTCAACAGAGGGGTGGGGGAGGGAGGAGGCGTGCATCCCACAGCTTAGCACAGCCTCTTTGACACTAAGTGTAAGCTAAAGCTGTTACTCTTTATGTATACCTTATATATCTACATACTGCACTGCTGGAAGGTCTTAGATATTTCACCCTCTCGTCTACGGACGGCAGAATGGTAGATGCTTTTTGTATATACCGGTCATTCGTGTTAGAGTACCGTCTGCAGCACCATATGAGCCACCTTTTACAACCATCCTCTAACCACTTGTTTGAACAGTCCCTCACACATTATTGCTCTTTGCACCATTGTGTTAAATGGTCCTGTTCTTACGGTAAACCTTCTAGATTTGCATGACTCTAGATCGCGTTGACTAAGAAAACAAAAACAACTGGAGGAAGATAACCAGACACCCTCATACAGATATTAGTAAGCCATTTTATTTGCCATACCTGGGTTATCAGAGAAGCTACTTGCTTTGAAGACAAATCACCCCAGCAGCGGCACTTTATCTAGTTGACCCTTTAACATTTACAAGAACACTGACAATCCCCTGGCATAAATCTTCACTTCTCAGAACACTCGAGTCCAGGTCATGTTATTCATTTCAACTCCCTCCGACTGCCAATGTCTGCAGCTGTCTTACAGCCGCAGTGTTAACAAGCCGCTTCCACAAAAGACAGGCCTAACTAATTGTATCTGTGCTTCTGATTAAGCTCTCCTGGCATTCATAGGATCAGGCAATTCAACCTCCTTCTATTCAGTGGACTTGATGCGTCTTCACAACACGCGGCTCAATTCCTCTACATTGTGGAGTAAATTGGCCTGGTAATTTGCCTTTTTACTATACTAGACATCATACAGAATAGTTATCTTATACAGAATACCTTTAGGGTATGGAGCACAATATGTCATAAAGTTTACCAATATAGCACTTCTATAAAAGGAGATGAAAAAAGTAGGTTATTATTCTGAAATTATTCCAATTTTTTTCATCATTACTGTAATAATTCACCATAAAAAGGAAACTCAATGTATATGAAGAGTCATTGCTTTCTAACTACGATTATCACTAGGTTGGCCAAAGTACGCTGAACCTTCCCTCTTTGCCGACTTCTAAAAATCCTAAAATTAGGGCGACCATGCTGAGGATAATGAAGCCCAATTACAGCTGAATAAAAAACATATATTTTTGGATAGACTAGGCAAGCCAGATGTTAAGACGTAAAGCCACTCTTCAGATACATAAATACACCAAATGAACACATTCTTTATTTCAGTTCCTTCTTATTTTTTTTTTTTATTTTTTTTTCGTAAAAATTAACTTTTTTGACCTTCTAAGAAAATCCAACCTTTGGTGCTCGGTAGACAATGAGCCTAGTGTACACTTTGATTCAGCTGCCAAGCTGATTACTTTGGCTGTGAGAGAAACCGGCTACTTAGCTTTCTGAATCAAGTCCTTTCATTGAAATCTGGCCTTTCTTCCCCCTGCTGTAGCCTCAGTATTCCTGGCAAATGACTGCACAGCGGTTTTGGCAACTATGTCAAGGTGGTGACCGGCTTACAAAACTGACGACAGGACCGTATGAACTGTACGATAATTGAATCCAAGTCATTGTTATGGTAAATGTTCTACGTTCCTATATGTTGTTTCTTTTATATCTTTATTCTATTATTTTCTCATTTCTTTTACATTTGTGCAATGCGTTTGGCGAATTAAGATAAACTGTTACAGAGATTGCTCAAATCATCTTGAGGACAGAATATTGGAGCCATCTCTTGACGGTTTCTGCAAGTTATACTGGAAATAATACCTTGTTTTGAATTCCTTTTACAATATATCTTCTACAGAAACTTCTGCTCACTTGCTCAAGTACATTAGGTAATGTATTTTTACTATGAGAATGCATATAACTTTATAGAACACCGGTGAGATGTGCCAGTGATGGTGCCATCCTACTGCTTAAAGGAGAAGTCTGGAGATTGCTAAAAGCTGGCAGGGGGAAATTGATGATAACTAGGCACTTACCTCTCCTCTTGCCCACCGGGAGTGGCTGTGGGCCCTGGGATCTCCACGTCACGACCTGGCTGATGGACAGGCCAGTCTGCCAGTCAGTGACTGGGGCGGGATACCGCTCCAGTAACTCATTGGCTGAGCGGCCAGTTCAGCAGCCAGGACAGGCATTTTCCCCCGTCATCACAACTCGGGGGAAATGACTTCCAGTGGGGGAGAGGTAAATGCCTGCTTGTCTTTAATCCCCCCCCCCTCTCCCTGCAGGCTGCTGACTTTTAGCAATTGCCGGACATCTCCTATAATCACCCAATCACCTACTGGATATGTCTACCGTGGGTTCAGCATAGATGCTACCTACATATCAAGTAATGTTCCATAGCATTATTCCATTATTTGGTAATGCCCCTGCAATATTTACATGACTACACATGACAGTTCCATGTAACATATAGATAACATTGCCCGACAATTCACCTCTGTCAGTTTGCTGATCTCTTCTGTACACAGCTCACGTTGTTTAGTTAATCTGCTAAATGCCTCAAATTCTTGTTCCAAAAAAAACAATATATACACTTAACTTGTACACATATGTAAAGGTCCTCCATATACCGAGTCTCATTTCCAGCTGATAAACACATGGTCCTGGCAATGTGCGGCCACCATAAACATGATAATCTGGCTTTGACCTGCACCCTCAGCCAGAATGAAACACGGTCAGGTTTTGTAAAGCCATGCTTATCAGTAAAAGGAATTGCAACTGCTAGAGGTCTTTATCTAGTGCTTTCTTTATACATTTTTTGTACAATTTTTGTATTGAATATTGGGTAAAATTTACAGCAAACATTTCCAGTTGGCTTAAAGGGTATTCCGCCCAAACATGACTTTTTATATGTTGCTGCCCGTGGTGAGGCTGTAATGCTGGGAGGATTAATCACAGTGAGTTCATTAGCAACTTGACCTCAGATTAACCCTCCCAGCATTAAAAAGAAGCTACAAAGTTGCAGATAAAGCCAGTCAGGGATTTGTCTACATTAGCCGTCTCAGATGGGAGGGGGAGGAGGGGCAAACAGAGAGAAAAGCTCACACACAGTTTTTTGTATTTTCAGCAGAAAGCAGCAGTTGAGAACTGGGGGAAGGAGCCTGAATAGATAACAACAAGTATGGAATGAATTGTTACTCTCACCATGGGCAGCAACATATGAAAAGTTATGTTTGGGTGAAATACCCCTTTAAAGTGAGGTGCAGTGGAAGAATGGTTTACATATATAATTAAGCAACATACAAAGTTAAAATCTTTGTACAATGCATTATTTATTTTGTATAGATTCTAAGTTACAGTTTGTATTGTAATTCAGAGCTGAATTTGAAATTGTCTGGCTTCAGAGCTAAAATCTCCAAGTATTCTTTGCTGACTAAGTGTCTCTGCTTATGGCTTACATATGAACTCATCAGCTATTCTACATGTATAGCTACCTGTACTACTCTACTATAGGGGCTCAGCTGAGCTGTTAGAGGGGAAGTCTTATGAAAACCTTACTTACTGTTTCCAATAGTACCAGCAAAACAACAGTAACGTAGTTTTACTCTTTGGAGAATTTATTTGACAAGTAATGTAAACACACAAAAGTTTTTGGAGACTGAACTTCCGATACGTATTTACATTGTGCCAGTAGTTCATATTAGAGATCAAGAGAATTTTACGAGAATATCAGGACAAGATAACGTAACAAACAAGGATAAATGACTGTGGCCACACTGGCACTGATATTTTACTTCTTTCCATTGTGGACACTCAGTCCCCATAGGATTTGCGCAGAATAATGCGACATTCCCATAAAAGGCCAGCATGATTTAACGTATGCCACTTTGTGATGTAAGGATTTGTTTAGATAACATTAGATATTTGCCAGCCAGTCTTGAGCGCAGGTTTTGTTATGACATGTATCGAGTCTCACACCTTTTTCTTAGGGCACTTTAACCGATGAGGAATTTAGATCTTCCGTCAAGCAGTGTAAATATTAGGAATGTCTTGCTTGGCTGGTGAGAATGTCAATTATCTGTGTTGGTGTAAATCCTCTTTATAACATCTAGCTGCAAAGGCAGATTGACTGTGAGTATAACACAATGAGGGACGCTGAGTCCGAGGTGTGCTTTGAGACAGAAAAACTCCAGTGAACACACTGACAATGCTCTGCCTCTTTTTTGCTCCCATGAAGGTTTACACACGACGCATATTAGTATTATCTATACACATCTGGTGACAGAAAGGGTTGGACCAACACTGATCAATTCTGTAGAAATGAGAGATATCACTGAAGCCCTTAGAACTTCAGGCTCTATTACAGTAAATGATTATCGGCCTTACTTAGCCAACTACTGGTCGTTCAGGCCGATAATCATTTAGAGTAATAGTGCATGTTGAAAGGCAACGATCAGCCGACATGCACAATGCTGAAAGATCCCAACTTGTGCACCGACGGTCTGCTGTGCATCACTCCATGTAATAAGTGTGGCAGCAGCAGACTGCTGCTGAATTCAATAGGCAGTCCAAACAATTTAAAGATTGTTCGGGTGGCTCTTCCCACTGCTCCCCGCTCGCTGTCTGTGCGTGTAATAGTACAGGCAGTGAACGGGAACAAGGGGAAAGCAGGCGCTGACCTGAAAGGCTGGCGCTCGATTTCCCTGGATTATTGGGCTGTGTAATGGCACTAAATAATTGTTACCTATGGCTTTAACCATTATTGTTATAAATCAATGTATTGTGACAAGCTGTTTAATAAGAAGTGATTATACAGTCGTGATCAAAGACTTTGTAAAAGAGACATACAAAAAAACAACACTAAAGGGATGGACTTAATGTCACTCATTGTTGGAAACAGTAAATATGATGTATGGACCTTCCTCGGTAAGAGAAACAATATGCAACATTATTGACAATTTTTACATCTATAGCTGAAAATACACAATAGATGTGACAGCCAAAGCCACAGACCATGCCAGGACCAACAGACCATGTAATGTGTATGGTGACAGATGTTGGGGGCAGAGAAGGATTGGGCATGGCAGGTTTTCATTGACATAGTTCTCAGGAGGTGACTGACATGAGATTTCTACCCTTTGCCTACTGAAGGTACCAGCAAGCTAGGCCAAGCTCATAGTGCATGTATATCTGGGGGATCAGAAGATACAGAAATCACATGGGACAGGCGGACTCCGCTTGAAATTTCTTGCTTTATTCCATAGTGTGCACATATCCTAAGAGGGAGACCATTGCAGCTGTTTAAATGTATAATGTTACTGGCAGCTAGCTAAATTAGAATTTTACTCGCAGTCCTGTTTTAAGATCCCCAAGTAACAAAATATGAGTACATCTTATGATAGAACAAAACGTCTATTTCAATATTTGGGTATATTTGCATTCACTGGTCAATGACTTTTCTGAATACTTAATTTATTAATGCATTCATTGGAAAGTTTCATGGTTAGTCATGATTTTCCACTGTTTATATGAATGTGCACGATTTCCCTTTTGATCAAAGAAAATTTAATATAGGAGCTTCTCTTCTCAATCCAAAAAGCTTATACTGCATCAACGTTGGGTTATAGAAGGATAAACTGCATGAAAGCAACAAAGGAACTAACAAAATTGCAACTACTCTCAACCAAAGGACTATAAATTACTATCGTTCTAAAAGACCAAATTATCCAGTGTTATGACAACCCGCTACTGGGGATAACAACCGCCGCTGTTATAGAACTCGGCAGCCCATAATCTCCAGTACATGGTCACTTCAGTTCAATATAAAACTGGTCATAGACAAACAATGGCTGGATGTGCTGACTGATGAAAGGATGAAATTCTATTTTTTCTACCAAGATCAGTTGCTATATGGCCTCTTTGATCAGCTGTTTTTGCCAAAATTATGATAGCTATGTAAAACGTTTTGGTGTCCCACGCATAGTCAGACACAGACCATTTTCTAATAAAAAGGAAAAAAAAGACATTTGATAGACCTTAAAAATAGTAGTTTAATTAGATACAGTAATGAAAAAAATATCTGCTGTTTCAAGACATCAAGTGTTAACCTTTGTGTCTACGCTAAACCTCGGATCACCAAACATAATGGCATTTTGCATGCATGTCTGTCTTCACTAACTTTGGGAAGATAATGTTACAGTAAACTAATGTTATATGATAAGTATTACGGAGCTGTGTGTTCTGATTTCTACACTGTAATCCTTTATTTGATCATCCATAAAGCAAACATCAGAATGTCACTTGAATTAAAAGTACCTGTTTAAACAAGCTAAACCCACACAACCTGCAAAAGAACAGCCACTTGTCAGCGCGGCTTGGGAATTTACCATGTTTAGCTTCAAGGCCAAAACTAACAACATCTATATCCTTTAAATACAATGCTGTGGATGTGCGAGCATATGTACAACCATCTCTGCTGCCATGTATGTACACATTGGGGGGATATCTAGATGAAAACAGCAGAAAGTTGCAAAACTTTGGAACCATGTCTTTCTAAGGCTGCATTCACACGTCCGCAATTTTGCGGACCTTACAGACAGTGAATGCCTGTCCTGGATTGTTTCCTCGGTGGGCATGATGTATCAATATCATGTCGGCAGTGGGGGAAACTGTTTGGATCTCCCTGGCACTGTAATGACCCCGATGTCCGCGAAGAGCGGCGGGACCGGCCTCGGGACCACTCTGGGATCTCCGATGCAGCACACGTCCTGACTGGGCTAATGGACTGGCTGCTTAGCCAGTCAGTGACTGGAGCAGGATGCCACTGCAGTCGCTCATTGGCTTAGCAGGCAGTCCTTCAGCCGGGACAGGTATTTTCCCCTGAGTCATGACATCTTCATAATGGGGGTCCCGAGGCCAATCCCACCGTTTAACATGGACACGGGGAGAGATAAGTTCATACTCAAATTCCCCCTATCCCTGCCAGATTTTAAAAATAACTTGACTTTTCCTTTAACTATGTTGACAATGATATAATGAAATGATAAACCTTTATGCCAATCACCCTCAACTTACCAGAAAAATAATCTGTTCTGTCTGTACTACATCTGATTTCTGGCTAAAAAGTGTAATATGTACTTTGAAAAAATGCATTTTTCCAACTTTGAAACTTTTTTGCTTATACAGAAAGTGGTTATACCACATAAATTATATATTAAATAGCATTAGCAACATGTCTACTTTATGTTGGCGGCATTTATTAAACGATATTTCATTTTTTTTAGACAACAGAAAGCTTAAAACATAAGCAGCAAATTTCCAAATTTTCTGTAAAATTTCAAAATCAGATATTTTTAGGGACCTGTTCAGGTTTAAAGTGTATTTGAGGGGCCTGTATGTTAGAAAGCCCCACAAAGCACCCCATTTCAGAAACTGCACCCCCCAAACTCTGCAAAAGCACATCCAGAAAGTGTTTTAACCCTTTAGGGGAGTCATAGAAATAAAAGCTAAGTGTGTAAGAAATTTGAAAATTGTAATTTTCTGTGCAGAGATTTTATTGTAATCCAATATTTTTCATATTTATAAACTTATTACTAGAGAAATTCACCCCAATTGGTATTGATTGCCCCATTTCTGCAGTTTATAGAAATACCCCATATGTGGCCCTAATGCATTGTTTGACGGAACCACAAGCCTCAGATACAAAGGAGCGCCTAGTGAATTTCAATGGCTCGGTTATATTTGGTCATTTCTGACTGTACCACTTCAGGTTGGCAGAGGCTCTGGGGTGCCAAAACCTAAAAAACACCCCTAAAGGGACACCATTTAGAAAACTAGATCCCTCAAGGAATGTAACAAGGGGTGCAGTGAGCATCTGGACCCCACAGGTGCTTCACAGATTTTCAGAACAATGTGGCGTGAAAAAAGAAAAATGTATTTTTTACACTATAACGTTGTTCTAGCCTTCAATTTTTCATTTTCACAATGGGATAAAAGGAAAAAAAAAACACAAAGCGTGTAGCGCAGTTTCTCCCGAGTACAGAAATACCCCACATGTGGACATAAAGTGCCAAGCGGGCGCAGCACGAGCGTCCAAAGGGAAGGAGCGCCAATTGGCCTTTGCAAGCTGGATTTTACTGGAATGGATTTCAAGGGTCATGTTGCATTTACAGAGCCCTCGTGCTGCCAAAACAATGGAAACCCCCCACAAGTGACCCCATTCTGGAAACTACACCCCTCAAGGAATCTAACAAGGGGTGCAGTGAGCATATGGACCCCACTGGTGACGGGCACAAATGTGGAACAATGTGACGTGAAAGGGAAAATTTTCATTTTTTCACTTTCACGGCACAAATGTGGCCGTCATCAAGGGGTCCATATCCTCACTGCACCCCTTGTTAGATTCCTTGAGGGGTGTAGTTTCCAGAAAGGGGTCACTTGTGGGGGGTTTCCAGTGTTTTGGCAGCACGAGGGCTCTGTAAATGCGACATGGCGTTCATCATCCATTCTGGCCACATCCAGCCTCCAAAATCCAAATGTCGCTCCTTCCCTTTGGAGGCTTGCTCTGCGCCCACATGGCGCTTTATGTCCACATGTGGGGTATTTACGGACTCGGGGGAAATTGCTCTACACATTTTGTATGTTTTTTTCTCATTTAACCTCTTGTGAAAATGAAAAATTTAAGGCTAAACCAACATTATAGTGTAAAAAATGTAATATTTCATTTTCACGCCATATTGTTCCATATTTGTGCCCGTCACCAGTGGGGTCCATATGCTACACCCCTTGTTACATTCCCTGAGGGGTGTAGTTTCCATAATGGGGTCACTTGTGGGGGGGTTCAACTGTCTTGGCAACACAGGGGCCTTTTAAATGCAACATGGCCCCTCGAAATCCATTCCAGCCAAATCCAGCCTCCAAAAACCACATGGCGCTGCTTCCCTTTGGAGGCTTACCCTGCACCCGCATGGCGCTTTATGTCCACATGTGGGGTATTTCCATACTCAGGAGAAATTGCTCTACACATTTAGTGTTTTTTTTTTTATCTTTTAACCCCTTGTGAAAATGAAAAAATCAAGACAAGATCAATGATTTAGTGTAAAAATTAAACATTTTTTACACTAAATGTTGGTCTAGCCTTGATTTTTTCCTTTTCCACAAGGGGTTAAAAAAGAAAGTGAACACAAAACATGTAGGGTAATTTCCCCTGAGTACGAAAATACCCTACATGTGGACATAATGTGCCATATGGGCACAGGGCAAGCCACCAAAGGGACAGAGCGCCATTTAGAGGCTGGAATGGAGGATGGAGACCATGTCGCAATTAAAAAGCTCCTGTGCTGCCAGGGCAGTAGAAACCCCCCACAAGTGACCCTATTCTGGAAACTACACCGCATAAGGAATCTAACAAGGGGTGAAGTGACCATATGGACCCGACTGGTGACGGGCACATATGTGGAACATGTGCCGTGAAAATAAAAAATACAATATTTTCATTTTCACGGCCCAAATGTGGCCGTCACCAGGGGGCCATATCCCCACTGCTCCCCTCGTTAGATTCCTTATGGGGTGTAGTTTCCAGAATGGGGTCACTTGTGGGGGGTTTCTACTGTCCTGCCCGCACGGAGGCTTTGTAATTGCATCATGGCATCCTCTAATGGGAATGGCGGCCATATCTATTTAGCTGGGGAAAAGGGACAATTCTAATTTATTTGGGGGTATTAGGCCAATTATTAGTTTATAAGGTTGAAAATGACAGGTGTCCATCAAATTCAACCTGTGTTGATCCAGAGGAAGGCAAAAAAAAACCTCGTGAGGCAGACGACAGTAGCCTCATCACAGGGGAAAAATTCCTTCCTGACTCCATATTGGCGATCAGAATAATCCCTGGACCAACGTGACCCCTGAAATAGGAATAAGGGACAGAATTTAGATAATGTAGAAACCCAATGACGTGTGGTACGCCTTGAAGCGATCCAGTATGCAGAGGCCGGGGTGATCAGGACAGGTGTCACACTGGAAAATGGTGTCCTTCCTGATCCCCCTGTTACGCCACACTCTACACTTCTTCTGGGGTCTCCCTTTCTCCAGTGTGGGGGACGTCACCTGGAAAATGTTGTCCTGGTGCGATACGGGGTCCTTCATATCCAGAAGCGCTGGGTCTGCTCCATGGCTGCTAAATATTAGGGCTCTATTACTGCCTCTGATATGTTTGGATCGCGCCGCAAGCTACAGTAGCTCGGGCAGCGAGGGACCGGAAGGGGGGGTGCCGGTATAAAAGTTATCCCCGTACAGGTGGTAACTTTTATCCAGCAGTGGGAAGATCAGTTCCTGAATGATCTCCCCACTAACTCCGAGGATGGGGGGGGGTTCATCTGGGGGCTGGATTTGGGTGTCCCTTCCTTCATACACTGTAATGGTACGTGCACACTGCGGAATGGCGAAGGATAACCCTTTGTGCATTCCGCAGCTGGCACCCACCGGCGGACTGATGCAGGCGCGCGTCTCCGTCCGTGTCATAGACTACATTCTATGCACGGGCGGATTCTGCCCTCTGTCCAAAGAATGAACGTGTTCATTCTTTGGACGGACAACGGAATCCGCCCGTGCATAGACGGGTGGAGACGCGCGCCCACATCAGTCCGCCGGCGGGTGCCAGCTGGGGAATGCACAAAGGGTTATCCTTCGCCATTCCGCAGTGTGCACGTACCCTAAGGCTGGGTTCACACTATGTATATTTGAGGCTGTATTTGTGAGGCTGTATAGCAACCAAAACCAGGAGTGGATTGAAAACACAGAAAGGCTATGTTCACATAATGTTGTAATTGAGTGGATGGCCATCATTTAATGGCAAATATTTGCTGTTATTTTAAAACAACGGCTGTGGTATTGAAATAATGGCCGTTATTTACTGTTATATGGCGGCCATCCACTCAATTTCAACATTGTGTGAACAGAGCCTTTCTGTGTTTTCAATCCACTCCTGGTTTTGGTTGCTATGAGGACCTGACATGAGGACCAAATACTGCCTGAAATATACATAGTGTGAACCCAGCCTTAATCTGTAAGTGTACCCTGAGGTATTCTCACAGAGTTTGGAGAATTTCACGCCATACCGTGATCTCTTATTGGGACGGTACTGGCGGAAAAGACGTGTCTGGGGGGCAGCGTACGCTACGCTACCCCCAGACACGTCACTGGATGATGAGGATGAATAGAGGAACGAAGGATCTCCCCATTCATCCTCACTGGCTGCTTCGGTGTCAGAGGCAATAAGAACGTATGCGTCCGACACCGAAAACACCCTGGGGGCCATCTTTATACGGGGATTGGTATATGGGGTATGTAAATGTGTAGTGGTGTAGTGTAAAACTTTATTCCATGTAGTGTGGTGTAGTGTAGTGTTTTTTACGTGTTTTTTTTGACAGTAAGAAAAAATATCCCTACACCAAGAAAGGAGCTGCTGATAAATGCCGCACTTATGTGCGGCACTTATCAGCAGACAGTGGCGGTAGGATATAGGGGGGAAAAAACGCCCCTACGCCAAAAAGGAGGAGTAGCTGATCAGTGGCGCACTTATGTGCGATGCTGATCAGCACTCAGCAGCGTTAGGGCGCAAAAAAAGAAGAAAAAAAAATTGGGGGGGGGGGGAAATCTTTTTAACCCAAAGCAACTGATCAGTGAATGATATTCACTGATCAGCTGCTAGGGGGCAGTAGAGCGACGCTGCCGGAGATTGCCGAGGCCTGCCAAACCCGAGGACCCGAGCGATTACGAAGATTTCCGACGCTGGATGACCGAACCCGGAAGTGACCCGAAGAAGACGCGAGGACGGCGCGGACCGCAGATCTTCGCTCCGGACGCCCAGATCAGGTGAGTATGGTACACCTGCACTACACACACCTGTTCTGCACCCCTCAGCTACCTAGCTGAGGGGTGCAGAACCCGACAAAACAGTTTTTTTACAGTTTGATCGCTATGATGGGCCGGCCGGTACTGGCCGGCCTATCACGGCGATCGTGGGGGTGGCATCGGCGCCATCTTTACACAGTACACTAATGGCGATTGGTGCTATCTCGGACAGCACCAATCGCCATTGCTTTCCGGGTCACCGATGACCCGGAAAGCTGTTTTCAGCTGCTATATGCTGATCTGTATTGATCAGCATATAGCAGCGATCGTCGGCACGGGAGGGGTTAATCCCCCCCCCCCCCCGTACGCCCGTTTGCGTTAAAGCCCACCCTGCGGGGGCGTATACTTACGCCCGATGTCGTTAAGGGGTTAATGGGGTCCATCAAGTTTTTGTCTTCCATCATGGTATCAAAACAGTGCTGCATGTTGTGCTATGTTGTCCTGTATATTTGATGTGATCTACAACAGAGACTCGTAAAGCAACCTCTGACGCAGATATGAATAGAGCCCCGGTTGAACCTCTAACCCTCTATGGAATGCTGTTTATATTTTGCAGATCTCAAATTGAAAAGATGAGTGCCATCACGTTTTATATGAGAGAAGGATATACCCACAGTACACGCTAAAGAATATAAACTCTCATACGTATACAACTCCCATTATTAAAAAGCAAGTTATATATGGTCAGCCTAGGTCCTAACTGGCCCCATACTAGCCGTATCCAACCAGCCACAAGTTCTGTACAGAACAAGATTCATTCAATGGCAAGAAACACCTCATTAGTAGAACAACAAAAAATGAAATTGTTCCATTGAGTTCCCAGGATAATAATTCATATAAGACAATATATTGCTAAAGCCATAAAACCACTGCAAACGCGTTTTTGTCAAATAAATTCTATTTTTAATTAAGCGACTTACAGTTCTCACTTTCAAGGCCGGAGTAACCGAGCCCGAGACCTCTATATTCCAAACATCTGTTTCTGATGGTAATAAAAAACACAGTATATTTAAAGTATGTCTATTTAAGTCCATATGTTGATTTGTAGGAGTGCTAAAACTCTTTTACATAAAGTGCTAGCAGAGAAACGCTGCCACCTCATAAATAAAAGCACTTAGAAAGCAAGAATTACTCAACCTACACAAACCAAAGATTTCCCCGACCTCAAATTAATAATGTAATAGCAAACAAATCATTTAGGCTCGAATGCATTTATCGGGGGCCTATTTAAAGTACATTAGACTAATGAATGTGTTATGCCAAGGCAATGGAATTGTTCAATCATGACGGCGGCCTATCCAGAACACTGTATGGTGGGGGGGATAGTGGCTGAAATAGCTATATAGTAAGTGGTATATGCAAGAAAGGAATAAAAACAAAAATGTTAGGCATTATGGGAGACACACAGCACAACATGACATAGGAATGAATTGAATAGAGTAAGATCAGAAGCAATGAGAGAAAATATTACGTTACTGAATGAGTAGTAGATGCTTGGAACAAACTTACAGCAGAGGTGGTTGGTAAATCTACAATAACAGAATATAAACCTGCCTGGGATAAACATATATCTATCCTAAGATAATAAGAAGGGAAATACTAAAAGGGCAGACTAGATGGACCTAGTGGTCTTTTTCTGCCGACAATCTTCTATGTTTCTATAAGGTAGGTCATTGTCAGAGGAGCATTTAGCCAACAGTATATATGCTAAATGGTTATAAGATAAATATAATGCCTTCATAACAGGATTTTTTTTTCATTATTCATTATCTAGTGCAGTGATCTTAAAGGGGGAAATCCAGTGCCTTTTTTTCTCTTTCAAATAAACTGGTGTCAGAAAGTTATATAGATTTTTAAATTATTTAAATTACTTAGTATATTCTTTCTTCTTTTCTTTCTTTCTATAGGGATTTACTACTGCCATGGACAGTTCCTGTCACTGACAGAAGTGGCAGCAGAGAGCACTGTGTCAGACTGGAAAAAATACACCACTTCCTGCAGGCCATACAGCAGCTGATAAGTACTGGAAGACTTGAGTTTTTTTATAGAAGTAAATACAAATCTATATAACTTTCTGACACCATTTGATTTAAAAGACAACATTGTTTTGCCGGACATGCCCTTTAAATGTGATCCTCCAGCTGTAGTAGGAATACACCTTTTACCACACCCCAGCATGCATTGTTATGGCATATAGATTCAGTAAGGGCTGCTGGGACCAGCTCTATTACATGGTCGCCCATTCATTTTATTGGGTGCCGCAGCTTCCCCCAGAAAAAAAGCTGGAGGTTTCAGATGCTGAACCAGAATCAACCAGCTGTTTGACTATCATTACTGAACACAAATAGAAACTATAAGGTCGCTTTCTATTATTACTATGATAATAATTTACAATGGTGCACAATGAGAGCCCACAGGAGAGTCTCACAGGCAGCCCACAGAGTGGAAAAAAGAATAGCGTAATGTAAGCACATATACATTACCACAATATATATGAATCCACAAATCCCTTATGTCATTATATAGAGTCAGGGTCTGTTTTCTTTGCATTTACCCTCTCCCAAAAATAATAAAATTCATGGAAAGAAACATCACTGATGCGTAGATGGATCTTTATTAATAGACTTCCCCAGAATGGCGCGCATCTTAAACGCCAAGAATTGGAAAGTAACAATATAGTCACATTTTCTCTTGGCAAAGGGACAAAATAAGCAAAGCCACAATGGTGATTTATTGTATTTCCTATCACATGATTCTCTTCACCAAATTTAACCCCCAAATTTATACCCAAACTTTTAAAATAATTTAGTAGCAGTAGTGAAAAGTAGTTTTTCTTTTTGTATTTTGGTTTCTATAATTTACGCTTCCTTTGCACCTGATTTACCATGATTTTAATCATGGGGTAAATCTACACTTCTGAGTCTGCTGCACAGCAGCCTTAGATTTACTGAATGGTGTGCGTATCCAACAGGGGACATGGTAAGACTGGCATACATCTGCGCCACATCACCAGGCTCCCATACCCTGCCAGATGTCATTTTCTCCCAGCTTTGCGGTACGTCACAAATTGGCTGCAACATCATGAAAGGGTGGGATTTAGCCCACTCAGCCAATCAGTGACCTCAGTGGTATCCCGACCCAGTCACTGATTGGCTCAGTGGGGCATCCATTAGCTAGGTTGGGATGTAGCAGGAGAGGAGATATGAAGACTGTCGGTGGGTGTCCAGGAGCAGGATGCGGCTCTGCACGGGCAGCAGGGCATGGTAAAAATACATTATTATGTTCCCCCCATCCCCGTCGGACTTGTCCTTTAAGTATATATTACGTGGTCACCCATTCAATTGAGAGTAGCCTTTGCAGAACAAGGCTATGTTCACACTTTGTATGACACCGGCCGTTCCGTGACCCGTCTGGGTCACGGAATGGCCTGTGTCAGAAAAGATCATCCTGGTCGGTACTGCAGTACCAGCCAGATAATCTTTACTGCTGCTGAATTCTGATGCTTGCCCGCATCCCAATTCCCCACTGCTCACAATGGAGCGTGCGGCCGGAGTCACACACTCCATTGTGTAAACTGACATGTCAGTTTCTTGCGGCGCCACTAGGGATCCCGGCTGGAGTGTATACCATGTGTATACACTCCGGCCAGGATTCCATTGAAGGCAGCACTACGTGAGCTACGTTGTAATCACGGCCGTTGTTGCAAATCGCCAACAACGGCCGTGATTATTATGTAGCTTACGTAGTGTGAACATAGCCTAAATGTGCATCCACCCACAACTTCCGCTGCCCATAAGAGCTGATAGCTGCCAAGCCCTTGTTTATCAGCCAACTCTTGCGGGTCTTCAATTATAAGATGGGATAACACCTACAGGATGTGTCAGATGGACAGGGGGATCAGTAAAGTATACAGTCTTCTCGAGCAAAAAAGTAAGCAGAAAGGAATGAATTGAAAAAGATTTTTGCAGCAATGGCATATTACGAAAGCACTCATCCATTTATACATGGCTAGTGGCCGCTTATTGAGCATACAGGACACAGGCTGCCACCACACACTGCCCCATTAGATTACACCATTCCTTCTATTACCAGATGTGCAATGTGTAAAAAGCAGATGACTGATCAAATATTCACATCCTGTGATCCAGGTGGATGGTTGGATTTTCACTTTTCGCATCAGCCCAAATAGGCCTCACTTTGTTATCATAACTATGATGTCTAGTAAATACACCGGGTACAGGCACCGTGCGTTCCTGCGGTTAAATGTTCCAGTGTGCACCATCGCTGTATACATTAGACGGCAAGTAACGTGTAGAGAAAAGAACATGTGTCATTTGTCATTTACCGACATTAAAACATTTCAAGGATAATTAAAAATCCCAGTTTCTCACATTGCAGTACAGCTGTGCCAGATAATACAAACTATTAGCCGAGGTCAAAGCCTGAACTCTGCAGCCTATGCGAGTTATTAAGCATTTCCTTTCCGCCTCAGCCAAATTTGAGATCACTCTATCCTTTAACCTTTTTTAATTCATGTTTGTTTTTGTAGTCTCTGCCAAACTAAATCAGTTTAATTCATGGTAGTATTAAGGATTTCATTTACTCGGGTGAGCTCGATCCCTGACACAGATCCAATGGGAGGCCATGAAATGAACCTATGAAATCTGTCTCTTTGGCGCACAAAGACAGAACTAGCTAAATTAACACTGGCCGAAGGGAAAGCATATATTTCTGAAATCTATCCCAACTCTTACCTTAACAGGCAGGGTCACAGCGGAAAAAAGAACAAGGGCCACAGGCTGTCAAACATCCCTGGACCTCTATGAATCATCACTCATACTGTATGAGGTTACAACTGTAACTATTACCAGATCTGAATCACCACTCAGGCCAAGTAACTGGACTGTCCCAGCTCCATACATAATACTATCCAAATCCACAATCTACTAAGTCTTTATGATGTGGCAAACTTACCATTTCTAATAGTTTGGTCCAAAACCAGTGAGAGAGGAGTATTACAAGTCTAAAAGTGGCCGTTCACCTTGGATGAAAGTTGATAACACTGTTCACCAGAATAAATTTAACAATGAACAATCATTTTAGCCAATCGATGATACACTGTAATAAGGCTATATTCACACTACGTAAAACTACGGCCGTTGTTGCCGATGGCAACAACGGCCATAGTTTTTGTGCAGTAGAACACAGCCTATTAAGCAATGGGATCCCGGCCGGAGCGTACACACATCGTACACGCTCTGGCCGGGATCCCATACGGGGCCGCAAATAACTGACATGTCAGCTTTCTGCGGCCGGAATTCAGTGAATTCCGGCCGCATAAAGCCCTGTCAGTTGACACAGTGAAGCGAGCGACTCCGGCCGCTCGCTTCACTGTGTGCTATGGGAAGCTCTGATGCGGGCGCGTGCTGATGCGCCCGCATCAGAGCTTTGCGGCCAGAAAGATCACCCAGCCGGTACCTAAGTACCGGCCGAGATGATCCGGCCAGAGACCGGCCGTTCCGTGACCTGGCCAGGGTCACGGAACGGCCGGTCTCTTACGTAGTGTGAACATAGCCTAAAGGTGGGGATACAACTTCAATAGCTCCCATCCTCCCCATACACAGGAATGTCCAACGTGGTAGTTCCTGTGTTATCTATGGGGAGGTGGGGGAATAAGCCACAGCCAGACTGCTCTGGTGGCAGCTTATCTTTTTGAGAACAAAGAGTTGGGCAGTGACTCTTATCTCCACCCTTCTCATCTGTCGGTGAAGACTCAGATGAGCAAATGGCGGGTCGGCCAAGTAGATGGGGACCTTTATCGTCTCAAAAGAAGTTGGCGATTTTTAGACGATAGGCTGGTGAAAGATTATTTGATAAAGATTAAGTCTATGAAAAGATTGATCATCAACAGCTGTTCATATTGGCTACTATTACAGTTGTCCACATTAATCCATAGTCTATACTGGCTGTTAAAGTTGTTCAAACTAGCTATACATGATCAGATGTCGGCTGATCCTTGTCTTTCAACATGTTGAAAAATTTTACATTGATAACGATGGTCTGCTGGCCATTACTCCTATGGGCTTCCTATGAGCCCCTTCCACGGCTCCCCACGGCCCCCTGCTCTTACCCACTCGCTGTTAGTGCGTGTAATAGCGCCGTCAAAGAGTGGGGAACAAGAAGCAATTAAGCTCTGATCTGACAGGTTGGCGCTCGCTTGCTCCTCCAGATCGGCCTGTGTAATAGAGACTTAAGACGATTGTTTGTTGTTTTCATCTGGCAAGCTATGAAAAGGATACGGTAGGCCATATACTTACTAGTTGTGCAACTTAACCCTTCTTCTCTATTCAAAATACATAAATACTTGATATGTGTCGAGATATCTATTTGGCCAACATGATATAACTGTGGCGTTATCAGCTTGTCATCTATCGGTCACATAGATTGTTAATTGTTTAATTTTAAAAGATGAATGATTATTTTAGTCCAAACTGTCCGTCATCATCAACTTTAATGTAACATGTAAACGTCCCAGTAATACGGGTTATCTATAAATCTTCCTGGGAAAGCTATAGTTTGAACGAAGCCAAGTACATCCTGTGATCATGTTATTTGAGTTATTTGTATGCTTGTCATATTAACTCTGTATATTTTTATTAGTGGGTCTAAAATGTTCTAACCCTTTTTTGGCCATTATCCCATCGAAAATGAATGAGTCCAGTGTGCGCTCCACATGCCTGCCATACCATGCAGATGTTTATGTTGTCATGAATCACAGTGTTTCCTTCATGCCACCGACTTCAACGCTGACCGGCATTATAACATTTAATGAAATCATTCCATGTAAGATCAACATTCATGTCACTCAAGTTGTTTTTGTAAGATAACTTATATTTGAGTCTATTCTTAGATGTCATTTTGATACATTCCACATAAATTAACTATGTCGAGTCTGGTTAAACTGTTCACAGTACTGCAGGGAAATTGTTACTGCGGACACCCTGTGCAATACCTTGTAGCACAACTAAGACCTGCTAGTCTATGTTAGTAAGCTGACAGGGAGTCACATTTCCACAGCAGCTATTCCCACATCACTGCGGTATTGTCACTCCTCGAAACATAGAAGATTGTCACCTGGTCCATCTAGTCTTTACTTTAAGTCGGCCGTTCTTCAACATTTCCCAGATGTGACATTTATTGGTGTATAAATACAAAATACAAAACAAATACAAAGAGTTATACTGCATGGTTTCATTGGCGTCAGATGATCGCCTATTACAATAGTCACCATCTATATCACTGTATACGTAGAAATTCTCATTCACACAACTATACCCCAGCATCTCACAAGTCGATTCCTTTTAAAATGAATGACTATGACCTCACTACTGTAGTAGCAGCACTGGTGCAGTTTCTTGTGTTCTTACAACTACATACAACACGTGTATTTCATTTAGATTTGGGGAAACGGTTATGGCAGATTGTAATGTGCATTGACAATATTGCAAGCTCGACCAACAGCTTGTACAGATCACATTTGTTCAGCCAACAGCTCTTCCCCCCAACCTCTCCATACACATGCATGCAAAGCCAAGCATATGTTCCCTACCTCTGCTAGCTGTTTATGTCCCTGAGGCCTCATGCAGTGTTGGACTGGCCCACCAGAGGACCGGAGAATCCGGGCCCCAAGTTATAGAACCTGCACTAACACTGACTGACATGTTGTTTCTCACTGGTTCTTCACTGGTGGGCCCCCAGGATCATTTCCTCTGGTGGGCCTCAGATACCCCAGTCCGACACTGGCCTCATGCACACGTCTGCAAAAAGTGTCCACATTTGCGGACCCGCAATTTTTGGTAAAGATAGATCACATGCTTTCAATAGGGTTCTTCACGTTTGCATTACTTGTCTCCGCATATGCTTTCAGCAAAAAAAAATGGACATGTTGTAGTGCGGACCACAATTGCGGCACATTTCCCCATAGAAATCTATTGGGGCCTCCAGTATCTGCAAACCGTCCGCACTATGCACTTTGCACTTCGGATGGTTTTTAGCAGATTGCGGATGCCAAAATGCGGACACAAGTTTCAGTCAGCAAAAATATACTGACGTGTAAATAAGGCCTAACTTCAAATTGCTTGATTTTTGTTGAAAGGACCCTGTAGACCTGGTGCGGCTGGCCTGAAAAATCACCGGGATGCCATTATTGTTGCTCCTCCAATAGGGGAATACACTAGCTTTTGTGAGGATGATAAACAGACTTTCATTTGGGAACAAAGTCCTTCAGTGTAAACATTACTTGGGCATTCATTACCTGTAAATGCTCTGGTGCCCCTTCAGCGGGTACACAACACCAGATAAAGCCCTGGTTCTGTTACCAGTACCATGACTTTGAAAGTGCACACTGGATCATTCCTTGCACTAACCCAAACCCATCCCTAGCACTGCCTGCCACGTGTCTTCAATTAGTTTAGTCAGATGTCCAGCCTGGCAGGAGAAAAATGACCGTCTGCCCGGTTCCGCCTTCCAGACAGCATTCTTCAGGGCCAAATTAAGCACCAATTTCAGAAGGTTAATAACATAGTTGCTGAACACTAGACTAATATATCATCCATGAAGTTAGACTTCAGCTGCTTTCTATTTTGGGACCTAAATACTCACGATTATGAGAAAGTGATTTCTTGGGCCTGATGCTACTAGTAGGTTATGAAAAATGCCAGATTATAGGAGAATGGTGAAAATACAAAGCAGCCACACCTAATTCTAACACACTGAGAGTATATGGAAGACTGGGAGTTTAAAAAAGAAGCCACCATTATAATTGTGCTCCACATTACCTCAATGTCACAAACAGAATCCTTCATGGATTGCCAAGCTTGTATATGTATGGGGAAAGAAGGTAACATAGTCGTTGGTTATCCCATTGAAGTGTATGGTCAGGCTGATTGGTTATACACAATAGTTTTATTGTTGATCTGAATGGACTATAAAGCCCCTATTACATGGGGCGACGAGAGTGGAGCAAGCAAGTGCCGACCTGTCAGGTCAGCACTTGCTTACTCCTTGTTTCCCGCTCGCTTCCAGTGCTATTACATGTGTCAGCAGCGAGCGGGCGAGCGAGCGCGGAGAGCTGTGGGGAGGCTGCCCGGGTGATCGCTAAATCGTCTGGGCAGCCCACAGAAGATAGTGGTGTTCTGCGTTATGCGCAATCAAGGTACCAATAGAAAGTACAGATCATGGCGCAAAAAATGACACCTCACACAGCCCCATAGACCAAAGGATAAAAGCGCTATAAGCCTGGCAATAGAGCGATTTTAAGCAACATATATTTTATAAAAAAGGTTTTAATTTTTTAAAAGTTATCAAATAAAGTTACACAAGTAAGTCAGTTTTACCCTAGGGCAAACGGCATAAACACAAAACCTCCCCAAATTAAAAAAAATGCATTTTTGTTTTCAATTTCACCACACATTTCATTTTTTTCTTGTTTCGCAGTATACTTTATGCAAAACTTCAGCCTGTCATTGCAAAGTACAATTAGTGGTGCAGAAAATAAGGGCTCATGTGGGTCTCTAGGTGCAAAAATGCAAGTGCAATGGCCTTTTAAGCACAAGGAGGAAAAACGAAAGCGCAAAAATGCAAATTGGCCCGGTCCTTAAGGGGTTAAAGGAAGGCAACAACAACAATAAAGTATATATGGCATGACTCTTCATTTTCTCTGATCAGATATTCAGTATAGGGGACATGGTATCCCTGTATATCCCTGCTCTTACGTGTTCTCATGATAAGAAAAATTGCATATAAAGTGTTCATATTTTAGGGTAAATAATAGGTTTTGACAATATTCAGTAGCCGTACTTGATGTCCGGACTAAAGTGATGGAGAGTTAAGAGCCAAGTTATAAACAGTTTCTTTTTAAAGTAAATTGCCCCACGCAGGGTCAGGTTACATGTCTCATTTGTCTCTTGGGCGTCGTAATAGCCATATAAAATAGCCTAAAGCACTATTTAAATAGAAGATAATGAAGCACTGCTGCAGCAAATGACATCTGATATACTAATGGTGGTTTAGAATCCTGAACCCAGAGGAATATAGTAGAATTACCCTGTATGTGTCATAAATGCCAAGGTACTACTAGACCTTAAAAGCAATAAAACTACCACAACCAAAAATAAAAAGTCATAGGCAGACTATTATATTAGTCCCACAATATGCTATGCCATAGTAATGCAGTTGTGTACTGAGCTACTGCTCACTTTGGTGATGTGTATACCTAGCTGCCATACATGACAGTATACAGTAGATTAGGCGAATATCACACTCCTGTCCTCAGATGGCAGCTCAGTTAGCAGTTTGTGGTGCGCTTCAGATGATGCTACATATACTGTACATGAATGAGTAAGAAGGCTGAATACATTGTGGCAGCGCCATAACATGGGGATACCTTCCTTTGTATACTGATCCCCATGCTAACAGAGTATTGTTAGTGCAGACATTCTCCATGCCCATGGAATCTGATAGCAGAAATCCTTCCTGTGTACGCATCTGTGCCACCTGTAATTCATACATCAAGTTTGTTTAATATCTGGTCTTCTGCCTTTCATCAGCTATGATCGGCTGTTGAAAGGTTCCTTGTTTATGTTCTCTGGGCTGCAGGTTCCCTTTCTGCAATCCGCAGCCCCCTCTGTCCTGCCGTATTCCCAGCTGAGCTCAGTGTGTATGTGCTAGTATGTATGTATGTATGGTATGGAGTCCAGGGCTGCATGCATTGTGGTCATAGCTTTGGAACACATACTAATACTTTATTTTGGTGGTGAATTTTAGTTGCTGATGTTTTGTATTTATTTATAGAAAAAAAAATCTAGTCAAAATTCTACTAGATAATCTGCTTGTAAGAAAGACAGATATAGCACACAAATTAGTTTACCTAATATTAGTATACTTAAAAAATCCTTTAACTTTTTTTTAGGATATTAGAAGTCCTATAGGTTTTGCAGCAGTTGTTCCAATTTTCAAGAATTTGTTTCAAAACCTATACTTTTAGGGACCCATTCAGTTCTGACGTAGCTTTAATGGGGGGCCCTAAATATAAAAAAAAAACCATAAATTTACTCATTTCAAAAACTGTGTCTAAGTATTCAAAACAGCATTATGAAGTTTGTTAACCTCACAGGTACGCCATTTCAGTGCTTAAAATGTTATGTCACCATTAACTGACCAGTAAAAGTAATTGCTAGGGTGGGGCCGCTGTAAATGGACATCTAATGGCCCTATTCCACGGGCCGCTGTCAGCGCTCATTTGCTCCTCGTTCCCCGCTCGCTGCCGCCGCTATTCAGCGCAGCTGCAGCGGGAGGGGCGGCGGGGAGCTGCAGGGGGGGGGGGGCTGCCCAGGTGATCGCTGATCGTCCGGGCAGCCCATAGGATACAGCAGCGTCTGCTGCCGATGCTCCTATTCAACGGAGCAACAGCAGCAGATAGTTGCTGATTCAGTCGCTTGTTTTTCAACATGTTGAAAAACAAGCGACTGCAACGATCAGCCGATATGAACGTCGTTACACTCTATTCCATGGGACGATTATCGTCCATAGCGGCCGATATCGTCCGAATACGGACGATAATCTTTCCCTGGAATAGGGCCTTAAGTTGCTGACAATAAGGTCTAGATCCAAGATATATGGTCAGGTTTTTCCCCCTTAGGAACAATGATTTATGTGACTTCCCGCTGAGTTTACATCACAGTAAACTACATATGATCAAACTCAATTGTATATACATGAAAACCAAAGTAGTAGCCTAAAGGCCCTATTCCACGGAACGATTATTGGCCAATATCGGTCGCTACGGCTGATAATCATCCCGTGGAGTAGAAGGTAACGATCAGCCAACATCGTTCATGTCGGCTGATTGTTGCAATTGTTTGTCTTTCAACCATGTTGAAAAACCAACGACTGTGATAGCAGCGATCTGCTGCCGTCCCTCCATGGAATAGGACCGGCAGCAGACGGCCACTATCCTCTATAGGCTGCCCGGACAATCTAGCGATCACCCGGGCAGCCCCCCCCACAGCTCACCGCAGCCCCTCCCGCACTCACCTGCTCACTGCCGCCACGTGTAATAGTGGTGGCAGCGAGCGGGGAACGAGGAGCAAATGAGCGATGACAGCACTCGTTTGCTTCTCACAGTCGGCCCGTGGAATAGGGCCTTAAGGGTCCTTTTACACACACAGATATCTGACACCTTATCTGACAAATTATTTTTGAAACCAAAGCCAGGAACAGATTATAAACAGAGAAAAGGTCATAAAGGAAAGACTGAGATATCTCCACTTCAAATCCATTCCTGGCTTTGGCTTCAGATATCTGCGTGTGTAAAAGGACCCTAAGATGAGTGAAAAAATGCTAAGGAAAATTATCACTTCTATAGTTATAAGGCCACAGAAAACTTTCTTTGTTAAAAGTGTTGTTTAGTGTTCCTACAACAGGGAAATGACGGACGTTTTTCTGGATGGCTGTCATTTTAGCACTAAAAGATGGCCGTCTATTGGAAATGATGGCTGAAAATAATAATTATGAATACTATTTGCGGCCATCATTATCAGCAGACGGATGCCTTTTGGTGCTAAAATAATGGCTGTCCAGAAAGATCTGGGTTATTTTCCCATTGAGGGAACATAGCCTTTTTACTGTTTTTAGTCCTTTTTCTTGTGTGTTGTTCATTCATGGGAACAAATGAAAACCACCATATCATTTTGAAGGGCCCATTACTTCATCTGAAACATCTCTAAATCTACATTTACAGAATAAAATATCTAATTTTGAGGACATGGTACTCAATTATTAAACCACAAACCTGCTCATATTTTTTCATTGACAATAGCAGAAGAATGTAGAGAGCCGTCTGCCCACACAATCCCATCACTGAGATATGTGATCTATGATATAGAAATGAGGGTTCAGCTGTTAAAAGCCGGACGAAAAAGACAGATTTATACGAGAAATATGAAGAGGTGTCTCTTACTATCTGACTTAGATCTGGTTCAAAACCAGATGTTCAACATCAGTCAAAAATAAATCAGAGAGGGATAGAAAGATTTTCGTACAGTGCAGAATTTTTCCACAGCGGATACAGTAAGATTGACTCGTCTACAAACCTCAAGGTATTTCATCTACACTCTCATACATGAAACCTTCTAAAAAAAAAGGTCATCAAAGTAAAAGGTCAAAAACTGAGGTTATAAACTAGCATGGATGGCAGTGAAAAAAAATCACATACCTATAAACATCTTAGTGGTGAGTGGTTGTTGTCTTTTAACATGTTATAAAATCATCTGGCACTGACCGTGCATCACGTCTTGTAATAGGAGGTGCCTGATTAAAGTATATAAACAATAATAAAGTTTTATACTTACCTGTCCACACTCCCCAATGTCCTGCTGCCTGTTTACCACAGACTGGAGCTGCCGCTGAAGCTTCTACAGCCGTCTCTGAAGTGACAGGTTGCTTATCCAATCACTGGCCACAGCACTGTCCCAGTCAGTGATTGGCTAGGTCGGCTATCCCTTCAAGATAAGGGTAAAAGCTTCAGCGGCAGCTCCAGTCAGCAGGAAACAGGCAGGTGACACTGGGGAGCATGGACAGGTAAGTATAAAATTTTAGTATCTACTATATGAAGCAAAGTCTGCATGGACCTAGCCTCTGTAAGCGAGCGCCGATCTAGCATTGGCTCTTAGGGTACTATTACACCAAGCAATTTTTCAACGACTAACGATTAACGATAAACTATCTTAAACGACCGCTAAGGCAAACGACCCGAAATCGTTCGCCCAATTACATCGAACGATGATCGTTATTTATGATCGTTCTTGCGGTCGTTCAGTCGTCGGCATTGCGTACATTTCAGCTGCGAATTCTTATTCCACCGAACGATGTGCGAGCGATGTGCGAACGATCAAACAATAAAAATAGGTCCGGAACCTATTAAACGATCAACGATTTCTCGTTGGTCGTTTAATCGTTGCCTGCTATTACATGAAACGATTATAGTTCAAATCCGAACGATTTAACGATTTTTCGAACAATAACCGCTCCGTGTAATACCAGCCTTACAGTTACTAGTGACACATCCAAAAATTGAAAATCCCATGTTATAATGTTATAATGTATGATAGCTTAAATGCCATCACATACATCAAGGACATAATGGTGCAGCCAATTACCAGCATCAGTGATGCATAAACCACCGATCACCCATCAGTCACCGATCCACTACCGATAGTTTGCTATTTTTTCCGCTTGTCTACACCTCTCCTAGCACCAGATTCAAACTTTTACAAATGATCCCAGTTTTACATTATGGCACCCAGCCAGGAAACTACATTACCCACCATGTATTGCACCTCAGAGCCAGCTGCCTGGTACCCACTCACCACATGTCCTCTGTCTCAGAAGGGGGGAGGGCAGAGGAGGAGAGAGAGTGGACCAGGAGGTGAAGATTCAGTCAGATTGTCAACATGTGATACAGACAAGTGGCCCAATTCATGAAACAGAAGACAATTACAAGCAACCTTAGATTATGGGTAAGGATTCTGCAGGGTTACCTGTTTCCTAACTGGAGTGCCCCTTTAAAAGCCCATTTATATAAACATTTGCTTACTACAGCCTGAAGTGTTCTTGACCCCATACTTCTAGTGCAGCTCATGTAAAGTAACAAATGGGTTCAAGAGTATCTTATAACCAGTTATGATAGATTTCTTCTTTTATGTTCCCTATAAATTCTTACCCAGATGTTATACATGAAGCCATCACTGAGTCAGCCATTCTTTACGAGACATGCTGATTAATATCTTTGTACATAATAACCGGCCAATAGAAAATAAATCATACTTCCTCAAATACATTTTCACAATAGTCGCTCTACAAGTATGCCTTTTTTTAATCTTATAAAAAAGCTTGTTCTGCAAGATGATCCTGCTGGATAGTCACTTGCATTTAAAGGGGCACTCCTGTGGGGAAACAATATTGTTTCCAAATCATCTGGTGTCAGAAAGTGATACAGATTTGTAAATCACTTCCATTTAAAACCTCAAGCCTTCCAGTACTTATCAGCTGCTGTATGTCCTAAAGGAAGTGGGGTTTTATTTTAAGTCTGACACAGTGCTCTCTGCTGCCACCTGTGTCCCTGAAAGGAATTGTCCAGAGCAGGTTTTGCTATGGGGAGTTGCTTCTGTTCTGGGAAGTTCCTGGCATAAACAGAGGTGGCAGCAGAGAGCAGAGTGTCAGACTGAAATTAAAACACCACTTCCTACAGGACATACAGCAGCTGATACTGGAAGACTTGAGATTTTTAAATGTAAGTCATTTGCAAATATGTATAACCTTCTGACACCAGTTACATTAACTGGAGTACTACAGAACTCCTAGCTTCTACAGTACTTTACCAGCATATCCCCCTGTGTTCACCAAGACTAAATCAGATTATGACAAGGAATAAGAAAAATTGGGTTGATAAATCAGAATACCAAATAAAAAGAAAATGTAAGATATTAGGGAAATCTGCAAATGAAGTAACCTTATATAAAATAATATCAAATAAAGGAAATACGCTCCATCCTCTCCATGGGTGCACTTAAAATCCTTTAATAAGCATTATTTGGAACTACAGCACTCAAAGCCCTAATAACGTAACAAAATATTATGTACTTTGTGCAAGAAAAGTTGTCTGGACTCATTCCTGGCGCCGATGGTTGAGTAAAGGAACCACAAGTACAGTACTGACTGGAAGATTCCAGGTCCTGATGGCTGCAAGAGCCAAGAGTGCATATGTACTACAGGAAATGTTACTTTATCACCGCCGAGAGAGCCTGGTGCTATGCCTGGGAGACACATAGCCATTCGCTTTGGCTTGGGTTAGGAAAAAGAAATTCTTACATTAACTGTTTCATTGTCACAGACCCTGGGAGCTTGGCATTATTACTGGCCTCTACTTGTTAGGAACATTAGAAACCTGCCAATATGTATTCGGTTAGTGACATTATAAATAATCATAGGGTAGCAAGATTCCCCACATTTTTTCTAAAATGTTAGTGTAAAGGTTATGTCCTGCCAATCTCCATTAACCCTTCTCTACTTGCTGCTAAATGTGTCTTGAGCAACTAGTTATGTTCTCAAGGCTATTTGCCATCTAAGGGTACGTTCACACGTACTGTATCCGCAGCAGATTTCATCTAAATAACTGAACACAGCATCAAATCTGCACCATCAAATCTGCTGCGGATCCTGGACTTAATAAGCAAAAAGCCGTCAACAGTAATGCTTTAGTGATGTTCACACATATTCAGTATAATCAATACGATTGTGTGGATCCCTTATCAATTTCCATGTACAACATGTCAGGGTATGTCTACACGTGTCCGATTAAATTAAACCAACATGTCATACACAGCGGGCTACTCAGCTCCGCAACACATTTTTCTCTTGTGTGTCAACCGAGTTGCAAAAATTTACATGCATAGGATGAGTATTGTCATCTGACACCATGGGATCTGTGCTGAAATTCTCTGTGCTGACATGAGTGAACATACTAACATGAGAGCCATACTAACCTCGACAGACATCAATATATGTTTTTCATGCTAGCTCCTGGCCCTACAAATACTGTTCATCTAAAAGGCTTTTTATATTTTCTCTAGTAAATTACATCTGGTAGCTCTCCCTCAACTCTGAGACACTAGAACCTGACATTGTAGGAAGCCACGTGAAGTTCTAAGCTGCTGTCTCAGCGAAGGGAAAGTTTTTCTTAAAGTTGCTTACCACAGAGGAACCACCATTGACCACATCATGTTTCTAAATATGACTTAACAGAACCTCTCAATCGGGGCATGAGTAATATTTTCTTTAGTCTTCTCTTTATTATTTTCTATATAATTTGTAGGACTTAAAGGATATTTACGTATTGTGTTGGACATCAGCGGATGAAGTAAAAAAAGAAAAAAGGAAATAGGATAAATAACCACCTTTAAAGCAGAATATCTGCAATAAAGTTCACAACATGATATATTACATCAGAGAATCAACTAAACAGTTCCTTGTGCATATGAAGTTGATAGATACGTCAAGTTTGTTCAGATATTTTTCTTTGAAAGATTTATCTGATGATTTAACCCATTTTCAACTGTCCATTAAATTACTGATATATATATATATATATACACACACACAGGTACAGGTTTTTTTTACTACTGTCCTGTGGTCTTTCATGCATTTCTTCTGCTTCTAATGCAAACTGCTTTGTTGTCCTCATTAGAACAACTTCCTGTCTGGTGTACATCCTGTAACAGACTTCCTGTTCCTCAGTACACTATAGCTAGGATATCAGCCAACTATATATCCTTTCCATGTGGGAGGGGTTGTAGTCAAGAAGGTGTAGCAGAGGAGGGTGATAGCATTGGCTTTATTCCCAGCTAGAGTGTACACAGGAACAGGACGTCTGCCACAAGATTTACACCAGACAGGAAGCTGGGCTAAAAACCGAAGACCACCATTAACATTATTTACGAAAATGTTAATTTATTAGACAAGTAAAAATAGATTTCATCGCAATACCTCTTTAAATCAGGTATTGTACTAACTGCAGTGACCTCTTCACCTACGATTTGCTATGATGTGTGAACAGACTCCACCATATTTTTTTTTTTATAGAATTAAAAGCCTCATGAGTTGTTTTGAAAGCCTCTATAGCATGCAATCCCCAGACCATGGGAATGCATTATTTGGATAACATAGAACCCAGAGAAAAGGTCTGACCCAAATAACTCTATATAGTACTGGCCTTATATGACTACACATATTCAGAACCAAACATAGTATCTTTATATGTAATAAGTTCATATTACTGTTCTACCTGTTACAAATAACAAATACCCCTGCTGGGTGTGATCTGTACTTCTGGGTGTGATCATTCTTTATTTAAGAGGATATTTATACTGTAAATTATTTAATAAGGTAACGCTATTGTTGGTGTGACAAAGACGCAGCAAGTTCCAAAAGTGTGAGGTGTTATTTTTTAACAGTAAAATTTCAGTAACTGGAAATAAAAGGTCAGATTTCTTGTACATTTTCTGTTTTTATAAACACGGCCTATATCGTAGACACAGATTTGACTATTTTCTTGGCTGAACCTTCCAAAACTCTGGGATACATTACTACATGACTATTAGTCATAATATGATAAACTGGTTGGCTTATATCCCACATATATATAGTTTCAGCTTGCAAAATGGTAGCCTGATGTACAGAAAATAAAGTGGAGGTTTTTGCACCCCAATGTAAAATTTATAACTTTATTTAAGTCAGTGCCTGGGTGAGTGTGTAACCTCTGCCTCCTCTATAGCTATGCTCCCACTCCATTCCAGCAAGCGATGTTAAATCCTTTGCGTAACTATATACAGACAAATTTAAGAGTAGGAAAATATTTGCGTAAAGGGCATTTCAAGCCTCTTAATAAATAAATAACCAGCTCATAGAATGGCAGGACAAAAAACCCATACTCACCTTTCTCCTGGCTCCCAGTTGTGCCATGCTGCCGCTTCTAACTACCCATAAGGAGTAGCTGAAGAACTCTGTATACTGTGCTTGGCACACTGCAGCCAATCACTGGTCTCAGCAATCATATGCACAAGGAAGTGGCGCGTGATCAGGAGTGAGGGGTGAGTAAGGGTTACATTTTTAGCAAAGCACCCCTTATGATATATATATATATATATATATATATATATATATATATATATATATATATATTATTTCTAAATACTCGATTTGGCCTTTTTAAAGAGGGTTGTCTATACTTGACAATCTTTTTATACTAAATTTTTAGGTGGGCCTTTCCATTTAACATAAAATAGCAAGCCTAGTCATGACCGGGTTAACAAATGTCTTCACAATCTGTCTATGACTTTGTCTGTAGGTCATCCTTTGACAGATCTCTTCAGTTGTAACTGATAACAGGAAGCTTTCATGTTGTCTATGCTACAACATCTGCCGGCAGCTACATATGTTCAATTCTGTTTCTGTTATCGGGGCTATGAATTATTATGTGACGTGCGCTGGTTTAGACACATGGAACTCACACAGGATTCATATCTACAGAGTCTGATCTCACAGATGAGCTGTTTTCTTTAAAATAAAAAATCCCCAAGAGGGAAAACTGCACAGTATTGGGGCCATTTCTATAAACCGCCAATGTAAATTGTCATGTCAAACTAAAATCTCACTTGGAGAACCAAGAAAAGAAGGCGACACAAACTTTTATATGGAGACATTTAGTACAGGTTCACCTTTAAGTGACATGTAACCTAATGGCAGTGCATCTTTTCAAACATCCTTCTTCCACAGGCAAATCTATTGCCGAGTAAGCGGGCCATATCGAATAAGTTCCGTGCATTCCTCAAATGGATATACCAGCTCTCTAGCCACCACACCTACCATAAACTATGACTGTTAAACTTTATGTCAAACAGACTTTCCTCAAAAATGCAAGGTTACAGGATATCTGCTGGGACCAAACCTAGGGCCCGTTTTTTTCAATGTTGGCTAAAGAAAAACAGAGAAGCACATTATAGAATATCCTTTGGGACTCATTTGCTCTAACGTAGGTTGTCAGTCTGACCAGGAGAAATAAGGCAGCACTACAAATACAGCTATATTCCACTAAGGCTATGCAGACCATGCACAGCTATCCAAAATGTATAATAATAATATGATGGTGTCTGGAACATGTCTGCCTTGATTAAAGGAGACAATGGCTTCTTTAGAAAATTTGCGGTGCGTTTTAGAAATTATTCCTAAAAAATCATTTCAGCAAAGTCTGTTTATGAATCAATAGCCTGACAAAGCTCTATGAATGCATGGCCTATGTGATGGAGTATCAAGAAAAGAGCACATACAATAAGAAGACGCCCTATGGGTTGAACAGGAGGCCTCCTGGCATGGAGTACATTAACCTATAGGCCTATGATTTATAAATGACAACATTGATTTTATTAGTTCAAACCCAATATTTGTACAAATGTGACTCATACAGGCATTTAAGTAGATATTAAAAGTACATCATACGCTGAATGATGTAGAAAAGTAGTATTAGCCGCTAATTTTAGCATTATTTAAAGATTAGCCTTCCTAAATGTGTTCTAATGCAACAAAATGAGCGGCGATTAGCTTCTCATTATTTCTGATTGCTTTCATTCTCAGAACAGCCCAACCTGTTCTCACTCTTAGGGTTACTCACTGAGCGTTACAGAGAAAGACTCCTGAGACAGATCTATCGAATTATCTTAGTTGCTGGGTTCATGTCTTTTGTCGTTTGGTGTAATAGCTCAAGTTGAAAGACCACAATAAGCCAACATGCACAATGTCAGCTCATTGTGGTCTTTCAGCATGTTGAAACCATCCAATCATGACAGAGACAGTCTACTGCTCGTCACTTTGAGTAATAAGAACAGTGGTGCAGACCACCATTGACTTCAATGGGCCACCTAGACGATCTAAAGACTGTCCGGGAAGCCCCTCCTATAGCTCCCTGCTTCTCCCTGCTTGCTGTCGGTGAGTGTAATAGCACAGGCAGTGAGCGGGGAATGAGAAGGGAAGTGAGCGCTGACCTGACAATATTGTGTCGTGTAATACGGCCTTCACTCTTTTATGTCATTCCCTGGTCATAGGCTTTAGTTAGTTGTCCTACATCCCCATCTAATACACTGTTCTGTGTGATGGGGAGCATGTTATTTCTATTGCTGGGGTAAGCAACTAAACTTTTGCTTTGTTTAGTTATGTTATATTACAGTAATAAAAAAAAAAATAATGGTCTGTAACCTAGCCAACAAGCTGTCAACAAGGGGAGGAAAAGAGCAGCCCATCAGGAGAAGGAAGCAAGTTTGCTAAATGAATGTATTTTTCAAAAATATTTAACTTGATGAGCCCTTAAACCTTTGTTAGTTGAGATGGAAACAGCCCCTTAAAGGGGTTATCCGGGATTAGAAAAAAACACAGCTACTTTCTTGCAAAAACAGCACTTCCACTTTTTCCCGGGTTGTATATGGCACTACACTTCAGCTCTACACACTACACTTAAACTAAGGACAGGAATCGTGCTGTTATTGGAAGAAAGCAGCCATGTTTTTAAAGGCCTAGAGAACCTCTTCAGGCCCCTATTCCATAGGCTCATTGTCTACCAAATCAGGCAGATATGGCCCATGTAATAAGGCCAGTGATCAGCCGACAAACAAATAAATGCTTGCTAGTCAGCTGACCGCTCAATTCTAACCTGTGAAAATATTACCCCTGTCAACTACCCATCTCCCCTTACAATAGTGCCTCCAACAGATCAATGCTAGGGCCGCACCAACAATCCAGCTATGGCCCTGGCTGCATGATTATCGACATAGACCTTATGATATTAGGATTCTGTTTATCAAATGCAAATGTCATTGAGATATGTCTCCGACTGAAGCTCTAATCTGTTAGATATGGTCAGCAGACAGAAAGATCTTCAAGCTTTCAACCCCCCACTATTATCTATACATTGCATAAACCCATACCTATTCCAGATTCATCTCTTTCATTTTAAACATGCCAGATTTTTCTTTTGAAAATAGGAATATACAACAATGTGAAATGTTAATGATGTGGGGTTGTAAATCTGGAATAAATGATTTCCAGGTTGTAGAGGGATACGGTCCATCCTGATAGAAAACATCAGAGAGTCTCCGTGAGTAATACAATGTGCAAATGTCCAGTACAAATCAGACATTTGTAGAGAAAAAAAAATCACAATGATAATAAGTGCAAATTGTTTCCACACATATTTACAGGGGCCCTCTACTAAAAGGAAACATTGCCACATAGTATAACAGAATTTTCTGGAATGAACCCTCTCCCAAGCTTGGGGGAATGGATTAAGAAGTGGGCTGCATTGTGTCCCCAAGTGTTGTTTGGCTCCTTTGTGTCCCTGTACTGGAGACAGCTCATTGCCTAGGTTACCGACCACTGCTCTCTGCTATGAGAGCAGTGGCCAGGCTGTTACCTCACTAAGATTATTTGGAGCTTTTTACAAGCTTTGCTGTTGTCAGTCTTGGCTCTCTTGTGGCCTGTATACGGCTCCTCCCTAGCAGACATGTCAGAGCTGAGCAGCAGTAGATACCAGCAGGTATGGGTACGGAAGGCCGGGAGGTGGCTGGCTGGGCTCAGGGGGGATTAGCCATGTACTAGGCCCCGGTGCTGTAGTATCACAGCCTGACACCCGGAAACCAACGGGATGTGCTGTCTGTGTACTGCCAAGTGTTATTAGGTTCAGCAATATGTAGCATATGGTTCTTATATGCTGGGCTGTAGCAGGGACTGCGTATATGTGCTGTACAGTCACCTACAACACCCAACTGCACTGGGGACTTCTGTATTAGAGGTTGGGGCATTGAAGTGAATGGGACATATATAGAGCAGCGAGAAATGGCTGCAGATCTGGGCATTAAAGCAAATAACCCTTTAGTATATATATATATATATATATATATATATATATATATATATATATATACATATATATACATTTTTTATATATATACATATAGACATTTTTTTCCATAGATAAGAAAGGAACCTACCACCAGATTACTATATATATATATATATATATATATATATATATATATATATATATATATCGTAATCTGGTGGTAGGTTCCTTTCTTATCTATGGAAAAAAATGTCAGCGGGTAGGTCCACAGCCCAGAAACTCAACTTTTTAAAGCTGTCTAGTTTCTGTGGTAAAGTTTTACTGTTAGAAACCAACAGGGAAGTAACAGCTAATGCTGCAAATGGAAGTAATGCATGGGGTGTGGGGATGGGGGAGTAATGCTCACACTGGTATCTATCTATCTATCTATTGCAATTAACCCAAAAGTCTGTAGTTTGTCACGCCCAAATGGGTGTGGCCTGCAAAAAGGGGTGTGGCATATTACTCTTTCAGTAATCGTAATGGTAGTTACATGTTCAATTAATGGTGATGTAGATTTCGGCCATAATCGCCCAGCCCTAGTCCTCCTATACAAGTACATACCACAAAGCGGCTTTCAAATCCCAGTAGGCATGGGGGAAGAAAAGTCTTTGTTTGTACATGTGATATAAATTACAGGTTTTACAAACATAAATGTGAAACCTAAAACGAATCTGTGTATTCTTCAGGATGACTCGAAATCTTTTCCAAACAGTGCTATATATATGTAATTACCGTTAGCCTTTCTGCACGCTGGAGAACCCGAGACGTACGGAATGTTGACTAGGACTGGAGTTAAGTAAAAAGAATCTGTATAAGAAACCTGAGATATTATTCAGCCAGGACTACACCCCAAGTACTATGAGGCCAGCTGTCTGAACCGTTTAAAAGATGAGATGTTACCGATATTATTTCTGCGGTTTTCACGATTCCCTTTCTCCATCTGACATAAGCAATGCGAGCTGTAAGTAGTTTGTAATGTTCATTGATATATAAGTAGACCTTTCTTGGGTTTGAAGACACCTCATATATCTAAAATGATGCATGGATTCAAGCTGCATTTACAAAAGAGATCTATGGCGCTTTTATCCTTCAAGTAATGGTACAGATAATAAAGTCTGGCCAAAAATGGAGTATACTGCCAAAATGTGCCTGCTGTGCCCATTGAGTCACATGTGGCAGCTATTTGGTTGATAAATCTTCCAGTCCTGCATGTTCTATTCAGGTCTATAAAATTCCCATAATGCATGCTAAAAGTCTTAGAAACCCCCACATTATTCAAGCAACGGCCTTTGAACCAAGGAAATGGCTTCCTTTTTATGACTTCAAGGACTGCCATGTATGATTGCTAGCTACAAATAAACACTTTTACCAGAGATCCCAATATGGCAGTGAATGCTCTGCATCGCATTGATGTGATCAATCTGGAGTGCATTATGGTATGAAGCTCAGCCTCTAGCTTCACTCATGGTAAGAGTTAAATTAGCTTCAATACTCAGCACACCTGGAGGAAATATGGCCAAGTCACATTTCAGACAAGAAAATTGCTTATCACTTCCTGTTTACTGGTGATTAAGAATACGAATGAGGACATGGCGTTCGGCACTTTTTTTTTTATATAGGATATGCTGGTATCATACATTGCTTTATAATATGCTGGGCATACAGTAAAAATAAAAATAAGTGACACTCAGCTAGCCCAGTTAGTGATTGGGTGAGAGGGCAGGTCCTGCAGAGATATCTAGTCTCAGAAGCAGGAACAGGTAAGGAGAGCAGGAGGCCCAGGAACAGAATCCCCCTTTATTCTATTAAATACTCCTGCAAAATCATTAACCATTAACAATTAATAGAAAATTAATTGTTTTTCTCACAAGAACTTTGTTCTCCAAACTTTGGCATGTATTTTCTTTGTTATTCTACACAGCACTTTATTACAATCGCACTTATTATCACCTTATTTTTGTTTGGTAAATGCACAGAGGGGCAGAGGATGGTAGAAGAAATAAAAAAACAGGAAGTGCATCAGGCAGGGTAGACTGCATGAGTTTGTGTGGCCCTTTGCTGCCATCACTTGTGGCCGCAGATCAACCATTGCATTAGAAGATGTTTGGCCGACGAGCAACGGATTACTGGTTCAGCAGCATTTCAATGTTGGTGTTGGTCTAGTCGAATGTAATAATGTAATAATGCCCTACAGTGTCCATTTCCATTAGGCAGAAGTAGGCTGAAGGTTGATCAACTATTGGGCGAATGATTGTCTGATGAACAATCATTTCATGTATCCAACCACATATATTCTAGTCCACATTGGACATTAGAGTGTAAGGGAACCCAGGACTTGGATGGAAGACAGGGACAGACAAACAGTGTGAGCCCTAGAGCTAGGCCTCCCAAGACAACAGGGTGATATTTCCATCACTAGGTAAGTGAAACACAGAACAAGACAAAACAGGCAAACACAATAAAGAAAAGTCAGGCAGATACAGGTCAAACCAGAGATGATAGAATAGTAGAAGAACACCAGGAAAAAATGGAGGTCAGAAAGACAGACAAAGACGTCAGAATTCCAAGGAATTCAATTTAATATGAAACATGAAACAGTGACTCAAGCTGCAAGAGACTATCCCAAGCAATGTCTGAGAGCACAAGTGGCCTTCTTATAAAATGCCAAAGAGTGATTGGACCAGTTTTCTGACATCCAGACCACAGACTGGCTGGGAAAGGTGATAATTGTCCATCACTACTCTAAACCATTTGCAGTCCTGCTAGAAGAAGAAAACAGACGGGTGTGGTAGAACCTGACAGTCACCATATAGCAAGTGCTGGTTTAGACTGGTAGGAAACATGCACACTGAATCATGGCCAAAAGAGCAGTCACGGCCATACTTTACAGGCATAGGACAGCACTGAGGTCTGAACAGACAGGGACATAACATACAGCTGTTCAAACCGGCCATCAAGATGAATGTTACTGGATGAAGGACGAGCAATTTTCTGGCAAACTTTTGAGAACGTTTTGACAACATTCTTTTCTGAAAGGTCATTCAACGATGAAAGATTCCTTATTTAACTACTGGTCAAAATGTTCAAATGCAGCAGACTATTTTTTCAGCTGATGGCGGTCTGTCATCAGTTCAGTAAAAGCATTGTTCGTTGTTAAAGTTTTAGTGGACATTGTTCATTTTCATGAACTTTAATCTGATGTGTATAGAGAACGTTACAGACATGTCTGCTTCAAATAGGTGATTTAACCTAAATCTGGTCTTATTATCAGTCCAGATATATATCTTCAGCTCCATTTACAACTACAACAATGGTATTACCAGAGTTTTAAAGGATTTATGCAACATGGCCCCTTTCCCCCTACTGTTGTCTCCAGTTTGGGTGGGGTTTTGAAACTCAGTTCCATTGAAGTAAATGGAGCTTAATTGCAAACCACACCTGAACTGGAGACAACAGTAGGGGGAAAAGTGGCCATGTTTTTGTAGCGCTGGATAACCCCTTTAAGGGTCCTATTAGAGGACGTGATTTTTAACGATTAACAATAAACAATCTCATACTAGATTGTTTATCGTTAACCTTAAATCGTTTCTTGTATCACACAGAATGATGGTCGTTACAACGATCGTTACTACAATCGTTTACTCCATATGATCCCACTGAACAATTAGTGAACAATAGCAGAACTACAACGAAGGAATATGGAATTACAGCGAACTATTAGCCATGATTTTAGGGTCAGATCTACGATCAACGACACATGAGAGATTTTTCGATTGTTGCCTGCAATAACACGGAATGATTATCGTTAAATTCAAACGGTATAATGATTTCCCCCACGATAATCGTCCCGTGTAATAGGGCCCTTAGTATATTAGTTATTCATGTGCCGTAAATATCCCACACAGCTAAACATAAGCCAATGGATGTTTCCTAATCTAGTAATGTAACACTGAAGCATGTATGCTTGACACAATGACAAGCTTGACAGAAGCCTAATTTAAGACACTCCCTGCACCTCCAATGTGTTGTAACATGTCACTGCAGCAGGCAGCGAGCTTCTGTAGGTCTGAAGGGACACTAACATGGGACATGCACTAATTATTCCAACTACCACTATAATAACGGCTCATCTGCTGACAGATGGTATTTATGTAGCCAAGGACATCTGGACTGCTAAGTGTCAAGACATGTCTTTGGCACACCCGGAACCAGAGTCTCGCTATATTTGTGTAAGCGTTTCACAAGCTTAGGGTGGGAGGACTTCACACAGCATTTTTATTTTTTTAAACTACAAGTTTTTGTTGTAGTTTTATGGCTATTTTTGTATTTATTCATGCAACATGTCTGTAATGCAGTATAAACACACTACAAGCAGAGTGCATTTTGCTGCAGATTAGTAGCAGTTCTTGATTCAGTGGCGTCTATGGCATTTTTCCCACAGGCTACTATATAGGACATGAACAGTGGGCATTATAAGTGAAGTTCGGCAATTTTAAACATTTGGCAGCCAGAGTCAGGGGGCACTTAATGACAAGTACAAACTTACCTCTCCCTGTGGTTAATGTCGGGACCAGCCACAGGATCCCGGAAGGCATTTTCCCCCAAGATGTGATAACATCAGGACTCGGGGAAAATGCCTGTCTCGGCTGATGGACTGGCTGCTTAGTCAATCAGTGACTGGAGTGGCGTCCCACCCAGTCACTGACTGGCTGAGCGGCCAGTCCATCGGCCAGGTCGGGATGTGTCAGCGCCGGGGATGTCGGAGCTGTGGACAGTCCCTCCGCTCATCACAGACACGGGGAGAGTTAATCTTACTTGTCATCAAATTCCCCCTGACCCTATTGGCTGCAAAATTTTAAAAATGGCCAGACTTCTTTAATACACTGTGTGCAAATGGTGTCTGTTATTCCACAGAGTTCAATGCAATTCATTGAAGTCAATTAAAATAATGCAATAATAGACTTTTTTTTTTTTTACACATTCTATAGCAATAGAGTCCATAGATAAAGGATGAGTGTAATGTACATATATATAGTCATAGCATGGGGATGACGGTAAACACAAGTTTGGATTGTTCATAGAAAATTACTGTTACATGTTATATTTAGATTTTACATTCACATGTAAGTATGTTTGAATATTATTTGATTATTTGAGCGGCTTCCGTTGCAGCGTAGGTGAATATCACTTTTGTTATATGTTTATATATTTTTTTTATACCCCTTTAAATTTTGGAGTGTGCTTTTGAGTTACTATAGTGTCCTTAAATAAGGAACACAATGGCCTTCATTTAAAATTACTGCTCTGATACAAAATGTCAGCTTATAACAACCTGACAGATACACACTTTGTTTAATGATGGGAATGGAAATGAAGCAAGTCATCTGATTGATTGCTATGGGTAACAATGACATAATAGCTCTCATATGGAGGACATACAGAGTAGCCTTTGTATATATGGACATAGTCTATAGAATCTGGATAGTAATGAGGACAGCCATGAGCTTTTTATTATTATTGTAGCTCATGTAAATAATAAGGTATATGCTGACAACACATGTAGTCATAGAAATGTTTATGATAATTTGTGGTTTTTAGCTCGTTTCTATTTCATACAATAGGATTTCAAGCATTAATAAAGTCCATTTTCCAACATCCTATTTGATGTGGCTACTTTGAAAGACGCAGCGCAAACCTCGAAATAAAAGAAAAAGAATGGCTCTAAATAAATAAATATGTATAGACATAAATAAGAAGGGGGTAGATTTCCTGCCGGCTTAGGAGCATCTGGAGAGCTCTGCAGCCTGAAGCGTAAGCCTGCCTTTTCTAAGCTATTCTGAGGACATAGACAAAGCTACAAAGGGGCTCTCAGCTTTGTGTATATGCAGATCCTATTCACTTCCTGCTGCTAATCTCCACAATTATAACCTGTGAGGACTTTCTCTGCTTCATTCACTTACATTCTCATTGCTCCTCCGCAGCATAGTAGCCTTAAGTGGTTTTCCTTTAATTGGAGTCAATTACTTAGCATATTAAAAATTTGCATCTTTAAATATTTCCCCTGTAGGGTCCTAATATGCCACTTCCCTGCTTCTGCAAATGATACTTTACCATTTGTTGAAACATCTGTAACTAACAGACCAAGGTGCATGGCAGCAATACATTACCTGTATCTGTAGTCACCATAAACCTTAAGTGAATGTACCATCAGAACATTCGCTTTAAGTTTTGCATATCAATAGAAAGGTGTCGGCTCAGGGACGGCCACGGTCCCTTTTTTGAACCGCGGCCCGGATCCTGCACACAGCTATGGTCTATTACCAAGCACCGGCCTGGACTGAAGCACTGGGAGGAGACCCGGGCCCCTCTATGCATCGGTTCAATTGATTCTAATAGACGCCGACGCAGTTCTAGTCATGTGAAAAGCTTAAACCGAATGTACTGATGGTACATTCATTTTAAGACGGAGTTATTTTATTTATTTTATTATACATTACCTATCCATGGTCCAGGGCTCCTCTTGTGATCCGCTTCTTCCCAAGTCCCACGCACTGCAGCTTCAGAGCGGCCTGACCTGTGTGAGCTGAAAGGCCGCTCAGCCAATCATTGGCCGCGGTGGTCTCGGCCAGTGATTGGCTGAGCGGCCTGTCAGCTCACACAGGCTGCTCTGAAGTGACAGTGCGAGAGACCCGGGAAGAAGCGGATCACAAGAGGAGCCCTGGAGCATGGATAGGTAATGTATACAGTTTGCAAATCGTCAGCCGCCGGCATGTAGCGATGCACGGTCGGCCCCCGATGATTATAGGTCCTAACCTAAATTAACGTTTAGTTCATGATCGTTGTCATCGGCTGATTGTTGTGTTTATTACACAGCGCGATAATCGGTCAGAGAGGGACGATTATTGTTCTGGGTAATAGGGCTCTAAGACAAGGGAGGAAATGTAATTGTTGACCCATGTAAGAGACCCGGTGATCACCTGACGCAACAAGCAAAGGTTGGTTTGTGGTGGGATTGTGCGCCCTAACAATCATCATTGACATTTTCTGCTGAGGGACTGTAGGGAGACAACCATACCCAATTAAGGAATCAGCTAGTACTGTGAACATCAGCAGGGTCAGACAGCTTTGCACTAAAGTGTATAGGGTTACCTTAGGTGGTTTAGCTTGCAACAAGCTTACCGACTGTTTCCAATATCAGCCAGCAGAACTGCAACTGTTCTTTACCACCTTAAGGCCCCGTTCCCACTGAGCAAAACTAGCGGAATTCCGTGGCGGACATGTTCATTCTTCAGCGCGGACAGAGCAGGAGCGCGCACCTCCCATAGACTCCCATTATGAGCGGGAGGCTAACGGCATTCCGCGGCGGACAATTCCAAAGAGCTGTTGTGATTAAAAGGTACCCGAATGATTTATTGGTATACATTATTAAGGCCCCCATACAATCAGACATGTGTCAGACAACAATTTGGACAGGACCAAACGACCGTCTAATGTGAAGGAGGCCATTCGAATCTCAAATCCAGATTTTCTTTCCTTATGATGTAATGTAGACAACTAGTGACCATAGGAACCAACCAGATACTGTTCCTTTTCATTTCTTATCAGTTACTATTGATAACACCTACCCTTTTTATGCTTTTTATGCTACAAGGCCCAATGTGTTTGCTGTTAATAGGATAAAAGTGTCATAGCCATATTATTTGTGATGGCTGGCCAGGTATATACTCACAGGACATATGGAAGCCCCTTTTGTACATAATCGAGGAAAAGCGAACATGACATCACATGTGAACAGATGGAGGAGATGAAAAGAAAAGATGGGTCACAACCTGCAACTGACTACACCCGATCCACACAGACAGATGGATGTGACTCACTCATTTACTATATACTAACTTTCCACAGGCTATTTGAGATTATATAGATTTATTATTACACTGGGTGGCGAAGAATTTCATTTAAAACATAGACATATAGTTGGAAATATAAATACAAGATTGTACAGTCTTGATACAGTGATTCCACATGTGTCCTAGTCATGTACAGTATTCAGTCACCACTGCAATAATATATACATTCTAATTTTATGTCTGCTTTATGAAGGGCTGAAGAATGATGCTTTCCTATCTGCCTTATACTGCTGTCATTCATCGGTGGATTATGTGCCTGTATTCCTGAATTGGCTCGGTGACATACTGTAATGTATTTACACTGCCTGCCTGTATTGGTAACACCCAAGGAAATGTCTTCATTTTCCATACTGATCTTTAGCAGGGTCCTAAAGTAAAACTATCTGAGTGAAGGTCTTCTCTTAATGCTGGATTACACGGCACGATACTAGGGGGAAGGGAGCACCAACTGGTCAAGTCAGCTATACCTTGTCCCTCAATCCCAGATAGCTGCTTGTGCTATATTATGGCAGACCGGTAATTGGCCAAGTACGGCCAATAATGGTTTGGTGTAATACGGCCTTTAGTAAACTACTGGTCAGAATGTGTCAGCTCCTGCCTTTCTTCCATGCTCCCCAACCCAAGTATAGCTGCACTGGAGCTCTGTCATAGGGCTCTGTGCAGATAATTCTCTTTAGTTACGGTATTTTATAGAACTGTTATATTGAATGTTGTCCCGTGTAGTACTTTGTGTTGGCACTGCCCAGACTATAAATTGTACAAATAACAGAAGCAAACAGTATAGTGGCTATGTTCACACTAAGTTCTTTTTCAGTTAAGAACGGATGCTGACTGCAATGGAATCAGCATCCGTTCTTTACTGCAGGGGCGGCATTGCACTGAAGTCAATGCAATGCAATGCAATGCAGTATGCACACATCGATATTTAAACACCCATTCTTTAGAACAGGCGTTAAAATAATATACATGCCTATTATTTCCGGATGCTGCCCACTGACAAGTGTCCGGAAATAATAGCTGTTCACACAATGTAAAGTTGGCTGGTGGCCGTACTTTACATTGAAGTGAAAGGCTAATTGATTTGCGGGCACACCCAATGGTGCCTGCAAGTCAATTGTAAAAAAAAGAACGTTAACAGAGGTATCGGCTGCAGGAACGTCCTGAATGCAGCCCAGCCGCCGGTCGTTTAACAGCGTTTGTTGCTATGCAACGGATGCTGTTAAACGTTGTGTGAACATAGTCTAAAAACAGTGGCACGCACTGACCAAGTAACAATTCTATATAGAATAACAAGGTCTCCAAAAACATATAAAACATCACACTGTATACTGGCTCAAAAGCAAAGCCGTACGTATTAGATAGAAGGTTGGGGGTTAAGCACCTGCTGAATGGACAACTGTCTGATAAACAATCACTTCACATCCACGGCCATACACACATTACTCCGTACTGACCATTACATTACAGCTGTTCAAACTGTTACACATAATCAATGGCAAGAATATTCCTTACCAAAAGATCGATGAAAGCTCTTTCACCCATCTATCGGCCTGAACATTTCAAAGACGGACAATTTATTTTAATAGTCTGTCATTGGCTGGCTGGAACAATTGTGTGTTGTTGAATTTCAACCAACAAAAAGTAATTTTAATTGAAACTGACCAACTTTATTCTGAAATGAATCCTAGGTAGTAGCACCATCCAGTACTGAAATAAGACCAACCTAATGTGTCCACACCACTATGGCTAACACTAAGCTATGTCATAGCAAAGATAGTAAAGGCTTACACTTTATTTAATACTTTCAGTAATTGCTGTTATTGAATTATTGTATTTTTGTTTAATTACTTAAATTAAACAAACAATAATGAAAGGGGTATTCCGGTAAAAATCTTTTTCTTTCAAATCAACTGGATTCAGAAAGTTATATTAATTTGTAATTTACTGCTATTTAAAAATCTCCAGTCTACCCATACTTATCAGCTGTTGTATGTCCTGCAGGAAATAGTGTTTTCTTTTCAGTCTGACACACTGCTGTCTGCTGCCACCTTCAAGAAAAGAACTGTCCGGAGCAGGAGAGTTTTTTTTATGGTAGTAGCAAATCCCTCTCCTGCTCTGGACAGTTCCTGTCTCGGACAGAGGTGGCAGCAGAGAGCACTGTGTCAGACTGAAAAGAAAAAACACTTCCTGCAGGACATACAGCAGCTGATAAGTATAGGAAGACTTGAGATTTTTAAATAGAAGTAAATTACAAATCTATATAACTTTCTGATATCAGTTGAATGGAAAGAAAAAAGATTTTACCCTTTTGAAGGAAAATAATATTTTATTTACCCTACATGCGCAGTATTGTTCCATACATTTCAAGGACATAATAGAGAGAACATTCTTAAACTATGATCAGCCAATGAGCGAGCCTCCAGAGACCAGCTGGGTTTTATCTAGCCCTGTGCTAAAGCTGCTATTGTCACCAGATGTTGACGAAGCTTTGTACATCTTCCAGACTCCAGAAAGAAAAGTCCACAGGAACAACTTCATTATCAAACATGACGGCTGACGTCCTGGATTTCTTATTGCTCAAGAAGAAAAATAAGATATGTATCTTAGCTTTTCATTCCAATAGGAGAGTCACTTTCTACAGTTGTTGTCATGTACGGTGAACCTCCACAGGTCGGAGGATCCTGAGGATGTTTGAGGTATATAATAGAGGGAAAGGCAGGATTACATTACACATGGTCATTATCTCTGGTATTACTGTCGTCACCTATAAACATGGGTTGAAAAATGATGAAAAACCATGGGTCTGTTTTTGTAAGGCTATGGTAATTATCATGGTGCATTTACATTCACAGTCCATTACAGATAAAAATGACAGAACTTTCCGACTAAGCTGGTACAGTTTTCCCACCTCTCGGAACAAAGGTATCACCTTTCACACTGATCTTAGGCATCGTGGAACCTTCCTAAGAATTAAAGTATACCTTGTCATTCCTTTCAACTCTCATCCCATGCAGTAAGTATAAAAAGCCCCGAAGCCCCCTCCCCCCAATACTTCAGTCAGTCCAATGGTAACATTAATATTGGAGCAATCTGGATGAGACAGACTACTAGGTCTGACTTCCAGCTGCTGTACAATTATTTCATGCTGTTATCATCTATAAAAACCAGGAACATCCCAGCTTTCATGACAGTGGATTTATTGCAACATGAGTGCGTGCTCAGCTATAATTTCACAGACAACTTTATCTTGTACAAAGGATGGGAACTTTATCATGTACAAAGGATAATCCGGAAACCTATTACACAGAAAGTTTTAAAATCTAGAAATATTTTTTTTCTCTTCTGCTCAGTTATAATGTATTACACAGGCTCAAGGTTCTAAGAAGAAGGATTAAAGAGGTCCTCTGATTTAAAGGAGTCCGGTGAAAATTTTTATTTAAGTATTGTATTACCCCCAAAAGTTATACAAATCAGCAATATACACTTATTACGGGAAATGCTTATAAAATGCTTTTTTCCCTTGCACTTACTACTGCATCAAGGCTTCACTTCCTGGATAACATGGTAATGTCACTTCCTGGATAAAATGGTGATGTCACGACCCGACTCCCAGCGCTGTGCGGGCTGTGGCTGCTGGAGAGGATGATGGCAGGGGGACACTGAGGGACACAGGGCACTGGAGGGACACTGAGCATCCCCCTGCCATCATCCTCTCCAGTAGCCACAGCCTGCACAGCTCTGGGAGTCGGGTCGTGACATCACCATTTTATCCAGGAAGTGACATCACCATGTTATCCAGGAAGTGACATCACCATGTTATCCAGGAAGTGAAGCCTTGATGCAGTAGTAAGTGCAGGAAAAAAGCACTTTATAAGCATTTCCTGTAATAAGTGTATATTGGGGATTTGTATAACCTCTAGGGGGCAAAAAATAATGTCACTGGACTCCTCTAAATAAATAAATTGATTTTGGCCTGCTACATGTGTAAAATACTATACTTTCCTTGCCCCAGTCCACCCTGGTGCTTCTCTTTACCTCCACTATGAAGCGATCTCCCAGTTCCCCTGAGGGAAGGGACTTAAAAAGTGCAAAATTAAAGAGTAATAGATGATGTTCCTTCATTCTATTGTCATTGATTATGCATGTCCAGTCTGAACAACTGTAATCGCCAATATGGACTAAAATGCGTATAGCAGTGTATGTAACATTTATTGTTTATCACACAATTGTTTGTTCAACCATCAACCTGTTCATACACCCTAACGTGGCCATTCACCTTCAACAACTGATGGCCGTACAATCGTTCGCCTGTCAGTTAAATCTCCCACCTGCTGCCCATCCTCCCAATACACAGGAGTGCCGAGCACTCTTGCACTACTCTTGTCCTCTGGGTGTTTGTGGTATTACAACAAGTTATGGTTTTCTAATCTTAGAGAACCCCTTTAACACGTCACCATTCGGTGACCAGTACATACGCAATAATTAGAACACGAAGTAGAATTAGAAGTATACGCTTATTGTATGCGGATGACCTGTTCTAGTCTTTGGAAGGTTACTAGACCACTCTGGGAACCAGTTTGCTTTTGTAAGAACTCCCATGCACATTAATAGAAAACAAACCAAAAACCTAGGCACCAGCAGATAATTTCTAGGTGCCACATGTCTCCTAGGATCTGTCTAGCCCTGCTTTACAGGCATATTTTACGTAGGGTGTGACATATATATACATTGTTAAAGTGGTAAAACTTGTAAACATTACAAGATACCAAACACAAAGACAAATCTGGCAAGAATAAGGGTGAGATATTTAGTTGTACGCACCTTTGATCTACATATTAACACAGTGTGGAAAACATTCAATTTCTGCCCAGGCAAACGCTGCAGCTTATTACATCTTAATATTTGTGAGCTAGCATGAAGAGCAGCTTTGTTCCAGTGTAAGAATCCTTTAATCAGCCCTGACGTGTGCGCATTCTGGCCGGCTCCCAGCTCTTACAGTTCTATTTCATACCGCTGCTCTCCAAAACCTCATGTTCCTCTGGGTGCTATACCTCATTCAGTAACTCTCCCTAGCCACATGGTGGTTTGTAGACTGGTCAAGACAAAGTGAGATTTGATAAACTAACTTCAACGGCAGACCATCTAAATTTGTTTAAAAAAAATCATTCTGTGATATGCTGGCAAGGCTGGGTAACGCATTTAGACTTTTCTCCCAACCAAACTGTTACGCCAGTACATAGTAATTCAGATACGAGGGTAACACATTCTTCCCACTGCAGCAAAATAAGGGTGGTACTTCATGGGACGATTTTTTGGCCATTAACAATCTCAAACGACGGCTATGAAAAACAATTTTAAATCGTTCATCCTATTGCGCAGGACGATGATCGTTACTTACGGTTGTTTTTGCGCTCTCCTTTCCTGGCTGATAGACCAGGGAGCGACAGAAAGACGCGTTGTTACACCGAACGATTTGTGAACGATCAAGGATGAAAAAAGGTCCAGATTCTATCAAACGATTAACGATTTCTCGTTGGTCGTTTGTTACCTGCTATTACATAAAACGATTATCTTTTAAACTTGAATGATCTAACGATTTTTTGAACGATAATCGTCCGGTGTAGTACGGCTCTAAGTCTCCACTAACCTTAAAAATCAAAAGAAAACCTGATAAAATAAACACTGAGAACATCACACTGTCCAAATGAAGTCTGCGCAGGTTCAGCCTTCAAAAAATACGGGTCTATAGAGCTCAAAAGTTTAAGCAGAGAGAACAACTCTCATCAAAAGTCATGAAAACTTATGACTTTCAACCTCCTAGAAATATTTTTCCATGTAAGAAGTGTTTCCAACAATCTTTCCTTTACCACAATAGAAAACCAGTGACATGGATTGGAACGACAGTACAAGTGAGTAATGCAACCACTTTACGTACTACTCATTAAGATGCTGGATAGGCACAAATAAAGCCGCTCATATCATAGATACCAAATGGGGAACCAGACAGGACAAAGAAGAACTGGCCTGGCAACCCAAAAGAGAGAAAAGATTTGTTATATTTAAAGTGGCCTGACTAGCCTGTTAAGCTCAATTGTTGTTCCTCTTATTCCTCTTGGAAATATATATGTGGTTGTTATCATTACCCTTTGTTAGCAGGGCATGTGCCTGTGTTCTATCTATGACTAGTTGTAATTTAGGTACAGACACATGAATGCAGGTATCACCACGTAAAAGAAAAGGAACATCAGGATGTGGGATGGAGACAAGTCTATGAGTTGTCTGAGAAATGAGGAAATGGTCGAGAAAGCCCTGGAGGTGAGAAAGAATGTATGACAGGGTAATGGGAGTATTAAAGGGAAAGGCTGCACAATGAAGAGGTGAGACAGAGAGGACCGAGTGGGAAGAGATGAGGTGGGAAGTATGCAAGTGAAAGTGACACAAACAAAGCCTGACCCTCAGACGTAGACTATTCTTTATTTTATTTTTAACCCAAAGTTATTATTCTTCCAAACTGGAACATATCAGTTAGCACTTTCCATATAACTATATATAATTCTGCCTGATATGCCCTGTCCCTGCGTTACACTAAGACATAACACATATAGAAAACTAAACATCGCTGTGTGTAGCAAACCTTGGAATGGCAGGAACTGGTTACTGGTTGATAAACATTCAGTAAAATCCTTAAAGGGAAACTGGCCACAGCTTTGACCCCACCCAGCATAGCATAGCTAAAAAAAACTTCTAATCACTGATACAGCATGTAATAGGTTTGATCGGTCAAGGCCCTTTTACACAAAGCGATTATCAGCCATTACGGACGATAATCGTCTCGTGTAGTTGAAGACAACGATCAGCCAACATGCATGACGTCGGCTAATTGTTGTCTTTCAACATGTTGAAGGCTCAACGATCTGGATAGCAGCCATATGCTGCCGTCGCTCTGTGTCATAGCTGCCCGGACGATCTAGCTGAGTACATTGCTTTTCCGGCTTACTCGCCTATTTCTGGCACCTCCATTGGAATGAAGAGAGTCGTGGGTCATGGCTCTATTGACAACACAGATTGCGGGGTTGATATAAAGATTACCGAAGGGGGGGGGGGGGGGTTCGGCGGTCCCCTCTTACTTGTCCCTATCCTGAGCAAAGTGGACGAGTTAATTTTTCATGGAATACCCGAAAATGACAGCATTAATAAATCCTGGTAGGAGCCATCTCATGTTTCCTTCTGTAAGAACTGCCAGCGTCTCCGGCACACCCTTACTGCGGCAGCATTGGCACTTGAGGAAAGCCGTGTAAGACCGTTAACATTACACAGGCTTTCTGAGCAGCCTAAATAAAGCTGCCAGTGTCTGCTTTACACATGTACTTCTGGGCTTGCCTGAGTCTGACTTCTGCACAATTCAAATGCTTCTTTAGAATCTCCTGTATACAGTGTTAACATAAGCAGTGTCATCTATCATGGGTATGGCGCTGGCGCCACTCTGAGTATGGTCCAGCTGATTATTATGCCAGTTACTGTCTATCAAAGCATGAATGTGAAGCATGATGAACTATGTAATTCATAGCAGGACAACTCATGCATGCAACAGATGCCATGCTGTTCATTTGTTTCAATCTCAGAACAAAAAGTCCTAGACAGAAGGAATGATAAGTATTAAAGCTGACAGAAACTAGGCAATATTGTAAAGCCGAGAGTCAGAAATAATAAATCTAGCCATAGATATATATCTGCCTAAGCAACAAAATATGGTAACATGCACTTACAGCATAAACAGACACAATAACCTTCCATAGTAAGAAGAAAATTATTATTAACGGGAGGACATGAGGTCTCCAAACTCTCAACCGGTTTTGCTTCCACTTTGAAGTGTATGAAACACTCTTGAGACTTCACCAATAAATGATGTTGGTGTAAATAGCCGGGCGTGATGGAAAGTCAATACATGACCTCTTTGTTCTTGGAGAAATAAGCCACCAACAGAGCTGTCTGGCTCTGGATTACTCCTCCCCATAGAGAACACAGGAATGCTCGGCCATGCCAAACGTTTCTGTGTATGGCGAGGAGGAGAACTATCGACCGAACAGTTACTGAAAATGTATGGCCACCTATAAATATGTATTAGTCCCAAGCCTGGACCTTCTCCTAGGAACTAGACTTCTGTTTATACTTTCAGTGTGGGAGATGCTAAATGATTCTTTTTTGGAAAACTCCGAACAAGTTACTGGAGGAACAGGTCACTCTTAGGCTGGCCATTTACAGTACATCTGGTTTGACCAAACCTACTTACCATCTGATGTGTAGAGAAGTGGGTCAACTCTCCCCAAGGGCAAGAGAATGGTCCGGCTTCTTGGACCTCAATATGCCTTTCTTCTCGGCAATTGAGTCTCATCTCCCCATCCCGATGCCGCGCTGTAATCCACAACCTTCCAACCCCACTTGTGTGTGTGTGTGGGGGGCATCCTAATGTAGCATTTCCTATCCAGAGTTCTATGTGTGTTCCTACCTACTAGGCTACAGGGGTTAACAATGTATGTCTACTAAAACAATACAATTTCTTTACTTGGATACTGATCTGTAATATACTCCCGCTATCAAAAAATGTAAAATGTTGACTGATTCCAAGATTGCGTCTCTCAGCAGGCTGCCGAGCTGAAGGTAACTCATTACGCCCAGCCAGAGTGTTATGGTTTTTGATACCCAATGGAAATTCCTAGAGGTCAAACTCTGATGTTCCAAAGGATTCTTTTCTTCTAGATACCACATGAGAAAAAATGTGAACACATTCAACCTCTGGATGTGAAACCTTATACTACATCATTACATAATAAAAAGAAAACAGACTTTAAACCAATGGGTAAGAAAATTTGGCTCCTGATCACAGGTACTTGTGCAGACTGTTGTAGACTTTATACTAGCCATGTGCCTCAAATAAGTTAGGAAAGTTTGAGACAAAATTCTTCAAAAATCTCTACTTTTAAGCACCGTGGAAGTTTTAGGCCCAATATTCTCTGCTGATTAATGTCTTAATACAGCAGTTTATGGTCTGGTTTTCTGATATGAAGCTCAAAATTTCCTGTATAGACATATTGTAAATAATAAAATTTGGGCTGCTTGAAACTACCACAAGGGGGCTCTTGGTAGCTTACTGCATACTGTTTATATATTAAACTCTATGATAAAACAGTATGCAGAGGGAAGTTAAGCTCCCTTTAAGGGCCCGTTCACACTACGGAATCGTCTGGGAGATTCCGTTCGGAACCGCGCGAAGAGCGGAGGCGTGCAAGGCCTCCCATTGAAAGGCGGGATTCGGCTCAGAGTCTGCAGGAGGGGTTCTGAGTGGAATCTCTGCGTCGATTCCGTAGTGTGAACGGGCCCTAAAGGTGGCCATACACCTTTAATAACTAACAGTAAATAATAATAATAATAGTTATTTATTTGTATAGCACCAGCTGATTCCACAGCACTTCCGCAGCAGTTATCTCTCCCCATACACAGCTGAATGTTCCCTATGGGGAGAGAAGGGGAAGGCGCAGTCAGACAACTCTGGCAGTGGCTTATCTCTGGCAAAGGGGTTGAGTACAGAAATTCTATCAAGCCAACCCCTCTCTTCACCTACTTTATCTGTTAGTGGAGTGTTGTTTTCTTGCATGCCAAAGTTGCAAAGTTTTGCCCATAAATTTACAACTTTTCTGCTGTCTTACATCATGATCATAACTTTTTTTAAATGGGCAGGACTAAGCAGAAATGGGGTGTGGCTCCCCCCGACTCTGCACAATTATTTACTATCCATAATCCATATCCATAATCTATTCCAGCTCATAGCTGCAACGGATTCCAAAGTCTGACACAAGGAAAGTCATCTTCCTCTAGTGCCATCTCTTACCACTGGCATTTAAAATGCCAATGTTTAATACGTTCCCCACATTGAGTTGGCCACTTGGTTGATTTCATTTAAAGTGACAATAAAAGTATTGTCCGCATACTTGGAATCTTCCCAGGCTGGTCTGAATTTTAATAAAAAAAAAAAAAAGGATGGTAAAAAACTCTTAGGGGTAATAACTACTTAAACAGATCCCTCCAAAGTAGATAGGTTGTACACATGTCGTAAAGTGTTGGGATTGCCAGGTAGAATGGAAAATATTCAAAATATCAACAAAATTCCCCAGAAATCCTGGAAGCCAGAGGATTGACACTAAGGGAAGCAGGTGTTTCGGGGCATGAAGAACTCCACAACAGTGAGCGATCAGTAATTGTGCCTGGGTTATGAGATACATGGAGATGACATATTACACTGCAATACAGAGCCAGAACGTTTGTTAATTACAATTTGGCAGCCACCATTCTATTCATTGTAAAAATAGGAATCGCCTGAGTCAATATTTAAACATGATAATATTCTGTCATGAATCCTGGAAATCTGTAGAGCTGTCACATGTGTAATTTATGGCATCTGGTTTATTTAAAGTTCTGCAAACTTGGCATTTTGTCTGCATTTATAAGATAAATGGTGCGTACAATTAATAAAAGCGTGTTTTATCTAATGTCTTACAACGTGTGAGTACAGCACAACTAGGGATGAATCTCCAAACACCGTCTATACATGAATACGCTTATTCACAGGATGCCCAATGTATTACAGCTCAGAAAAAATGGCCGATGTCTGAAACGTGCATTGATTAGAAGCCTGCTTGTTCAATATTACCAATGCTTTTTTTGTAATCTTGCTTTATAAAGGGGTCTCTGTGTGCCGACAGCTTACATATATAATTGGTTTGGTATTACGCCTGTAACACTTTTAGGCTATGTTCACACTATGTATTAGACAATGGCCGTTGTCTGCACTCTAGCGGCTGGAAAGAAGTTTACATGTCAATTATTTCCACAACTGTATTTGAACAACGGCCTTGTTCAATACAGTGTGTGAACAATGGCCGTTGTTACCCATAGACTTCAATGCAGTGCATTATTTTAACGAGAACGGCCACCGTTTCAATCGCCAACAACGGATGATCTTGTCTTAAAAAATACACTGTGTGAACATAGACTTATCGTTTCACACACAAATGTATTAAATAACACATGGGCGGGAGGCCCAAGTACACCTTTAATAATTAAAGGCTGAACGATCGGCCGGCTGTGAGTTATGTCTCCCGCATGCCACCTGCCTTCCCCATACACAAGTGCGTTCGGCATGTCTGAGCATACCAGTGTTCTCTAAGGGGAGGGAAGGGGTAAGCTGCAGTAAGAGAGCTCTTGCTGCGACTTATCTCTCTCTGAACAAAGGGGTCGGCCATGATTTTCCATCACAGCCGACCCCCATTACCACCGACATAATCTGTCAGTCGTTGTTCAGGATGGCCCCATACACGCTCGCTACCACATGAGAGGCAGGTATTGTCGACAATAGTGTCATATGCTGGTCTGAAGTTAAAGAAACAGACCCACCTACACATAGTGCTTAGAAAATGCCCCCCAGTGTTTTACAAACCTCCAAAAATTAAAAACTATTGTATCCCCCTTATGGCTCCAGTAGTATATCAAATACAATGCTTCAATGGCAGAATTTGCAAGGCTTCTAATTCATTACTTATCCACCACATAGCACCGACATATTCCATGTTCATTCGTTCCTTACATTACACACATTGCAGCAATAGTCACAATTACACAAAGCTTTGCTGACTAGGGGACTTCTCACTCCAAAGATGTAACATGTTCCCTGCCTTGCGAGCTTCCTCCCCACCATCTGTGAGGCTTGTGCTGATGGAAATACCTGATCCTCGGCCACAATTTCTTGGATGGATCATTCATCACTAGTTTGAGATTTTGTGCTGTGTAAAAAGGCCTTGGGGTCAATTTTTCAAGTGAGACAATTATCCAATAAATAAAAGCATAGGTGAGAAACACCCTAAAGCTCTGTCTGCTATGTAAGAAAAGACCCTAAAGAAACCTAATGGATCTTCGTGCTCCGGCCTAAAGTGAACTTTTTGCCTGGTGTGTTTTTTATATTACTATTCCAGATTCCACAGATGAGCTTTAATTGTCAAATATAATTTTAAAAAAATCGCCATTCTGTATGATATAATTTCTTTAAAATTCAATTGCCGAAACCACAGTTACCACCTGACTTCTTTTAAGCCAGACCACTTAGATTGTGGTTTCACATTTACATTAAAAGCATTAGTGTCATATAATAGAAGGCCACAGCTAATACTGATAATTATACTCAATCTGGTCATCCTGCCATATTAACAACTAATGGCTCACTATGTATATAGCTCACGGTCCTGGCATCAAGTAACACAATTACGGAGGAAGGACTGCCTCATTACACATTATGGTAAATTATGCCATGAAATGAACCTTGTATCGAAAGGAATTGGTTACATTTCATACTATGTCCTCAGCCAGGAGTATATTAGAGACATTATGCAGAAATGTGACTGGGGCATACGCATTACTTCGCTCGTTTACTTTGGAACTCAACTAAATGTTAGATTTATAAAAGTCGCCATCTGTCCAACCTCTAGCTACATACGAAATGCATAAAAGATGCAAATGTACTCATCGTAGACCTACATAAGAAATGCATAAGAGATGCAAATGTACCCACCGTAGAACTACGTAAGGGTGGCTTTACACGTACCGTATCAGCAGCGGATTTCATGATACCTTCCCTGTCACTTCAATGAGATTACATACTCGCAGTGGGATTGTCATCCTGCTGCGAGTATGTAAATGCCGGCCCCCTTAACTTGCCTCCACCTGGAGAATAATTTAACTTGTCCACGCTTCGGCTGCATCTGAGGCTCCGGTTCCCGTAGGTCCTGCCCAGCCAATCAGTACAGTCACTGATTGGCTGGGCGGGCCCTCCAGGAGCAGGGAGTCTCAGATGCAGGTGAAGCGTGGGCAAGGTAAATTATGCTGCAGGCGGAGGCAGGTTAAGGGGGGCGGCATTTACATACTCGCAGCGGGATGACAATATTAGTATGTAATCTTATTGAAGTGACAGGGAAGGATTTTTATCATGCACAGTACCAGTTATATTTAATTAATATTGTTATATACCAGAGAGCTGCTTTGTATTTACAGGCTAGGGAGTAGGTTGTTGGTTATTTTCTTGACAACTCTTGTATTATGTGGGATGATTTTAATTGTTTTTGGGGGGATATAATCACGTATTGTTGCCGTATTATTGTATTTGTGATTTTCAATAAAGTATGAATTTTAGGTTATTTATCATGGTGTGCTTACCTCTGTTTCTATATACTTTGTTGTTGGTTGTTAAGGGAAGGTATCCGCTGCGGATTTCACTGCGAACTCGCAGCGTGAAATCCGTTGCGGATACAGTACGCGTGAACCCACCCTTAGAATATGTTTCTGGTGTATAAGTACTCAACGTAGAGCTTCATAAAAAATGCATATAAGATGCATATGTACTGGACGTAAACCTACATAAAAAAAAAAAATTCTGCTGCATCTGTACATAACAGCATTACATAAGAAATACATAAAAGATGCATATGTACTCAATGCAGAGCTACATACGAATATGTTTCTGGTGCATATGTACTTCTTGTAGAGGTACATAAAAATACAATTGTGGTGCACATGTACAGAGATTTACAACACTGAAGGAATAGAAGTATATATAGAATATTCTGAGTGATTACATTTGTTTCTTTTCTACATGCACAATGTACAAAAGATCAAAGGAAATGGTTCCTTTATGGAAATGGGGACTCCAGGGGAAAATGAAAAGACACAAGTGTGCTAAGAGATGGCCTAATGTAGGGAGTAGTCCTTCAACAACTGCTGATGAGCTGACAATGTGACATTCCAGCCGTCCTGCTCGCCACCTGGAGACTTGCAAGTGAAAAATGAAAAAACGCTCAATTTTTCTGAAGCCTCATCAGTATGTAATGATCATGACTTCCATTTGGTTTTCACTGAAACTATTTGCATCTGAATAGCAAGTAACTGTGAATGTATATCTCAGCTGTACTCACCTAGCCCCTGCACTATAATATATTTGGTCTGTTTGAAAATAACTGTTCACACAACTAAAGATTACTGCAGCCAACTCCACCAAAGACATAGCCCAACACACTAACTGATAAAGGGTCACATAGATATCCTCTACAACACATATACGGTAAATGTAAAAAAAAAAAAAAGTAAAGCGGAGGGAACTTTAGATGCTATGTTTTATAAGCAACCTGTGAATTTTGACGGAGGGAACCCTACATCTTTATGACACCTACAACAACTGACAGTGATTAACTGGAAATGGTTGGCTTCATAATATTTATAAACTAATGTGCTACCAAGCATTTGGGGCATTAGTTTTTGCCTTAAATTATTACTGAATTGTCATGTGTAAAGCTGGGCAGTAGAATCATCTGTAATTTTAACTGGTGGTTGGAGACTTGCTGCTACGATGTCTCATACACAATGCACAATCTAGCCACAAAAATCCCCATTCAACTGAAGTGGGGAAAGGGTACAGGCAATTGCTATTTCAGTCACAACCACCCCCCACCCCCCACCCCCCTGGGCTGAAGCCCTGACGTAAAAGTTGCCCCTTTATTACAAAATTGCGCTTATATAAATTAACTTTTATTAAACTATTAAAATTAGTATAAAAAAAGAAATAGTTAAAAATGTGGTTTCCTTGTGTTGTTTCTGTTAAGACTTCTAGCTAAGCCAAAGCCTATGCAAAATTTCCATTACTGTCCAGAGTCGTCAGAATTCTGGGCCAAATACTCCAAGGATAAGTACAAGTATTTAAAATCATAGAAGCACATCCCCAACATGTTTCAGTGCCACTGCGCTGTCATCAAGGAGACAGGCTGTCCAAGTACTTAGCTTGGTTAGATAAAAAACAGCATCAACACAAGGAAAACACATTTTTATCAATTTATTTTTTTCATCTTTTTATAGTTAATAAAAGTACCATTTTAGGAGTAGGATTTTGGTATAAAGGAGCAATTTTCTCCCCTCCTTCCCAGAGGTTTCAGCCCAACATAAGGGAGGGGATACTGTTCCCCTATGTTTCTACAGCACACCCTCAGAGGCAGCAGCATGGAAGACATTATAGAGCAGTGCTGCAGAGTGTACATTGTGATTCATGTTTTCAGTAAAAGCTGCTGCAGTGTTTCTACCTTACTGAGCCTATCTGTTAATTACAGTGAAAACCAGGATTAGGAGGGAGGGAGGGAAGGACATTTTCTCTAATAACCTATATTACAAAGTTTCTTATAGTCATTTGTACTATTGATGTATGCAAAGTGAAACAACAGTGCCAATTTAAGTATCTTTCCAACCCATTAACTATGAAGTGCAAAGAAGTCACTAGGGACCTTGTAATACATAAGTGGATTCTGATGGTGACTACAATATATAATTATACTGTAGTTTATAATACAGGACTCGGCACTGAAGATCACTGCATTTGCCAGTTTCAGTCTCATTTGCTGGTAGTTGATTCCTTTAATTCTACTTTTCCTTCTCCTTCATTCTTTCAGTGCAATGTAACCTCAAGACACCCAAGCAGTGCGTCTTCCTGATTTACACTGCCTAATATGGTAGGCTTTGTAGGTCTCTTAGTGCCCTTATATTCCATCCTATATTTATATACCACAAGTGGTTTTGAAGAAAATGTGAAATGACGATGGGTCATTTGTCAGGATGCCAAAATCTATTCTCCAGGGGGAACACACGGCATTTGCAGGCCTTTGGCAAGCATGCAATTAAATAAATAGTATAAAGTATGTAGCACGTACAGAAAATGACTTGATTTTACAAGTCCAATTTCATTTACGGTAGAGCGACTCCACTCTAGTTGGCTACACATCAAATTTATACTAACCTGAATCATTTACATTTTACGAAACTAAATACCTTGAGATGTGTATGTAATGTAGCATTAACCTTGCATCTTTTTGCAAGGTGAATTATTTACTCCTTTTTATATTAGTAAATTGACTGTAAACCATCGACTTGACTTCGATAATACAAATATTTTCAAATATAAGCGAATGAGGTATTTTTAACCATGTATGTCTATCTATTGTAATATAGTAAGTGGACTATGGGCTGACATCTGCATATGTGTGAGTGTCCCCATTGCTTTGTTCTTGCTTGGTACTTCTGACTCTTAACCCTTTAAAGTAGAAGTCCGAGGGGGGTAATTTGGGGCTGGGGGAACATAGAAAAGATTGTGATTGCAGTCACTGACTGGCTGGACTGCACTCACTGACCCTGGTGGTGACGTACCCAGAACAACCCAGGAGAAGATGACAGCTAGTGGGGTCTGGGAGCTCCGAGGTGTGATGCAGTATGGGCACTGGCGGCGGTAAGCATATTGTCTTTTTTATTTTCTCCTCACCCCCTTCCCAGAATTATTTTTTGACTTCTCCTTAAAGGTCCCATTCCCTTTCAATAACTGACAGCCAAATGATCATTCGGCTGTCAGTTATCTCTCCCGCTTGCCGCCAATCCTCCCCATACACCGGAGCTTTTGGCATGGCTGAGCATTGCTCTGTTCTTTATGGGGAGGGAAAGCTTACTTCTTGGGGCAAGCTTACTTCTTCACCCAAAACAAAGGGAAACTATCTCGTTGTTTGGGAGAGCCCCATATGCATTAGATTGGCTAGGTATATGGTGTATGGCAACCTTTACTGATCCTCTATAGTGTCCAGCCATTGCAGACGTGTTACATGACTTGAAACTCTTTATCTTTAATGCATACATTTTAATGCCACATATTAATAATGCTTACATTGTCTATACATGCATACATTGTCTATATTCACCATGTCAAACCTTAAATATGTGTACAGTATATGGATAAATAGGTATTCAGCCATTGTTTTCCATTACTCCTATAATCCCACTATAAAATAAATACAACTGCTATACTAATACCTAGAAGAGTCAATTGTGTCTTGGAAAATAATTACCCAAACAAGAAGGTATATATCCTCGGTAGAATTACAGCCAGGGATATTATTTTATTGTCATCCTACAAATGCTCAATGATCGTATACATGTCATTTACAGCTACTTCCCCGCTACAGTCCTGCGCACATTCCCTACTAATGCAGGTAACAGACTAATGCTGGGATCACTCTAATTTGTATTCCAGTCAGACACGGCGAAATGACGACTGCCAGATTTATCAGTCACTTTTGGCCGTAGGTGAACTTTCCTGAAAATCCTTCTGCAGAGGAAGACTCATCAGGTCTTAACCAAGTGTAAAATATACTTTAGTTTTCCACAGCTTTATTTTACACCAAAAATTATAAAGCCTTCTAACAGGCAAACTGGGTGGTCTGTTATCCCCGCTATACAGACTACTGGAGGGAAGTTTTAATATTCGGTCTATCTGCTGACATAATATGTGTGTGGCAAGCATACCAAAGGAGAATTTACTACTGAGTGTAAGATGAAATGGTGTTATTTTATAAAAATTCCATCCTTCTAGTCTATAAAGAGAAGAGAAAGCTCAGGGTCAGACCTTTGTCAGCAGTTTAAATAAGGATATGACACATAGAGTAAAAGAAAGACTAGCAATAGGCATTATTTGTGGATCCGCAATTACGGTCAAATTTAGGGCCCATTGAATTCTATTGGGCTATTGACACTGTGCATAGTTTTATGGATCCATAATCTGTGTTTTATGGATCTACAAAAATTACTGGCAAGTCCTAGTATTGGCCGTAATTGTGACAGAGATTCATCCATAGAAATCTATGGGAGTGTCCATAATTTGTAACGGAAATGTAACGGAAGTAACATCTGCAAACATTATGGATCCCTTTCATTTAATGTGTCCCTGTCGTTATAACTTTCAAAATCTAAATCAACAGTAGATGTGATATAAAGCAAGTTTGCAACATACATTCTTTTTTTATGTTGTAAAACAAAGCTGTACTTACCAGAAATCCAGGTCCAGTCTCCTGATGGCAGATTTTCTGACTTGTGCTGGTTGAAAAAAAAACAGACTAAACACAGGAATTCTGTCCAGTACAGAGAGTCATGGCTCAATATGTCCGACAATCACATGACTGCCTTCTCTCTTTGAGCGCTCAGATGGCCTGGTATACACAGGACTTCCTGTTTTCTGAGAAAATAACAGTCAGGAAACAGGAAGTGCTGTGTTTTCCATGATAACTAAAAACAGAAAAAATAATGAATGTAAATTGCAACTTGCTTTATATCACATCTACTGTTGATTTAGATTTTGAAAGTTTAATGACAGGTACAGTTTTCCTATAACCTTCCCATTTTTTGCAGAGCCACAAAAAATACAGATTACGGGCCGCGTTCGCACTACGTATATTTCAGTCAGTATTTTGGTCCTCATATTGCAACCAAAACCAGGAGTGGATTCAATACACCGAAAGGCTCTGTTCACACAATTTTGAAATTGAGTGGATGGCCGTCATTTAATGGCAAATATTTGCTGGTATTTTAAAACAACGGCTGTTGTATTGAAATAATGTCAGTTATTTACTGTTATATGGCGGCCATCCACTCAATTTCAAAATTGTATGAACAGAGCCTTTCTGTGTATTCAATCCCCTCTTGGTTTTGGTTGCAATATGAGGACCACAATACTGACTGAAATATACGTAGTGTGAACGCAGCCGTATACGGGTAGACTACAGATGCAGATCCACAGACAACGACTGCAGACATAATATATGGTCCTGAAAAACTACTGAACGTGTGAATGTAGCCTAAAAAGATATAGAGGGAATGATTTTTACTGTCGGCATGTACACATTCAGAAAGCCTCCGCAACATGATGGGCTAAAAAAAAAGAAAGCAACATGGATAAGCAGCCGCTAGGCATTGGGAGACAAGGGATAGGTCTTTTCCAGTTAGGCTGTCCCCATAGACAAGAGATTGGCAACGGCTCAGCTACCACTCACTTCAATGAGATCTAAGCTGAAGTAACCTGGCACAGCCACTACACAATGAACAGAGCTGAGGCTTCCAGCTCCATTTACTGTGTACGTCCAAGCACAGCAGCTCTGCCAAACATCTAACCGGCAGATATCAATCAGATATTTATAACCTCTCCTATGGATAGTCCATCAATAAAAAGCCCTGGAAAACGATTTCTAAGGAGTTTCGACATGAATGGACGGTCACTCAGTATACTGACCAAGCAGCTGGCAGAAGGCGATAAGAGCAAATATGTACAAAATAAGAGATAGTAAGAAATAAAATAACCAGTCAGATGCCAAACAGCTTACTGACCCATCCAGCAGCTTATAGACGTGTAAGAATTGGAGGTCTTTGTGGCACATTATAAATATATGGAATTATACACATACATATATGATGGATTTATCTAATTGATTTACCACTTATCCTCATGTATGATATATACCTGGTATACTACTATATTTATACATACCTATGCCACGAGTGTGATTGACAATAGATATTCATTTTTTCCTGTTTGCGCCTCCAATGACCTTAGGTATGAGATAACCAAAGGAAAACACATTGGACAATTTATATATACTGTCATCCTATCTTCATGTTAGTTGTAGGTGCCTGACAGATTTATCTTTTAGGACTTCTACTGTATGCAACTATTTGATGTCTGACTAGGCTGATAACATAAGTCACAAGCCATGGAATGTTCGACTTCTATCAAGACTTTGAGCCTTGTCAGGAATTTATTTGCCCCTGCACCCCTTTGCCTTGGCTTATTGTACCCATGTTTCTGTGTTATATCAAAAGTGGTGTGTTGTTACAGTATCCTTAGGGTGAAAGAGTTAACAATATCAAGTTGATTGCTCTTATGGAGGCACCTATCCCATTGTAGGAATTTGATAGAATACAATAATGGTATTTTGCGGTCTGTCTTGATCAAGTCTTCCTTCTGTCTCTGTTTACTGCGTGCATGATTTTAAGTGTCGTAGTGACAGATAGATAGATAGATAGATAGATAGATAGATAGATAGATAGATAGATAGTATATAGAAGATATAAGATAGTATATAGCCAAAGGATTCCAACAGCACTCTACAAGTAATTTCAATGTGCAGATTTATTCCATCAAAACGTAATGTACAGCACAGCAAAAAAAATAAAAAATAAAAGCTGTGCTGTGCTGCACATTAAGTTTTGATGGAATAAATCTGCACGTTGAAATTACTTGGAGAGTGCTGTTGTAGTCCTTTGGCTAGGTAGATCGATAGATAGGAGATAGATAGATAGATAGATAGATAGATAGATAGATAGATAGATAGATAAATGATAGATAATAGATAGATAGATAGATAGATAGATAGATAGATAGATAGAAAGATAGATAGATAGATAGATAATAGATAGGAGATAGATAGATAGATAGATAGATAGGAGATAGATAATAGATAGATAGATAGATAGATAGATAGATAGATAGATAGATAGATAGATAGATAGATAGATAATAGATAGGAGATAGATAGATAGATAGATAGATAGATAGATAGATAGATAGATAGATAGATAGATAGATACTGTAGATAGATAGATAGATAGATAGATAGATAGATAGATAGATAGATAGATAGAGTTTTATTTAGCAGTGAGGTCTGTGTCTCCTGAATGGCCGACTGAAGTGTTGCAGTATCGGCTTGCACTGCACTTTTCAAAGTTTATTGCTCAGTTTAAAGCCCGATTCCATTTTACAAGATAGCTGATCGCTTCTCAACCTTTTCTCTGAAACTGAAGACAAGCTCTTTGTTTTCTCTTTTAACCAGTGACTGACCTCCCATAAACCAGCAGATCACCTCCCTCTTCATCTCATACAAAGGACAAAGATGGGACAGGTAATCTACACCATTTCAACCCCTTTTGTTTCCCAGCTGGGCTTTACACAGTTAAATGTTGGTTTTAGAAAAAAAAAAAAAAGCCAGGATGGGATAACTTATTAACTATCATCCAGATATATGATGGTAATGAAACCACAACAGAAAGGGGAGATTATGGAGTAACCTCATATGGAGGAATTCCTAAGAGACGGACACCAACATGGGAGAGCTGGACAAATATTTTCATTTCTGTATTCCCATCTGTATGGATCAGTCTGGCTGCAGGATCTCACCTTAATGGCTAACTTTAAAATTCTTCTATTTCTTATACTGCATTTCTTTTAGAAAAATGAAGAGTTTACAGGGGGGGGGGGGGGAACTTTCCTATAATTTGCAATCCTTGTTTCTTTACTATTGGCATGATACCAACATATATGGCACAGATATAGATTGCCTCCATCTATTTTTTATTTTTATTTTTTTTATATTTTATCTAACTCTATTTTTAACCTAAAACCCTCCCTGGATGAAAATATTGCTTCTCCTAGTGCTTACGTACAGGCAAAGGGGGACTAGCACATGGCTGGCGTACCCAAAGTGCATTCTTGATCATGCTCCAACTATATACAAACACCTTTGTAAGATCCTGGATATAAACTCACTTAAAAGGAGCTTATCAAGTCAACAAACATAGCAAAGCACTAGAAGCGAAATCAAAGGATGCCTGAAAACAGTGTTAAGAGAGCAGGACGGATATATGTATGACCCCGTAATTATTTTTATACCGTTCATAGGCCAACATCAACAATTGTAATTTCAGATTCCTCCCTGCTTAGTTGATACATCTTAAGGTGCCCATACTCCTTATACTAAAGTTGACCTAACGGATGGCCACCATATACTGTATGTTGTGTATAAGGAGGCCTCCTGACGTCATCTGTTGGTGGAGAGAAGGAACGGGCATGATGGCTATTCACTGCCAGACCCTATTATTCTCGAATGATAAGCCGATGCCAGAGCAGTCTGGTTTAACCCTTCCCCCATAAGTAACACATAAACATTTGACTGTGCCAGGCATTTATGTGTATGGGGAAACCAGGAGAGAAACCTGTCGGCTGAAAAATCATTTGGCCAATGGTTATTGAAAATGTATGGACACTTTAAAGGGGTAGTTCAGCAAAATAAATTTCTTTTAAATCAACTGGTGGTTCTATTAAAAAAAACTTGTCTTCCAGTACTTATCGGCTGCTGTATGCCCTGCAGGAAGTGGAGTTTCCAGTCCAACACAGTGCTCTCTGCTGCCACCTTTCATAGTCATTACTATTCAATTCATATTGATACATACATGTTACAAACCGTAATATAGAACATGCCAGTATACCTTCCATGTGAAGTGGTCAATTGAAGAAAAATAAACAGCATTTTTATGTATGTTTTATTATTTTAACAAAATGTGCTTTATTATTCAAAGCCATAACTATTTAATATAGCGTCATACAAAAATTCTTATAGTGTAGTAAACATTTTTATTTCTATTTTATAGGAACAATGGTACTATATAGGTTGGCAATAGGAAAGACTATTAACATTATAAAATACAAATCTAAAAGCAGAAACTTACACAAATTCTTTGCTGAGAGTTTGTAAGCTGATTTTCTAGTTATTATCACATTGTTTCCTGTCTTCTAGTTCCTTTCTCCTGTACAATTCACAATAAACGCCATCTCAGTTTAGAAGAGAGCAGGAGAGGTTTTCTAGGGGATTTGCTACTGCTCTGGACAGTTCCTGTCACAGACAGAGGTGGCAGCAGAGAGCACTGTGTCAGACTGGAAAGAATTCACCACTTCCTGCAGGACATACAGCAGCTGATAAGTACTGGAAGACTTGAGCGTTTTAAATAGAAGTAATTTACAAATCTACAGTATATAACTTTCTGACACTAGTTGATTTGAAAGAAAAAAAATTCACCAAAGTGCCCCTTTATGTATTTTTTCCTGCCTTTTGGTGCTCATAGCTACGCAACTGTGCAGGAAATGTAGTGATATCCAGCACTTTCATTCTAAAGGACTGTAAAGGTTCCAGAACTTGGACACCACCAATGATGTAATATGCCAAGGATTGGAAACCTTTGGCCTTCCAGCTGTTGCAAAACTACAATTGACAACATGCCCGGACAACCAAAGGGAACACAATGAATGCATAGGTCATTTTTGCCACCCTTAGGCCATGTTCACACAACATAAGTTAAGTATTAATTACGGGCGTTGTTGCCCATTTGCAACACGGCCGTGATTAATACTTAACTTATGTTGTGCTGCAGCTGGTCGGAGTGTATACACATAGTATACACTCCGTCGGGAATCGCTGGAGACCGCACAAAAAACTGACATGTCAGTTTTCTGCGCCGATATTCATTGAATAGCGTCTGCAGAAGACATGTCAGTGCACACAATGTAGAGTGCGGCTCCAGTTGTGAGCAGCGGTGAATTGGGATGCACTGATGCACCCGCATGCCAATTCATGAGAAATTGAGATCATCCGGCTGGTACTGCAATTCGGCCGGGATGATCTTCTCAAATTCTCAGCTCTTCACTGTAGTTTATGGATCCTGAGTGGTTCCTTCAATACCATCCATAGGCCCCAATGGGACATCTGAATATTGGGTTGACCACTCAGACAATGGCTTTAGTAGTTGAATAAACAAAGTCTTCCTATCTTACTGCGTTTTATTCCTGTCTTTCTTGCCAGAAGACGGCTTAGTGAATACAACCTATGAAGAAAGATCAGCTGCCATTAAGAGGAATTCTGGCTTTTACTTATTTCTTTCCAAATTCTCTTTTAAGCCGTATCCCTTAAGTCTGCACCTCTTCATATCTAAACAGGCAGAACCACAAAAGTCAACAAAGTGTCCTTTATATTGAGGTAGCGGATTCAAATAGGATTCCCAACAATGAAGAAAAAGGCCGAGTCTGCTCTTGCGGAGAACATATGGAAAGGGTTTCTGGGAATGACATGAAGGTGTAATAAAAGCATACTTAAATATTTGTTCTTCAGACTGTTCCCTGATCGAGTTAAGAGACCCTGACTCACGGCAGAGGTAAGCAGGGGGGCATTAAAACACTGAATTTTTGTCTAGGTTTTTTATGTGAACTGTTAACTAGCACTATTTAAAGGAATGAGACGTGGCAATGAAAATATAATAACGTGACGTCAAGCTGAAAGAAAGAGTTGACATCTGTGATTAGTATTCTAATGTTAAGCCTGGGCCTGAAGCCTGACCCTTTTTTCTATGTTATATGACTATAAAGGCCCTATTACCCCAAGCGATTATTGTCCCTATTTGGCTGATTATCGGCCATTACGGACGATAATTGCTTGGTGTATTAGCTAGTGTTAAAAGGCAACAATCAGCCGACACAATGTCAAAATCTTCAATGATAATGACGGTCTGCTATCCGACGCTATCGCCCATAGGCTCCCCGACGATCTAAAGATCCTCCTCCACCACAGCTCCCCAGGGGTCCTTACTTTTACCCGCGTGCTGTCGGTGTGTAATAGCACCGGTAGCGAGCAGGAAATGAGGAGCAAGTGAGCGCGACCTGTCAAGATCGCTCCTGATTGGTAATAGGGGCTTAAGACTATGTTCCCACTACATGTAAACGATGTCCGTTATTTGGCACTCAAAACAACGATGTTCTTTCCATAAAAAGTACGGTGTGTGAACATAGCCTAAGGGTCTTATTCCACAGGCCGAGGAGGGCCCGATCAACGATGTAAATGAGCGGCGATCTGCTAGATCGCCGCTCGTTTACTGGGCCTATTCCACGGCCCGATGATCGTTGAGCGAGGGCTGTAAGGACATCGTTACCGATGTCCTTGCAGCATCATATATTACCTGTCAGGTCTTCTTCTCTGCGCTGTCTTCATCCCCGGGTCCCGCGCGCTCTATCTTCCGAATGGCCGGTCAGCTGACAGGTCACACGCGGCGGTCCCGACCTGTGATTGGCTGAGCGCTCCGTCAGCTGACCGGCCATTCTGAAGATAGAGCGCGCGGGACCCGGGGATGAAGAGAGCACAGAGAAGAAGACCTGACAGGTAATGTATGATGCTGCGCTTTTGAAATCGTCGGTCGCCCGCCGCGCACCGCTATTCCACCGTAGCGATGCGCGGTGGGGGAACGATGATTTTAGGTCTTGCCCTAAATGAATGATCAGCCGATGACACGATCATCGGCTAATCGTTCTCTCTATTTCACCGAACGATAATCGGCCGAATCAGGCCAAATGGGGCCAATTCGGCCGATTATCGTTACTGTGGAATAGGGCCCTAAGGGTATGCTCACACTATAGAATCCCAGCGGATCACCCGCCACGGATTCCGCAGCTCACGGCCTCATGCATCTCTGCTGTTCCCATAAGCTTTATTCTATGGTTTGGCAGATTCCGCCAACCACCAGAAGAATGAACCCGCTCATTCTTTGGGCGGACGACGGAATCATCCAAACCATAAACTGAAGCCTATGGGACCAGTGGAGATGCATGAGGCCACAGGCGAGGGCTGAATCCGCGGCGGGTGATCTGCCAAGGACATGGCCTTAATATGGAAAAACAAACTTTCTTTAATGACCACTATAAAACCATTTTTTCAGCCTTTGTGTTAACGTGGACAGGCCCCCATGACCTCTAGCTCACCTAAATGCAGATGTAGATCAAATAATCCAATGGTCAAAGAACAATATTGGCCTGGGCACCCTGGGGTGGCAGAATTACAGTGTATGTGAAGATTTAGGCTTATAAACAAAAAGAAGTGAGGCAAGGGGTGAAATCTCCCAATGTAACTAGACAATCCACCCTTAACACAGTCCACAGTGCACTGATTTGCAGTATAAATAAAACACTTAAGAGAGTGAATTGGAGAAGGAGGACTTCAAAGTTTTCAATGTTAAACTGAGGACCTGGGAAGGTGGGCCATTTTGTATTCATTGGCCTTTGTTCTCCTACTTATGCTGAAATAACTTGCAAATGGGCTAAAGAGGAGAAAGGTTTGGGATTGACAAACAATGCATCTTCTTTCAGTCTGCTAATTCCTCGCCGTTGTTTCCTTGAAAAGGTTTAACTGCTTGACTGAAAGCCCCGAGCCCTGCATAACCCTCAGACATACTTAGCCTAATAACAACTTCCTTTATTGAGTAACAACTCCAAAGGGACTAAACAACTTGAAATGTCTGTCTGTTTCCTGGTCAAGAGGGACGTAGAAAGGAAAGGACTGTGATCATAGACCCTAAACTCCCACGCAGCTAACACAAAGCTCTCTTTCCAGATATAAAGAACCGTATCAGCCACTTTAACCCAAGCCCTTACATATTGCAAACATGTGAGCAAACAAGCAGGAGACACGCTTCTCGAAATACAGACACAAGGCTCTCTTTAGGCTCGTCATATAAGGCAACGTTTTATGCGTTCACTACACTACTTTTCTGCAATCCGTTTTTTTTTTTTCATCAGTTTTGGCAAAAAAAAGTTGGAAAAACGGATGTATTTGTGTGCATCCGTTTTGATCCATGTTTCCATTGACTTCCATTATAAAAAAAATAAAACAGATTAAAACGCATTCCTTTTTTAGGCTATGTTCACATTACGTATGAGACCGGACGTTCCGTGACCCCGGCCGGATCATCTTGGCCGGATCTTTCCGGCCGCAGAGCTCTGATGCGGGCGCATCAGCGTGCGCCCGCATCAGAGCTTACCATAGCGCACATAGCGGAGCCGCTTGCTTCACTGTGTGAACTGACAGGTCTTTCTGCGGCCGGAATTCACTGAATTCCGGCCACAGAAAACTGACCTGTCAGTTTTTTCCGGCGCTGCATGGGATCCCGGCCGGAGCGTATACGATGTGTGTACGCTCCGGGCCGGGATCCCATTACAAATTAGGCTATGATACACATCGTCAAACTACGGCCGTAGTTCTGCGGCGAGAACTACGGCCGTAGTTTTACGTTGTGTGAACATAGCGTTAATGTACATAAAAATGTGGTCATACATTTTTGTGTGTGTTAAAAAACGGAGGCGTTTTGATCCTTTTTATATTGGAAGTCAATGGAGAAAAGGATCAAAATGGATGCACACAAATACATCAGTTTTTTCATCTGTTTCTTTGCAAAAAAAATTATGAAAAAGGGAATGCAAAAACTCTACACAGAGAGTGGTGGGAACGGAAGCGCGCAAGCCCTTCCATAGAGACAATATAAGACACTGAGGCAGGCAGGATTTCGCGGAAGAGAGATCCGCTGCGGAATTCCGTCGCTTTTGCTCAGTGTGTACATACCCTATTATATTACATACAGTTCATAACTAATAGAATTTACTATTACAGATGGATATCTTATAGTACAATGCCTTCCAGGACCTGAACATTGAGAACCTATCCTTACAATAGACTATCCATGTCTGATCAGTCACTACTAGACACCTCTGGTGACAGCTTATCTCTCCAAGAACAAAGATCCAACATGCCCCACCACCCAATCCTCCATCGGAGAGTTTGGAGACCCCCATACACAAAAGATGGTCAGCCAAGATGCCTACTAAGCAGCAAAAAAAAGTTGCTACATTCCCTTTTAGCATGTCCATCCAGGTGGCTGTTTCTGGAATTGTAGTTCATACGATTTCTGCCGATGACTGAATAGTAATGGCCTATCTTGAAGTTAGTTAAATCCAGAGAACTCCTTTACCAATCTTCTCGCCATAAATAAAGCTAGCAAATCTTATATTAGACATCTGCTCATTATGCAGTTACGTAGAAGGGGAAAGAAAGGGACGTTGGGTATTGCACCTCATCTCTATTCAAGCGAATTAAGCCGACCCATGGACAGACTTGATGCTGTTTTTTTAAATCATACAAGATTTTAATCCTGAAAAACCCTTTAAAAGGGAATTCTGAGAAAAAATTGAAAAAAAAAAGTTTAGGGAGGCGGTAAGCAAAAATATCAGGTTAGCACCAGCTGAGCGCATATCTCTCAAAAACATATTTGTTTTCACAGGCCCTTGTAATAATCCAATAATGACTAAGGTATAGAAACAGGAACTCACCCCTTCACACAATGCCAAGGGGAGGCCGGCTGGTTTTGTTACCAGTAATGAATCCCATTTCCATACAAATGACAATCCAGATTCCCAACACCACAGCATGAGAAAGGCAAGTTTCCTGCAAACAACTGAGCCCTAGTTAAATGTGATTAATTCTCACCTACAGTCCTCCCTTTCTTTACTGCCCTTCCCCCCACGTTACATTACTAGTAAGAAGAATGCCCTGCAGGTAGACTCTAGGGGGGAAAAAAATCAACATTTCAATCATTAAATACCAATTATTAGCCAATACACACAACTAGTCATGACATGCCATCAGGGCAATGGCAGCATCCAGTCTGCAAGGTCAGCCAATAGTTACCATGTACACTAGGCCAGTGGTGTGACCCAAATCTATGTGACCCCTTTGATCATAGTCAAAGCCAGTCAGCTGAATATTTTATCTGTTTGGATTCCAATATGTAGAGGTTGAGTATGGTTAGATATGTATCTGCAAATCCCACTAATTCTATTAGGATCTGCCCACAGCTGGGGGGCATCCCATTGTCTAGCAATGTCTACTGTTAAAAATAGTGGATTTAAAGGTGTCTGATCCTTTTAAGGATTAATAAAAGAGGTGTCTAGCAGCTAGCTCTTCCTGTCGTATGTTTAAAAGGAACATACGTTAGTTGTTGGTTGGCTGGGTTCACACTGCACTTTTGCTGTCCGTTTAATGGATCCATTTAGGGAAAAAAGCAGATTAAAAAAAAAAGGTCGACCACATTTCCTAAGCATATTTTTGTCCAATAAGTGAAAAACAATCATTTGGTTTTATAATCCTGAACGTTACTCTAAAATGAATGGTAGAAATCATTAAAGGAATCTTACACTTACCCATATCGATAACCTATCCTTCAGATATCCTTCAAAAAAGACACATGTCCATCAAGTTCAACCAAGGAGGGGATGGATACAGGGAAGGGGGAGGGATGATAAGTTCTATACATATGCATTTATATTATTTTGGTCTAAGAACTTGTCTAGCCCTGTTTTGAAGCCCTCTAGATAGGACATAAATATCTGATTGATAGGGTGCTAATACCAGACAACATGCTGATTAGCTCACCACAACTGCGGTAGCTGGATCGGCACGGTGAACAGAGCCAAATACAAAGGCTTCCATCACTAAGTAGTAGGGTTACTGCACCTCAGCTCCCACTGAAGTAAATGGGAGCTGTAACAGCCCGGCCACTATCAAATGAAGGTAGCCGTCTGCTTTCAGCTCTTTGTACAGTATAGATCCAGCTGCCATGGCTCTACAGAACAGCCAGAACATCGCTGAGCGGCCTTGAGACGTTACGTCTCAAACCGCAGCTCAGACCAGGAAGCGGATGCAGGACGGGAGAATGGGGCGGCGTGATCCGGGACCTGGAGCTGGAACCGAGGAGGTAAGTGACCGGCGGCTTCTATATCCACCCCCTCCCCGGCCATACACTAAAAATACACATAGCCCGGAGTACCCCTGTAAGGACCATTGGTTTCCCATCCCTGCCTTTACTAATACTGTATGTGCACAATATTGTATGTTCTTCAATACTGCTACTCTCTTCATTAGTTTGAAATATTCTTATTCCCTTTGATGATCACTTCATGTAAACTAACTTTCAGCTATCTAAACTTTCAGTTTTCCATTTCATTTGTGACAGTCCGAAAGAACCCAATGTCTACAAAGCATCTCCGTTCCAAGAACAAATAAATATAATAAATATACGCTGGTCCAAGTGATGAAGTTTTGGTTTCCTAGTAAAATGTGCAGGTCAAACATAAGAAGGAGAAGGAAACAAGAATAATTGGAACAGTTACAATCTCAATGTTATTATTGGGAACAAAGAAGAGATACAAGACCAAGACATGCATGCCAAGACACATGAATAGAGATTGCTGTGTAGATATCAGATCACTTCCAGTTGGAACAAAGGAGAAACTTAACCTCGACGGGGGGGAAAGTCAGTCTGCTACAGAATCCTCTATGTGCAAACCGAGTGGGACCAGTAAATGTATCTACACCTCCGAATAGACCATGATTAATAATAAAAACAAGGAATCTGCTATGAATTATAGATGGAACCTGGCTATTGTGGAAAAAACATATTCACAGGTATGTACTGTATGTGACTAGGCCCAATAATGATGGACTTCCAATCAGTGACCATCGCTGTACTGGAGGTGAATGAACGCAATGTTTATCATCTACCATATAGGCCACAACATCTGGTGTGTGTGGTTACAAATGAAGATCTCTTAGGGTCCTATTAGACAAAGCGATTTTTACTGATTAACGATAAACGATCGCAAACAAGATTGTTTATCCTTAACCTGAAATTGTTAACTATATTAAACAGAACGATGGTCGTTAGTTACAATCGTTATAACAATCGTTACTACGAGCGTTTACGCCATCTGACCCCAGCAAAAGAAGGAACAATGTGCAATTACACTGAACAATTAGTGAACAAATGCGGAGTTAGGCTACGTTCACACAATGTCAAAAATAGAGAAAAGGTGGCCGATTTTGAAATTTAAAATAACGTCCGTTATTGCTGCGATTTAACTGACTGCTATGGCAATGCACTGAAGTCAATGGAAAAACGGACGTCCAAAGCACAAAATGTACTAAATAACGGACGTTATCACCGCGGACGTCAACATAATGATCATAACAATTATTTTCGGACGTCTTTTGCAAGCAGCGGACGTTTTTTATTAGTTGTTCACACACAGTCTCTCTTTTTCCATCGTTCTTTCTCCGTTTTTACTATTAAAGGGGTTATCAGCGCTACAAAAACATGGCCACTTTCCCCCTACTGTTGTCTCCAGTTTGGGTGGGGTTTTAAAACTCAGTTCCATTGAAGTAAATGGAGCTTAATTGCAGACTGCACCTGAACTGGAGACAAGAGTAGGGGGAAAAGTGGCCATGTTTTTGTAGCGCTGGATAACCCCTTTAAATTCAATCGACTTTTCTATTAAGCTACACCCAAAGGCCCATTAGTAACCCCAAACTAGAATAATGTACAAACACCAGTCATTGCACTGCAAGAGAAGGCCAGACAGCCAAATGACGTCCGTTATTTTAGACTTAAAATTACGGACGTAATTTTAAACAGAGCTAAAAAAAAACGTTGCGTGAACATAGCCTTACAGCAAACGATTAACAATGATTGTAGGGTCAGATCTAAATCAACGATCGACAAACAAATTATTTTTGCAATTACACAGGGTGATTGTCATTTAAATTCAAACAATATAACGATTTTCCGCACGATAGTCGTCCCATGTAATAGGGCCCTTACACTAAAAATACACAATCAGTATGTGTGTACAAGTAAATTTAGAGCTAAAGATGAGCGAACCGGGTTCGGGTTCGAGTCGATCCGAACCCGAACGTTCGGCATATGATTAGCTGGGGCTGCTGAACTTGGATAAAGCTCTAAGGTTGTCTGGAAAACATGGATACAGCCAATGACTATGTTTTCCACATAGCCTTAGGGCTTTATCCAACTTCAGCAGCCACCGCTAATCAAATGCCGAAAGTTCGGATTCGGATCGACTCGAGCATGCTCCAGGTTCGCTCATCTCTATTTAGAGCCTTTTTTGTGTAGTTACAAGTTCTAGATAAATCAAAGTACATCTGTATAAAGTGATGGGTCTCTTTCTACTGTGCATGAACTCACACATGGAGGTAAATATCTCTGCAGTGATGTTATCCTTAAAGTAAAGTCATAAATAGCTTCAAAGTGAGGTCACCTAAAGTAAAGTACACAAAAGAGCGTCATGGTGCATAAACCCAAGGACCTTCTCTCCTTCAGGAGGAGCCACATAGGAACCCAGCAGATCATACAGTATTAGGTTATGTTCACACAACGTAAGCTCCGTGGGAATCCCGGCCGTAGTTACAACGGCCGTGAATCCCACGGATCTTGCGTAGTGCTGCCTTCTGAGGGAATCCCGGCCGGAGTGTATACACATAGTATACACTCCGGCCGGGATCCCTAGCGGCGTCGTAGAAAACTGACTTGTCAGTTTTCTGCAGCCACTATTCAATGAAAACCCTGTCAGTGCACACCACGGAGCGAGCGGCTGCGGCCGCACGCTCCATAGTGTTCTGTAGTAAGTTTTGATGCGGACGCGAACAGATGCGCTTATATCAGAACATCATCCGGAAAATCATCAGGTCATTCGGCCGGTAGTGCAGTACCTGCCAGGATGATCTTTTCTGAGACCAGCCGTTCCGTGACCCGTCTGGGTCACTGAACGGCCGGTCTCTTACGTAGTGTGAACATAGCCTTAGGATAGATCCAGTGTGCTAGTGGCTAGCCTAATACTAAATGAAATACAAGGCCTAGTGCCAGAGGCAGCCAGATTCTCAGACATGGCCTACAAGCACTTTAACTGTCAGGGCATGCTGGGAGTTGTAGTTTTGCAACAAGTTGGGTAGCACTGGTTTGGAGCTTTTCTCCATGTATTCTAGGAGACTATTATAGTGACATAGGTAACAAATTATAACAATACCTTACCTCCATGATGTAACAATGCACTGGGGTCTTAGGGTTCTATTAGACAAAGGGATTTTTTTATTTTCTCTGGTTAATGATAAATGATTTCGGATTGACCTGAAATCGGTCAGCATAATACATTAGTATTACAATCGCAATTATGATCATTCATACACTCTAATATCTGAACTATCGTAATTACGAACATTGGGTGAGATATATTAAACATGGTGTAAAGTAAAACTGGCTCAGTTGCCCCTAGCAACCAATCAGATTCCACCTTTCATTCCTCACAGACTCTTTGGAAAATGAAAGGTGGAATCTGATTGGTTGCTAGGGGCAACTGAGCCAGTTTTTTACTTTACACCATGTTTGATAAATCTCCCCCAATGTGTACATACACCGAAAGATAAATGAATGATTAACAATGATTTTATGGTCAGCTTAAAAGGTGGGATCAACAACATACGAAATAATTTTCGTGAGTGGTTTGGTCAATTCCCGTTGCCTGATATAACAATTTTTTGCACAATAATCTTTCTATGTAATAGGGCCCTGAAACTGTGGCTACACACTTATTAGCTGAAAGACGTGAAGATGGTCTTGCTGTCCCATTATAGACTGCCGGCAGGTCCACCATAACTGGCCGGATTTTACCACAAATACTTTTTGCCGCCAGTCTCTTTTTATCATATAAATAATTGAGTATAGTGTATAGTGAGGACATTGTACAGCGCTGTTACAATTTCTAGCTCTATGCAGTAGAAAACAACTGTTCTTGTTCAGAATAATATTAAATTATTTAGCTATCTAAGAATTACCTAAACCCTAAAGGTTACATCACCAGTAAAGCATCACCCCACTGAGCACTTTCAATGGGGGGTCATCATAAATCAACAAAGGATAAAGAGAAAACTGTCAGCAAAACGCAGATCAAATGTCTCAGATCACAGGAGAGGCAGCGAGACCTCCTCCCCCTCCCCCAGGTAACACAACAAATGGCAGTCAGGCTGAAAGTACAGGACCCTGGAGCTGAGCAACAGGAAGTCCACAATCCAAGCATCTGTCACCTCCTGGGGAGAGCTAAATGGATTAGAGTTGGACTAGGAGAAGAAAAGTTCTTTCACAACATGCATTTGATTAACATGTCCACTACAATGTCCCCCAGCCCCACTGCCCCCCTGAGCCATGCTCACACATCCCCGCTGCATTCTCAGCCCAGCTGGGTAAGGGGGCAGAAAAATGAGCAGCTACTCAATGGACTGACACTGGATTGACCCAACCTGAGACAAAAGGTGATAACCAGAGAGGGGCCTGGTATTGTTGGTGTCTGTAGATATCAGCAGGGGTATATGTGCTGTAGTCAGCGTTTATCCCCATTGTCCAGCAATACATTGTAAAGGCTGATAGGACATTGGTGATAAGATGATCCCTATCCACACTCCAGGGACTTCTCAGAAGTTATCTGCACTGATAAAGTCCATGCACTTATGACCTTCCTGTAATCTCCCAGGCAATCCAATGACCCCTACAAATAAAGAGTCAAGACCACTAGTACGCTTTATTCCATTGGTGGGTCCTAGGGTACTGTGCCCCCCAATGGCTAAGAAGATCACAATTACTTTCATTATTCTATTGTTATTTTATCACTTTGTAGGTTATAGATTTCACCCAGAGACTGTTGGCAAGCATCAGAAAAGTAATGGGGGTGATAACAAGGAGTCCATAGACATGATTAGAGCAGACACTACAAATTAAGGTGTCTATAAGAGGGAACACAAGGGATTCTACTTGTGCCAAGACTGAGGACTGGCTGCTCGCCCTATATACCAGTCAGAGGTGCCAGTGAGTGCACTCAGTCAGCGGGGTGAGGACATGCCCACATACAAGCAGCCTTGGCGCTTCTGATTGGCCTCAGGTATTTGGCAGAGACGGACGGTGGGTGTTTTTTGCATGTTGGGCAACTTTCCTTTTAACCCCATCACCCCCATTACCAATTTAGGAGGCCCCTTCGCAGTTGGACTAGGTCCTCTCCATTAAGGCCATTATACTATCTGAGGGATACCCCAAGATTTAACACCAGTGTAAATTCAGTCTACAATGGACATCTAGCAGGAATAAAAGTAACATTCATAAATTGACCAACACAGAAAAGTCTTCAGTGATTTTACAATAGTCACAGAAGGGTAGAGATGACCACTCCACCCATCATTCACATCCAGGACCACTCAATAGGATTAATGACTAATACCCCAATAAGTGAAGGTATTATTCAGGGAGATACCAGCTGAAGCCAACCATCACATCGCTTCCCACCCCAAGCTAAACACAAGGGGCCTGCAGAAAGTCCTGCTGTCTGGACTAACAAAGTACTAGAGAAAGGGCTCCGACTAGCTGCCCTGCAAACAGTGCCCAGATGCTACCCACATCATATACATCTCCATCATCGTAGCCTTCCTGGGCACAGAGTTGGGGGCACCATGCGTTTACACACAATACAACCAATAAACACTGCACAATAAAGCCATGATATATGATACATGCTCCCCTTACTGCCCTCTCACCGATGCCCATACATTGATACCCTGGCATATGGTACATGCCCCTCTTACTGCCCACTCACTGATGCCCACATACTGCCCTCACAATAAAGCCCTGATATATGATACATGCTCCCTTCACTGCCCAATCATTGATGCCCATATGCTGCCCATAAATTGATGCCCTGGCATGATACATGCTTCTCTTGCTGCCCACTTATTGATGCCCTGGCATTTGATAGATGCTCCTCTTGTGCCCCACTCATTGATACCCACATGTTGCCACACATTAATGCCCTGGCATATGATACATGCTCCTCTTGTTGCCCACACATTGATGCCCTGGCATATGATACATGCTCCTCATGTTGCCCATAGACTGATGCCCTGGCATATGATACATGCTCCTCTTGTTGCCCATAGACTGATGCCCTGGCATATGATACATGCTCCTCTTGTTGCCCATAGACTGATGCCCTGGCATATGATAGATGCTCCTCTTGTTGCCCATAGACTGATGCCCTGGCATATGATAGATGCTCCTCTTGTTGCCCATAGACTGATGCCCTGGCATATGATAGATGCTCCTTTTGTTGCCCATAGACTGATGCCCTGGCATATGATAGATGCTCCTCTTGTTGCCCATAGACTGATGCCCTGGCATATGATAGATGCTCCTTTTGTTGCCCATAGACTGATGCCCTGGCATATGATAGATGCTCCTCTTGTTGCCCATAGACTGATGCCCTGGCATATGATAGATGCTCCTCTTGTTGCCCATAGACTGGTGCCCTGGCATATGATAGATGCTCCTCTTGTTGCCCATAGACTGATGCCCTGGCATATGATAGATGCTCCTCTTGTTGCCCATAGACTGATGCCCTGGTATACCTGCCCACACTCCATTGTGCCCCCTCTTACCTGCAGCCTGATGCAGCAGCGCAGAGTACACTGCCAGCAGCCCCAGTAAGACAGCTCCGAGCCCCTCAGCGCCCCTGCTCCTGGACATCCTGGCAGCTTCTAGTACAATCCTTACAGAATCCAAAGTTCCTCAGAAAAGTGAGCCTGGCAAATGTGGCAGAGGTAGGGGGCTGCCTGGCATCCCCTGTGCCGCCCGCTGCTCGTCCTCCAGCCCCCGTACAATGGGCTCTTTGTTAGCCCTGCTGCGCCGCTCTGCTCCTTCACCTTCTCCCTCTACCTATGCAGCAGGCTGGTGGGCGCACCGTGTGGCACTGCCGGGCGATGGGGCACAGGATTCCGCACTTAGGTCACCAGTGTAACCATCCTTGTAAGCTCCAGACGGGACATGGACAGAACAAAAAAAAACTAGACTTCAGGAATAAAAAAAAAAACTTTGGAGCAGTGCTTGCAGAGAGTGTCAGACCTGCCCCCTTGTGAGTCCCACACAGTGTGAGGGGAGGTAGAGGGGGCAGGCTCTTTTCCCTGCACCCCCTGCCAACAGCATCCTGACGTCACGGCCAGGGAACCACTGTCAGCAACTAGAGATGTATAGATACCGTCTGCTGCAGCGCCATCTGCTGGCCGCTACACCAGGTGACCACGTGTGACCAGGTTACAGCAACCTGAGGCTGCTGGAGAACTACACATGTCAGCATGTCCTGCTCACATCACTGAATGCTCCATTGTACAGTCTACTGTTCTGTGCACAACATTCTGTATGTTACTGTACTGGGAGGAAAGTGGATCTATAAGAGATTTATAAGTTAAACTAATATATATATATATATATATATATATATATATATATATATATATATATATATTTATTAATTTTTATATTTACCATAATATTACCATCATCATCTTATATGTTCAAGATGCGATATACACTATATTGCCCTATATACTACATATAGTGTACTATATACACCTATGCTTACACAAGAGGTGGTCTTCTCACAGAAGACAGGCAGTATGTGTAATATGTGGTGGAACTCAGACTCTGTCGCTTGAAATCTGGTCTGAAACAGGCGATGATCAGAGGGGTGGTCTTCTGGAGAGGTTTCTTTCTATTACTACTTAATCATATGGATCCACGCAAGATGGGCACTTAGTGGAGATGCAGGAGAAGTTTATTCAAAGATAAATATTTATTTTTTTATCATTTCCCTTTTTTTTTCCATTTATTATTTATTTGTTATTTATTTATTTATTGTATTGTCGTCTGTGTGTTATTATTTCTGTTTTGTTTGAGATTAATTGATAGTAGTGGTAGTGTGATGTCACCCAGCCAAATATGCATGGCCATTAGTCTATTAATTTTCTATGGAATGTTCTAGGTTTGACAGTCTCAGTGTTTGGCAATGTTCATATGCCCTCAAGAGAATGAGCTAAGAGTTAGCTGTGCATCCATTCCTTCATGGGGGACATGTCACCTTGATTCTCGGCCCCCCACTGATCGGCTTGTCCCCTATAGATAGAGGATAACTTCTTAAGGCGGGAATACCTCTTTAGGCTGGGGTTCACACATAGTATGACACCAGCCGTTCTGTGACACTGCTGTGTCACAAAACAACCAGTGTCAATGAAGTTCATCCCGGCCGAAACTTCAATTCTTTAGAATTGGCATGAAGGCACATGCGGGTGTGCCAGCATTACAATTAACCATAGCAAAAAAAGCAAAGTGCGGCTGGGGCCACACTTTACATTGTCTGCTCTGTTAGTCTTATTCTATGAATAGCGGCCGCACAAGACTGACATGTCAGTTTTCGATGCGGCCACAAGGAATTCTGGCCAGAGTGTATATAGAATGTATACACCTCGGCTGGGATTCCATTACAATCAATGTAATGTATTTTTTCATTTAATCACGGACGGTGTTACAACGGCCATTATTAAGTGAAGAAATATGTTGTGTGAACTCAGATAATCACTGGCTGCAACGGGACAGCTCAGTGATTGGCTGAGCAGGCTGTCAGTGAGCTTGGACCCGGAGACTGAAGCAGGAGTCTGTCGGAGAACCTAACTATGTGGCTTAATGGCCTAGAACAGGGGTAGGGAACCTTGGCTCTCCAGCTCTTACAAAACTACAACTCCCATCATGCCATCACTGTCCAGGCATGATGGGAGTTGTAGTTTTGCAAAAGCTAGAGAGCCAAGGTTCCCTACCTTGTTATACCAGATACCTGGTTATCCGATAACAAACCGTTAAATCCTACAGACCCATCCATTTGCACATACCAATTTTCACAGACAATCCGTGTTTTTAAAATTTGACGTTTTTGAAATTTGACTTAGCGCTGCGGAATCTGTTGACGCTATACAAATAAATATTATTATTATTATTTTCCCATCACTTTTTTGTACATGTGCCACCATTTTTACTAGTTGTCAGGCAAGTAGCTTGAAGGGAGTTTTACAGAGCGTTTTATGACAGTTTTTTTATTCAGTTTTTGGAGGAATGGATTTAAACTAAAGAGAATGGCAAATATAAAGGTATCAGAAATTAATTGGAGAAATTAACACAAAAGGCTAAACCCCACCTTACAGTTACTTATACCACTATAATGAATCACTGTATATGTATGCCATAATCTAATTGTTAGGACCATTGTGATCCCCAACCATCTGGGAGTGACCTATGTGCTACGTAAATCCCAAGCTTTTAGGCTGTAGAATGACATACTGTACATTCCTATTAGCAAAATGTTACTTCTATTGTATTTTTTTTCACAGTTTCACAGTTTAGAAGAGCAGTCTGTTACTGGCTGCTAAATATGAGACATCTAATTGGCTAGTGATCAGTTATGGTAATTTATTATTTATGCCCCGACACACACACACACACTCCATATCCAGATCCATATGAAATAACATAAGCCTGACAGCATGGAAATACTAAATAGATTAATAATTCATGATGCCCTCGTGCTTCTAAACAGGGAAGGGAATCCCAACTTTGCATAGCTTTGTTTCCAAAAATACAATTTATGGAAAACTATAAGGTTTAAAAAAGCCAATCAAACCAAACTGAAAAATTCAAGTAGGAACATGTGCATTATTATATGAATGCAGTAACTTGTTATTATGTACTGTATAAATACATATCACAACTAGGTTTAGTTTCTTTAGACTGTTATCAATACAACTGCTCTTTCATAGGAAACCAGCTGATATAGATAGGACAAGCTTTGGCCACTAGTGATGAGCTAATAGTATTACTCGATTGCGTTAGAATATTCGAATGATAATGCAGTAAAAATTCAATTCACCCTCCCACATCACTTGGCGCTTTTTTCCAGCCAATAAACATGTGTGTGGGGGGAGGGGGGGGGGACAGGCACTAGGAATAAGCAGGACTTTAAAAAAAAAAATCTATCTGTGATTGGCTGGCTAAACCATGTGACTTTATGAATATAAGAATAGGAGATTTCAGATTCGTGTCACTTGCTGGTTGGAGCTAGAGAGGGACAGGCTGTTAACCAAGGAAAGAAAGCTTTTAGGTGTGGTTAAGTAGGAAGGGACCCTCAAAAGTATAAAAACCAGAGACTTAGAAGCTATTGTGAGACAGGCAGTGTGTTCAGACATCTACTGATAGTGTATACGGCTGTATACTGTGATTGCGGGATAATACCTGTTATCTTGCTACTACTGATTTGCGCACTCTGTGTCCTGTATAGGAGTTGAATGGCTCTTTCATTTTATTATTGTAAAAAACAAATATATATCCGGTATACGGCTGTATACTGTGATTGCGGGATTATACATGTTATCTTGCTACTACTGATTTGTAGTTAGCAATAATTTTCATTATTAAGTATTTTACACTGCACCTGATACATACGCAAGTGTGTACCGCTAGACCGAAACGTACGCTTCTACTTAACGTTCATAATTTGTTTGTGAATGTTTGGCAAACGTGAACACGAACGAACATCTTTTTTTTTATTCGAGTTCGGGACCTGAACCGAAAATTGGGATGTTGGGATTGGGATCACTAGTGTTAGATGCACCCAGGCATGCTTCCCCTGCTGTCCCATATGCATTCCAGAGGTGTTGGCTTCATTTCCTGAGGTGTCATTGTGCACTTGGTGACCGCCTAGTGATCAAATGTGATCAAATAGATTTCCAGGTCCCAAGGATTTTTCTCCCATAGATAATAATTCAATATTCATTCGAAAATATACAAATATCGAGAGCTATTCGAATCGAATTTCGAATTATCGAATATTTCACTATTTGCTCATCTCTAATGGCCACCTGTAGGGGAAATTTAGCATTATATTTTAGCTATTCAAAAGTCTGGCCAAATGTATACTTCATGGTTGAGTTTGCTAGAGTAAGGGCCCTATTACACGGGGCGATCTTCGGAAGCAAGCAACCGTGACCTTTCAGGCATCGCTTGCTTGCTCCTCATTCCCTGCTCACTGCCGGCCCTATTACACATGCCGACAGCGAGGGGGTAAGTGCAGAGGGGCCACGGGGAGCTGCAGGGGGGCTCCCCGCATGATCTTTAGATCGTCCAGGGATTTCATAGGAGATAGCGGTGGTCTGCAGGTTGTTGCTTTTGTAGTTGTTTGTGTTTCAACACATTGAAACACAACAATTAATCGGCCAACGTTAATCGGCCAAATACAGCCAATAATTGCTTTGTGAAATAGGGCCTTAAAGGTCCTTATACTTTTAGCAGCTATACCCGCTGCTCGTGCACTGATTGATAATGTCGGTGGAGATAGGGGTCAGACTCAGGCATGATGGAAAATCACTGCCCAACCCCTTTTTTATGAGAGAGATAGTTGGCTGCGGCTTAACCCTTGCCTCTCCATAGAGGACACAGGATTGCTTAGCCATGCCGAATCTTTCTGTGCATGGAGATGATAAGAGATAACTGACGGCTGAACGATTTGTTTGGTTGTCAGTTATTGAAGGGGTATGGCTACCTTTACAATGGCTTTCCACTCAGGCTAATAGTGTGAGTCCAGAGCATGGTTCTAAGGCTTTTATGTCCATGGCCGGCTGAAGATTTTCCTAGTGCTTTACATACAAGGTATTTATCACTCCATATCAGTTAAGATACTTAACCCTTAGACGACAAAGGACGTACCGGTAAGTCCTGAGCTAGGAAGTGCGCACCGTTAATGACAGGCTACAGCGATCGCGCTGCAGTGTGTCATTAACTCCTTAAACGCCCCATGACTGCGGGGGTTGTGATCGTTAAAACGGACCGCCGGAGGTCTCTCACCTGCCTCTGTGCAGTCCGATCGGTGATCTGTTCACTGAGCCCCGTAGGTGAAAAAATAAAACCGTTATAAGCGTCACAATAGGCCCATTTTATTAATAATTAATTGCCAAAAAAAGGATTTTATAAAAAATATATATATATAACATAACCTGCATATGGTTGTGTTCAGGCTGACCTATAGAGTAATAGTATCATGTCACTTTTACCGTATAGTGCAATACGTAGACACAGGAACCCCCCAAACCAGGGGCGTAGCTAAAGGCTGATGGGCCCTGGTGCAAAATGTTAGCTTGGGGCCCCCCATCTCACCCTATCAGGCAAAGTCATATCTAACGTTATATCCAATTAGTCTAATGTGCCACCATGTTCTAATGAACTACCACTGCCTCCACGATTTTGCGTACTCATTATAGAACCAGACAAGGGAAGGAGAACTGATTTATCCCAATTTATTGCTAGTCCAGACTTACTCCCATATTTCTCTATTACTCGTCTCCTTTCTGTGCCAGTCACTGCACTGGTTACCCATTAAATATAGAACACAGTTCAAACTCCTCACCCTCACCCATAAAGCTCTCCACAACTCTGCCCCTCCATACATCTCCTCCCTCATCTCCACCTATCATCCTTCCCGTGCTCTGCGCTCTGCAAATGACCTCACACTAACCTCTTCTTTAATCAGAACTTCTCATTCCCGCCTCCAAGACTTCTCTCGTGCTGCACCAGTTCTCTGGAACTCTTTACCCAAAGACCTCAGACTTATTTCCAACATCCCCAGTTTTAAGCGTGCCCTAAAGACCCATCTCTTCAGGCGTGCTTATAACATTTCGTAATCTCGTCTCCCTTTGCTATCCCTTCTCCATCCTCTCTATAACTTCTTCGGTGCTAGTTACACTGTCCTTGTCATCTGAGCTTAGAAAATGGCTTGTGACTGGCTTGCCCAGCCGCCTATAGGCACTTAGAGAATCCATGTACAATGACTGGAACATTGACAAATAAAGCACTTGTTGCCTCTCGTGTTACTCCCAGTCATCCTAGCCTGTAAGCTCTTGAGAGCAGGTCTCTAATTTGTTGTTGTAATTTATTCATTGTATAATTTAATATATAACCTGTAATGTATTTATATATATTTAAATAAGCGCTGCGGAATCTGTTGGCGCTATACAAATAAATAAATATTATTATTATTATATATTACTTCCATAACATATTTCAGGGAAGCTTCCAAATATAGGAGCATGTCATCAGCATAGAGACTGATCTTATCCTCTATGCCCTTTACCCCAAACCCCCGTGTCCTATTATCTTTTCTTATAGTCATAGCAAGTGGTTCTATTGCAAGGAGAAATAACATTGGCGACAATGGGCATCCCTGTCTGGTCCCCCTTTTAAGCTCAAAACTGTCTGATAGTTCATCATTTACTGTTACCCTAGCTTTTGACTGGGAGTATAATAGTTTTACCATGTCAATAAATGAATCCCCCAAACCAAATCTACTCATTACCTCCCAAAGAAAATCCCACTCCACCCTGTCAAACGCCTTCGCCGCGTCCAAAGACAGGATGGAGTGGGACCCCCCCCCAGAAACCACCTGCATATTGTGGTACAACCTAGTAAGGTTCTGTTTTATATATCTACCAGGGACAAACCCCTTCTGGTCTGGATGAATCAGCTCCTCTATTACAAAATTATAATACTGACTCTTATTCCTGAAGACTAAATATAGAAATACAAGGATTCTCAACTTTTATTATCAATTCCTATAAATCACTTTCCAGGTAAGGCCACGTTCACACAACATATTTTATCATTTAACTACGGCAATTGTTGCAGGTTGCAATAACGGCCGTTGTTTAATGACAGCGGGCGATTACATTGCAGCCTATGGAACCCCAGCCATAGTGTATACACACAGGGTTCTCTGCGGCTGCACAAAAGTCTATTTTGTCCGGCTGCTTTTCATTGAACAGCGGCCGCACAAGATAGCCTGTGCACTTAATGTAAAGTACGGCTGCCGGTCGTACTTTACATTGTGCTCTATGGCTAATTGGTGTGTGGGCACACCGGAATGTGCCCGCCTTCCAATTAGATTGAAGTGATGTTCGCCTGGCTGATACTGCAGTATTGGCTGGGTGAACATCTGAGAAATTGGACGTTGTTTGACACGTCAAACACCTGCTGTGTCAGACAGCGGCCGATGTTCTCACTAAGTGTGAACATGGCTTAATATGGTAAAGATAAATTTCAACATTGAAAGTATATTTCCTATTTGGAGGTACCTGAGGTACAGTAACATATAAGGCCTCTTGTACAAGTCATAACACAGTCAGCAAAACCACAGGTCAGTAGGGCTTATTGTGTAATCGAACCGATGCATATGCATATGTAAAGTAGGCCTAAGCTCTATCCTAGACCTTATAGGTGTATGTCCTGGACAACCTATCGTGTATTAGGGACGTGTCAGCATCAGCGACAAAGATGTCAGCAGAGAGCACTGTGTCAGACTGAAAAGAAAACAACATTTCCTGCAGGACATACAGCAGCTGATAAGTATGGGAAGACTTGAGATTTTTTAAATAGAAGTAAATTACAAATCTATATAACTTTCTGAAACCAGTTGATTCGAAAGAAAAATATTTTCGCTGTCTAACCCCTTTAACAGCCTTTTAGGACTATTGAAGTGAAAATGTGATAATCCTTTTAACCCTTTAAGGACGTGGCCCATTTTCGTTTTTACGTTTTCGGTTTTTCCTCCTTGTGTTTAAAAGGTCATAGCACTTGCATTTTTCCACCTAGAAACCCACATGACCCCTTATTTTTTGCATCACTAATTGTACTTTGCAATGACAGGCTGAATTTTTGCATAAAGTACACCGCGAAACCAGAAAAAAATTCAAAGTGTGGTGAAATTGAAAAAAAAAACGCATTTCTTTTATTTGGGGGAAATGTGTTTTTACGCCATTCGCCCTGGGGTAAAACTGACTTGTTATGCATGTTCCTCAAGTTGTTACGATTAAAACGATATATAACATGTATAACTTATATTGTATCTGATGGCCTGTAAAAAATTCAAACCGTTGTTAACCAATATACGTTCCTTAAAATCGCTCCATTCCCAGGCTTATAGCGCTTTTATCCTTTGGTCTATGGGGCTGTGCGAGGTGTCATTTTTTGCGCCATGATGTGTTCTTTCTATCGGTACCTTGATTGCCCATATACGACTTTTTGATCGCTTTTTATTACATTTTTTCTGGATTTGATGCGACCAAAAATGCGCAATTTTGCACTTTGGGATTTTTTTGCGCTGACGCCGTTTACTGTACGAGATCAGGAATGTGATTAATTAATAGTTCGGGCGATTACGCACGCGGCGATACCAAACATGTTTATTTATTTATTTATTTGTTTACTTTTATTTAAAACCTGGGAAAAGGGGGGTGATTCAGACTTTTATTAGGGGAGGGGGCTTTTTACTATTAACAACACTTTATTTATTTTTTTTACACATATACTAGAAGCCCCCCTGGGGGACTTCTAGTATATACACTTGGATCTCTCATTGAGATCTCTGCAGCATAGATATGCTGCAGAGATCCATGAGATCGGCACTCGTTTGCTTTCGGCTGCTGCAGCCGAAAACGAACGAGTGCCGAGCCGAGGACGGCGCCATCTTGGACGCGTCCCCGGCCGGCATCAGTAACGGCGATCTCCCCCACTAGACCCCAGGGAAACGTTGCCTCAACTTTGACAGCTGCCTCCGATTAGCTAATTAGCAGCGGTCCCGGGCTACTCGCGGCACCCGGGATCACGGCACTTCAAAGCGGGGCCGCCGCGCGGCCCTGCTTTGAAGTGCAAGTGCGGACATATGACGTACCGGTACGTCATATGTCCTTAAGAGGTTAAATGTAAGAAACGTGACTTTACTTTTTACTAATACGAAATCTGGAAATCATATCTTTACAATATTTTTATGTTGGTGTTATTGTTATTTAAATGTTTTGCGAGACTGTTGCAAATGACGCAATAGTGTTTTTCAAATGCTGCCAGTTCTCAGGCAAAGTATGTTATGATCTCATCCATGTTGTAGTGAGCTTTAGGTGAAAATTAAAGGGGTATTTCCATTTTGCTAGGAAGGCTTCCCAACCCCCTCCATCCTGACTGTGGCTAATAAAGGGGGTTGGAAGCCAAAAAAAGCTGAATTATGGCTCTGTGCGAGAGTCGTATATTTGCAGTCAAGGATGGGACTGGATCCCAAGATATTATTAGATAATACATCTGGAATATCATCCTTGTTTTTGAGGCCTGTGTCTTTTTGCTGTATGAAAGATCCAAAATAAACTTCCTCTTAAAATGTTCTCCAAACATTCTCCCCAACTGCTTTCCATTAGTTTAATGTCTTTAATAAATGCAGGACACAATGGCAGTAATTATCTTACATAAACTCCACTAGTCACTTCAGGAGCTACTAGGGAATCCAGACAAGTCACTCACAACCATATGGGTTTAACATGACCAAATTAAAAAAGAAAAGCATGCACGTTTTTTTTTTTTGGGACAAAAATGGTCCTTCAACAGAAATGCATTGTCCATTTTCTTTAATGAAAAGTATACCTTGGTGAGTGGTGCTTACATACACAGCAGTCTAACCCTATTTTAGACCACTATATCAGGTTTTGGCATTAGGCATGGCACAATACCTAGTACTAGGTTATATTGCCTCCTTTAGATCACACAAAACATGACAAATCTTTAATTGGAATAATTTAAAAGATACTTCTCACTTGGCGAGTACGGCAGGACTCTCCAAAAAAATCCTACAGGTGGGCGGCCCTGTTCAGATACGAACTATGGTGTGGAACTCCCGGAAGTGCAATAGACTGCATTGTTAGGGTGCTATAATGCAGTCTATGGCACCTTTAGGAGATCCGTACCATGGCTCGTGTCAGATGAGGACCACCCTCCTGCAGGATTTATTGGAGGATCCTGCTGCACTCGACAAGTGAGAAGTATCTTTTAAAGGGAAACTTCTAACCTGATGATATGTCCCTATAGTGCATGGAGTGCTTAGGATGAAGGTAATTCTCTTACCTTGATCTTCAGCAATGTTTCTGGGAACTTTGCAGTTTATTAGATATGTAAATGGGGTGGTTTGGTGCACTGGTCTACTGGACTGGCCCTCAGCGCACCAATCCGCTCTGGCTGGCCTATTCACTTCTAATCAATACCAGGTTGGCGCTTTGCAGTGACATCACTGTAGTGCTGCAGAGTGGCATGAAAAATTACTAGGCGAGGCAGGCAGGCCGGGCGGATCTGTACACTGAGGGCGATAGTCCCACCCCTAGTTCAACAAACGTCCTAATTTACATGTATAATAAACTACAAATTTCCTGCAAATGCCGTTGAGGATCAAGGTAAGTAAATTACCTTTACCCTAAGTGACCTGTGCATTATCGATGCCTCTAACCTGCAGTTTCCCATTAAACAACAATCCTATTTCTAGGTATTGATAGTTTTTTCAGAATATAGAGCAGTAATAGCAAAAAAAAAAAAATAGCAATAAAAAGAAACCATGGTCAGAATAGCAAAAGCTAGAACACAGTAAGAGACTGTACATGACTTCATTCAGAAAGTAATCCTGGGATGAGAAAGAAGCTGTTGGAATGACATACATTGGCAATAAACTTTTAATATGTTGCTGAACCTAAACATTCAGCAGAGTTGGCTGTGTCTGTGTTCCCAATACACAAAAGCCTGCTCTGTCCTCATCATACTGAGCTGTCTATCCCAACCAAAGTATCCCGCTAAGGTGCAGGGTTAGGATCCTGTTAAATTGGGGAATAAGCATCTGTCTGTGGACAGGAGAAGCTTCACTGCAGTTGACCTAAATACCGGAGAGCTCTAATTTCAAGTTCAGCTTTTTTTTATATAGTTTATGAGAAGATGCAGAAACTGGCTAACAGCATTGTAATCTGAACATGTCTTCATTTATATAGCCACTCATTATACATGTTATATACGCAAACCGTATGTGTGACAACATGTCACTGTGATGGGAAATTTATTTTACAATGTTAATTTCTCAGAGATAGGTGAAGCATACGAAAGAGTTCTCATGGGACTTTCAGCGGGAAAAAAGGAAGTGGGAAAAAAAATGAAAATAATATGATTAGGTTCTTACCCACTATCCTCCTCTTGTAAACTATAAAGGCCCCCCATAAACATTAGAGAAAGATAGAGCCAAACATGCCAATTTCAGTCAATAGACCAACTGTCTAATGTGTATGGGGATCTTCCGACTTCCCCATGACAGATGATGTCAGGGGAAAGAAGGATTTTAAATGCCCGTTCCTTTTATCCTCAGGGAGATAAGCCGCCAGCAGAGGAGTCTGACCGTAGCCTGCCTCTGCTCTCATATGAATTCTCACCTATTCTAGCACCACCATACAGAGACACCATATAGCTCCCTAAAAGTTGGTAGAAGTCGAGTGATATATGTATATAATGTATAGAAAAGCTGAAAAAGGAAGGATTCAAAGCATTGCAGAAAAATAAATGAGACTGTATAATAACATAGTGATACTAATAAAACATCTGTGAAGAGTTGTGATCATATGCAAACCTCTGATTCTACTTTTCTAGTTTTATGTGAATAAAATTTATAATGGTCTATCCATGTATGCTTTTGGATGTGGGAGGGAATCGGAGTATTCAGTGGAAACCCATACTTACTAAAGAGAACATACAAACCCCAATGCTTACTAATACTGTTGAGTGAACGTTCATGTGTGGTCATACCCAAACACTCAGCATTTGGCTCCCACTGCCTGGAGAAGATGTAGGCAACCCTAGGACTGCCAGGAAAACATCCTATGGCTGTAGACAAGTTTTCCAGGATTTCTTATAGCTGCATCCAACTTCTACAGCCAACGGGAGTCAATTGTTCGGCATATTCGCTCAACACTACCTACAAACTATACATTTTTCATTTGTAGAGGCCATATAGGTATGTTCAGTGGGAGCCTGCAGCCTCTTTGTCCTAGAACAGGTCATCAATTAAAAAGGCAAGAAAAACCCCTTGTAATCATTGTAAGTTGCAACTGCCTAATATTTCCTAAAGTATTTTTAGAAAGTTGTACATAGTAATTAATCAGTCATGCTATTTTGCAAAGCTACTTGTGACCCTCCATGTTCACATAATAATAATAATAATATTTATTTGTATAACGCCAACAGATTCCGCAGCGAACATGTTGTCCAAAATGAACATATGTTATGTGTCCACTGTGTACACATTCAACGTCAATTACTTGTGTGTTGTCCTACCACGGGTGTTGCTAGTCTATACACCCTTTGCAAAAGTCTGTTCTTCAAGTAAAGTGGTAATGAAGTAATGCCTAAGTTTTGCCCCTAGATGTCGCTATTATTTCTCTATGCACTTGTATATTGCACAGCTATAGTGAACAAGCGGTTATTGTTTGTTTGTAATCTGTGTACTAATAAGAGCTCTTTTCTTTTCTCTACCTATCTTTATTCTCCTTTCTTTTCTCTGCACTTTCTTCTCCCCAACTCAAAGAAGTATTAAATAACCTGTATGAAGTTGTCACATGGGAAGAGGAAGTACACACCCACACTTAGGGATTCTTATCCAAGTCTTGGTAGAGAGAGGACACAAGACAAGACGGTCCCTGCTGTAGTTCAGCTGGGCCCCGGCTCGGCCAGGTCCCCTGTCAGGGACGAAAGAACAAGTCCAGTGTAGTCTAGTCTGGAGTGTGGTAGTGGACGGACACACATAGGAGACGCAGAGACTTTCTTTCTAAAAGCAACTCTTATTCTAGTTATGCAGTGCTAAACTACGAGAGAGAGAGGACATGTCAGAGATCACCCCAACTCACACCGTGAACATCTCTAAAACTGCAGGACAGTATCCTGAATCAAGAGGAACTGATCCGGATACAGCAAAGTTGCTACAAGCCTACATATGTTATCTCGCAGCGCGGGTGTAACCAGGTAATTTTGGTTTGGGGCTTGTGTCACCCTAGGAGCACAGGTCCCCTGACACTGTAGGGCAATAGGTGGTATCATGACAAAGGTTGAAACACGGGCACAAGTAGTCTTCTACTTTCAAGTATTCTTAAGTATTCTACTTGCTTCTAAAGTTCGGGCAGAGCACACTTCTACCCTGGGTTGGGACTCAGCACGCAGCCAAGCCAGCACAGCTCTTTTGCCCCTAAAGCTCAAATTGTGTCTAGTCAAGACAGAAGCCTATTGTCAGCTGGTGTACTAAGTATTCACAATTGCTACACTATCCTTGGGTCCTCTGCCCTCTCTGTGGGTGGCGGTATCGATAGTCCGGGTGGGTCACAACTCCACTCCGGACCACCATGATAAGCACCCAAGGGACCCCCTCACAGCCCGGCAGGTCACCGACCACAGGGGAAAGGGTATAGCCAGCAACCCTTAAATAAAAGCAGATGTGCTCCCACACCTGTGTGCCCAAACGGCACTGCCGTCACGACAACCTACCATCTGGCTGAGCTATTCTCTGACCAACCACCACAGTAGTGGCCTAACACAGTGCCATCTAGCAAGTAACCGGTCGAGCACACACCACACTTGCATCTGAACTTACAATGTAGAGAGTAAATACAAACAAATAACGAAATCTGACGTGTATATATATGTCATATACATCATGGGAAATATACTTTACATTAGTTGATTGTACAGCCAATGACAATTAAAGCCTAGGTATCTGTACTATTAATTCATACTATCAATGGTTTATGCAGATCAAGTAACCACGTAAGTTCTCAGACAGGATCTCCTGCTCTTTACTGTCCTCAATGGACCCACAGCAGTAGCATGGTTCCCCTCCACAGCTAAATGCTAAAATGATCTGGTATTGGCCCTTCTCTCTACTCTTATACTCTTAGCTGTGCAAATGTCATGCTGGTGAAATTAAGCATTTCAGCAGAAGAAACCAATGAGCTGCAGGTCAGTCGTTTTGCAAATTGTTATTCAGGGTTAATAAAAATACATCTCCTTGAACTCTCGGGAAATTTTCATTTCCAGCCCATAGGATATGTACAACCAGGCCTGGAATTCACTCATTTGTGTATGATCTCTATGTGGATTATAATTAGATTAATGTAGACAACATAGTCCATGTATGATATTCATTTCCTGCGCACATTATACAGACATATGTAATGATTCTGGGTTTACGTAACTTTCCAAGAATTATTAACAACAAAATAACATGTAATAGAGTTTCATATAGACAATACAGTAGGGGGAAAAATGGGATAGATTCACACCTCAGCCTATTAACAGATAAGAGTCATTAAAATGTTTGTCTAACTTTTTATTGCTCCAATGCATCTAGATTAAAAATGAAAAAGGCTTTCTAGTGTATGAAGATCCAATGTCTCCTCCCACATCTGTCCCTGCCTTGACTGATTGACAAACACAGATGGAGGCCTGTACATGAATCAGTCAAGACAGTGAGGGTGTGTGAGGGAGGAGGCGTGCATGCTGTGGCTCAGCATACTTTCTGTAACATTTCAGCCTCCAGGGAAATATGCAATTTTATAACTCTGCAAACGACCGTGGGCAAAAACAAAGGCATCATTTGTTTTATATCCCTACTACCTATTTGCCTGTGTCTGCAGCTCAGTACATGGTTCAGACCTGACAGATTCCCTTTAATATGTAACTAAGGCTCAGAAGCTCAAGGGGTGTTTCCCAGGATGGCATAAGCCAAGGTAAGTTCAGCCCATGTCCTCCCTTTCTAATGGGCATCAGTTAAAATAATATTGTCTCCCCCTTTCCATATGAGGAGTTCTCAGCACCCTTCTTAAGCTTATAATCTGGACATTTCATATCTTACCGTATAAAGGATTTCTTGGTGGTCTCTCCCCTCAAAAACGCATACTATTGTTGGTGGACAGTGCTGTATGGACAGGGCTTCACGCCCACGGTTCCACATATCCCCGCCTACAACGGCGCCGTAGACTCCCCTCTGAACCAGCCACCACAGATGGGTAGGGCCTATGCCTCTTGGTTGGCCTGTTCTGATTATTCCGGGGAGGGGGGGCTTAGGTACCAATTATGCCATAGAGGGGGCGGGGCCTATGGCACAAATATAGGTGGAGATATGGGGCATCAAGGCGGTGGGGACCCCCCGCCCATACAGCACTGTCAAATAACAATATATAACATAAGCTTAAGGATAGTGCTGAGAACTTATATAAAAAGGGGATAGGTGGACAACAAAGGAGAACTACAAAGCAAACTGGGCCAAAATTATTTCTTAAATTGCTGCAAAAAAAATAAATAATATTATGTATTTTTTTATGTCAACCTACACAGTTTCAAAAATGTCTAGTAAAAAGGGACATAGTGACATGCTGCGCTATATACGGCTGTATAGGTGCAGAAGCCATGAGCTGGCTATCAGGCATGTTGTATAGAATGTATCATGCCACATGCACTCTCCGGAAAACTTTGGTCTAATAATCTTCATTTACGCTGCCTTGTTTATACATGCAAACTACAATAGCGTTGATAAATGTGTTTCTACACTGAAGTATAGCCCCATAGAGTCTGGTAATGTTCTCTGGAAGCCATATCCAGCTTACTATACCCATTATTTATTGTAATGTTTGGCTAAAATGCCTTTAGCAGGATACTGCATCCTATGTGTATTGTATATATCTTATAAAACACACTGCTGTTAAGTACGTCTTTATCCAGGAAGATTTGTGTTCTACGTCAGGCGCACATTTTGGTAATGTGAGGGTTGCAGGATGTTGCCTGAAGGAAAGTGAATATTATTGTGCACATTTGATCTTGCGTGACAGGGATATTCACTCAATTAGGAGTTAGACTAGATGAGAAAATCAGGCTATATTTCCCCTCTAAGAGGTATTTTATATATGCAACACCAATGTAAAACATATGTGCATACTTTCCTCCTTGCAAGTCCATATACACATTATAGAATAAAGTTTAACCCGTTGAGCACTACTACAAGTTACAAAACCTTATAACCCAATCGTACTCTCAGCCCTAGAATGTAAAAGTCACGGTGGGGTGGTGACTGTGTACAACGCATCCGAATGTTCTGTAGGTTTCCTTCCAATGCTTATTGATTTAAAGCAAAACTTGCAGGCCACTAGCTATTAACTTGGTAAAATAAAATTTACAACCCCAATAAAATGGCTTGTTCTGCTTTCAAAGACATGGCAGATAAAACAGGCAATTATGCAATACAATTTGTTGATGGCATGGCTCATCTTCAAAGGAGACGCTAATGAGAAAAACATGGAGCTAGAAGGTGATGTGGCTTTATAATATACCATTATTTCTGGTAACGTGTAGGTATGTATGAAACCCCAGACGTATTGTACTGGGTAGTAGTTTTGTTAATACATTTGGATATAGAAAAAAAGTATAAAAGAAAGAGTACAATAACAAATAAGACTGTATTTGTATTTGGCATACTTTTAAAAAACTTCTCTTTTTTTTCTTTACACTTTTTAAATCCTCTTTAGGGGCAGTCAAGCAATCGATCACCCCCCCCCCCCCCCCCCCCAACACACTGCAGGGGTCCCAACTGGTAAGTGACAGGAGCAGCTCCTGTCACTTACACTTAAACAGTCGCATCAGCCCGTCATTAACGGTGAGCTCGCTTTATAGCTCTATACCCCAGGAGGACGTACATGTACACCCATTTGAGTTAAAGGCCAGGCACCAAGGATGTACATGTACAACCCTCTGGCGGTAAGAGTTTAAAGGGAACCAGTCACCTGGAAAACCTTGTATAGCCTATGAATATAGCATAATATAGTCTGTCGGACTCTTTCCAGCCATATAAGTAATGTTTATCAGTGTTCTTGCACTACACCATAAAAATAGAATTTGCTAAGCTCCTGCGCCGTATGCATATTTCCTTTAAGTAGGCATCAGGGCGGTCATCATGTAGGTGTGACTTTCGGCGTGATTCAGGCCCTATTCCACCAACAGATCTGACGACAGATTATCTGCCAAAGATTTGAAGCCAAACCCAGGAGTGGATTTGAAAAGAGAAGAAATCCAGTCTTTCCTTTATGACCTGTTCTCTGATTATAGTCCGTTCCTGGGTTTGGCTTCAAATCTTTGGCAGATAATCTGTCGTCAGATCTGTTGGTGGAATAGGGCCTTTAATGATGTCGGCTCTCAAGGAACATTATGGGATGGCTCCTCTGAGGCTGCAGGTTCCTGGACAGACAATTTTTTGCGCCCTGATGTCTACATAAAGGCAGTCTGCATACAGTGTGGGAGCTTTGCAAACTTCATATTCAAAAACACTGATAAATATTACTTATATGGCTGGAAAGAGTACTACAGGCTATATTATGCTATACTGATAGGGTATACAATGTTTTCCAGGTGATTGATTCTATTTTACCATAAGGAATATATTAGCTTGGCACTTTAGCACGCTGAAAATGCACTTTTACCACCATTATTTCTCCAACATATTAAAAAAATAAATGAAACAGTCTGCAGATATATTTTTCCCTTTAGGTTTGCACTGACCATTTACCCTACTTGACCATACTCTGGTTTCTTGTCCCACCACTGTTCTATTCTATGCAAGGTAGAAGAGCCACAACACTCAAGGAAAGTCTGTTCCTGAGCAGGTTCCCTGGAGTCATTTAGCAGGTTGGTAGCAAAGCACTCTGTCCAGTGTGACAGTACTCTCTACTCTTCCCTGCACTCCTGTGTGATATGTGCTGGGGGGAACAAGACGGGGAGCAATCAGGGCTTGGCTTCCATCTACTGACTGGAAGTTGTAGTCTTTTAAAGGTCATAGAGGGCAGTCTGTGTGAAGGGGGTATAGGGAAATGTCTATGTGAGAGAAGGACATGGAGCCATGGGAGCAATCTGTGGGAGAAAGGATGTTAGGCCCCTATGCTGTAGTTACAGGGGAAGACTTCATGGTGGCAAAAAACCCTCTAGAATATAAAGAAATGTCCTCCATGTTATAAATTTTTATTTTCAGGTTGACAGCAACAATAAAGTAAACTAATAAACTCTCAATGGCCAATTGTATAATCAGCGTATTAGCATGAAGGAGCCAATAAATATTTCTGCCCAGGAAACATATGGGTGACAACATGTAACTAAACATGGTGAGCATAAGGAAAGTAGTAGGAAGACTCTGAGGTCACACTGTGTGATCAGTTTACTGGAGACAAATATTTATTTTTATTTCCACGATTCTGGAAGTCATTTGCGGATCATTGAAAGTTAATGACCTGGAGCTTTCACAAGTCATTTTCAGGGAATGCAGATGGTGAAAAGATGCTTTCCCATGGGTAACACTTTCTGAGTGTAAAGTGAGTGTCATAATAGTGTTCTTGCTGTAAGACTGATGAGCCTGGTGAGAAGGAGAATAGTGACATTTTCTTGTTTGGACTTATGGTATGTAATTCATCACACTATATGTGCAGTAGGAACCAACCAAATGGGAGCTTTTGAAGGATAGGGACACCCCATGTAAAGGTTCTTTTATAATATATTTGGGTTTATCTATATTTTATCTTCATATACACAGAATTTAAAGCGTAAATGTCATTTTTTTAAAGGGGTAGTGCGGCGCTAAGAAATTATTCACAGAATAACACACATTACATAGTTATACAATTTTGTAATGTATGTTATGTCTGTGAATCGCCCCCTTCCCGTGTCGCCCCATTACCTGATCCGTGTCACGCATGTCCGCCATCTTGTGCCAAACGTCATCTTCGGACGGACGGCCGAATCGCTGCCGCCGTCCCTTATCTGCCACGTCATCAGCCGCTCAATCGCGGCTGAGCACAGTTATGACGCAGCAGAGGAGGGACGGCGGCAGCGAGTCGGACGGCCGAAGATGACGTTTGGCACAAGATGGCAGACATGCCATACAGACATACGGACATGATACGGATCAGGTAATGTATAATGGAGCACACTTCCGGGTACACGTGCGGGGGTGGTGGGACACGGGAAGGGGGCGATTCACAGACATAACATACATTACAAAGTTGTATAACTATGTAATGTGTGTTATTCTGTGAATAATTTCTTAGCGCCGCACTACCCCTTTAAGAAACTTTTTATCAGCCAAAAAGCCTCCTTCTGTACTCAAGAAGCAATCTCCCAGCCTCCCCCCCTGACTTCTTATCTGTGCATTATTAGGCAAACACGTCTTCATTACAGAGAAGCCAGTGAAGACGGGTTCTGCTCTCTCCATTGTAAGCCTATGAAGGGGGGGAGGGGCTGAGGGAGATGAGGGAGCAGGAAGAGGTGACATGAAGGTCAGCTGTTTGTAGACTCTCTGGGCACCTAAACCGCAGGATTCTCGGGTCAGAAAGGTCAGTGCTTATCTATGAACTTACTGAGAGAAGATTGCAGGGTGTTGTGCTGTGCAGGACTGCTCCGTGCTCAGTCACTCCTAACAGCCCCTCCCCTCTCCATAGCCACATAATGGAGACAGAAATCCTGCTTCATCTGATGTGAGGGGGGAGGCTGGGAGATTGCTTTTTCAGTCCAGAAGGAAACTCTTTTGGTTTATAAAACCTATTACAGAGTTTCTTAAAATCGCTTGTTCTGTTGATATTTAATGTTTTTTAAAAAAAAAAAATGAACCTGAAATGACAGTTACGCTTTAAAGAGAAATGTGATAAAAAAATTTTTTTAAATCCCTAGTTTTGCCACTTTGGTAGAAACCACATTCCGTAGATGTCTCTTAGGGCCGTATGAGAGAGCATGATATTACAGAGTAATGCTGGGTTTATACGGAGTGATAATTCGCCCAATCGTACGATTAACGATTTCTAAGTAACGATTTTTCTTTTATAATGATCATTGTTTAGATGGAACGATATATCGTACAGAAAATTCCTTTTCCGACGAATGATGATTTAAGAACAAGTTAAAAGATCAAAATGAATGATTTCTCGCTCAACGTTCGATCGTTCGTTGCGTTTACACATACGATTATCGTTCGAATTCGATCGCTATCGTGCAAATTTGCACGATAATTGTTCAGTGTAAACCCAGCATAAGCCTGTCAGGTTGACGCTCTCTTGTGCCTCCTTCCCAGCTCGCTCTCTGTGTTATACATGCACCGATAGTGAGCAGGGAGGGGTAAATGCTGCAGGGAGCTGCAGCGAAGGTAGGCTGCCGGGACAATCCTTAGAACATCCGGGTGGCCCATAAAAGAGAGCTGTGGTCTGCTGCCGCACTCCTATTACATGGAGCAACAGCCAGCAGACCGCTGCTATTGTTATTGGGATTTAAGGTCATGCTTTATATCTACAATCACCTGACATCATGCGTGTTGGAACGGCCCATAATCGCCCAAGCATGGCCGATAATCGCTTTGTGCAATAGTCCCCTTAATGCTGTATATTCATCGATTCTCTGTTTCTATAGACTTGAATGGAGAGAACAATTCACTTGCGTAGCCACCTATTTGATGTACACCTACATGCAGCAATTGGTGGCCTGGCAGACTGGGAATAAGAGAAATCTATTTCCCCAATAAGTGGGAATTCAAGAGACGTATAACGTGGATATCCATGAATGGTCCTAATTTTACAAAATTAAATAAAGCATAGCTGCTTCTTCTATTCAAAATCCATGTCTGTCCATAGGGTGTCTGTCTGTGGGATTGTAGCACAAACCTATTTACATATAAAGAGGTTGTCTGGAGATCCGAAATTTTTTATTTTACAGATGCCTGGGAGATGTGTAAAAAATAAAAAAAATGAGTTATACCCACCTTTCCTATTTCCTAAGTGGTGGCCTGCCACACGATGTGAGTTTCACATTAAAATCTGCTGCGAGACTTAGTATTACTGTAGTATGGGCCATTGCCAGAATGTAGTGGCAGCCATGTTTAACTATTTAGCTGCCATGTCAGTAAGAATAATAATTAGCCGATGCTTACCCGCCTGTGTTCCTCCAGCGCGCTCCTGTTTGTGTAAATAGGGGATGTGCAGCCAATAGCAATACATTTAAATGATTGCAGGAATTATACAGTAACTGTTTTTGCAGCCAAACTGAGCAATTAATTGTGTCTTCTAAAGGCACTGCAAATGTGCAATGATATTGCTGATCATTGGGTAAAGATTGGGTAATGTAAAAGGACCCTAAGGACCCTATTACACAGGATGATTATCGTGCAAAAAATTGTTACATTGTTCAAATTTAAAAGATAATCGTTCCATGTGTATTCAGGCAACAATCGAAAAAAAAAATTGTTTGTGCGTTGTTGATCGCATCTTTTAAGGTGACCATAAAATTATTGGTAATCGTTCGCTAAATATTGTCTACATCATTCTTTCTTTTGCTGAGATCAGAAGGAGTAAACATTGGTAGTAATGATTGTAACTAGCGACTATCGTTCTGTGTACTATGCATTTGTTAAATTAATTCATTAAATTGTTCATTAAAAAACACTTTGTCTATTAGGACCCTCAGTCAGCCACTTCCTCCTGCTAACTATCAGTGGGGTCTGAAAACCCAGACCCCAACCAGTCATGACTAGAGATGTTCAAACATCTGGATTTTGCAGGTTCACGCGAACTCGAACATTCTTGAACCTGCATCATTTGATTCCCGATGCCTTCCTGTTCCGCGGGGAAGGAGGAGACAGCCCGGGTACCGCCTGGAATTCCGGGATACAGCCTATTACCTAGGCTGTATCCCGGATTTCCAGGCGGTACCCGGGCTGTCTCCTCCTTCCCCGCGGAACGGGAAGGCATCGGGAATCAAATGTTGCAGGTTTAAGAATGTTTGCGTTCGCTCGAACCTGCAAAATCCCGATGTTCCAACATCTCTTGTCATAACCAATGTCTCTAGGATATGTTGAAAGTTTTTTTTTTAAAGTGTTAGGGACACTTTAGTCCTTTGGGATATGACTGTAGGACCTAACTTACAGTATATTTTCATTCGTCTGTGGATTAAACACATTTTAGAGCCTTACATTTGTGCTTGGAAGGAGAACCTCATTGTGAATGTGTTCCATTACAGAAAACATTGCAATCATTACTGGCAATCATACTACAGAATGTATGATACGCTCAAGGCTGAGCAGAGCCAGGGCCTTCTCTAGTCTTTCATGAAATACAAAACTTCACACAATGCATTGCCATACATGGTGTAATAGCAGGAAAATATGCCACATGTGTACCAGGCTTTTATGTGAAATCTTCCCATTGGATTCAGTATTAGTTCCTTATTTGGAGTGTTTAGTTACGTGATGTGTTCCCCAGCCACGTGTCAGGGCTTCGGCTGATGAAGAGCTCCATAGTATTCTGCTTTAGGGTGACACAGAGTCTGTAAATATGAAAATCTGTATCACTAGACACAGGAAAATTAACTTCATGAGTACTCCAATCCTTATGTGTTTGCCTGTATTAAAATATACTATGGGAGGCATTTATTAAGTCCGGCGTTTTTTACGCCGGACGTAAAAATGCCCCCGCAGCTCCGGCGCTACGGAGATTTATGTAGAGGCGGACTGCCTCTACATAAATCCCGTGCGCGACGTTGCGCACCGCCGAAAACCTACGCCAGCTGAGGACTGGAGTAGGTTTTCGGCGTACATTTTGGCGGAACGGATGATAAATCGCGCGGACTCTGAGTCCGCGCCCTCCGTTCCGCCCACTCTCCGCCCCTTTTCCGCCCCCTTTCCGCCCCCTGGCGTACTCGGCGGAAAGTGCCGATTTGCGAATATTTTATTCGCAAATCCGCCATTTTTGCTTAAAAAAATACGCAAATCGGCACTTTCCGCCGAAAATCAGCCAGTCGCCGGATGATACATGTGGCCCTATATGTTTTCTGACAACATGATATGTACATGTAAGGCTCTGTTTACACCAGTATCACTCACCAACATCGTAAGTGCAGAGCTGGTTCTGTTGTGGTGCTATTCATGCTGACAAATGGAATTGCAGATGGAGCCTCCAGTGCAAATATGAACAGTCTAGAAGTCCTTTGTATTATTACAAAATAAAGCAGATGGTGGATATTATTCTCTTTTCAGGTTCTATTCCAATTTGTAAATTTTAACCCATTAAGGACAGGGCCTAGTTTTGGGTCTTAAAGGGGTTGTCCATGTTAAACAAAAATTTGGTCCACGGTCTAAAAATAATAAACATACTGGCCCATATGTGTCAATATATGTAAAACAGAAAATGGTGTAATTTGCCCATAGTAACCAATCACAGCTCAGCTTTTATAAACAAAACCTGAGCTGTGATTGGTTGCTGTGGGCAAATTACCCCAGTTTTTGTTGTACACGCTTTGATAAATTTAGGCCACTATGCTCACCTCCTCTGACCCTTCACACCAGGGTGGTGTGGGCACAGGTGTGATTACAGAATAGAGTGAGGGAGACTGGTATGATGGTCTTATCCATTCACAATATGGCAGTATTGGTCAGGTCTGGTATGGCGGTGTTAAATGTGATGCCTGGAGCTATTACCTACCAATCTACCAATCCTGAGCTGTTAATACGGCCCTGCCTATACATATACAGTAGGTCCATGTATGACAATTATTACTGCAGGTCCAGTTAGGTAGACTGTACCCAGCATATATATATTGCTGAATGCTTATAATATACAGTTCTGGGAATAAACTGCACTTAAAAACTTTTTAAATAGGTCATCCAGATACCAAATCGGCATGGAAATTAAAAAAAAGGAAGAAGGACCAGATGACCTCATGGGAGAGCTGTGGAAGACCCAGGTAAATGAGTATAACTTTTTTCATTTTATGCCATTGCCACACAGTCAAAAAAAAAAAAAAGGTTAACAATCCCAAAAACTGTTCTAAAACTGCCTGTCAGGTATCTCCTTACTCTGTATTCTGCTGCCCGCTGCCTGTAGTCAGGGGAAATCCTTCTCTAGTAACAGCCTAAGCAAGATGGATTGCAGGAAGTGGTGGTGTGGTGGGCCGCCTGTGGCAGCTGCTACCGCTCACTTGCTAGATGATACTGTGTGACTCCACTACTGTGGTGGTTAGCCTGTGTAGTATAGCTCAGCCAGGTGGTAGGTTGTCGTGACGCCAGTGCGAACTCAGCACACAGGTATGAAGGCACACCTGCTTTTAGTTTTTTGTGGCTGGCTATACTTTTCCCCAATGGTCAATGAGCTGCCGGGATGTGATTGGTCCCTTGGGCACTTATCACAGTTGCCCAGAGTGGAGTTATGACCCACCCAGACTGTCGGTAACGCCGCCCACAGAAAGGGAAATGACCCAAGGACGGTGTAGCTTGTGTGTAGGTGCTGGTGCATTAATCCCTGAGTCCCAGTAAAATAAATAAACTTTCTTTTTTTTACTGATGAATCTTGTGAAACGTTTATACGTACCTGATACAGACTTGACTTCACTAGATCACTAGAGCGGTTGAGGTAGAGAGGAGAATACCAGTGCTGACTTGGTTGCGTGCTGAAAAGAGTAGAGTGTTAGAGTGAAGAGGAGTAGGTCATGAGAGTCCCAAACCAATGTAGTACTGTGCTCTGTTGGAACTCCAGAAGAAGAAAAATACTCGAAAAAAACACTTGAAAGGAGAAGAATACTTGTGCCTATGTTTCAACCTTTTTCGCTATACCACCTTTTACCCTGCAGTGTTGCGGGCCCCGTCCTATCAAGGTGACACAAGCCCCAGTCCTAGTTACCTGACTTGAGCGAAGCTTATCAGGGTGTCCCGGTGTCACCTGCGTTGTGAGATAGAGTACTTAGGCTTTTAGCTGCTTTGCTCTATCCGGATCAGTTCCTCTACTTTTAGGATATTGTCCTGCACTGTGTTAATTTTCCTGTGTCTAGTGATACAGATTTCCATATTTACAGACTCTGTGTCACCCTAAAGCAGAAAATTATGGAGCTCTTCATCAGCCGAAGCCCTGACATGTGGCTGGGGAACACATCACGTAACTAAACACACCATATAAGGAACTAATACTGGGGGTGATCCCTGACTTGTCCTCTCTTTAGGTGTTTAGCACTGCATCTTGAGGATAAGTGTTGGTTTAAAGAAAGTCTCTGTGTTCTCTATAGGGATACACTTCAGCTGGTCTGTCCAGGACAGGGAACCTGGCAGAGCCAGGCTCCTGGCTAAGCTCAGCAGGGATGCCTGATCTGTGTGTCTTGCTTCACTGAGAAACAGAAAGGAACTGAAGTGTGGGTCTTCCCTTTCTCTCCCCATGTGTATGCAACAGCTCCTGTTAATGGTGGAGAAGAGAGTGCGAAAAGAAAGGAGGATAGAGATAGGTGGAAAGGAAGTGTAACTCTCATTGGTGTCCAGATCACAAACAAAACAATAACCCTTACATGACTGCAGCTGTGCAACATTTACAAATATACAGACAGTGACCTCTTGTGGCAAAACTCAAATATACACCTTCATTACCACATTGTTTCTTACAATACAAGGCTTTTGCGAGGGGTGTTCAAAGTAGCAACACCCGTGGTGGGACACCGCGGGTGGTGGAGCATAACCTGCCCTATGCTGCAGAGGGGATGCCTTAGGGCCCTATTACACGCAGAGATAATTGACAAAATCGGACAGGTTTTTATGTTCTCCCATGCCCCTGACGCCTATAAAATTTTAGCCAGGGCCGGACATCTCCATTAACGGGGTTATTCAGGATTTTAAAAACACAGCTACTTCCTTGCAAAAACAGCATCACCCCTGTCCTCAGGTCGTGTGTGATATTACAATTCAACTCTATTTACGTCAGTGGAACTGAACTGCAAAATCCCCACCCTAAGTAAGGACAAGAGTGCCAATGTTTCTGGAAGAAAAAGATAACCCTTTAATCAGATAAAACTGGAGATTTAAAACTCCAAGAACATGTGATTTCTGAGGTACAATTACACTCGGAGTATAAGATGCTTCAGTAACCTATTACATGTACTAGTTAATGTTTAATCGGCTTTAGTTTTTGTGCCATTTTCTGACCCATGTCAGTGATTGTGACCCTAAAATTTCCCAGAAAACTCTAGTCATCTTTTCTGGAATGATCCACACAGTGTAGGTCAGACTTAGTGTGTATGCAGCGTGATATCCTCCACATGTATAACACATTACTTGTAACTGCAATTTTTTACTTTTATTTTTCTTTCCCCATACACTTACTTGCTATGAAAAGTTCTAATTTGTTTGTTTCTTCTTGTTGCTTGTCATCACCTGCTTTCATCTCTATGTACACGTCATCTAATAAAGTCAGGGGCCACAGTGAGTGGCTCTACAGCCACATGTGGCATTTTGAACCCCGGCTTATGGCTCCGAAATCATTGGCAGTTGTATTTACAGGCATCAAAGAAGTTATTCAGTTAGGTCAAATATATGTTGAATCATCCCTCCTCCTGGAGACTAACAATTCATTCCATACTTGTTTTTATCTATTCAGTCTCCTTCCCCCAATTTTAAGGTGCTGCTTTCTGTGATTCTTCTTCATGTGATTATCCTTCTCAACATTACAAAGTTGCAGATAGGGACTTGTCTGCAGTTTTGGGATGGAGGAAGGAGAATGGGGTTGAGAGCACAGATGAAGTGAACAGCTCAGATACAGTTTTCAGTGTCTTAGTAGAAAGCAGCAGCTCAAAACGGAGGGTAGGAGACAGAAAAGGTAATGATATGTATAGAATGAATTGTTAGTCTTGAGGACGGGGGATGATTCAACATATATTTTACCTAACCAGAAAATTTTTTAAGCATTAATTCTTAGTTCTGTACTATGTAAATTATCAGTATGTCATGACATAGCAGAGAACAGTATGTACTGGGTATGATTTGCCAGAGAAATAAAGGGGTTCTTTGGAGAGCAGAAAGGTCCTACCTGTTCTGCTCCCTGGCAATCCACTTCCCCTTTGGAAGGTATTCTTCAAAGATGAGTGGGCGGGTGCATGTCAGGAGCATGTCAGGAACACACAGGCACACAATGTTCAATAGCTGTCCTCGGGCAGCTATTAGACATAGCTAGCAACTTGTACCAGTCCCCAGTATACCGTCTGAGCTGACTAGAAAGAGGTCTTTGGTTTTGCCCCCTGAAATATAGAGAATGAGAAATACCTGTGCACCAGGGACTCAGTAACAGCAGCGAGAGCACCAAAATCACCTTATAACCACTCTTAAGGGATACTCTAACAAAAACTATAGTCAGGCTATATCGAGTACTGACAGACAAAGAATCTGGTTCTCATTAGAGATGAGTTCGATGAGTCGGATAATTTGGCATTTGAATACCAGTGGCTGACAAAGTTAGATGAAGCCCTAGGGAGTCCAGAAAAACACAGATACACCCTAAGGCTGGGTTCACACTATGTATATTTGAGGCTGTATTTGGTCCTCATGTCAGGTCCTCATAGCAACCAAAACCAGGAGTGGATTAAAAACACAGAAAGGATCTGTTCACATAATGTTGAAATTGAGTGGATGGCCGCCATATAACGGTAAATAACTTCCATTATTTCAATACAACAGCCGTTGTTTTAAAATAACAGCACATATTTGCCATTAAATGGCGGCCATCCACTCAATTACAACATTATGTGAACAGAGCCTTTCTGTGTTTTCAATCCACTCCTTGTTTTGGTTGCTATACAGCCTCAAAAATACAGCCTCAAATATACGTAGTGTGAACCCAGCCATAGGTTGTATCCATGTTTTCCTGGACTCCCTAGCACTGCATCCTACTACTTCAGCCACCGGTATTCAAATGGTAAACAATCAGACTTGGGCTCTTCTTTTCTATCCTATCCTATCCTTACTTTTTCTCATACACACTCAGCCCCACCACTCACAGGAGGGTTATGATTTACCCCTGTAGGAGGAGTTAACCTGGTGTAGGAAGTGAGTGAGTCTCAAGTTAGTAGTAGTTAGTTCGAGAGGATAGATGTGTAAGAAGCTGTCTCTTAGAGAGACCTTCCTTATGCAAGCAACTACCACAGTTATGCAGTGCTAAGCTCACCTTAGGGGAGAGAAGCCACCTAGGATAACCCTAACCCACGCCAGGAACCCTTCTAAAATGTGCAGGGCAGTTTGCTGACACTAAAGGAACTGACCCCAGTAGGACAAAGCTACCAAGAATAGGTCTACTATCCCACTGCGCAGCGCAGGACGACTGGGTAATCTCGGAAGTCTGCTACACCCAGATAACCTATGACTGGTGCTTGTGTTACCCACCTTGGATGGGTTCTACGCAACTAGGGGGCAGAAGGTGGTAAGACTATAGTCTACACGTGAGTACGAGTATGACTTATTTCTTCTTATCTATACTCCTGTTCCGGCAGAGTACATATTCTACATTGGGCAGGGCTCCTCTGGCAACTCCTCTCCTCTTCCTTCTCTTCACAAAGCACTTACTACAAGCACCTACTTCTACAAAGCACTAGTCTTACTCTACTGTCAGCAACTACGTTTGTCAAGATTTGCACTACCTGTATTTAGTGTACTGCTCATTTTCCACATTGTTCATTAAGTGTTCTATTTTTCTACTAAAGGCACGGGACTCTGCCTTTTCTGTCTGTCCTTGCATCCACACACACCACTGTTTACCTTGTGTTATTTTTACCCTTTGTGTTGGTGGTGTTACCGACATCCCGGGTGGATCTACTACCATTCCAGGTTACTGCCTAAGGCACCCTCAGCACTACAAGAGGTTACAGACCATTTGGGGACAACAAACCGCCAAAACAGGTACCAACATCACACCTGTATGATATCACAGAACTGGCATCTCGAGTAACATTGCAGCACTGGCCGTGTGCCACATTGTCAATACATATCCTATGAGATAGCTCGCAATAGACAAGCCCTATTTATCTACCACAGTATAAAGGTTATTCTATCAGTGTTATCTGTAGTTTTTTACCATGTTTGCCTGCTGGACATCCTCATAACAGCCATGGATGAGAAGTTAGATTTTGTGATTTTGTAATGGACTGGTTACTGTTCAGTCCACTTAACAATGTGTGACATATCCTCCAGTAATCTGGGTTCTGGAATCTGCAATAGCCGTTCATTGCATTGTTCTACCAAGATTCCAAGAATGTAGCCCCTTTTTGTACAGTATTTCGACATCTGAGATTGAATATTTGACTCAGACCTCAGCTGAAACAATAAAATGGCCAGGAGTAAACAAAGCATTTTAGTACCGAGGATCTCAAGTGTGATGTAAATTGCACAATGTTGTAATCTGTTAGGAAACTGAAGAAGGAAATAGCAGTTAAAGCAGCGTTACTGTCTAGAGACACATATGTCAGACATATTGTAAATCAGCTAGGCCGACGTTAAAATCAAGTTACTGTGTTTCTTGGCTGTAACAGGATGTACAAAAACACATCTTACTTTTAATCTTACACGATGAAAACATTTTGGAGGGGAGCTTAAAGTGGAAATATACATTAAGATACCAAGGAACGCATAGGTTACATTCCTGACATGCTCCAGTATGTAGAGAGCTGATCAAATGGAAAGCCATAGGCCTAAATACAGCAGCCTTATTATATAAATATATATCTACCATATGTTTTAGTGAATGTGTGCTTAAAAAGCAGGTCCTGCTAATATAATAAATAGCCTGTAAAAATATGTCCTTGAGTTCACGCTATAAATTCTATTCCATTACCTAGCAGTATATGTTTCTGGAAAAGCTGAGACAATAACATGACCACTATTAGAGTTCCCCCAGGGGTTGTCACCATGCTTTCCCAGACTCCTGAAATGCTAATTTCCTTCTGCAAGTCCATCGACATACAATCGGTAGACGTGAGACAGATATAAAATATTAAGGGGACTTTGGAGATCACTGCTTTATGTGAAAATGTACATTTGTCTGACCTATACAAAAATAAGGAATATGAATAAATGAAGGATTGGAATGAGTACGGTAAGCAGGACTGCACTTTTTTTTTAGTAATGGGGTGTTTAAACATATGGGGATTTGCAGAAAGAATATAGGCTTCCACACCACTAGAGTCATACGCAATTAAAACAGGCAGTAGATGACAAAAACACAAGTTAGAAACACTTAAAGGGGGTCTAGATTTAAACATTGTCTGCTGGGGTAAAAAAAATGACACCATGGTAAAAGAAAAGTTTACTCACCCGTACCCACTTAAAGTTGTCCCTTTCCTGCCCTTCCTCTGATGTGCCCTACTAGAAGTGTAGTGACACTGCATATATTGAGCACATGAAGGTGAGCTGCCTGAGTGGTCATGTGACATAAGTGCAGAAAAGGAGTATTGAGGCCAGTGAATGGCTGTCGTATCTTTTTCAGTGCAGATAATATGATTGCAGCTTTTTAGGTGAGGAACACCAGAGTGGTGATTGCACTTTAAGGCTATGTTCCCCCAATGTGTTTTCCTCTCTGTTTTTGAAAAGAAAAAATTCCGTCTGTTATTTTGCTGGCATTCTGCTCTTTCGCCGCCCGTCGACGGCTGTTGGTCCGTTATTCTAGTCTAGGTGGACTAATTGACCTTTGGATGTGTCTTAAATTGAAATGTTTATTGAATTTAATAGTAAAAACGGTGAAAGGATGGTAAAAAAAAAAAAACTGTGTGTGAACAACTAGAAAATAACGTCCAGTGTTTGCAAAGGACGTCCGGAAATAATTGATCATTATTTTGACATCTGTGCAGACAACGTCCATTATTTAATACACTGTGTACATTGGATGTCCGTCATTCCATTCCAGTTCAAATGGCGGCGAAAACTGATGACTTTTTTTTGTAGTGTGAACATAGCCAAACTGTCGAGAATTTAGAGGTAAATACATTTATATTTCTGCCCTGGAACCTGCCTGTAAACTACCAGAAAACCTTTTACGTTAGTTGAAATATTGTCTAAACATGATATTAGAGGATTAAAGGGCAATAGGGTATGCCATGACTTTATGATCAGTAAGGGGTGGACTTATGGGTCTCCCCCCCCCCCCACCCCAAGATCCTAAGAATGAGGGAGCTACAGCCCTGACTTGCAGTGCACTATGGGGCTTCCAGACACCCAGAGCTACTATACAATGTAAACAATCAAGAGGTCGCAGCACTCGCTGAGCGACTTGCCACTTCAGAAGCCCCAGTCTGATATTGATGCCCTCTAAAGAGATAAATCATCAGTATTGTGATCCTGGAAAGCCCCTTTAAATAGTTCTGTGATAGACAGTTGATTTTACTCAAGTTAAAACTAAAATGGCAACATGTCCTAATTTCATTGTAACTGAATGATACTGTGTCCAATATAATAAGTGTGGAACCCAGTCTTCAGGTCTGACCGGTTGGCATGGGGGTAACCTTAGTTCCTGCAAGCTGGTAAACCTAAATGAAGTTAGACGTTAAGGTATACGTATGTAAAGGCTTGTAACCTGAGCTCCTTGTGATCAGTAAAACATTAACATATCTTCCTAATATCCTCTGGTAAAACATCTCTGAAGCTTGTATGGAATGGCCGGACAGTTTATTTAGGTATGTCAACAGGCAGCGGTTCAGTTACCTCCATTAAAGTGAGGGATGATTTGTTAACACGTTGCTGAGTTTAAACAAATATGACTAATTGTCTATAAATCTATTTTGTTAAGACTGAAGACGGCTTGCTGGACATGAAAATATTTCACAGGTCATTTCTCAGCATATTTCAGCATCAGATTGTCCTTTGTCACAGATGCAAACAGACAGGGAGCGGGGAAATCCGAGCGCTAACCAAACCAAAAAGAATAGAGTTCTAAAAATAATCTGACTTTCTCAATTAGTTGAGTTATGTTAAATTATTAAAACTTTCCATTTCAATCATGTTTTTTTTGACATGTCAGTGTTACTACTGGGACCTCAAACAGTTAGACCAGTTTGTACCAAACGTACTAGACACAAATCCATTCATACGATGTATAGATTGGTACTGCCATTATATCAATGATTTACTGCTTGTCTGGTCAGGAAGTGAAGAACAAGCTGGAATTCATCCAATATATTAACCATAATCATCATAATCTTGCCTTTACTTACCACTTTCCCAAAACTTGTATATCTTTCTTAGACATTAATTTAGTTACATCCGCCACCACCAGTTCCATTATAACATCTGTTTTCCGTAAATCCACGGCAGGTAACACTACAATGCCTCTAGAGAACATATCCCCCATACCATATGAGCCATCCCGGTAGGGGAATTCACACGTTATAAATGTATATGCTAAGACAATGCGAATTATGACATCCAATGTGCAGAGGCATCTGAACGCCTAGTGCTCAGGGGTTATACCAGACGCAACAGAGCTCGTAACATAGTTTCCAAAAAAAGTTGTGATTCTCTATTAGCTAGGTCCAGCAATAAGGCGCCTTGTGTACCTGGACTTTCAATCCAGTAACCTTTTCTACTGCCTACTCATCTGAGTATGATCAAATTATCCTGATTCTACATAAGAACTTACCGATACTTAGGCAGGACAGCATTTTAGCTGAAATACTTGACCAAGGTTACAGATGCGTTCCACATAGGGGTAAATCCCTGGGAGGCAAATATGTTACCCCCCCCCCCCCCCCCAAAAAAAAAAAAAATTTGAAACAGCACTCATGATAAGAATTACAAAATACAGTACATGATTTTATTAATTCTAATAGTGATCATACCATTTACATCATTGAGTGCACTTCGCAGCTCAAATATTTGGGCTGCACCATAAGAAAGTTTAAACAGCTAATCAGAGAGCACTTACATAACATATGGAAACAACATGAAACCAATGCTTCGGGGGTAGCCAAGCACTTCATAGAGATCCATAAAGGGAACACAAGCACCCTTATTGTCTATGGCATTGTTAAAGTTAATAGGCCACAATTTTACACAAGGAGGCAGAAATGATTTATCCCCTAGACACAAGGGGGGAGATTTATCAAACATGGTGTAAAGTGAAACTGGCTCAGTGCTAGGGCCACGGCGGCGTCCCGCGCTCCGGACCGCCGCCGTGACTCCTCACCCAGTTCCGCAGCAGCCGGGGTCCACAGGCAGGGACCCAGCGCTGCAGCTACTTCAGCCCAGGGGGGCGCCTCACCTTGCCTCTTTCCTGCCCGTCACTGTGCCGGCCGGCACGCGCGTCCCCGCCTCCTAGGGCGCGCACGCCGGCTGTCTCAGATTTAAAGGGGCAGTGCGCTCCTAATTGGTTTAGTGCCTATCACTCCCCTATAAGTTCCAGCCCTGCCCCCTCCCAGGTGTTGGAGCCTCTACATGCTTCCCATAGCATTTGGCACAGCTCCCTGTTGTTCCTGACCTCAGTCCTTGTTCCCAGTCCCTGTCCGCAGTCCTTGTCCCTAGTCCTTGCCCGCTGTTTTCCCATTGTTCCTGAGTCCTGTCCGCCACCTGCGATCACGCCTACAGACCTCTGCCTGCACTATCTCCTGCCTACTGCTCCTGCCACGCCTCGCCTGCCGTCACTAGCAACCAAGCCAGGGGTAGCGACCTGGGGGTCGCCTGCCGCAGCAAGTCCATCCCGCCTTGCGGCGGGCTCTGGTGAAAACCAGCGGTCCCTTAGACTCCGCTCCCTGGTGAGGTTAGTGCCATTGCTAGTGACGGTCCAGTGGATCCACTACTCCAGGCGTTACACTCACTTGCCCCTAGCAACCAATCAGATTCCACCTTTCATTTTCCAAAGAGTGTCTGAGGAATGAAAAGTGGAATCTGATTGGTTGCTAGGGGCAACTGAGCAAGTTTCACTTTACACCATGTTTGATAAATCTCCTGCAAATTATTGAAAAAGTCTTAATTTTAAAAATGATCTTCTCTTTCATTATTTTTAACACATCTATGCCTTGCAGCTTCACATACTTTGTAACGAACTGGTTAACCATACGGGCTCTAGATGTGTAGTGGAAACACGTTCTTTATATTTTTCTATATTTTCCTCCATTAACTGCTAATGTGAACAGTAGCTATTAAGTTCTTTATTATACATATATACCATAGGGTTAATACTACACCTGTTTTTCCTGCTAATCATGTGACTTTGGACGTAGCAACTTTCTATTGGCTGGTCTCTCTGTTTTATTCGTTTACCACACTATTGTTTTTAGACCATGAGTAAGCACATCCGCGCGAAACACATAGGTCCTGCTATGGATTATTGTTTTTAATGCACAAATAAAAGTTATGTTTTAACTGCTAAGGTCCCTGAGTGCCAGCTACACCTCCCAGTATTCCAAGCTTCTTCCTGCTCATTAGCGTCTGGTCAACGCCTAGGAGCTCGTGCCCCAACTACCTGGTTCAACTGTTGCTGTGGATCTACTCCTAGGGTGAGCTTTATCTTGCACTCTCTTAATTCCACTAGAGACTATGTTTGGTCCATTTCCTGAACATCTGGGACTCAAAAGCGTGGTCTTAAGTGACCAGATATAGTGTGGCCAGGCAGAAGTAAAGAACCATACATACTATTGAAAGTCAAGTTTTTATTACACCGCAGCATTCAGATATAATAAAGGTATACTCAGCCTCTTTGTCCCCTGCCCTTTTAGAATCTCTTAGCAGGTTAGGATAATCTAACCTGCTGATAGATGCTCTTTGACCCCTTCACAATGGAGCCAATTTTTGTTTTGTTTCCCCCCCCCCCCTATATCTATGCTTCTCAAGTGAGTGCGATTACATTACCCAAGTTATATAACTTTTATTTTATTTTACTACTTAAAAAAATTTAAGCTTAAAAAAAAATGTGCTTATCATTGCTCTGTTCTGATTCCTATAGTCTTTTAATCTTTCAGTCTGTAGTGCTAAGTGAGGGTTAATTTTTTTTTCTTTTTCAATAAATCAAAAATCAGACATAAAGGACTTTTCAGCGTTGTGTTTGCCTAATGTCAAAATGTTGCACATTATGGAGCAAATATATACATGACTTAAAGGGGTTTTTGGACCAAAATAGACTGATGAGCTATCCACAGGATAGCTGATCAGTTACTGATCGGCAAGGTGCTGACACCCAGCTCTTGCACCAATTAGCTGTTCAGATCCCATCTGCAGCTCAGAAGAAAAAAGTTGCTAAGTGGACACTAAACGGCTAAGGGGTGCGGGAGCTGGATATTGTTATGGAAACAGATTAAATATCTGAGTAAAAACACAGTAAAGTCAATGGGTAAACTGCATGAAACACCCTGTTCACCTGTTTTTGGCTCCTCAACCAGCCTGGTCAGTTATGGCATTTCTTGTGGAGGTGACATATCTGTCTGCCATTAATGGATTATACATCCTTTTTTTTTCTTTAAAGAAGGTCTATAGTATCTAAGTAATATATTAAGATATTCTGCAGCAGCTGGGACCTAAAACTGTATAACAAATGCTTCTGCAAGAAGAGGAGCACTACATGTCATTCAATCAAGGTTGGACACAGTAGCAAGAACACTGACAGACTTCTCCAGGAAAGTGATGCCTATATCCTATATCACACCACTAATCTCTCTATAAACATTAGGCTCAAAATATTTCAAATATTTCAATTTACAATGTCAATAAAAAATATTTATTGGCGTGAATAATAAATCAGCCAATGACTGGAACGTACTGAGCTACAAGGTTTTTGCACCTTATTAGACATTGGGTGCGTAAGAAAAGTGACCAGTCTTGGGAACAGCTCATCCAGGAAAGAAAGAAGTCAGTATTTTGCCCTATGAGAAGTCAAAGGACATCTCACATGAGTTAGCCTAAAATGTTTTGAACATCTGCAATCTGCAAATAATTCCTTCCCTGAAATCTGGTCCACCCACTGTGTCCCATTTACATGCTGAAGATATCAGAAGATGAGCAGCCTCGTGAATCACTCGATGAAGTAAGACAAGGGAGTTTTAGCGGACAGGTCTCTGTAAGAAGGACTTGTTAGATCTGGTCCAAATTAGAGGAATCTTTTAGCTGCAGGCATATACAGCAAAAAACTGATTGGCCTCCTCCGATTACTGCCTTACCAGAAAATATTACCTGCAGAGAAGGACCAACACTGACTGAGAATTATCTGCTTTGGCCTGGCCCCAGCTCCCTAATGAAATCCTTCTGCATCATTCCCGAGTACTGAATGAAGTGTGTGCCAAAGTGAAGCCTTGTCCTCATATATATCATTCCTACAGAACACTGCTCTTTGTATATTAGATGTTAGACACACTGATTATGTCATTTATACAAGCACAGCTCTTACGCCTACATGTGTCATGCAGCTTTATGTTTAGCAAGTTGCATATCATACTTGTATTGTTCCCTTGTCTGTATAGTTAGTCTGGTTACAAGAATCCTCGAAAAACGTTCTCCTGCCTTATGTTTATCATTATGTGACATTTTTATATCTCTCCTGTCATCCTGGCACGTGATGGTGCTGTATTATCCTTAATTACTCCCAGAATTAAAGGATATATATATATATATATATATATATATATATATATATATATATATATATATATATCCAATGGACAATTGGATAAAGTCACCTATGCCCTGTGTTTTATTTGTAGCATCTACACTGTGTGCCATGAAACTCATTGGGGGGAGTTTAAAAATGCTTTCACCAGAAAAATTTTTTTAGCAATTGTGCTAACATTTTTGATAATTTTGCACCAAGACATCCCTTCTTGGCCTTTAGGCTAAGATCATGTGTAGTATCTGTTCTTTTAAAGGGGTATTCCAGGGAAAATCAATAATTTAGCAAAGGAAAGGGTTAACCAAGGTTAACACTTTCCTAATATACTTACCTGTTGTTTTTTGGCCCCCCAAGGAGATCTCCGGTCCGGTCACGTGATCTTGCAGCTTGTGGCTCGGATCCTCTTCTCCTTCCGGTTCGGTGACGTCACCACCCGGCCGGCGCCGCTCTCCGTCTCATTAGCAGCAGAGCACTGAACCCTGACTGGCTTGGTAGCGTGCAGCCAATCAGGGTTCAGTGCTCTGCATCCCCACCACGCTTCAGAGTGGGGGTCCCCTGAGGCTGCAGTAAATTATCAGGGGTCGTCGGGCTCAGTGCCGGTCACCAGTTACATGGGCCGGCACTGCACTACAGCAGGTGATCACTCCGCAACCCCCCCCCCACCTTGTCAGCGATGCCGACCGAGTCCCGGGAGGGGATGCGGCGGGCGGCATTACTTCATTCATAGCTACCAGACACCCGGCTGCCCGCCGCATCCCCTCCCCCCAGGGACTCAGGGTCAGCATCGGTGGGGAAGTAATGTGTATCGGCTGCTGATCCCCCCCGGTCCCCCCTCCCTGTGTCCCTGTCAGAGATCACTCACCCCCACCCCCGGAGCGTGCTGCTGGCCCCAATCTCTGCACTGGGCTGAAGCACTTGTACTCAGCTGACAGGCGCTGTGTACGGAGCAAGAAATCTCTCCTGCCTCACTCACACAGAGCCCGTCAGCTGAGTACAGGTGCCTGAGACCAGTGCAGAGATCGGGGCCAGCAGCACGCTCCGGGGGTGAGCGATCTCTGACAGGGACACAGGGAGGGGGGGCGGGGGGGGGGGGGGAAGTCCTGCAAAGTAATGTGTATTTGCTGCTGATCCCCCCCGGCCCCCCCTCCCTGTGTCCCTGTCAGAGATCACTCACCCCCACCCCCGAAGCGTGCTGCTGGCCCCGATCTCTGCACTGGTCTCAGGCACCTGTACTCAGCTGACAGGCTCTGTGTGAGTGAGGCAGGAGAGATTTCTCGCTCCGTACACAGCGCCTGTCAGCTGAGTACAAGTGCTTCAGACCAGTGCCGAGATTGGGGCCAGCAGCACGCTCCGGGGGTGGGGGTGAGTGATCTCTGACAGGGACACAGGGAGGGGGGGCCGGGGGGGATCAGCAGAAAATACACATTACTTCCCCACCGATGCCGACCCTGAGTCCCTGGGGGGAAGGGATGCGGCAGGCAGCCGGGTGTCTGGTAGCTATGAATGAAGTAATGCCGCCCGCCGCATCCCCTCCCGGGACTCGGTCGGCATAGCTGACAAGGTGGGGGGGGGGTTGCGGAGTGATCACCTGCTGTAGTGCAGTGCCGGCCCATGTAACTGGTGACCGGCACTGAGCCCGACGACCCCTGATAATTTACTGCAGCCTCAGGGGACCCCCACTCTGAAGCGTGTGGGGATGCGGAGCACTGAGCCCTGATTGGCTGCACGCTACCAAGCCAGTCAGGGTTCAGTGCTCTGCTGCTAATGAGACGGAGAGCGGCGCCGGCCGGGTGGTGACGTCACCGAACCGGAAGGAGAAGAGGATCCGAGCCACAAGCTGCAAGATCACGTGACCGGACCGGAGATCTCCTTGGGGGGCCAAAAAACAACAGGTAAGTATATTAGGAAAGTGTTAACCTTGGTTAACCCTTTCCTTTGCTAAATTATTGATTTTCCCTGGAATACCCCTTTAAGTTTAATACCTGATATGTCCGATATCTGGGGACCATATATTGAATTGATTTTTAGAACAGGGAGATGGAAAAGTGTTTTCTCTGTCCTCTCCAGGCATTGACCTGGTATTGCAGTGCCATTCTATGGTTTTTCAGATTCCGCGTCCGCCCGAAGGAGGAACCTGCTCATTCTTCAGACGGACGGTGGAATATGGAAAACCATAGAATGAAGCCTATGGGACTGTCAGAGATGCTTGCATCCGCTAGCGAGGGTGAGCTACAGAATCTGCGGCGGGTGATCCGCCGGGATTCTGTAGTGTGCACATGCCCTTAATCCCTTCATTTTTGCACTTTTGTTCTTTCCTCCTATTGTTTAAAAAACTTTCATTTTATCTACAGAAACACATAAGCCCTTATTTTTTTAGCAACATTAATTGTAGTTTGTAATGACATGTTGAAATTTAAAAATTTAATAACTTATTTAATTTAACCACTTTAAAACAATTAAAACCTTAACAAAATGTAATGGGTTCTATTAATACCCTTTTATAACGCTTTTATTTTTGGTCTATGGGGCTATTTGAGGTGTCATTTTTTTTGTGCCATGATCTGTACTTTCAATTGGTAGCTTGCTTGCGTATGTGACCTTTTCTTTTCACTTTTACCGTTTACCATGCGAGATCAGGAATGCGATAATTTAATAGTTTGGGTGATTTCCCACTTGGCTATAGCAAATACGTTTTTTTTGTTTTTTTTTTATTCAATTATTTATTTTTCAAAATAGGAAAGGGGGTTAATTGTAACTTTTATTATGAATTGGAATTTTTTTTTATTAATGAAAACCCTTTTTGTTTTTTTACTGTAACTTGAAGTCCCCCTTTGAGACTATTATTACAACTGCACTGATCTTTATTAGAGATCAATGTAGTACTCGATTACTATGGGCTACTGGAGCCCATAATAAACGATTGCCGAGCCGGGATCAGTGTCATTGCAGGGCATACACCACTCACACACACATTTACACTGGAATGGAGGGCCAAACTGGGACTGAAATTCAGCCCTGGGATTGGAGGACACAGAGACCCAAGAGCTGTCTGGTATATGTTGAACATTTTTTAAAGGGTACTCAGGCACTTAAAAACTTTTTATATATTGCTGCCTTTCTAGAAAACATAATACACACTTTATTCTTACCTCACCACACTCCCCCAGTGTCCTCCTGCAGCATCTACGAGTCACCTGCTGAAGGCTGCTGATGCCACCTATGAGAGAAACACGTCCCAGCAGTGATGGCCTGCTTAGCCAATCAGTGACTGAGGCTGAATAGGCTGTCATTACCAAGTTCATTCCAGAATTGGCAGTAGCAGCGTTCAGTAGGGGACCCAAAGATGCCAGACACTGGGAAGCGTGGTGAGGTAAGGATAAGATGTTTACTATGTTTTATAGAAGGGCAGCAACATATAAAAAAAGTTTTTAAGTGCTGGAGTACCCCTTTATTTTATTTTTTCACAAGAACAAAATACAAAAATGTATTTCAAAAAGTCAAATGACTGCATAAAGATAAACACCCCCACACCACTCCTCTCCACTACCGGACCATGTAACACGGAGCACGATGTGATCGCCGCTGCTGGAGGGCATTCACAGGCTGAGAATAGAAGGCAGTTCTCTAGGCATCCAACATAAGAAAGGAAGGCGAAGCACTGGCCAATTGCAGCAGAAGTGTACTTTATACAGCAAACAAACAGGTCATCTGATGCAGACACTGAACAGGCAACAGCTGTTTCACTCGACAGCGTGCTTCTTCACAACCCTGACTATTACAAAAAGTGATAGCATATCACTGGGAAATATACATGCCCTTATCAGTAGCGAAATTTGATGGGGGGCAGGGGGGGCGGCCGCCCCCGGGCCCACTCTGGCAGGGGCCCACTCAGATCGCTATTGAATTTTTGCTCCCTAAGTCTATTCCTGAAGATACAGACTGCCTGTGCAGTCTGTATCTTATGCTTTTACCTAATCCTGTATAGCGGAGAAGTACGGCCGGGGGCGGCCATCTTGATGACGTCACAGTGGTGCGTTCCAACGCTGGAACGCAAGGGACGTCATCAAGATGGCGCCCGGCTTTACTGCACCGCTACAGAGGACTGGGTAAAGTATAAGATACAGACTGCAAAGGCAGTCTGTATCTTCATGAAGTTTATTTCTGAAGATACAGACTGCCTGTGCAGTCTGTATCTTATACTTTACCCAGTCCTCTGTAGCGGTGCAGTAAAGCCGGGCGCCATGTTGATGACGTCCCTTGCGTTCCAGCGCTGGAACGCACCACTGACGTCATCAAGATGGCCGCCCCCGCCCTTACTGCTCCGCTATACAGCTATAGGTAAAAGCATAAGATACAGACTGCACAGGCAGTCTGTATCTTTAGGAATAGACTAGAGCTGGACATGTGGACACAGGGGGAGGTGGACACGGGGGGAGCTGGACATGTGGACACGGGGGGAGCTGGACATGTGGACACAGGGGGAGCTGGACATGTGGACATAGGGGGAGCTGGACATGTGGACACAGGGGGAGCTGGTAAAGAGGGGGAGCTGGACATGTGGACGCAGGGGGAGCTGGACATGTGGAAACAGGGGGAGCTGGACATGTGGACATAGGGGGAGCTGGACATGTGGACGCAGGGGGAGCTGGACATGTGGACATAGGGGGAGCTGGACATGTGGAAGCAGGGGGAGCTGGACATGTGGACATAGGGGGAGCTGGACATGTGGACGCAGGGGGAGCTGGACATGTGGAAGCAGGGGGAGCTGGACATGTGGAAGCAGGGGGAGCTGGACATGTGGACATAGGGGGAGCTGGACATGTGGACACAGGGGGAGCTGGACATGTAGAAACGGGGAGCTGGACATGTGGACACAGGGGGAGCTGGACATGTAGAAACAGGGGGAGCTGGACATGTGGAAACAGGGGGAGCTGGACATGTGGACACAGGGGGAGCTGGACATGTGGACACAGGGGGAGCTGGACATGTGGACACAGGGGGAGCTGGACATGTGGACACAGGGGGAGCTGGACATGTGGACACAGGGGGAGCTGGACATGTGGACACAGGGGGAGCTGGACATGTGGAAACCAGGGGGAGCTGGACATGTGGAAACCAGGGGGAGCTGGACATGTGGAAACCAGGGGGAGCTGGACATGTGGAAACCAGGGGGAGCTGGACATGTGGAAACCAGGGGGAGCTGGACATGTGGAAACCAGGGGGAGCTGGACATGTGGAAACCAGGGGGAGCTGGACATGTGGAAACCAGGGGGAGCTGGACATGTGGAAACCAGGGGGAGCTGGACATGTGGAAACCAGGGGGAGCTGGACATGTGGAAACCAGGGGGAGCTGGACATGTGGAAACCAGGGGGAGCTGGACATGTGGAAACAGAGGGAGCTGGTAAACAGGGGGAGCTGGACATGTGGAAACAGGGGGAGCTGGTAAACAGGGGGAGCTGGACATGTTGGAAACAAGGGGGAGCTGGACATGTGGAAACCAGGGGGAGCTGGACATGTGGAAACCAGGGGGAGCTGGACATGTGGAAACAGGGGGAGCTGGTAAACAGGGGGAGCTGGACATGTGGAAACAGGGGGAGCTGGTAAACAGGGGGAGCTGGACATGTTGGAAACAAGGGGGAGCTGGACATGTGGAAACCAGGGGGAGCTGGACATGTTGGAAACAAGGGGGAGCTGGACATGTGGAAACCAGGGGGAGCTGGACATGTGGAAACCAGGGGGAGCTGGACATGTGGAAACCAGGGGGAGCTGGACATGTGGAAACCAGGGGGAGCTGGACATGTGGAAACCAGGGGGAGCTGGACATGTGGAAACAGAGGGAGCTGGTAAACAGGGGGAGCTGGACATGTGGAAACAGGGGGAGCTGGTAAACAGGGGGAGCTGGACATGTTGGAAACAAGGGGGAGCTGGACATGTGGAAACCAGGGGGAGCTGGACATGTGGAAACCAGGGGGAGCTGGACATGTGGAAACAGAGGGAGCTGGTAAACAGGGGGAGCTGGACATGTGGAAACAGGGGGAGCTGGTAAACAGGGGGAGCTGGACATGTTGGAAACAAGGGGGAGCTGGACATGTGGAAACCAGGGGGAGCTGGACATGTGGAAACCAGGGGGAGCTGGACATGTGGAAACCAGGGGGAGCTGGACATGTGGAAACAGAGGGAGCTGGTAAACAGGGGGAGCTGGACATGTTGGAAACAAGGGGGAGCTGGACATGTGGAAACCAGGGGGAGCTGGACATGTTGGAAACAAGGGGGAGCTGGACATGTGGAAACCAGGGGGAGCTGGACATGTGGAAACCAGGGGGAGCTGGACATGTGGAAACCAGGGGGAGCTGGACATGTGGAAACCAGGGGGAGCTGGACATGTGGAAACCAGGGGGAGCTGGACATGTGGAAACAGAGGGAGCTGGTAAACAGGGGGAGCTGGACATGTGGAAACAGGGGGAGCTGGTAAACAGGGGGAGCTGGACATGTTGGAAACAAGGGGGAGCTGGACATGTGGAAACCAGGGGGAGCTGGACATGTGGAAACCAGGGGGAGCTGGACATGTGGAAACAGAGGGAGCTGGTAAACAGGGGGAGCTGGACATGTGGAAACAGGGGGAGCTGGTAAACAGGGGGAGCTGGACATGTTGGAAACAAGGGGGAGCTGGACATGTGGAAACCAGGGGGAGCTGGACATGTGGAAACCAGGGGGAGCTGGACATGTGGAAACAGAGGGAGCTGGTAAACAGGGGGAGCTGGACATGTGGAAACCAGGGGGAGCTGGACATGTGGAAACCAGGGGGAGCTGGACATGTGGAAACAGAGGGAGCTGGTAAACAGGGGGAGCTGGACATGTGGAAACAGGGGGAGCTGGTAAACAGGGGGAGCTGGACATGTTGGAAACAAGGGGGAGCTGGACATGTGGAAACCAGGGGGAGCTGGACATGTGGAAACCAGGGGGAGCTGGACATGTGGAAACAGAGGGAGCTGGTAAACAGGGGGAGCTGGACATGTGGAAACAGGGGGAGCTGGTAAACAGGGGGAGCTGGACATGTTGGAAACAAGGGGGAGCTGGACATGTGGAAACCAGGGGGAGCTGGACATGTTGGAAACAAGGGGGAGCTGGACATGTGGAAACCAGGGGGAGCTGGACATGTGGAAACCAGGGGGAGCTGGACATGTGGAAACCAGGGGGAGCTGGACATGTGGAAACCAGGGGGAGCTGGACATGTGGAAACCAGGGGGAGCTGGACATGTGGAAACCAGGGGGAGCTGGACATGTGGAAACCAGGGGGAGCTGGACATGTGGAAAACAGTGGTTTTCTGATTTAACCCTATTTGGCCCAGTTCTCTCTGGCAGCTTCATAGAGGAGCTGGGGGCTGATCTGGAGATCCTGGGGGAATGGGGGCAGAGGTCCGACCCCTCCACCCCAGTCTCTTACAGGATAAGGGACAAGTATGTTTAAATCAGAAAGCTGTGATTCGGATCACAGAGAGCAGGGTGCAGCAGCCTGTAGTGGCTGCCCGAGTTAGCTAGTGATTGAGCCTGCGGTACCTCCCTGTGAGTGATGCACCTGTCTTAGGCAGAATGCAAATTATCTACCTCTATGGTATATGGGTCAGTCAGTGTATAGGGAAAATAATAGTCTTTGCATAATGGATTTAACTTTTTTTTACAGTTTTAACTACAGATCTCAGGTGAACCTGTTATACTGCCCATACATCCATGACATTGGGATAGTGAGCGACTCCGATGAGAAGACACCCCTTGTAAGTCACTGTTTCATTTTATGTGTCTATATATGTAAATGTAGAAGCCTCTAACACTGCTCTTAATTCACTATGAGTAATGGAGCAGAATATACCCTTTATTATTTAGAAAGCATTGTTGTCAAGCGAGGTTCCCTTTGAGTAACATAATCGGTTGGGGGCCCACTCAGACTTGCTCGCCCCCCCTAGGCTGAACCCCTAGCTACGCCCCTGGCCCTTATACAACGCAGTAGAAATTGATCACAGTACTAGTACCATGGAAACATACCATCAAATAGCAGGCATCCTCAATTCACACAATGGACGTTTTTTCCATGTGCCACTAACATACCTGCCACATACCATATGTGCCAAAAACATTCCCACTTCATACGGCATGTGCCCCTAGCATACCCACTACAAACCATATGTGCCACTAACACAGCCACTATATACCACATGCTGCTAAAATCCCCACTACATACCGTGTGTACCACTAGCATAATCACCACATACTATATGTGCCACTAACATACATACTACATACCCACATGTGGCACTAACATACCTACCACATAACATGTGCCACAAACCTACCACCTAAATACCATATGTGCTACTGACATACCCACTACACACCGCATGTGCCACCAGCATATCCAGCATGGAGGTTGTGCAGGGGAAGAGGAGACTGGCCCACATAGCAGAACGGCTCCTCTGGCACTTGCCCGAACAGCCAGATGCCCAGTCTGGCTCTGCTGGAATTACTAGTGCTTACCTCTACACCATGAATAGACTGTGCACAGGGAAATCATCTCCCAAGTGTAATAAGAACTATTGAACCAGAAACCTGTTATCTTACTCTGGAATCTGCTGGGGTCCTTATTCTGGGGTATGTAATATCCAGAGGTGGGGGGGTTATGTTGGGAGAGGGATGATTCTGGGGTCTTTATTATGCTGGTGCTTAATAATGGGGTCAGTGATATGCTTGGGGCCCGATACTGGGGTCTTTGATGTGCTGGGGGCCTGATACTGGGGGTCTGTAATATGCAGGGACCTGATTCTGGGGTCTGTATTATGCTGGGGGCCAAATACTGGGATCTGTGATGTGCTGGGGGCCTGATACTGGGGTCTGTAATATGCTGGAGCCTGATACTGGGGTCTGTATTAAGCTGGGGGCCTGATACTGGGGTCTGTATTATGCTGGGGGCCTGATACTGGGGACGGTATTATGCTGGGGGCCTGATGCTGGGGCCCTATTCTAGGGTATGTATTATGCTGAGTGACTTATAGCGGGGCACTCACACAACAAAAGCACATAGAACAATATACAAGCAGGACCATTAATGTTGGAAACATGTAGGTATAGCCTTAATCTGACATCCTCAATATAAAGATGTGATTATGTGCTACTATTAAATAGCTTAGCCCTAGCTATAGCCATTACTGGTAACTCCCCACATACAAGGGAAGCATTGTGTGCACGATGAGAACCACAAGAATGTGCAATTTTCCTAAGCAATAGGTATTATGTGATCATTTTAAGTATTTGATAGATAAAATCCATCCCTAGATCTTGTGGTTAATATTCTGCTTTCTCATCTGTTTCCTAAGAGGTAAAAGAAAGAACGTTAATGCTTTAAATATTTACTTCTGGAACATAAATGATCTCCGCATTCCTGTGAAATTGACAAAATGGTTCTGGTTATCTTCACTTTACAGCATTTCAGCAAAATTTGTATCTTGATTAAACTGAGTTTCCCCTAACTTCTCAACGAACCTGACACACAGCACCGGCCATTACCCGATGCTAAAGCGATGTTTCTCTAAAATGTGCCAGAGCTTTAGAGTTAATTCTTACAGGTGACAGAAGGGGCATAACTAGAAACACACTAGCCCCATAGTGAATTTTTCAGTAGGCTTTTTCCATATGAACATTTACCAGTTCTGTGTAACCTGACAATAGCCCCCAGATAGGGACATGTTTATCCACCCTTTAAGGCAGTGGTGGCACTTTAGGTGGGTAAATGCTATTGTGAAGCTCCTAAATCATATCTTGCATTTCAATAGTTATTCCATGACATGCTAGAGGAAGAACACAGAACAGCAGTCTGCTAGGATGTTGGTTTACACACTACACTAGCATGTGGAGGAAGAAGGAGTTACTGATGCTCTGGCTTTATAAGGTGCTATGTGAGCAGAAATGGAAGAAGGTGCAGAGATGAGGCTTAGGTGGGGGAAGGGGTCTCGAGTGAGTCTGAGTGGGCCATAATTATATTACCCATAGGAAACCTCAGCAGGCAACAATGCTTACTGAATAAAGAAGGGAATATTCTGCTTTTAATGAAAAAGGATTGAGAGCAGTGTAAATTTCATATCTATAATCCTGTTAAAATTAATGGGGTTGACAAAGATTAGAAAACTATATCTGCCTTCTTCCAGATACAGCACCACTATTGTTCTCAGTCTGTGTGTGGTATGGCAGCTCAGTTCCACCAAAATCATTGGAGCTGATTGGTAATGTCACACACAACCAGTGTGGCCTCCGTCTCTATCGCTCATCTTTCTCTTTATTACTTCTATCTATCTATCTATCTATCTACCTATCTATCTATCTATCTATCTATCTATCTAGCGTCATTAGGGTCATACTGTAGCTGGTGGGCCCAGTATGTAGTAAATAAAAAATAAATAAATGAATAAACATATTTGTCATATTGACATATTTCATTTTTTTAAAGGTTTTCATTCTTTAAAAGCAGTCAAATAAAATAAAAAATGTATAAGTTACCTATCCTACGCGTACTGACTTGCAGGACATAGATGACATGTTTGCCCCCCGGAAATGTTTATTGACTGCAGAAATAAATTTTCTTTTCCAGTTTTGAAGCATATTTTATGGGGAAATAAAATCTGTCATTTAATTGCAAAAAAATAAGGGTTCATATTGGTCTGTAGGTGAAAAAATACAAGCACTATGGTAGACAAGACAAAGGTGCAAAAGCGAAAGGTGGCTTAGAAGGGTAGGGATTAATACTATATAGGGGCGGCACAGAGGGGCCTAATACTACACTGAATACAGAGATGCCTAATACTATACAGGGGCTGCACAGAGGATGTTTAACACCATATACAAAACACAGAGAATCACAATTGCAAGTCATGTAAAGAATAATGTATACTGTACATTTAGGTGTTTTGTTTTAATAATTGTGCACTTTTTACTGATTATCAATTGTAGTGACACTAGTGTTCATTGGGCACTGTTGATGTAAATACTGTAGATAGTTCTGCGAAAGTGTTACCTACTTACTCTAGTGTCCATGATGCTTAGCTGAATACAGTATCTTGCCTGGCTTACTGCATAGCCGGATTGCTTGCAATGCTTGAAGTCTCAGGATATCTGGCCTTTTCTCGGACTACTTATTTGCCACCTTCATCACACTTTTATACTTTCTCTCTGCCTACCAGGCACTTATCTCTTCCTTCTTCTCAGCCCTGTGTCTTTCTGATTGATCGCTGCCTTCTGTGCCAGCTGGAGAAGTGGTCCACAGGCACTTGGGCACCTCTGGAAATGCAAGCCTTGTACAGTGGTAGCTGGCTGTTACAGTAGTAGTTCTGCCAGTTTCATCTCCTGACAAATGAGTAAATATAATAATTATTATTATTATTATTATTATTATTATTATTATTATTAATTGATTTTCAGTTTTTGTAATGCCTCTAAATTGTTTCGGAATTATTTGGGCAGTGACACAATTGTAGCTAGCACAGTAGCACAGTTTAGCCTCTGTATTTCACTATAATATGGAATTGCAGAGGGGTTTAACAAATCTATTGCATTCATAATTTACATTTAACATTTTTTTACATAGTTTCTCCATTTTACAGGCTGAAAAGGAATTAGACCACTGACTGGTAACTAGTTTCATGGCCCAGTGCAGTCTGTTACCTCATAACTTCATGATATATTAAGGAGATAAAAGGTTTGGAACTGACCCCAAGTGTAAAATTTGCATTTGGTAGCTGTTCATGGAAACTCTCAATTATGTGGTTCAAAGAGATGTCAAGTGATGGAAGCCATCAATAGGCTGATTCCCCCCCCCCCTGAGAAATAGCAGAAACTTTAGTGGGCAAAACAAGAATGTGGTTTATTCTAAAATCGACAGAAAACCCCTGTGAGCTCATTGATACCAAAAGACATGGACGAACGTGGAAGACAACTAAAGTGGATGATTGAAGAATTCGTTCATTGTTAAACCCCTTCACAACACCTACCGACATAAAGAAGAAGCTCAAGGGGATGGACATATCACTGACAAAGTCTACAATCAAAATACGTCTTCATGAATGAAAATACACAAAGTTTATCTGAAGATGCAAACTACTGGTACCATTCAAGAATAGAAACACTTTGCTAGAGAACATGTAAAGATTAGCCACCCAGTTCTGGAACAATTAGGGTATATGCACACAGAGTAAATGTCACAAATAACTCCCTGAGGGTTCCGCCGCTCATCCCAACCAGTTCCCGCTCGGCCATCTGTCTGTCCCTTAGACGCCATTCTATGGTCAGGCAAATTCCACTGTCCGCCCGAAAAATTACCATGTAAATTCTTTGGGCGAACAACGGAATCCTCCTAAGCATAGAATGGAGTCTATGTGACAGGCAGAACTTTAAGTGGAGGGGTGAGCGACGGAATCTCCATGGAGTTATCCACCACATTTACTCAATGTGCATATATCCTTACCTTGTACTGGAAGGTTGGGAAGAGAATATCTGTTAAATATGGTGAAGGCAGTAGCATGTATCACCAATGAAATTTGGTCAATGATATTTATGGATGGCTGTAATGGTATTTCTAAAGAGCTGCTGCTACAAGTCAGTTAATGAAATTTCTATCCTCCTTGGTCAACTGCAAGTCATATAATTGAAAAGTAGAAGCATTTAGGGACCACAGCAAGTCGTCCACAAAGTTGACCATGTAAAGTTACAAAGTGGGGTCACGGGTTGCTGAGACACAGTGCTGAGTTTTACACCTCATCTGGCACTAAAATCAGAACATGGGCCACGAGCTTCATGGTAACAAAGCTTCCTAAGGATTTGGAATGCAATATCTTAAAAGCTGCTGTTCTTGGTGTCCCAATATTTATGTCCATATGTACATGGCCAGCTTAACTTTTTCTTGACCTGTGACAGATGTATCACCATGTGGTAATGGTGTAGGGGAGTGAAACCACTTCTCAGTGAAAGCCTATAAATGTATAATGTGTTGTTGCACTTGAAGCTTTTAGGTGGAATACAGGGAAACACAACTTAATAAACATGCTACTTTAGTAAATGTTGGTTGGTTAATTGGTGCCTGTTCCCCACATAAGCGCCCTTTTAGACGGCCGATATTTGGCTTTACACAGAGAGATGAGTGGCTGATAACAATGATTTTACCACACAAAAGATTAAATCAGCCAACAAGCAGACATTTGCTCACTCGCTGGCTAACGGCACCTTTACATAGGCTGAATGTTCCTAGGAATGTTTGTTGGCGATAATCGGCCCATGTAAAAGAGCTTTTAAGGGGTTATCCAGTATTAGAAAAACATGGCCACGGCGTTACTCTTGTCTCCAGTTTGGGTGGGTCTTTGCTAATCAGTTCCATTGAAGTGAATGGAGCTTGATTGCAAACCACACCTGAACTGGAGACAGGAGTTATATTGTCTCTGAAAGAAAGTGGCCATGATTTTCTAACACCTTTAAGAGTAAGTTTAGCCGCTGAGAGAAAGGAAGACATACATTAGGTTTCATGTATCAAACTTACTGGAAAAAATGGGGCCTTTAGACTTCGTATGCATACTTCATTGCACTATACATGGAACACTATGCTACAAAGCTGTAGGCATGCCCAGCGTCTTACTATTCCACCTTTGTATATTGTAATATAAAATTGGGGAAAATAGACCCCATAGACTTTCATGGTTTTTGTACACATCTATACTACTTATATGAAGCCGTAATACAGCTGTGTGTAAGAGCCCCTAAGCTCTCGTGAGTACTCAATATGAAGTCAGGTAGCCAACAACTATTATATACATTATCATTATGTTTTGTTTCCATGGTGGAACAAGCCCACTTCTGAGATCAAGTAACAGGTGTAAATAAATCATCTCCTCTACTTGCTGCCAAAACTAAAGAAAGCTAAAAATAAAATGACTTCACTGTATTCTGGAGAAAAGTTGCTTGGCTACTATATTGTAGTCTAAAATGGCTGTAGAGTCAGTAAGCCAAACTTCACTTTGACTCCTCAGTTTTTCCACAGTCTACTCTGACTACTTTATAAATGGTTCATGAATTAATGATAGGAAATTCACGAAATACTAACTTCAGATGTTGCTTTGCCATTGTATGGCTTTTTTCACACAAAGTTAACAAAAAAAGATAGAAAAGTCGTCCGCTTTTTCTTTTTAAAATGAGGTCCATTATTACCACATTTTAATTGACCTCAATAGAATGCATTGAAGTCAATGAAATGACAGCTGCCCAAAGTGCACAGTGTATTAAATAACAGACATTATTTGCGCGGACATCAAAAACTTATCGTCATTTACGGACAAAAAAACAGAAAAGAGCAAGAGAAACCTGCAAGTGCCAGGACTTACCGCACATATTCCCTCCAGTGTAAACACAATAAAAACCTATTCTAAAGATTTTTTTAAATTAGGTTCTTAGCAAACTATTTGATGAAACAGAATGTACCAGATCACCATGCCAAGGTGACCTCAGAGAGATGGTTCCTACACTAACAATGGCCTTCTTGGGCTCACATTATGCCTACAAACAGGGCATGAAGGATCTAACTAATCTCTGTTAAAAACACCCAAAGGAGATGGATGGAGTGCGAGCCAACAGGAGGCAGCCACACACCCCACATGTAACACAAAATGCATGTTTGTAGCCCTAATGTGAGCCCAAGAGAGGCCATTGCTAGAGTGGGACCATCTCTCTGCGGTTTACCTTGGCATGGTGCGATGGCAAACTGCATAGTGTAAATTGAAGTGTTGGAGTGCTGGCCATTTTTTGCATTTTAATTATTCACAGACGACATTTGCAAACAACAGACATTATCTTTTAGTTGTTCAGACACAGTTTTTCTTTTTTCATTGTCCTTTCACCCCCCTTTTTACTATTAACCCTTAGAGGAGCGGGCCAATTTAAATTTTTGCGTTTTCTTTTTTTTCATCTTTGTGCTAAAAAGGCCATAGCACTTGCCTTTTTTCACATAGAAACCCACATGAGCCCTTATTTTTTGTGCCACTAATTGTACTTTGCAATGACAGGCTGTGAAAAATTAAATGTGTGGTGAAATTGGCGATTTGCTTTTACGTCGTAAAACTGACTTGTTATATATGTTCCTCAAGTAGTTACGATTACAACAATATGTAACATGTATAACTTTTATTTTATTTGAGGTTTGTAAAAAATTCAAACCATTGTTAACAAATATATGTTCCTTAAAATCGCTCTGTTACCAGGCTTATAGCGCTTTTATCCTTTGGTCTATGGGGCTGTGTTAGGTGTCATTTTTTGCGCCATGATGATTACTTTCTATCGGTACCTTGATAGCGCATATGCGACTTTTTGATCGCTTTTTAATACAATTTTTCTGGATTTGATGCTACGAAACATGGGCAATTTTGCACTTTGGGATTTTTCTGCGCTTACGCCGTTTGCTGTGCGAGATCAGGAATGTGATAAATTAATATTTTGGGCGATTACGCACGCGGCGATACCAAACATATTTATTTATTTGTTTATTTATTTTTATTTATAACATTTGAAAAGGGGGGTGATTCACACTTTTATTAGGGGAGGGGGCTTTTTATTCACAATCCTTTTTTTTTTTTTTTTTTTACACTTATAATAGAAGCTCCCCTGGGGGACTTCTAGTATATGCACACTGATCTCTCATTGAGATCTATGCAGTATAGGTATACAGCATAGATCAATGAGATAGGCACTGGATTGCTTTCAGCTGCTGCAGCCGAAAGCAATCGAGTGCCGAGCTGGGGGGGGGGGGGGGTGCAATCCACCCCACTAGACACCAGAGATGCCTTACTGCAAGTAATCAGATGCAGCTGTCAAGTTTGACAGCTGCTTCTGATTACTTAATTAGCGGGCACGGCGATCGGATGGCCCCGCTCTAAACACCTGTAGACAATCCTGGACGTATGAGTACGCCCAGGGTCGTCTAGGGGTTAAATTCAATGGACTTTTTAAATAAAGAGACACACAAAGGGCAATCAGTCCACCTGAACTAGAATAATGTACCAAATGCCGTCATTGTAATGACAAGGGCCCAAAACGCGAAATGAATGAAATAAAGCAAAAAAAAAAAAACATCATGTGAACATAGCCTATGACTAATCCCATTACTTAGACATAAAATATACATATAGTAATTTCAATAATAATAATTTATATTTTAATTGGGAAGTCTATAGTCCTCAACAGATTTTTCATCAATATTTCAGACCTTAAAAATAATCGTGATATAGCTGACATGTTACAAGGAAATTAAAATAATTTCAAATTGTATATTAGAATAAAAGGTATAGGCAGATAGCACTCTCCATCCAGATTGTCCAGAGAAAGGGGCAGTATGAGCAGCAGGCATTCAGGACACCAGACAATGTATATATTTCTCTGCCTGTTGGGTCTGGGTAAAGCAGGATTGTATTACCAAACAGATGGAAGAAACCTTTTATACATATGGTGAGGTGCTATTGGAAATTGAATGTGAATTGTGAAACTAAAATGGATTGCAATGGATGAATAAGAGAGGTTGCAGGAAACGTCATATAGAATATCACTAAGAACTAAACCCACTTTGTCAGTTCCAGAGGTAACAGATGGTGAAGATGATAAGAACCGTACTAACCAGTAACTAACAGGGAAAGACTAAACAGAAAAAAAGCAGTTGTATATGTGATTGCGCCGTCGAGGTCAGGTCTGTATTTACAGTAAGTGTCATATTAACATTTGTGCCCCTAAACATGTTTTCGCTCTTTAGCTAATACCAAAATTAAATATCCCTGACATTAAAATAAAATTAATTCATTAAAAAAAATTGCACAAAAAATCTATATCTATATCATAACAATGAAAGTCTGTCTGTCTGTCCTCTATAGACTTCCAAACGCCTGAACCGTTTGACCCAAAATTTGGCCCACAGATACATAGGGGGATGCAGAAGAGCGCCCCATAGAGATAAATGGGAAAATCTCCACACTGCACACACAGGTGACATAATTAGCTGCAGCTGCCCAGCAGTAAACGGCAGTTGGGTGCCTTAGCAACCAATAGGATTACTACTTTCATTTTCATGCCTCACAACATCCACAGAAATAACTGGTAGACCCCCTACTCAATCTATACAGTAGATGTATACAGGACCCCCTACTCCATCTATACAGGACCCCCTACTCTATCTATACAGTACATGTATACAGGGCCCCCTACTCAATCTATACAGTACATGTATACAGAGCCCCCTACTCCATCTATACAGTACATGTATACAGGACCCCCTACTCCATCTATACAGTACATGTATACAGGACCCCCTACTCCATCTATACAGAACATGTATACAGGACCCCCTATTACATCTATACAGTACATGTATACAGGACCCCCTACTCCATCTACACAGTACATGTATACAGGACCCCCTACTCCATCTATACAGTACATGTATACAGGACCTCCTACTTCATCTATACAGAACATGAATACAGGACCCCCTACTCCATCTACACAATACATGTATACAGGACCCCCTACTCCCTCTATACAGTACATGTATACAGGACCTCCTACTCCATCTATACAGTACATATATACAGGACCCCCTACTCCATCTATACAGTACATGTATACAGGACCCCCTACTCCATCTATACAGTACATGTATACAGGGCAGTATTACCAGCTGCTGCCCTAAGCAATAAACCTGAGGACGCCCCATCTTCACTCACTAATTAGCATCATGATAGATTGGTAGATAGTAGCTCCAGAGGTCACATTTAACACCGCCATACCAGACCTGACCAATACTGCCATACTGTGACTGGATAACACTGCCATACAAGACCTAACCAATACCGCCACACTGTGACTGGATAACACTACCATACCAGACCTGACCAATACCGCCATACTGTGACTGGATAACACTGCCATACCAGACCTGACCAATACCGCCATACTGTGACTGGATAACACTGCCATACCAGACCTGACCAATACCACCATACTGTGACTGGATAACACCGCCATACCAGACCTGACCAATACCGCCATACTGTGACTGGATAACACCGCCATACTAGACCTGACCAATACCACCACACTGACTGGATAACACTGCTATACCAGACCTGACCAATACTGCCATACTGTGACTGGATAACACCGCCATACCAGACCTGACCAATACCTCCATACTGTGACTGGATAACACTGCCATACCAGACCTGACCAATACCGCCATACTGTGACTGGATAACACCGCCATACCACACCTGACCAATACAACCATACCGTGACTAGATAACACTGCCACACCAGACCTGACAAATACTACCATACCCCCCTTCGAAAAGACTAGATTTTCTGGCAAGTCTGAACAGGAGGTGGAAGGAAAAGTTGTTTCCTTCCACCTGCTTCCTGGTGCTGGTAAATACGACCATGCAGGTATACAGGACACTACAGGTATACAGGACCCCAAAACTATACACTACAGGTGCACGGGACCTCCACCAACTATATACGACAGGTATACAGGACCCCAAACTATACACTACAGGTATACAGTACCTCCACCAACTCTATATGACAGGTATACAGGACCCCAAACTATACACTACAGGTATACAGGACCTCCACCAACTCTATACTACAGGTATACAGGACCTCCACCGACTATATACTACAGGTATACAGGACCCCAAACTATACACTACAGGTATACAGAACCTCAACCAACTATATACTATAGGTATAGAGCACCCCCACCAACTCTATAACACAGGTATACAGGACCCAAAACTATACACTACAGGTATACAGGAACTTCACCATCTATTTACGACAGGTATACCTGACCCCAAACTATACATTAGAGGTATACAGCACCTCCACCAACTCTATACTAAAGGTATACAGGACCGTCAAACTATACACTACAGGTATACAGGACCCCCGAACTATATACTACAGAACACTAAAGGTATATAGGACCCAAAAAACTATACACTACAGGTATACAAGACCTCCACCAACTATACACTACAGGTATACAGGACCCCAAAAGTATACACTACAGGTATACAGGACCTCCATCAACTATATACTACAGGTATACAGGACCCCAAACTATACACTACAGGTATACAGGAACCCCAAACTATACACTACAGGTATATAGCACCCCCACCAACTCTATACTACAGGTATACAGGACCCCAAACTATACACTACAGGTATACAGGACCCCAAAACTATACACTACAGGTATACAGGAACTCCACCAACTATATACTACAGGTATACAGGACCCTCAAACTATACACAACAGGTATACAGGACCCCCAAACTATATACTTCAGGTATATAAGATCTCCACCAACTCTATACTACAGATATACAGCACCTCCACCAACTCTATACTACAGGTATACAGGACCCCCACCAACTCTATACTACAGGTTTAAAGTATCCCAAAGTATACACTACAGGTATACAGGACCTCCATCAACTATATACTACAGGTATACAGGACCCCAAAACTATACACTACAGGTATACAGGACCCCTAAACTTTACACTACAGGTATACAAGACCTCTACCAACCATAAACTACAGGTACACAGGACCCCCAAACTATACACTACAGGTATACAGGACCCCCAAACTATATACTACAGGTATACAAGACCTCCACCAACTATACACTACAGGTATCCAGGACCCTCAAACTATAAACTGCAGGTATAAAAGACCTCCACCAACTATACATTACAGGTATACAGCACCTTCACCAACTATATATTACAGGTATACATGACCCCCAACTATACAGTACAGGTATACAGGACCTCTACCAGCTATACACTGCAGGTATACAGTACTTCCCAAACTATACAGTACAGGTACACAGCCCCCCCCCCCAATTATACACTACAGGTATACAGGACCCCCTCAACTATACACTACAGATATACAGCCCCCCCACCCCCACCCCAACTATACACTACAGGTTTACAGGATGGATGTTTGAAGTTTTTAGTTTATTTCTAATGTGCATAAGCTACAATTTACATAAACAGTGCAGAATTGTCGGGTATATAGGGGCATATAGGGCTACTGGCGATCTCCTCTTAAACAAAAAAAAAAACAAGGACATAGATTGGCCTCCTGGGCACCTTAGAATAAATCTAATTAACACACTGAAACTTTATACCCGGGCAGCGCCGGGTACATGTTCTAGTTATTAAATATAAGTCCCAAAACAATGAATAATAAAAACAAAGACAAGTAGTTGCTTTTTTTTTTTTTACTAAAATAAAAATAATTTAAATGAAAGGAGAAGTCTGCCCAAAATGATAAAAATAGGAACATAAAACATAAGGAATCAATACTTATCTGTCCCGTCACCAGGCTCCAGCTTCTTCTGGGTTTCAACACTATCACGACTAGAGATGATGGAACAGCGTGAATTTTCAGCCTATTACCTAGGCTGTATCCACGGAACGGGAAGGCAGCAGGAATCAAATGCCGATGGTTCGAGTTCGAACGAACCTGAAAATTCACGCTGTTCGATCATCTCTAATCACGACTCGCAGCAGTGTCCCGCCCTAGTCCCTGACTGGCTGACCGGGCATTCCTAACCACGGGTTCTAGTTCCCCCCCCCCGGCGGACCTGCAGTTATCGTTTTGTTCAGACGTCTCCTTTCATTTATATTAGTAAAACAACTCAGCCTCAGTTTTTGTTTTTATTATTCATTGTTCTGGGATTTATATTAATTAAAAACTTTCCTGTAAAAAAAAAAAAAAAGTCATGTTTCAGTGATTTTCAAGGTTTGTGGATGAACTCCGCTATCTGCCTCCGTGATCCATGAAAAACCAACCATGACTGCATCCAGTTTGCACGCGTGTCCGCGATTTTCACACATCTGTTAAACACAAACTGACTTCATCACATCCGTGTTTTTTACTGATGGCACGGATGTCAGATCTGTGCAATCCGTGGAAAACAGGCATCTCATAGACTTGGGGACTATAGGGAAATCAATGCTGTGATCACCCTCAGAGACACAGAACAAATTGCAATCCGTGAAAGAACAGAACGTTTAAAGAGCCCAATTGAAAGCAATGGACTATAAAATTTACAGGACGTGTGATTAAGGCCTTATAGAATGTGCCAAGAGTACCAACAACCAGCACGGCAAGCTGGAGTTTCTCTCCAGTCGGACTTGTCGTCATCTCTGGGATTGCGTTCATGGGATAATGTCTTGAACTTCCAAAACACACCCAATATTAAGTAGTAGATGAATCCGAGAAATGCTGTAGAATTATATAATTAAAAGTAGAGTTTACCTTTAAGCCTCTGAAAATAAAATACGACGCTACTCTAACAAGCTGCCCACTTATATTAAGCCCTAGTGAGGAGAATGCACTGAACATTGAGTAATCCTCGAAAGCTACAAATGATACAATTATGAAACAGATTATAAGATAAAGGACAGATTTGCTGAAAATGTCTTCTTCCCGTCTGTAATAACTTATAACTCATGTGCTAACCCCCCCCCCCCCTTCATCCTGTATTGCTCCGCAGAGCTGAACTCTCGTATGTTGCCAGGTCTCGCCAGGGCAGTCCATGTTTTTGTTAGTTACAGGAGAATGCCTTTTTAGTAATTTTATGGTCCTCTAATAATTGCTATTTATAAATTTCCTTTTCCAATTCCTCGGGGAAACTCCCATTTTCAGTTATTGTTCTTTATTCTTGTTTTCATCGTTTTTTTGTTTTTTTTTTGCTGACAACTGTTTTCTATTTTCAATTTATTTTGTGCCGACTAAGAATGTAAATTGAACTTTAATGCTATTGTCCTTTGTTCTTTTGCTGTGGAAATATGTTCTGCATTAAAGAGCACATATAAAGCAAAACAGTCCTGCGTATCACCCTTCAGCTTCTTGTGTAGCAAAAGAGCCAAAGAAAGATAATGTACAAGGTTTTATGACCAACAGATGGTATAATTGGTATCATAGATGTTTTTTATGCACAGAGGTCATGGGTTCAGTCTCCATATGGAGGCCTCTTAGAATACATGGTATTTTGATTGTCCTTTTCAGCACTGTAGTATAACTGTAAGGTTAAACGTAATTATATTTTATTTATCTTAGTCACAGACTACCATGGCTCCTCGGGGTGCCATATGTTCATTACAAAATATCTTGGGTTTGCAAAGTCTGTTTATCATCCACAGAATATATATAGTACTAGGGTTACCTAGTGAAGGACCATCTGACCTGCAAAACTACCAAAAGTGACAATTACACTTCAGTACATAGACTATTACAAATAGATTTCCATTTACTGAAATCTGTACATTAGGTAGAATTGTTACCATTAAATGTTTTTTAAAGAAAAAAATCCATGCTGGTGGTGTGAAAGTAAAAAACTAGCTATACTCACCTCCGTCAGCCCAGCACATGTGGTTCTGGTCCTCTACCGGTCTTCACTTTTTTCAGGTTTTGTGTCATCCCAGACCTGCAGGACCTGCCGGTGAACCAGTGAGAGTCAGGATGACACAAAGAAGAAGAAAAGAGCAGCAGAGGACAGGGGGAGGTAAGTATATCTTCTTTATTATTTTAAAACCAACCCCAGTTCTGTGGAAAGTGTTTCTCTTACCCAGACAACACCTTTATGTATGCTGCCCCATTCAGTAGCTCTCCCTTTATTATGTGGAATTTCTTCCCATAGTTTATATATAACTGGAGAAGAAAATCCAGCACTCACAGCTGTAGTAGATAGGGTCAAGCTTTATTTGTCATATTGACTTTATGTAGGGAGGGGATAACGGAGACGCGTCCTGCACCCTATGCCATCCCCTCCCTGCATGAAGTCGATAGGGTCAATAGGGTTTATTTGTCATATCAACTATAGCGGTGAGTGCTGGATTTTCTTCTCTTCCAGTTATACATATTTGTGCCCTATTTGTATCAGATCTAGCACCCTGCTAAGGCTACTTTGCTACATGTGGGCTTGTGCAGTGCACTGTGTCTGCTATAACTACATGGCTTTTTATTTATATCCAAATGGTTACTAGAATTGTTACCTACTGAAAAATATACAGTACTGTTTTTTTTTTGTGTAACATGACTAAGATTCAGAGTATTTGTTACAGCCACCAAACATAGTGATACTACTGAACAGGCATAGCTAGGGGGTTATCATGGGAAAGGGGCAAAATACCTGTGTGTCTAAGGGTTTGCATGTTTATCTGTGAAAGCAGGAATGAGCAAATTTAAAGTAGTAGCGAAGAGCTTCGCTGGGCTTGGCGTTTGGTGTGTTAGCCGGCTGCCTTTGAACTCTGTGCTGCTTCTTTTCGGGTGCCTGGAAAAGCTGGATCCAGTCCTAGAAAACTTCTCCCAGTTTCTCGGGACTGGATCTAGCTTTTCCAGGCATTCGGAAAGGAGCGGCATGGAGCGGCATAGAGTTCAAAGGCAGCAGACTGACAAGCCAACTTTTGAGCCTAGTGAAGCGCTTTGCTACTACTGTAAATTCACTCATCCCCATGTAGAATAGTCACACAGCTACCAAATAATACTGCTACAAGTAACATACATTATCACTATATTGCTACTGAATAAAACTAGACCACTACCAAACCACTACATGCTACTAGTTGAGTCAGTGGAAAACTTTGTCACTCACACAGCAGAACATGCATGATGATAGTACATGGACTGCTGGTGAGAACATTTAGAAACCCCTTCATTGTGTGCTGCAAACTGACTTTTTTTAGTGCCTATTGACTTCAATGGAGCACATTATTACATTAAAAATACTTCTGTTTTTTTACCTCATAATTATGGCTGTAATTTGGAACAATTTTACTATGTGTGTATGTGAACATAGCCTTAAAGTTAAAAAGTGCTATGGTCACCAATCAAATATTCACCGCTGCTTTTAATATAATTTTTTTAATTTTAAAAGTCTTAAAACAGAAGGCAACATCTTCATTTTTTATATGTTGTATAAAAAATGAAGATGTTACCATCTCATGCACATTATGTTCTGGAAAACACCTGAGGACGTGGGATCAAAATGCTCACTATACCCCATAATACATTCCTTGAGGGGTTTAATTTATAAAATTGATTTATTTGTCAGGGGGACCCGCTGTACTGGTACCTCAGGGGCACTAACTACCTACCCGCTGTGCTGTAGATGTGCGCTGCAGAGTGGGAAGGGGTTAATCTTGACCACCTTTTAAAGCACAGAATTACCCTAACCAATGTATTTTTTGTGCACAACTGTTGGAATCCATTATCAAAAATTATTGAATCCCTAGACATGTTCTAAGGCTTCCTAAAGGAGCCAAACATTGGCTTTAAAGGAAATCTACCTCCAACACTAAAGGGGTAGTGCGTTCTAAGACATTTTTTCACTAAATAACACACATTACAAAGTGGACCCGGAAGTGTGATACACTATACTTACAGAATCGCTGTCAACCCTGGCCGCCATCTTGGGACGATCACGTCATCTTCAGGAGGCCGGCCTGACTGCTCCAGACCTCCCTCACCCGGGCCACCCTCCAGCGTGGCATCAGCTGCTCAGCCACAATTGGCTGAGCACTGTTATGCTCAGCCAATCGCGACTGAGCAGTTGATCATTCTTTATTGAAGGAATACAAGAGAGAAAAAAATATATACATTAACAATATAAACCAGAGCCCTTGACTATATAATGCCATACCATTTTCACCATAACTTTTCATATCTTTTCTTCCCTCTGGAATTTCGTGCATAGAATTTTTTTTCAAAGGTTTACCCATTCTTGTACAGGAGGCGCTTCCGCTTTAATCCAATATCTCATTACAACTACCCTTGCAATCAAGTATCTGAAAATCTAATACCTGCATTGTACACCCTAAAATAATACACAGTGGGTTGTATGGGATTACTACCTTAAGACAATATTCTATATTGTGCAATATCTTCCTCCAATATTCTTGGTTTAGATTACATGATACAACTTCAATGTTAACATGTATGCATACCTCTCTGTCATTTTCAAGAGGATAAAAACAAATGTAAACACAAAGGCCCAGATTTATCCAACTGTATAAGGCTGGATTTACACTACGTTTTTGCAATCGGTTTTTTCCATCCGTTTTTTGCATAAAACTGATGAAAAAAAAAACTGATGCAACTGTGTGCATCTGTTTTAAACCACTTTTCCATTGACTTCCATTATAAAAAAAAGGGGTTCAAAACAGATCAGTTTTTTTTAACTTACACAAAAACGTAGCTGACCTTACTTTTGTGTCTGTTAAAGAAAACTGATCCATTTTGATCCTTTTTTTTATAATGGAAGTCAATGGAAAAACGGATCAAATGGATTAAAAAAACGGACGAAAAAAAACGGATTGCAAAAACGTAGTGTGAACCCAGCCTAAAGCACAAACTCGTCTAAACTGCCCATGGCAACCAATCACGGCTCAGGTTTCATTTTACCAGAGCAGAAAGCTAAGCTGTAATTGGTTGCTATGGACAGTTTACACCAGTTTCCCTTTCACAGTGTAATAAATCTGTGCCAAAATGCATTGTGAACATAGTCTTATGGTATCCATACATCTTCAATAACTGTCAGCTAATCTCTCCCAAAAACATCTCCACAAGTTCCTCTGTTGTCTATGGGGAGAAGAAAGGTGCAGAAAGACTACTCTAGTGGTGGATTCTGTCGGTTGCTTCTTGGGAGATCACAATATACTGATCGCCGAACCAGCCCATAAAGTGTATGGAAAAATGTAGTGTGCTTGCCCATGACCTACTAATTTTATGAATGAGTTTAGCTATTATGGATGCACACATCGTTAAAATGACTACCGTATTTATTAGACAGCCGTCATTTAACAACAAATTACGGCTGTTATCAGGGCTGGGTTAAGGTTGGTGGAGGCCCCGGGCGACAATCCCCCACCCCCCAAAAAATAAACTATACCGCGATCTATACAGATGGCTGCTTACTGTAGGTGAATTAGCACAGGCCCCTCTTCAATCCTGGCTGTATATGTCAGCATCCTCCTCTGTTATGCACGTGGTCACTAGAGGCTGCAGAACAGGGGAAGATGCCAGGCCCTAGAGACAGGAGCAGAGGGGGGTGGGGGGTGGACTAAGTATCCGAGTGTATTCCCACATTGTGTTTGTGTTAATAATGCAATGTGAGAACACAGCACTTTCTGCGCGCTGTTGCCCACTGTGTTAGGGCCCTATTACATGGTCTGATATCCTGGGTAAGCAGCACTGTGCTGCTAGGGTTCAAGCTGGTCGGGGCCCCTAAGTGGTGGAGGCTCCGGGGCACGTGCCCCTTGTGCCCTCCCTTTAACCCTGTGAGGACCAGGCCCAAAATGACCCAGTGGACCGCGCAAATTTTGATCTTAGTGTTTTCGTTTTTCCCTCCTCCCCTTCTAAGAGCTCTAGCACTCTCAGTTTTCTATCTACAAGCCATGTAAGTGCTTGTTTTTTACAGGAATAGTTGTACTTTGTAATGGCGTCATTCATTTTACCATAACATGTATGACAGAATCCCAAATATATTATTTATGAAGATATAAATTGGTGAAATCGTAAAAAAGAATGCAATATGGTAACTTTTTGGGGGTTCCTGTGTCTACCTAATGCACTATATGGTAAAAGCGACATGATACTATTATTCTATAGGTCAGCCCGAACACAACCATATGCAGGTTTACGCAGATTCTCTAATGTTATATATATATTTTTTTTAAATGAAATCCTTTTTTTTTGGCAATTAATTATAAATAAAATGGGACTATTGTGACGCTTATAACAGTTTTATTTTTTCACCTACGGGGATGTATGGGGTGTCATTTTTTCCGCCATGATCTCTAGTTTTTATTAATACCATATTTGTGAAGATCGGACGTTTTGATCACTTTTTATTAATTTTTTTAATATATAATGTAAAATAAAATCGGTTATCCGCGCACTTTTTCCCCTCTTTTCGTGTACGCTGTTTACCTTCGCAATGACGCTTGTAATATTTTTATAGATTGGACAATTACGCACGCTACGGTATATTATATGTTTATTTGTTTATTTATTTTTATATGTTTTATTTATATAATGGGAAAGGGGGGTGATTTCAACTTTTATTGGGGGAGGGGTTTTGGGGTAGTGTGTTAGTGATTTTAACTTTTTTTTTTTTTACACATTTGAAGTCCCTTTGGGGGACTTTTACATACACTAGTGTGATTACACACACTGATCATTGCTATGCCATAGGCATAGCATTGATCAGTGTTATCGGCGCTCTGCTCATTGAGCCTGCCTGTGCAGGCTTAGTGCAGCAGATCGCCGATCGGACCGCACGGAGGAAGGTGAGAGACCTCCGGCGGTCCGTTTTACCGATCGGGACCCCCGCAGTCACACTGTGGGGGTCCCGATCGGTAAGTGACAGGGGACTCCCCCTGTCACTTACATTTAAACGCCGCGGTTGCGCCGCTATCGCGGCGTTTAAGGGGTTGATGACACACGGCAGCGCGATCGCTGCAGCGTGTCATTACCGGTGAGGTCCCGGCTGCTGATTGCAGCTGGCCCCCACCTGCTATGAAGCACGCTCCGCTCCGGAGCACGCTTTATAGCGGGAGAACCACCCAGGACGTACAGTTACGCCCTAGGTCGTCTGGGGACAGACTTCCATGGCGTAACTATACGCCCTGGGTCGTCTAAGGGTTAATCCGGCCCTGGCTGTTATTTTCTAAAAACAGCCATTATTTGTCGTTAAATAATGGCCGTCCAATAAAAACAGTCATTTTGACAGTGTGTGAACATACCCTATAGGTGTTTTTGGGGATACCTCTATTAACTAGGGCACTAATAAGGTTAATACTGGTTAAATCTTATCAAACTACTCCCATTTAATTCACCTAATCTTTTATGATTAATATTTTTTTTTATACAATTTCACCCACCGGTTACATGGTTGAATATTTCTCTAATGGTAAAATAAATTCGGATCCATTTCCCGTCCTTGGCTGAGCTTTACAATTGGCCCTGTGCAGCCTAAGCAGAATGTGCTGATTGCTTGCAGGTGCCTCCGTGTGACCACTAAGAGTAGCCCGTGTAAGCAGCAAACATCAAAAATCTCCAGAACCCTGGTTTTAACACACACCCTGTCTGTTATGTCAGAAGTATACCACAAAGAATAAGCCGTCCGTCTGGAAAATATGCTTTTATTAATGTCACCATTCAAACGCACAGTGTTTGTTATAGTTAGCCAACAATGGCAATGCATTCCTCATCGCTCTCCGGCCTTATTGAGACATGTGGGCACAAGCATTCTTTCAGAATCTACCAACAGAGACCTTCCTTTAAGCAGCATTTATAGGACTTTTCTATGGATTTCTGAAGTTATGTTAGTAAATTAGGAGAGCCGACACTTCATAGATCACTAGATGCCAATTCCCTGCGAGCGGAGTAATCATGTCCAGATGCGGTGACATAAGGAGAGACAATACACCCTTTTGTGATTGGACTCAGATCAGATTTCAAAAGTGTAAAAAAATCAAAGCTCAAACAACTGTTCCTTTTTAATAAATACCTTATGCATTTCTTCCAAATAATGATGTATCCCAATGAAAAGCGCTTAAACCTACTTGCTGAGACCTGGGGAAATGCATCATATTAACTCAACTGAAACGATTGGTCGCATTTTGGGTATTTTAAAGACTTGTGGTGATGAAGCAATATACATAGGCTATAAGCTATCAGGCGATTTTTTATTGCCCACTCTTAACCCCTTAAGAACCGGGCCTGAAATGGCCTTAACCAAGTAATGGGCTTTATTCTGCTGCCATCAGCTTTTTACGGCGATGGCAGAGAATAGAGCAGGGGCACCAGTAAGGCCCCCACCCTGTCTCCCCAGCTACTGGAGGTAGCTGCGGGGTCGGGGCAGTGTGTGGGGTCCGTCCCGGCTACCCCCCGCACCCGCGATCGCCGTTACTAAGATAACGGCGGCCACCATGAATCCACAGTGAAAGGAGATGAAAAAATGTCTCCCCCCACCCTCCAGATTAACCCCCTAGTGGCCCACTAACTAACCCTCCCTGGGCGGCCATCCCATCCAGGATGGCCGCCGCCATCACTGTGAGAAGACTGTTCACATTGATGGAAAAGTAAAGTCAATCAAAGCCCCATTCTCCGGTGGTGGAGAGCATGGGGCAGTGATCAGGGACCACCCTGTGTACGGGTACAAGCGATCAGCGGTATATACTATATACTATAATATACTATATACCGCTGATCGCTTGTTCCATGCACTGACTGGCACTTTTTATCCCCTGTCACCATAAATCATTGGTGACGGGATAAAAAGTGACAGTGTGCCCCCCCCCCACCCCCACCCCCTGAAAATCTGCTTACCAGATCACCCTGGAGCAGGAATATCCTTCCTCTTCAAGCGTCCAGGCAGTCTCTGAAGTGGGCATGCGCTTCAGAGGCAGCAAACGCAGAAAATTTAAAGTGACAGAGACCAATTTGGTCCCTGTCACTGAACTATGATCACTGACAGTGATCATAGTAATATAGTAAAATAAATGTGAAAGTGGAAAAAAAGTGGAAAACATACAAAAAAAAAATATACAACACACTTTTATTATAGTAATAATTGCAGTTTACTTCCAGAGTACCCATAACCCCCCAGATTGCCCGTAACCACTGCACGTTGCCCGTAACCACCCCAGATTGCCCGTAACCACCCCCAGATTACCTGTAATCTCAAATATTTTTTTTGCAGCTGCGCTATTCTAAGCAGTTTCTAGCTGCGGTTTTGCTCCAGCAAAATGACACTCCTTCCCTTCTGAGCCCTGCTGTGTGCCCATACAGTGGTTTATGCCCACATATGAGGTACCGTTGTACTCAGGAGAACCTGCATTACAAATTCTCCTGTTCCTCGTGAAATTGAGAAATTTCAAAATAAACAAACATATTATTGGAAAAATTCTAGTTTTTGATTTTTACTATCTAATTTTGAATACATTCCTCTAATAATCGTGGGGTCAAAATGCTCACCACACCCCAAGATGTATTCTTTGAGGGGTGCCCTTTCAAAATTGGATGACTTTTGGGGATTTCCACTCTATTGGCACTACAGGGGCTCTGCAAACGCACCTGGCACTTGGAAATTTCTTCAGCAAAATCTGAACTGAAAATGAAATTGGCGCTCCTTCCCTTCTGAGCCCCGCTGTGTGCCCATACAGTGGCTTATGCACATATATGGGGTACCTTTGTACTCAGGAGAACCTGCTTTACAAATTTAGGGTTGCTTTTTCTCTCACGTTCCTTGTGATAATGAGAAACTTTAATCTAAACAGATATACTATTGGAAAATTTAAATTTTCCATTTTTTTTACGGCCTAATGGCAAATACTTTCCTCAAGCACCTGTAGGGTCAAACTGCTAAGTATACTCCTAGATTAATTCTAGGTGTCTAAGTGTCTAGTTTCCAAAATGGGGTCACTTATGGGGGTTTCCAGTATACAAGCCTCCTGAATCAATTTAAAAAATGAACTGGTCTCTTAAAAAAAAAATTAGTTTTGGAAACTTTCATGAAATTCTGATAATTTGCTGATACATTTCTAAGCTCTGTAACACCCTAAAAAGTAAAATATGTTTATTAAATGAAATCAGAATAAAGAGGATATATTAATAATGTGACTTAGTAACTAATTTATGTGCTATGACTGTCAGCGTAGACAAACACGACCAGACAGTGGGCCCTAAACTGAATCCACCCACTGTCCCTGCCTAATTGCCTCAGTTGACCCTAGGCGGTCGCGGACAACCACGAAGACGTTCCCTGCACTGAGTACGTGGGACACAAAACACGACAGACGGACAAAACACAATAGAGAGTAGTGAACAAAGCCAGGTCAAACCACATGGGCAACGCAGTACAGAATCGGCAGGCAAAGAATAGTCACAGGTCAGGCGGAGGGTCACGAACACGAGAAAACAGGCAGAAGGGAATAGGACGGGGAACGCAGGAATAGACTGGGGAGAGCTGGGACCAGGAGTTAACCTAATAGCCAGCGAATTACCACTGGCAGTGATTGACTTATATACTGGACCAGGAGCCCGGACCAAAGACTGATTGGTCCGGCCTCCTGAGTCCAGCCTTACTGCAGCTGGTGCACTGCAGGCTGAGCGGCCGGGCGACCTGTCACTCAGCCTGAGTGCAAACCCAGCAGCTGCGTGCCGGCCGGCCGGCTAACGGTCACGTGAGCCCACGGCGTCCCCGGTTGCTAGGGACGCCGTCGGGACTCCGTGACATCACTCGGCTCCGGCGGGCGGAGCGACGCCGCGCTCCCGAGCTGACCGCCGGAGCCGAGCTGGAAGGAGACGTCGCTGGATCCAGGCAAGGTAAGTTCCTGACATTACCCCCCCTCTTATGAGGGGCCTCAGGACCCTTATCCACTGGACCAGGCCTAGACGGGTTCTGAGCATGGTAACGTCGGAGCAACTGAGGAGCGTGCAGGTCCTTGAGTGCCACCCATGTACGCTCCTCTGGTCCGAAGCCCCTCCAGTGGACCAGATACTGCAATGAGCCCTGGACCCAACGGGAGTTTAGAACTCGCTCCACCTCATACTCCAACTCGCCCTGAATGATAAGTGGAGCAGGAGGAGGCGACGGGGACACCGGCGGCACATATTTTTTCAGCAGCGCTTTATGAAATACAGAATGAACCCTCAATGACGCAGGTAGTTTAAGTCTGAAAGTAACCGGGTTAATGATCTTTACTATAGTATACGGCCCGATGTATTTGGGCGCCAGTTTCCCCGATTGTACCCTTAATTTAACCTCTTAAGGACATAGGACGTACCGGTACGTCCTATGTCCTCACTTGCACTTCAAAGCGGGGCCGCGCGGCGGCCCCGCTTTGAAGTGCCGCGATCCCGGGTGCCGCGTGTAGCCCGGGACCGCCGCTATTAGCGGGCACGGTCTGATCGCCGTGCCCGCTAATTAGCTAATCGGAGGCAGCTGTCAAAGTTGACAGCTGCCTCCGATTACCGGAGGCAACGTTTCCCTGGTGTCTAGTGGGGGAGATCGCTCCTCCGGGACCTTGTCCCGGAGGAGCGATCTCCGTTACTGATGCCGGCCGGGGACGCGTCCAAGATGGCGCCGTCCTCGGCTCGGCACTCGTTTACTTCCGGCTGCAGCAGCCGAAAGCAAACGAGTGCCGATCTCATGGATCTCTGCAGCATATTGTAACGCCCGGAGTAGTGGATCCACTGGACCGGCACCAGCGATGGCACAAACCTCACCAGGGAGCGGAGTCTAAGGGGCCGCTGGTTTTCACCAGAGCCCGCCGCAAGGCGGGATGGACTTGCTGCGGCAGGCGACCCCCAGGTCGCTACCCCTGGCTTGGTTGCTGGTGTCGGCAGGCGAGGCGTGGCAGGAGATGGCACAGGCAATAGTCTGCAGATGAGAGAGCACGTGACAGGCTGGACACGGGAACAGGTGGAGTGACAGGGGAACAGGAACCAGGAACAGGGACTTGGGACCAGGTAACGGACAGGACTCAGGAACAGGGACTTGGGACCAGGTAACGGACAGGACACAGGAACAACAGGGAGCTGGGCCAAACGCTATGGGAAGCATGTAGAGGCTCCAACCCAGGGAACAGGGCAAGCTGGGATTTATAGGGGAGTGATTAGGTGCAACTACCAATTAGGAGCGCACTGCCCCTTTAAATCTGAGACAGCCGGCGCGCGCGCGCCGGCCGGCACAGCGGGAGACAGGAGCGTGGAGAGGTGAGGCGCCCCCCGGGGCCGAGGTGATAGCAGCGCCGGGTCCCCGACTATGGACACCGGCTGCTGCATGGGGCAGGAAGCGGTCGCGGCGGCGGCCCGGAACGCGGGACGCCGCCGCGGCTGTGACACATATCTATGCTGCAGAGATCTCAATGAGAGATCACAGTGTATATACTAGAAGTCCCCCATGGGGGCTTCTAGTATATGTGTAAAAAAAAAAAAAAAAAGTGTTGTTAATAGTAAAAAGCCCCCTCCCCTAATAAAAGTCTGAATCACCCCCCCTTTTCCCAGGTTTTAAATAAAAGTAAACAAATAAATAAATAAATAAACATGTTTGCTATCGCCGCGTGCGTAATCGCCCGAACTATTAATTAATCACATTCCTGATCTCGTACGGTAAACGGCGTCAGCGCAAAAAAATCCCAAAGTGCCAAATTGCGCATTTTTGGTCGCATCAAATCCAGAAAAAATGTAATAAAAAGCGATCAAAAAGACGTATATGGGCAATCAAGGTACCGATAGAAAGATCAAATCATGGCGCAAAAAATGACACCTCGCACAGCCCCATAGACCAAAGGATAAAAGCGCTATAAGCCTGGGAATGGAGCGATTTTAAGGAACGTATATTGGTTAACAACGGTTTGAATTTTTTACAGGCCATCAGATACAATATAAGTTATACATGTTATATATCGTTTTAATCGTAACGACTTGAGGAACATGCATAACAAGTCAGTTTTACCCCAGGGTGAATGGCGTAAAAACACATTTCCCCCAAATAAAAGAAATGCGTTTTTTTTTTCAATTTCACCACACTTCGAATTTTTTTCTGGTTTCGCAGTGTACTTTATGCAAAAATTCAGCCTGTAATTGCAAAGTACAATTAGTGACGCAAAAAATAAGGGGTCATGGGGGTTTCTAGGTGGAAAAATGCAAGTGCTATGACCTTTTAAACACAAGGAGGAAAAACCGAAAACGTAAAAAACGAAAATGGGCCATGTCCTTAAAGGGTTAAGATTTCGAGTAGAGAGCCAGACCTTATCACCTACTACATATTGATGGCCAGATATGCGTCTTTTGTTAGCGAATTTTTGGTAAGACTCTTGGGCTTTAACCAAGCTCTGATGAGCTTGGGCCCAAACTGTGCACAGTTTAGAAAAGATAGTCTCAGCTGAGGGATTAACAGACTCTGCAGAGTGAACAGACGAATATCTGGGATTGAAACCATAGTTACAAAAAAAAGGTGACATATTAGTAGAACGTTGTTCATGGTTGTTAATAGCAAATTCAGCTAGAGAAATGAAATCTCGCCATCTATCCTGCATATCAGCCACGAAACATCTCAGAAATTGTTCCAAAGACTGGTTGATCCTCTCAGTTTGTCCATTCATCTGGGGATGGAAAGCAGACGAGAAGGACAAAGAGATTCCCAGCTTACCACAGAACTCCCTCCAGAATCTGGCCACAAACTGGACACCTCTATCGGAAACAATGTTCTCCGGGACACCATGTAATCGCAGAATATGATTGATAAATAACGTGGCCAACAAACGAGCACTAGGGAGTTTACACAGTGGAATAAGGTGACACATTTTAGAAAACCGATCCATCACTACCCAAATGACAGTCTTACTCCTAGATACTGGTAAGTCGGTAATAAAGTCCATCGATATATGTGTCCAAGGTTTCGTAGGGATCGGCAGAGGATGTAACAATCCCTCCGGTGGCCTACGGGGAACCTTGGACCTAGCACAGACCTCACATGCTTCAACAAATGATTTAACATCTCGGCCCCAAGTTGGCCACCAGAAATGGCGCGAGAGCAAATATTTAGTGCCTGCTATCCCTGGATGTCCTGCCAAAACGGAACTATGGATTTCCTCCAGAACCCAGAGGCGAAGGTTCAGTGGCACAAATAGGAGGGAATCAGGAGTGTTATGGGGGGCTAAATCCTGAGATTCAGCAACAAGTGTAACCAAATCCGGTTGTAGGATGGATACCACAACACCTGACTTTAAGATCGTATCGACCTGTTTCTCAGGAATGTTCCCGGGATCAAAGCTGCGAGAGAGGGCATCTGCTTTGATATATAACGAGAGCCAGGTCAATATGTGATCTCAAAGTCAAATCTAGTAAAAAATAGGGCCCATCGGGCCTGACGTGGAGAAAGATGTTTGGCAGTATCGAGATAAATGAGATTCTTATGATCTGTCAACACTGTGACTCTATGTTTAGCACCTTCCAAGAAATGCCTCCACTCATCAAATGCCATTTTGATAGCCAGTAATTCCCTATTCCCAATATCGTAGTTGCGCTCCGCTTGGGAGAACTTCCTCGAGAAGTACGCAACTGGCCGAAGATGAGTAAGAGTGTCGGTTCCCTGGGATAAAACCGCTCCCACACCCACCTCGGACGCGTCCACCTCTACAATAAATGGGCGCTCGAAGTCGGGTTGGGCCAGTACTGGAGCCTCTGAAAAACATTGCCGAAGGGTGTCAAATGCCATGATTGCCTCTGTGGACCAGTGTACCAGATCCGCCCCTTTTCTGGTTAGATCTGTGAGAGGTTTAGCTATAACTGAGAACCCCTTAATAAATTTCCTGTAATAATTAGCGAAACCTAAAAACCTTTGTAAGGCTTTCAGGTTATTAGGTCGTTCCCAATTTTCAATAGCAGCTACTTTAAGGGGGTCCATACCAAACAAATCGGGGGTAATGTTATAGCCCAAAAACGAGACCTCCTGGATACCGAATTGGCATTTCGACACTTTGGCGCAAAGATTATTTTGTCTCAGAAGCTCCATTACCGTGCGGACCTGCTTTACGTGGGAAGACCAATCTGAGGAAAAGATCAAAATGTCATCAAGGTAGACAACAAGAAAACGTCCAAGGTGCTCACGGAAGATGTCATTAACAAAGTGTTGGAAGACTGCCGGGGCATTGCATAACCCAAAGGGCATAACGAGGTACTCGAAGTGGCCCTCTGGGGTATTGAAGGCGGTCTTCCACTCGTCACCTTCCCTGATTCGGATTAAATTATAAGCCCCCCGCAAGTCAACCTTGGAAAACCATTTAGCGCCCACAATTTGATTAAACAAATCTGGAATTAACGGTAGTGGGTGTTGGTTTTTAACAGTAATTTTGTTTAGTTCCCGGTAATCGATACAGGGCCGGAGACCCCCATCTTTCTTGCCTACAAAAAAGAAGCCTGCACCCATAGGAGAAGAGGATGGACGTATGTGGCCCTTGCGTAAACTGTCCTTTATGTATTCTCGCATGGCTTCTCTCTCAGGGCAGGACAAATTAAATATTTGACCTCGGGGATATCTGGCACCGGGAACTAAATCAATGGCGCAATCATACGGCCTATGGGGTGGCAACCCGTCCATCGCTTTTTCGTCAAACACATCAGAATAATCCAACAAGAATTCGGGAATCTCTCCCTCCGCCGGGGAGCATTCTGCAAGGGAAACAGCGATACAATGGGAAGCACACCCAGGCCCCCACCGCACAAGTTCCCTGTTGGACCAATCGAAGACTGGGTATGAGCATCCAGCCAGGGTAACCCCAGGATAACATCAGACGATAGATTATGCATAATAAGAAAATCAAGATTTTCAACATGGACGGACCCTATTTTAACCTCCATGGAGGGGGTCCTATACCGTACATCACCCTGGGCAAAGGGAGCAAAGTCTGCTCCAGTGACATTAACTGGACGCTGGAGCAGCAAGGGACATACCTCTAAGCCTGAAAAAAACATGGGGTTAATGAAATTTGCTGAGGATCCAGAATCGATCTGGGCATACCTGCTAATACTTTTATTTCCCAACACCAAAGAAATGGGCAACAACAGCTTATTTTTGAAGGATACCTGTGCGCCTGAGAGACCCCCTCGATAGTCTCTCAGGTGTTGAAGTTTTCCGTCGGAGACCCCGGCTTGTTGGGACACTGCCGAACCTGGTGTCCTGTCTTCCCACAGTAGAAACACAGCTTATTCTGCTGGCGATGGGCTCGTCGGGCCTTGGCATCGGCGGGGTCTACCTGCATTGGCTCCTCGCAAGTGGGTGAGACAGGAAAGGGAGGTTTGGAGGACGGGATAGGAGAGATAGGGGTTCTGGAATGGTCAGGAGTACCCTTCTCCTTTTGTCGATCCCTTAATCTACGGTCAACTGAGTTGGGAGTGGGGTATGCTACCAACATGTCCTTCAGTCGGTCACTAAGACCCCCCCGAAACTGAAATCGGAGGGCTGAGTCGTTCCATGTGGAGAGACAGCTCCACTGCCTGAACTCAGAGCAGTACTCTTCCACTGGACGACGGCCTTGTCTCAACTCAGTCAGCTGACGTTCGGCATTGGCTGCACTGTCCGGGTCATCATACAGTAATCCCAGCGATAAAAAGAACTGGTCGGTGGTCCTTAGGTTAGGAGAGTCAGGTGGTGGTCCTTGGAGGAGGGACATGATAATGCCCACTCTCTGGGTCTCATCTCCTGAGGAGCGTGGGCGTAACCTAAAAAACAACTTGCACCCCTCCCGAAAAGTACGGAATTTACTACGGTCCCCCGAGAACTTGTCGGGGAGCTGGACAGGTGGTTCGGGAGGTAATGGGGAGGTTACAGTAAGCTGTCGGGATGCTGTCTCCTGATCCTGGACTCTTACAGCAAGTTCCTGGACCATGGTGTTAAGTCGCTGCATTTGGTCCACGATATTGGACATGGCGGTCCTGTTGTCCATGGGGCAAATGGCAGTATAAGGGCTGGCTATTCTGTCAGCGTAGACAAACACGACCAGACAGTGGGCCCTAAACTGAATCCACCCACTGTCCCTGCCTAATTGCCTCAGTCGACCCTAGGCGGTCGCGGACAACCACGAAGACGTTCCCTGCACTGAGTACGTGGGACACAAAACACGACAGACGGACAAAACACAATAGAGAGTAGTGAACAAAGCCAGGTCAAACCACACGGGCAACGCAGTACAGAATCGTCAGGCAAAGAATAGTCACAGGTCAGGCGGAGGGTCACGAACACGAGAAAACAGGCAGAAGGGAATAGGACGGGGAATGCAGGAATAGACTGGGGAGAGCTGGGACCAGGAGTTAACCTAATAGCCAGCGAATTACCACTGGCAGTGATTGACTTATATACTGGACCAGGAGCCCGGACCAAAGGCTGATTGGTCCGGCCTCCTGAGTCCAGCCTTACTGCAGCTGGTGCACTGCAGGCTGAGCGGCCGGGCGACCTGTCACTCAGCCTGAGTGCAAACCCAGTAGCTGCGTGCCGGCCGGCCGGCTAACGGTCACGTGAGCCCACGGCGTCCCCGGTTGCTAGGGACGCCGTCGGGACTCCGTGACGTCACTCGGCTCCGGCGGGCGAGCCGAGCTGGAAGGAGATGTCGCTGGATCCAGGCAAGGTAAGTTCCTGACAATGACTTTCTTTTTTTAAAAGCAGAGAATTTCATAAAATGCTAATTTTTCTATTTTTTCATGATATTATGACTTTTTTCACACAAAAAGACTAAAACTTTTGCCAGTAACATAAAGTACTACATGTTACGAAAAAAACTGTTTCAGAATCGCTAGCATACATTAAAGCATCACTAAGCTATAAGTGCATAAAGTGAGACAGATCAGATTTTGTAAAATGAGCCTAGTCATTAGGGACCAAACTAGCTGCAGCACTAAGGGGTTAAGGACCGAGGCAAGTTTTATGAATATGACCTGTGTCACTTTATTCATTAATAACTTGGGAATGCTTTTACCTATCCTGCTGATTCTGAGATTGTTTTCTCGTGACATATTGTACTTTACATTCCTGGTAAATTGGAGTCGATACTCATAACAAATCTTTATTCGTGAAAATAACGTGAAAAATTGCATTTTTCCAACTTTGAAACTTTTCTGCTTATACAGAAAATAGTTATGCCACATAAATTATATATTAAATAGCATTAGCAATATGTCTACTTTATGTTAGCGGCATTTATTAAACTATCTTTTTAGACAATAGAAAGCTTAAAACATTAGCAGCAATTTTCCAAATTTTCTGTAAAATTTCAAAATCTGATTTTTTGGGGGACCTGTTCACGTTCAAAGTGTATTTGAGGGGACTGTATGTTAGAAAGCCCCACAAAGCACCCCATTTAAAAAACTGCACCCCCCAAACTCTACAAAAGCACATCCAGAAAGTTTTTTTAACCCTTTAGGTGAGTCACAGAAATAAAAGCTAAGGGGGACATTTATCAAGGGGTTTGCACCTAATTTTTGGTGAATAATGGAATTTTTTACCCATTTTTGGTCTAAGTTCTATTTATAAATCAGTATTCGACAGGTGAATATTTTTAGATGCAACTTTTTTTTTAATCTGCCTGTTTTAAGTATTCACCCAAAAGTTTGCATAATCTGGGATTAGCGCCCAATTTCTCATTTGCGACTTTTTTAAAAGTTCCATAAACAGCTGCAAGCTTACGTCTGGTCACAACCAGGTGAATAAAACTGTGCAATTTTTTCATAGTTGCGCCTTTTTATTTAGATGCATTTACTATGGCAGTGCTACATGTTAATGAATCAGTCACAAGATATTAGAACAAAATACACACCAATCCCCATTAGAATAGTTGGACTTATTTACTTCTTAGTAAATGTCCCACTAAGTGTGTAAGAAATTTAAACATTTTAATTTTCTGTGCAGAGATTTTATTGTAATCCAATGACTTTCATAATTATAAACTTATTACCAGATTAATGCACCCCAATATTTATCATCCCGTTTCTACAGTTTATAGAAATACCTCATGTGGCCCTATTGCGCTATTTGACGCAACCACAAGCCTCAGATACAAAGGAGCACCTATTAAATTTATGGTTCAAAATGTTTTTAATAAAGGTTTTCTTAACATGGTACAACGTACAGCATATATAACAAGACATGCAACTGAGACAGGCTTAGAGGGAACATAACATGGCTATCATGAGTCAACAGGAAGCATACGATGCAGCGTTCTTAAGCGGACCAGTAGAACACAGTTCGGATTATGGGAATAAAAAGGATCACGTCAATTAGTGGCCACTACACAATCCGTACTCTGAGAAATCTGAGAAATCTGAGAAAGGGGCGCTCTCGTTATGTTCCTAACCCATCGTCTCATTCTGTTTGTATAACCTAGCAAAACTGTCACAAACAAAGATAGACGCACATATAGACAAACATAGACAAACATAGACAAACATAAACACAACCACACAACACTAAGAAAAGAAGGGGAAGAGGAAAATGGAGAAGTACCCTAAGAGAGGGCCGGAAGGGGGGACTAGAGCTAGATCAACACAGTCTCATAGCCCTTGGAGAAAAGAATAAAAGAAGAGAGAGAAAGGGGTTAGACATAAAGGGGGTTAGAAAGTAGGGAAGTCAGAGGGGTGGTGGGGAAAGTAGGGGAAGGGGCCCACCTCCAACAGCCACCACAGAACACCGGTGGCTAACTACCAGGGTCTAGGTGCTTCCAATAGTGTCATCACCCGCCAACCATCGAGCCATCTCAGGAGAGGACTGAAACATGATCCATATTCTCCACTTAGTAGAGAACTTTTTGCTGAGGTTGTGCTCGTCCGCCCGCAGCTCCTCCATCCGCATCAAGGCACCAAATGCCTCTGCCCACATGAGTCTGGAGGGGGGAGTGGTTGACCTCCACAGTCTCGGAATAATTTGTCGAGTTGCCAAAAGAAAGAAACCCAGTAGGCCCCTCTTAATCTTAGGCAACGAGCCAGGCAAGATAGATAGAAGAGCCATTTCCGGCTTCAGGATCAGATTTTGAGAGGTGACCGCGTTGTACAGAGCCTGAACCGCCCTCCACAGGGACTGAACAGATGTGCACGCCCACCAAATGTGGAGCATGGAGCCCACTTCCTTGCCGCATCTCCAACATAAGCTAGATACTGAAGGAAACCATTTGTGTAGGCGTTCAGGGGTTCTGTACCACTGGGCCACTACTTTATAATTCATCTCTTGTATCATAGCGGACACCGTAAGTTTATGAGTGAGCGTAAACGCTTTCAACCACTCCTCCCCCGAGAATAACTTGCCAAGTTCCCTGTGCCAGGCAGACTGAAAGCCCAACAGCTGGCCCTCTGTCCCCTCAGGTAGCATAAGTCCATATAGAAGAGAAATTCTGTGTTCAGGAGGGTCAGCGACCATGCATATCTGCTCAAAAGTGGTTAGGGCGAGGTTGAGCTCCCCTACTGGTGCCAGAGAACCCACCCGACTACGCAATTGGAAATTGGATCTATTTCCTGTCGTGGACGCACTCCTGTGGAGGACACCACATCTCTGATCCTAGGTGTGTGTGTGGAAGCAAGGGGGAACAAGGAGGACCCACTCATGAGCGAAGGGAAATGTGGGTTGCCTAAAAGGGGCGTAAGGGGACCTGGTATGGTAACAAGTCCAATTTTGGACGCAAAGCCCTTCCATATGGAGGACAGTGACCCTAAAAGGGGGGAGAGTTTCAGCTTCCGGGTATCTGTCTGTCTGGAGATCCAAAAGATCCCCTGTATCTGCATGCGTATCTGTGGCGTGTTCCATTTCGACCCACAATTTAGACGATTTGTGATGAAGAAGATCTAGAACACACGCGGCTATGGATGCTCTATAGTAGGTGGTAAAGTCGGGTAAGCCTGTCCCACCATTGACTTTCCGTCTGATAAGGACCGAATGCCGCAGTCTTGCCCTGAAGGAGCCCCAGACAAACTTGGACCCCATTCGTCTGACACGCTTCAAGAAGGAGCATGGGAGGTGTATAGGGAGGGTCTGGAAATAGTATAGAAGTTTTGGTAAGGAATCCATTTTAAGTACACTAATTCTGCCGAACCACGATAGTGGTAGCGTACCCCAGCTCCTCAGATCCCTCTCAAGCGTAGTCAGGAATGGTTTATAATTAAGATCATATAGTTTAAAAGGGTCGGCTGAGATGGATGTACCAAGATATTTAATATGGTCATGTCGCCACTTGAATGGGAAATTGGCACGTAACACATCTACCTCCCCTGCCCGCAGGGTAACATTCAAAATCTCAGATTTCTGTAGGTTGACTTTAAAGTTACTGAGATGGCCAAAGCGCCTAAATTCCGCCAAGACGCTAGGCAAACCCACTCTGGGGCAGGACATGTAGATCATGAGATCGTCCGCAAACAGTGATAATTTATGCTCCCTTTGCCCCATACACACACCTCTGATGGCCTCATTGTTTCTAAGAGCATTAGCTAGGCTTTCCATTACCAATATATATAGGAACGGGGATAGCGGGCATCCTTGGCAGGTGCCATTGGACACCCCGAAAGGACTGGACAGTGAGCCATTAATGCGCACTTGAGCCGATGGGCACGAATAAAGCGCAAGAATCCTGTCCACCATTATGTGACCCAGCCCCACTGCCCGCAGGGTCTCCTCTAGGAACCCCCAGTGCACCCGATCGAAAGCTTTCTCAGCATCTACTGTTAGGATGCACAGGGGGTCCCCGGAGATTCGAGCCCTAGATATCAGAGACACCTCACGACCAGGGACAAAACCAACCTGTTCCAGATGGATCATCCCTTGAACCCAGGGCTGGAGACGCAGAGACAATATCTTGGAATACATTTTTAGATCAATATTGATCAGGGAAATAAGTCGGAAGTTCCCACAGGCCGACGCGTCCTTCCCCGGCTTCGGTATGACCGTTATGTGGGCCCTCAAAGCCTGCGGTGGGAATGGGCAACCAGCAGAGACCGCATTGAAGGATCGCACGAGGAAGGGGGCAATCGAGTCTCCCAGTAATTTGTAGAATCGCGGAGTACACCCATCGGGTCCTGGACTCTTTGCGTTTTTGAGATTCTTGATGACTCCCACCACTTCCTAGAGGGAAAAGTCCTCGTCCAATTCAGCTGCCGCATCTGCTGGTACCCGCGGAGGCGCAAACAGTGACGGATAGGATCTCCTTTCTTCTCCCGCGTCCGATTCAGCAGGCACATTAGCTCCAAGGTTATAAAGGTCAGAGTAATAAGACCTAAATTCCTTGAGGATGTCTGTAGTGGAATACACTACACCCTTGGTCGGGGAATTAATAGAGAACAAATATGACTGCTGGAGCCTAGGGTGGAGTGTTCTAGCTAGGAGTCTACTGCATTTGTCCCCATATTCAAAATAGTTATACTTCATTTTGTCTTGCATACAAAGAGATCTCTTATCCAGGATAGTGAGGATATTTTGCCGGAGAGTCAGCAGTTCGGACTCCAGGGCAGCTGAGGGGGTCGCCTTATTGGATGCCTCCTTCTGGTTCAGGTCCGCCAGAAAACCTTTGAATTTAAGGGTATTTGCCTTTTTAAGCCTCAACCCATGGGAGATGAAGATTCCACGTAAGACGCATTTCAACGCCTCCCACCTTATCGGGTGGCTGGAGAAGTCCCCCTCGTGGACCAACTCAAATTCCTCAATGGACTTTTTGATGTCTCTAAGGTATAGCTCATCATTCAACAGGTTATCGTTGAGGCGCCAGTTATAGCCCTTATTGGAATGAGGAGCTATCCGAAGAGAGCCGAAGAGATGATCTAGTCTACTATAACTATTGTGTGCCTGGGAGTGATGGGTGTAATCCCTGACACCAGGGTGGAGAACCCGCCATAGGTCAACCAAATGTAGAGCAGATAGGCTTCGCTTCAAGCGACGGATCGACCTGAGAGGGACACATGACCTACCTGACGAAGAGTCCTGACCTGGGTCCATACAGAGGTTGAAGTCACCGCCAAGCAGGATGGGTGAGCTATCGGCAAACGTAGACAATTCTTGCAGCACTTGGAACCCAAATGTTACTTGACCTTGATTAGGAAAGTACAGGTTAGCCAGGGTCAACACACGTAAGAAACGGCCTTCCTTGTCAGAGAGTGACCCCACAAGTTCATATTGTAGCGACTTGTGGAAGGCTATTGAGACTCCACACTTTTTCTTATCGGGGTGGCAGCTATGGAGCCACGTCGGGTAGTATTTGGAAGTAAATTTGGCCATACTTAATTCACTAAAGTGTGTTTCCTGCAGCATTGCCACCCACACTCGTTTCCTGTGTAGGCGGTATAAAACCTGACTGCGTTTGGAGGGACTGTTTAGGCCTCGCACATTGTACGAGCAAAACGTTAGGTCTGCCATATTGAGCAATGGACCCGTGACAAAAACCACATATGCACCATTTGGCAGCTACTGGAGGAGGGTGGGCTCCTAGGGGAGGGGAAGGATCAGAGAAAACCAACTAGAGAAAGAGAGAAAGGGTTAGGGAGAAAGAAGACACAGACACAACAACACACAAACACAACGTAGAGACCACAAGAAAACATAGAAAACGAGGTCAAAATCGCCTCTAAAGTAACTATAATCGTCAATTGACAGTGGCAGCCAAAGGCTGACTTCCCTAGATGGGAGAGAGGAAGACCAGACGAGTAGCAGTTGGGCCTACCCTACCCTTAACAGTGAAACCCAAAGAGGGAATGATAATGTAAACCTCAGCACTTAAAGCGTAACTGTCATGTTTTTTTTTTATTGCAGAAATCAGTAGTATAAGCGATTTTAAGAAACTCTGTAATAGGTTTTATCAGCCAAAAAAGCCTCCTTCTGTACTCAAGAAGCAATCTCCCAGCCTCCCCCCCTGACTTCTTATCTGTGCATTATCAGGCAAACACGTCTTAATTACAGAGAAGCCAGTGAAGACGGGCTCTGCTCTCTCCATTGTAAGCCTATGAAGGGGGGAGGGGCTGAGGGAGATGAGGGAGCAGGAAGAGGTGACATGAAGGTCAGCTGTTTGTAGACTCTCTGGACACCTAAAACGCAGGATTCTGGGGTCAGAAAGGTCAGTGCTTATCTATGAACTTACTGAGAGAAGATTGCAGGGTGTTGTCCTTTGCAGAAATCCTCCGTGCTCAGTCACTCCTAACAGCCCCTCCCCTCTCCATAGCCACATAATTGAGACAGAAATCCTGCTTCATTTGATGTGAGGGGGGAGGCTGGGAGATTGCTTTTTCAGTACAGAAGGAAACTCTTTTAGTACATAAAACCTATTACAGAGTTTCTTAAAATCGCTTGTACTGTTGATATTTAATGTTTTCAGAAAAATGACCCTGAAATGACATTTACGCTTTAACTATAATAGAAAATACACATTAGATGAACATTAGTTAGAAGAAACACTATTAGAACCTGCTATTCAGGATACAATTAACAGATACCGCCATTAGGTAATAATAGCCAAAAAGAAACAGCACAAGCGTCCTGTTACTCAGGTCGGAGCATCCTGTCGGACTCGCGGCTTCCTCTGGGGTTTTGGGGCAACTCGCTGCCATCTCTCTCCAGGCGGCGTCACGGGGAGACTGCTCACAATAGGCCACTCCGGGATAGATATCGGTATCTCAAATGTCCCCAGGAATTTCGGGAGATCACCCAGAGAACGGAATGTCGCAGATCTGCCTTCCTGCTTGGCGAATAGTTGAAAAGGATATCCCCACCGATACGGAATGTCCCTCTCTCTCAGAGCATCCAGCACGGGTCTCAGCGCCTTACGCAGTTGTAGAGTGCGGCATGCTAAGTCAGGAAGCACCAACAGTTTATTTCCTTTCTACGATAAGTCCTTGGACTCCCTCGCCTTCTGCAGGATGGCTTCCTTATCTTTGAAAAAATGGATCCTGCACACAACATCCCTAGGACGCTTGGGATCTGTTGATTTCGGGCCCAGCGATCTATGGATTCTATCTATTTCAACCACTTGGTCTGGAGGGCGTTGTAAAAGATGTAAGAAAAATTCTGTAGCCCAGGACTCTAATTGGTTGGGCCCCACGTCTTCAGTGAGACCCCTAATGCGCAGGTTATTGCGACGATGGCGGTTTTCCAAATCGTCAACATGGGCTAGAAGCTCAGCAATCTGATGAGAATTAGTCTGGATAGCTTGCCTATGCATATCCAGGGTGCACAGAGTCTGTTCCTGCACGTCTTCCACCTCCACTATTCTCTGACCCACTGTTTGGAGGTCTTTCTGCAAGGCAGCTATATCATGCTTGTGAGAGGATTCCAATTTAGTGAATAGAGAGTCCATTTCAGACTTAGTTGGAAGGGCTTTCAAGTGTGCCTTCCAGTCCCAGTCCTCCCCATAGTCCGTCTGTCCCTGCACACCTCCACTAACCTGCGACATGACAGTTGGTGAGGAAGCAGCCACGTGCGCCCAAGATGGCGTCCGTCTTTCTGCCTCCCTGGGAGGAGGTGTTTCAGCCCATATCGAGGCCGGCGAGGGAGAAGATCCGTGATCCGGGGGGCTGGCAGCCCTCACCTCAGCATCTCCTGCAGGGTTGGAGTCACCGGATACGTCCGGGGAAGCCGGCAGAGCCGTCGGAGACGGGGGAGAGCGGGTCTGCTGAGAGCTGACAGGGCCGCCATGCGAGGGAGCTGAGCGGGCGCTACGTAGGTACCGCTCCATGGCGCCAGAGTCTTCTGATCTCAGGGTGGCTGATACCAGGGGCTTGAGTCTGCGGGTGCGGGTCATCCGGGAGCGTTTTGTGCCGATGGACAGTGCTGAGGTTCAGTTATGCGATAGGGTAGGACCGGAGCTCCCACAGTGTGCTGCTCACTCCGCCATGGCCAAACCACGCCACATTCACCTATTAAACTTAAACGCTACCGTTATATTTGGTCATTTTTGACTGTACCACTTCAGGTTGGCAAAGGCTCTGGGGTGCCAAAACCTAAAAAACACCCCTAAATAGACCCCTCAAGGAATGTAACTAGGGGTGCGGTGAGCATTTGGACCCCACAGGTGCTTTACAGATTTTCAGAACAATGTGGCGTGAAGAATGAATTTTTTTTTACACTAAAATGTTGTTCTAGCCTTCAATTTTTCATTTTTACAAGGGGGTGAAAGGAAATAAAAACACAAAACGTGTAGCACAGTTTCTCCCGAGTACGGAAATACCCCACATGTGGACAAAGTGCGCAAGACGAGCCTCCAAAGGAAAGGCTGGAAGCTGGATTTGACTGGAATGGATTTCAAGGGCCATGTCGCATTTACAGAGCCTAGTGCTGCCAAAACACTGGAAACCCCCCACAAGTGACCCCATTCTGTTGAGGCAGCACAGAGGTTTTGTAATTGCATCATGGCAAACCTTTAATGGGAATGGGGGCCATACCTATTTAGTTGGGGGAAAGGGACAATTTTTAATTTATTTGCAGGTATTATGCCAATTATTAGTTTATAAGGTTGAAAATGACAGGTGTCCATCAAATTCAACCTGTGTTGATCCAGAGGAAGGCAAAAAATCCTTGTGAGGCAGATGACAGTAGCCTCAACACAGGGAAAAAAAATTCCCTCCCGACTTCAAAATGGCAATCAGAATAATCCCTGTATCAAAGTGACCCCTGAAATAGGAATAAGGGAATTAAGAATAAAGAATTTAGAAAATGTAGAACTCCAATGACGTATGGTATGGTTTGAAGCGATCCTGTATGCAGAGGCCGGGGTGATCAGGACAGGTGTCACATTGGAAAATGGTGTCCTTCCTGATCACCCTGTTACACCACACTCTGCACTTCTTCTGGGATTTCCAATTCTCCAGTGTGCGAGACGTCACCTGGAAAATGTTGCCGCTCCATGGCTGCTAAATATTAGGGCTCTAATTACTTCTGATATTTTCGGATCGTGCCACAAGCTACAGTAGCTCGGGCAGCGAGGGACCAGAAGAGGGAGATTCCGGAATAAAAGTTATCTCCATACAGGTGGTAACCTTTATCCAGCAGTGGGAAGATGAGTTCCCAAACGACCTTCCCACTAAGTCTAAGGATGGGGGGGCATCTGGGGGCTGGATTCGGGTGTCCCTTCCTTCATATACTTTAAGGGTACGTGCACACTGCGGAATGGTGACGGATAACCCGTTGCGCATTTCGCAGCTGGCACCCACCGGTGGACTGATGCGGGCGCGCCCGTCTCTGCACGTGTTGTAGACTCCATTCTATGCATGGGCGGATTCCACCCTCCGTCCAAAGAATGAACGTGTTCATTCTTTGGACAGACAACGGAATCTGCCCGTGCATAACATGGAGTCTATGACACGGGTGGAGACGCACACGCCACATCAGTCCGCCGGCGGGTGCCAGCTGCGGAATGCACAAAGGGTTATCCTTTGCCATTCCGCAGTGTGCACGTACCCTAAGGTACTCTCACAGAGTTTGTAGAATTTCACACCATACCACGATCTCTTATTGAGAAGATACTGGCGGAAAAGACGTGTCTGGGGGGCAGCGTACGCTACGCTACCCCCAGACACATCACTGGATGATGAGGATGAATGGAGGAAAAAAGGATCCCCTCCATTCATCCTCACTGGCTATTTCGGTGTCTGAGGCAATAAGAGTGTATGCCTCCTCCGCTGGGTCATCTTTATACGGGGATTAGTATATGGGGTATGTAAATGTGTAGTGGGGTGTAGTGTAAAACTTTATTTCATGTAGTGTAGTGAAATGTAGTGTTTTTCTTTTTTTGTTTGTTTTTTTACAGTAATAATAATAATAATAAAAAAACACCTATGCCAAGAAAGGAGTTGCTGATAAATGCAGCACTTATGTGCGGTACTTATCAGCAGAAAGTGGCGGTAGAATATAGAAAAAAAAAAGGGGGGGGGGAGGAAGCGATCGTGGCGGTGGCACGGTGACCACCCCCATCCAGGACACTAATGGTGGTCCGTGCTGTCTCGGACAGCACCAATCGCCATTGCTTTTCGAGCCACCGATGACCTGGATAGCTGTTTTCAGCTGATCTGAATTGATCAGCCAGCAGCAGCAATCGTCAAGCTATGATGGCCTGCTATACATTATAGCAGGCCATCTACCCCGATCGCTGTATGGGAAGACAAGATTTTTAATTAGAATTACAAAATCTACATAACTTCCTGAAACCAGTTGATTTGAAAATGATTTTTGCTGGAGAAGCCCTTTAATGATTTTAATTTTTGTAAATATTGCTTAGCAATAGGATTTTATGGTGATTTTCTGTACAATTAGCAGGGAGATGTAGGCAAGGCCTATTGTAAGCAGTTTAACTAAGTTATATTAAGAATTCATCTGGCTTAGGGCAGGCTAATGCCTATATCATGAAATGTTTGGATGGGGTCAGTCATAGTAACCTTTATTAGTTCTACTTATCCCATTAGTTTTTATCGAAAAACTGGACTTGATCTTATCAGAAGAGATAAAGTAAAAACTTTCATTTGGAAGATTAATGTCAAAACACATTATACAAATGTAATATACAGAAGTCCTTTGAAGCAGAACGGCCTCAGGTCACAATTTTTTTATCCTACAAAATTCACTTTAAGTTTACCATTGAAGTTGTGCATGTGCAGTGGGAGACATGTTTGCAGGGTTAGTTTAACGCAATATTGGTGTTTGGGTTTTTTCCCCTGACAATCTCAGAACATTATATTACAAAAAAAAAATAATCATAAGGATGGAATGGCATAACAGACTCTGCTATTTCATATATGAAGAGCTGTTAAAAAAAAAATCTAGTGACACAGATGTCAGAATATTCCATGGCTTTGGCTTCAAATCTTGGGCAGATAATCTTTCTGTGTAAATGGGCCATTATAATGAAGCTGCCTAGAGAGAGATTACAGATACTCCTCCCATCTTGTTTCCTCAACGGTAGTGGTCTCAGGGTCACCCTGGCCGATCATAACTTTTTACTTTTCCATGTGACACCAATAAAAAAAAAAAAAAAAAAAAGTACATGCCAAAAGGATGTAGCCCCCCCTACACACACACACACATATATATATATATATATATATATATATATATATATATATATATATATATATATATATATATATATATATATATATATATATATAACACAAAAAAATGGTCAGCACCCCAATACCACTGTTCACACTATGCAAGTGCATGCTGCTGTGGCTAAAATAAAGACAAAAAAGAAAAATGCATTTTTCTTGTGTGGGGTGTGGCTACCTCTTTTTGGCTTGCACTCCAAGTACAGTTGGATCCTGCATGCCCAGTTTTGTAGGGTTTGTATTAGCCCAAGAGAGGCCAGTTTCAGTATAGGACCATCCCTCTGTGGTTCTCCTTGACGTGGTGAGATAGTACACTTTATTTGATCAAATTTGGCCAAAACTTTTTTTCAACAAAATTTTAGAGAAGTTTTTCAATTTGAAATATCTATATCATGTATATGACGGAGGGAGCATGTACGGTAAACCCTAGCACTTGCAGGTTTGCTGATGCATTTTTCATGTTTTGTCTATTTTAGCCACAGCAGCATGTAACCTGTACAGTGTAAAAAGTGGTATTGGGGTGCTGACCGTTTTATTGTGTCCCTGTGAAGTCAAAAGTTTGTTGTTGTTTTTTTTTTTTTTTTTTTACAGTGCCCATTTAATTTGTAATACACAATGTTGTTCTAAGAAAAAAAAAAAAAAAAAAATACCAATGCACATAAAGACAAATGTACTGTTAAACAAAAATCTATTCCAATTCTAGCAGTTTACTTTTTTTTATTTTTAGCAGCAACAAAAAGGCACATGTTTAAAAAAAACTCCAAAGAAAATTTAGTACAAAATATCAGTCATTACAAATGATTGTTTAAAAGCTTATTTACCATAGGTTTTGGACGCCATAACAATACTCATTGACAGTTACTAAAATGTATATTTTAACATTTCCATTAGAAGACGATTAGAAAGACCACTTCACCTCTGCAAACAAAGTTGAGGAATCGACTGCCGTATGTTAGTGCCCTATGGTATAAGTGCAAAGAAGTTGTACTTCTAAGGTTCTAAAGTTTTAAACTACAAAGTTAAAGCAGATTTGCAGATACTTTTACAGTTTTTGTATCAAGGTTATTATGATTTTCTTTATTCAATTACATAACTTGTTGTAAACTTTTGTTCAAAATTTGACACGGGGGGAATAAATGAAAGTAAATAAAAAAATTTGCATCAGTTTCGGGGGGGGGGGGGGAATAAGGAAGTGCACCACGCTCGACAAGCAGGGAGAGTTTGGCGGGAAGCAGAGGGAGCTTTGGATAAAAGGGGGTGGGACATAAATACAGCACCATGATGCGCCAGATTTTCAAACAGCCTGAACTACTGTTAAAGATCTGGGTTTTATTTCTCTCCCCCAAGTGTCTTAAAAACAATATAGTCAAGACTAGGCATGGTCCGAACCTGCCGAGGTTGGGGATCGTATGAACCTGAACGCTCGGCATCAGATTCCCGCTGTCTGCCCGCTCCGTGGAGAGGGCGGATACAGGGGGAGGAACGCCTGAAAAACTGGGATACAGCCTATGGCTATATCCCAGTTTTCCAGGCAGTCCTCCCGCTGGATGCGCCCACTGCACGGAGCGGGCAGACAGCGGGAATCATTACCGAGGGTTCGGGTTCGTACGAACCTAAACCGAACTCTGTCGGACCATCCCTAGTCAAGACCTTAAAAAGGGGCAATAACACTTCACCTGCTTCTTCCACCTGAATTAACAATGGGAAATGGCAGCTGGTATACTGGGCGGTATTGTGGCCAAGTACAACACCCAAAGTCCTTCTCTCCAACATAGTTCCTATGACTATAGTTAGGCTGTGTCTACACAGTGTGGTTTTGAGTTTTTTCCTCTCGGAATTTTTCTAAAATAGCTGCAAAAATTGTGCTATTTTACCATGGATTATGCAAATTGCGCTAAACATTTTACACAACAATTATTTTAAGTATGTCTCCAGCTCCCACAATGCTCCGTGTTCTGACTTTGTAAGAGGGTAAAATAAAATATATCATAGTTTTAATTACAAATACAGGCAGCACATGACAAGAAAGTAGTAAAGTGAAAAGAGCATTTTTCTAAGCTAGCAAATATAAACCTCTGGTTGCACATCCTCATGTATGAGTGTCCTTATTGAAGACAGACATGGCAGGTAGACAATGGTATGCATGAAAAATGAACCAGGCACACGGTGGCAGACACAGACAGCTAGCTGGGGAGGAGATAAGATGAATACCTCATCCATTCCAAGTAATATAATTTTGCTTTTCTTACAAGATGAAGTGCCCCAGAAGCAGAGCCAAGCAGCAGCATGTACACCCCCAATCTCCCTAACGTGACTGATGAATAGTTTAGTGCTGGAAGTCAATTAATCGTCAAAATAGGGAGAAGTGGGGGAGGGAGCGAGCTCTGAGCTGCCTGTGCGGCACTTTAGCTTACAAGGTAAACTAAGTTTTATAACTTTACAAATGGCCAGCGGATAAGTAACTTTAAGTAACTTTTCTACAAGCAATGTGTGGCTGCCGTCATGATCACATATCTAATCATTGTCAAAGCCCTAAATGGTTTTCTGCATTGTTTGTCACCAAAAGGGCAGTCACATGATGGCAGGGTTTTTCCTTTCTAAAAAGCCAACTTATATTTTTTCTAAACCTTTGTAAATGGTTTCCAGGAAGAATTGTGGGCGATATTTTCATCATGCATTTTCAAGTGATTAAAGGGGTCGGCCACTTTATGGTATAAATGTTTAGCGTACAGTATAAGTGTAGTCACAGCACTGACAGCAGCTGCCTGTATGCCTCTTTTAGCTAAAATCAGACTTCCCTCCTCCAGGCTGTGCTGTCCTGTCTTGCTGTGATTCTGTCTATAAGATGGCCAACATGGAGGAGCATAGGGCCATGCCCCACCCTTAGTGTCCACCACTGAGCCTGTATATGCCTATGGAGGACATTAGGGGGTGGGGCATGGTCACATGCTCCTCCGTGTTAGCCATCGTATGGACAGAATCACCTCAGAGCAGGAGAGCCCCCATGGAGGAAGGGAGTCTGATTTTAGTGCTATGAGGTACACAGGGAGCTGATGTCAATAAGTGCATTGAGTACACTTACTAATACTGTAGACTGAACTTTTCCACTATAAAGTGGTCAACCCCTTTCAAGTAACTTAAAAAAGATCAGAAAATAGCAAATTTACACTGAATATGACATGCTTGGGTAATAGTTCTAAAACAGATGCCTTTAAGCCTGCTAATGTGCTTGTAACCTAAAGGAATCACAGACAGACACAGAAATGTAGCTCTCGCCTATGGCACAGACAGTTTTAACAATGGTGAATTTACAGTCTTTGATATTTACAGGGTTAGCAAAACTGAACTTCCTCCAACTCAGAGCTCCAAATGAGACAAAAATCGGACAATGGGCAATTCACACATCTCGTTTACCATTGATTCCATTTCAAATTTTAGTACATAAAGTCAACAATGGGTAGCACTGTGGCTATGCAAATAAAAATACAAATGTTAAATATGTCCCCCTTGGTTTGTTACAGCCACAAAACCATGATTTTCCACCACTGGCCACAGCAAGGCAGTTTAATTAGCCTTTTGCCAAGGAATACTGTTATTTGATCTGACACTGATGCAGGTCTGTCACAGTAGAGCTGGTCATTCAAGAAACCTTACAATTATACAGTAAGTCACACAAAGCAAGCTTGAGTGAAGGAGACCACACTGTTCGGAAATAACAGGTGATCACCCATGCCATCTAACCCCTTAATATATACAATACAAATACAATAGTGTTACTGCTAAAAACCACCTATCAGTTTGTACCAACATTTCATTTAATAAATGGCGACTGCATCAGTGCCCACTGTCCAATTAGAGCAGCAGAATGCCATCCAGGGTGCCCTGATCTGTGGGAAGTTTAATTTCACTAACCCTGTACAGAGAGACTGTAGCGCTACTGTTTCATAAAGGATATACTTCACTTGAATGCATATGATACAGATATGGAGAGCCAAATCAAAACTGTAAAGCAAGTTCTTACAGCTTGCATAAAAATGAAGTGTTTGGCTAAATCCATATGGGGGAGATTTTTTTAGGCATTCCTACAGTAGGAATATTCTTTGGTGCCCATAGGAGCCAATCCCAGCTCAGCTTTCAAGTAATCATGAATTCTGGTATAATAAAAACTGAGCTGTTATAGGCCGCTATAGGCAAACCAAGAATATTCCTACTATAAACACTTGATAAATCCCCCCCATAGAGTGGTGTAATCTATGGAGCTTTAGAGTTACCATGAACAATGTTTAAAAAAAAAAATGAAGTTATTCTTTCATTACAAGCTACAAATAAATAGTAATTTTAGTTAGTTCATAAAAAAAAACCAGTTACTCTATATACTTTTATCCAGTGCTTCAACACACAGTTAGGAATATAAAAAAGCCATACTCTGTTTGTTACTACAATCTGCTTTCCTCTCTTTAAACATTGTAATCAATAGCAAAGGTCCAACATAATAAGTGTGCATGTATTCGTTTGCATATAAGTACACATTTATATAGAAGCATATACCTATCAAAATATGCACAGGAACTGTATGTATAAATATAAACGCAGCGGTCGGTGGTCTCTTTAATACAATAAAGTTGGAAGGTTTTTGTTTCAGCTTGCAATACAAAAATGATCATTGGTTTGCATTCACTTCTCTGTGAGAAATACCTTTATGTTTTTTTGTTGTTTTTTTTTTTAATAGAAATTTATTCGAAAGTAAACAGAATAAGAAAAAAAATCACAGCGTAACAGTACTAAAAAGGTGGTCCATGACATGATCTGTACATGCACCATTATTTGGTTTTCTGCTTTTTTTTTTTTTTTTTTTTTCTTTTCTTCTGTCTTTTTAATTCCTTAGACCTGGAGTGTACGCTGCTGTTAAGCTCTCTGGATTTGACACAAGAGCTTACCATAATTAGCATGTCCTAAATTTATTAGAAATGTTGCAACAAAAAGAAAAAAAAATTAATTTAGTATCAAGGTGGCGGCTTGCTTTATCACAGAGGCAGCCATGTCTAGTTCTTCATCTGTATGCTCCACAGTCACTATTACTCTTATGCTGTAAAATACAAAAAAATAACAGGTCATTCAGTGCAAGCAAAAACTGCCTCTCTCATCTTCCCATTAATGCACGCTTAAAATAACCTGATTTTAGTACTGTATGCAAACTGTACTGATCCTTGAAGAGAATTGAAAACATTATAAAAGGAAAAAAGGTCATATGCCCCAAGCAATGAAGCACATATGGGCCAGTGGGGAAAGGACACTTTTTTTTTTTTCAATTTTAATGGAGAGGGAGTGAGAGTGAAAGAAAGTGCACCATCTGGAACACCCCTTTAGGTTTTTATCTATGCAAGGGATTTAGGGCTCAGTGTTTCTAGTACCAGGAGGAGCAGCAGGGTGGTGACATGAAGATACAGTGGCTGCTGGAGATGGCGGGGCAGGCTGATGCTGTGCGGGGCGAGTACGTATGCAATGCTCTTGTGACCAGGATTTGGAAACTAGAAGCATGGACATATGCATATCTGTGCTGTCAGTTTCCCTTTAATGTGTACAAGTATCGTGGGTGGTGTCAGCTCACCTGTTTTATGTTCCGAGCTAATTTGTTGGGTTAGGGGGGTGCACGGATCCCGGCTAGCCGGCCCGCTTGATATAGAAGTTTCCCTTTAATGTTTATGTTCTGTTACTACCAGGGGTAGACAGCCTACATGTGTCATCTACAGAGTTGAGCGAACTTAAAGCATGCTTTGGTTCGTTCCAACCTAAGCATGCAGCATTAGTGGTGGCTGCTGAAGTTGGATGAAACCTTAGGTTAGATCCATGTTTTCCAGGATTCCCTAAGGCTGCATCTAACTTCAGCAGCCACCAATGTTAGACGAATCAGAGCATGCTCGAAATTCACTCAACTCTGTAGGCAACACCAGTAAGCTCTCTACCCCTGCAAGAACATTCTACGGAATTACCTTTGCTGTACAGTGATACATGAAAAACTCCATCTGAAGCAGCTTTCCAATAGGTAAAAAGGCTGTATGTACATTATTAAGCAAAAAAAAAAAAAAATCTATTTATGAATCTTAATTTTTCATTTGTGCATCTAGGCTGATCTCCAGTCAGGCTGTTGAGTAGTTCTGGGATTTGACTCATACCCTGTTATATAACTTGTTTGTGGTACCTGTTCTTTAATTGTATAAATTCTCCTTTAATTTTGTGATGGTAGCATAGAAAATAAGTCTGCCATAGCATTCATTAGACTCCTATAAATAACCTTAACTGCACTGTAAATATATGCTGGTAATGACACGAGTGATATTACACCAAGAAGAGCTAAGATACAATAGAGGATCCAGCTATTAAAGATTTACAAAAGGAACCTATATAGTTACTGACCTTGGTGACGGGAGAATTTTCTCCTCTTTTTCCAAATAACGAGCTTGAGTTAATGCAATTTTCCTATTCATGCACTGGAACAGAAATAAATTGGGTTTAATATGAGGCCCAGATGTTATGCATTTAGACATTTATACCAAACCTTTCACTTCTGGAACTAAACTTCTATACTACCCCCATAGCCATCCAGTCAGCAGCAGCTAACAGAGGCAAGCAGGATAAGGACAGCGACGTTTGTAGTATATTTAGATAATTACTTGTGTTTATGGTATGTATTATGTTCCGTCCCAAACACCAGGATCCTTCTCATAACTGGTGTGTAGAAAGTAAAGGCTATGAAATATAGATGTCATCAATGTCTGATATGGGAACACACAAAGAATAAGTTGGTGGCAGACATTTTTGGCAACATGTCCTCTGAAGTAGAAACATTGAACCTTCTTTTTCTCAACATCTGCTATTGTGGATTGTCCAAATGCCTCCTATACACATTAGGAAGATGTCTGACAATGTGGCCAGTCACATAAACCACCCCAGGAAGTGTATATTTCATAGGAATGTAGGACGACAACAGGAAGCGGGGACGGGCTTTGAGTATACAGCTTTATTATTTTCTATATACTTTAATCAACTGCTGACTGCACACCTCCTACATGGAGCGATGCTTAGCTAGCGGACAATGATTTTTTTTTTTAACTTGCTGAAAGACAAAGACTGGCTCCTCAGCTTATTGGTACCTTTATTACATGGGGTGATATCTACCCAATTTCTTTTAAACGCTGGGTACACTTTCCGGAGGGTGCCCAAATGTCTCTCCAAAGATGTCCTCACCCTTATGTTCAATGGGGGAGTAAACAGGATAGGATAAATAGGAGGAGACTTTACAGCTGGTGAAGCAGGTGTAGGGAAAAGTGAAATCAAATGTAATTCCTTAGGCCCCCTTCACACGTCCGGAAAATCTGTCCGGATTTCCTATCAGGAAATCCGGACGGATTTCCAGACTCATAGGCTAACATTAGACACGGACACCCTTCCGGATTTTTCCGGAAGGGCGTCCGTTCCGGAAAATAGGACCAGATTTTTTAGATCCTGTCCTATTTTCGTCCGGAAATCCGGCACGGACGCCCCCATAGAAGTCTATGGGAGCGCCGGAATCACGGGAATTTTCCTGATGTATATCAGGAAAGTGCCCGTGATTCCGGAATGGTAGAGAGCCAGGACCTCACCACGGGGCCGACCACCCGCACCGCACACTGTGCCCGGTACGACAGGGCTGGCCGGCCAGAGTGCGGTGCGGTGCAGCCCGCCCGCCCGCTCCATCCCCTTCGCCCCCCGGAAACTCACCACCGGCCCGCCGCATGCTCCGCACCTCCGACCGCTGCCGCCGCCCGGATCTCTGCACTGCACTCTGCCCGGACCTCAACCTCGCTGCCCGGACAGAGCAGATTACCCGTTTAGGACTACTACTCCCACCATGCTCTGATGGAGTTGCCAGGCCATGATGGGAGTTGTAGTTCTGCAGCCTGTGGCCATCCAGGTTGCAGAAGTACAACTCCCATCATGGCTCTGCTGACAGGCCATGATGGGAGTTGTAGTTCTGCAGCCTGTGGCCATCCAGGTTGCAGAAGTACAACTCCCATCATGGCTCTGCTGGCAGGCCATGATGGGAGTTGTAGTTCTGCAGCCTGTGGCCATCCAGGTTGCAGAAGTACAACTCCCATCATGGCTCTGCTGACAGGCCATGATGGGAGTTGTAGTTCTGCAGCCTGTGGCCATCCAGGTACACTAGGGGCTGTGTGGGTACCTGTGATTTATGTTGGCATACTAGACCATCTCATCAGGAAATCCTGAAGGTTTTTCCTGATGGTAAAAACGGATTACTGTCAGGAAATCCTGATACTTTCCTAATGACATTTGAGGTCTCCTGATCAGGATTTCCTGACAGTAAAAACTGACACGGACGTGTGAATGGGGCCTGACTGTTATAATTTGAGGATTTATCCAAGCTCAAGCCGTAACTTAAAAAATGAGGACTCGTGTCACTAAGAGGTTCAGTTTTCACTATTGTATGCTGTGCATATTTATGTGTAAAATCATAACACTAGTCTCTAAGGAAATGGTTGAAAGGGTCAAGGAGAACGCTGCTAGGTCTGGCAATGATTACTGTCATTTATTATAGTACTTTATGCTTTCAGGTATGCAGGAGTTTAAACTTTAGTCCAAGAATAAATCAGTGGTCATTTGCAGCACTTACGTGATCTACAATCTCTTGTAGCAGTTTTGTGTCTTTTTCCCGGCATCCCGTGCTTTTTTGTAACTGCAGATGAAAGGCAGCTGAGAAGTTCTCACCAACTACCTTCAAACCTTCAACACTACATAAAAGAAATGCAAGTTGAGTGGGAGTAAAAAAAATATCAGGTAATCCTACAGTAAGTACAACAAAGAAGTAGTAGTAGACAAAAGTAAAAAAAAAAAAAACAAAAAAAAAAAAACACTTCTCTTTAAAACTGCTGTACTCACTGGCTAAGGAGTTCCTATTTATATAATGTATTACAAAAACAATTTCAGAAGTTCCCAAGAAATTTTGTGGAGTTACGTTATGTTAACCTCTTGTATGGAACAGGCTCAGGAGCTAAGCATAATCCATACACAGCAGTTGTCTGCTGCCATCTGCAGCAAATATCCACTGCTAATTACTGACGACAGCGATCCTGCTGATGCTGGAAATTTAACTCCCTAATGCTGCGTTTACACGGAGCGATAATTCGCCCAATCGATCGTTTAACGATATTGAAGCAACAATTTGGTTTTTATAACTATCAGCGTTTAGACATATAAATCGTATATCTAAATCGTATAATAAAAGGCAAACAGAGTCCCATTTATGCCAAATTGGTACCAAATTTTAAGGTCAATGGATAACAGATAACATCTAGATGACATTGTACAGACTGCTAAGAAATACAGCCAAGTGTCTTTTGTGATGTAGAACGGGACTGAAGGCTTCTGCCACATTTCCTTGTGAAGTTTAACACTGCCTAAGGGCTTCACACAAAATGAAGACATTATTTGTATGAATGGTCCTTGCATAAAACAATGTCATGTCTTCTGTTTAAGCATAGGCCAGTCACAATGTCCTTCTTATATGCTCTATGATACAAAGAGTTCTTCTTACTACTATCCAGAAATACTTAAAGGGAATATATCGGGTAAATTTTTTATTTACTTATTTATTTTTTTAACATTACCCGATCGGTGCCAGCACAGGGATCCTGGTGGTGCAGTGCTTTTTTCTAAACACTACCCGGTTCCGCTCTTGGTGCAGTTCTTTTCAGCGAGTCTTCTCCCCGTTCTATCTCCTGATCGGTATGGGTCTGCATACTCAGACCCTGATGGATCAAAACTTCAAAGTTTTTCTTTTTTTTAAAAAAAATAACGGCAGGTACACTATAAAGTGCCACTGTTTAAAAAAAACTTTTAACATGTCAAAAAGAAATGTTAAAAGTTTTGGTTAATCTGGGTCTAAGTATTCAGATTCATACTGATTGTGAGAAAAAATTGGGGTAGGACCTGCTGACCATGCTGTGCCAAGAGTCAGGCTCCACAGACCACCGGAGCCTGAATCATCATGTCACACAGAGCCAGGAGAGGATCACAGTCAGTGTGGTCTTCTCCCGGCTTGTTGTTACAAAAAAAAAAAAAAAAAAAAAAAAAACACACACACACACACACACACACACACACACACACACTTAAATACCTTGCTCCTCTGCCACCATAAGTTATGCCACTCTGGCCCCTGCTATGCGGCTGCTTGCTGATTAAGGATCTTGATATCACAGGCCACACCAGTGTTCTGGCCAGACAGCAGGGACTGGAGTGGCATAACATGGGTGGCAGCACAGGAGCCAGCAAAGTGTACGATATTTTTCTCCGCTTTCACCCCCTCCTGGGCATATATTAAACCCTTTAGAGGGAACCTGTAAGCAAGAAAATGCTATCTAATCCATCGCCATCTTGTTATAGAGCAGGAAGAACTGAGCAGATTGAAAAGGTAACATTAAAACAACAGGATTAAATGGAATATTCTATACATACCCTTGCAGTGCTTTATGTATTCTTTGGCACTTGTCTTTTAAGGTGAGGAATATGTCTATAAAAAAATAAAATAAAAAACAGAAATTATTTAAATTAAAAAAAGGTGGTAATTTTTACTAGCAGCAAGCAAAAGCCACAGAAGATTGAAGAAATATTGTCCCATTTGCTGGCTGGTTTTAAATTTAAAAACTTTATTAAAATAAGAAACTGGACAAAGGTTAAAGTCTTCTTAAACATACAATTCTTTTTCTGATGATTCTAATTAATAAAAATTTGATACAAAGTGACACAAATCAAAATAGTGTTGTAATCCCTTGGCAACATCTGGTATGGTAAACATGCGATGGGGAGGCTGCTCCATAAATGTCAGGTATCAGCTGATATAAGCAGTTGACCAGTTGTTTATCTCCCTAGGACGCCACGGTCAATAGGTAGGTGGTAAGAAGCAGTGTGCTGGTCCTGTCTGACCTTTATCTGCCCCCCCTACCCACCCAACAACACTATCTTTTTGCATGACAGCTGGAGGCTTTCTGAAGGCCTCTATGGCTGCCATGATTTTGCTCCTAGTATGCTCTGCCATAAGCAGGATGTAATAGGACATAAAGTATTATGCAGTGTATTGTTCAGCAGTGAATATATTTCAATAAGGTGATTGTGTGTTAAGTCCCCTAAGGGAACTATAAATTTACCAAAAAAGTTAAATAAATAATAATACATAGCAGGTAAGTGAAGGACACTGTCATTATAACATTGCAAAGAACACAGAAACGAAGCCTTTCAAAAAATAAATATGAAAAAAACAATACCTGAGTTTTCCTCCATAATGTTAAGACCTTCAATAGCAGCAGAAGCGAGCAAAGGAGGAAGAGATGCTGAGAAACAGTAACCTTGGCCAGAGAGTCTCTATAAGTGAAACAGAAGACACTATTATGCCAGACACCTAAAATTGGCTCATCTACTGCAGGACATTTGGCATGTTAGCACTGGTATGGAGTCAGGAAATCCCAAACACACTAGATGACTAGATGTCCTGTCCAAACTGTCAGGTTCAATTGACTTACATCTATTTGGCAGGAGCATCTTTCGTCTCGTTGCATACACAAAATATATCCATAGGGCCTCAATGACCAAAAGAATTCCAATATTGTCATCTGACAAGATGATATGCAGTAGCATACCTTTGGATATGAAACAGTGTAGTCAACCTTGCTTTTCCATACAAAGATTACTAGTAACATTTAGTGAATTTTTTTACTACACAATCTGACCCCTCATTCGGAGTCTTTGATTTAGCCATATTCACTAGCTGTTCAAAAGCCTTGCTGCTACCTACATTAGCTGCTATGTGGAATAGAGTTGGCTGTATTTAGTACATCTTCAGGTTATGTTCACACAATGTATATTTTCGTAAAACCACGGGCGTTATACAACGGCAGTGATTATTACGAAAATATACGTGCCTTTGTTGCCTATGGGATCCGGGCTGGAGCGTATACAAATAGTATACGCTCTGGCTGGTATCTTTTGCGGCGCCACAAACAACTGATATGTCATATTCAGTGAATAGCGGCCGTAGAAAACCATGTCAGTTCACATCCGCTCGCTCCATAGTGTGCAGTGGGGAGTTCTGATGCGGGCGCGCACGGATGCGCCTGCATCAGAACACTGCGGACAAAAAGATCATCCAGCCAGTAGTACAGTACCGTTCGGGATGATCTTTTCAGAGACTGGACGTTCCGTGACCCGGACGGGTCACTGAACGGCCGGTCTCTTACGACGTGTGAACATGGCCTGAGTCTGATAAAATGCATGTAAATGTAAGAAAATATCATCTCAACTAACAAATTAGGATAAACCCTTATACCTTATTGTTAAAAAAATAATAAGGAGTTCTAGAAAGAGCAGTAAGAGATAATGGATATGACTATAAACATCTGTCAAAATTAGAAAGAAATTTACAACATACTTGATGGTCAATTACAAATGAACGACCACAGCAAAATCCTCCGATGGAAGCCAGAGCATTCTCCATATTTGCACTAATCAAGTCAATGTCATCAATCTGAAAGAAAGAAAAAAAAAAATTTGTTTCAAAAAGGTATGATAGACTTACACAGACTTTACATGCATTCCACCATTAACCCCTTAAGGTCAAAGCCAATTTTCGTTTTTTGCGCTTTTGCTTATTCCATTTTAAGTTTAAAAGTCAACAGCGCTTGCATTTTTTCACCTAGAGACGTATATGAGCGCTTATTTTTTGTGAAACCAATTGTACTTTGCAATGACAGGCATTATTTTTCCATAACATATGCTGCGAAACCGGAAAAAAATCATTTGCGCTGTCAAATTGAAAAAAAAACTAATTTGTTTTGATTTCGGGGAGTTTTGCATTTACGCCGTTCGTCCCATGGTAAAACTCAAGTCATTACGATTACTATGATATATAACATGTATAACTTTTATTGTATCGGCTGACCTGTAAAAAATTCAAACCGTTGTTAACAAATATACGTTCCTTAAAATCGCTCCATTCCCAGGCTTTGGTCTATGGGGCTGTGTGAGGTGTCAGTTTTTGCGCCATGATGCGTTCTTTCTATCGGTACCTTGATTGCGCATATACGACTTTTTGATCACTTTTTATTACATTTTTTCTGGATTTGATGCGACCAAAAATGCGCAATTTTGCACTTTGGAATTTTTTTGCGCTGACGCCGTTTACCGTGCGAGATCAGGAATGTGATTAATTAACAGTTCGGGCGATTACGTGTGCGGCGATACTAAATATGTTTATTTATTTGTTTATTTATTAATTTATATTTATAAAATGGGAAAAGGGGGGTGATTTGGACTTTTATTAGGGGAGGGGATTTTTTATTAATAAAAACACTTTTTTACTTTTTTTTTTACATGGACTAGAAGCCCCCCTGGGGGGCTTGTATATACACAGCAATGATCTCTCATAGAGATCAATGCTGTGTATATACACAGCAAAGATCCATGAGATCGGTCATAGATTGCTATGGATTGCTGCAGGCCATAGCAATCTCTTGCCGAGCCGGGATCAGCGTCATTCTGACGCTGAGGCCCGCCACGGGCAGAAGAACGGATCTCCCCCCCGGGAGATCCGACCCACTAGACACCAGGGATAGTGTGCATAAAGCACTTCAATGCAGCTGTCAGGTTTGACAGCTGCATTGAAGTGCTTAATTAGCCGGCGCGGCAACGGGACCCGCGCCGGCTAACAGAGGCACTGCCCGGCTGCACATGTCAGCCGGGATCAGCGCCGTTCAGAGCGGGGTCCCGGCGGGACCCCGCTCTGAACACCCCCTGCGGCACCATGACGTATCAGATCGGCATGGGTCGCTAAGGGGTTAAAGTGACACTTTTTGCATTCTGACTTCTCTACATAGGTTTAAAGGGTAAACTTTGCAGTTTTCATACCTTATTTTATATCATACGTCATGGTTCTTGTTCAAGTAAAAAGTGATCTTTTATCATCTGCGGATTGTGCTAAGTGGGCGGGTCTTCACTGCACAGCTCCACTTAGCCCCGCCCCCCAGTGACATCGACACATAGGCCTCGCCCCTCAACGTCCATTGTATGGGCCGACCTAGAGGGGGTGGGGCCTAGACCTTTAGGCCAGCCTGTTCCAATGGTCGGTGAGGGGGCGGGGCCTATGTGCCTATGATGTCATGGAGGGGTGGGGGCAAAGTGGCGCTGTGGGTGGGGCTAAGTGGCACTGTTGCTGTGAAGCCCGTCCACTTAGCACAATCTGCACTTGATAAAAGATCACTTTTTACTTGAACAAGCACCATGACGTATAATATAAAATAAGGTATGAAAACTGCTAAATATACTCATTACACCTGTGTAGAGAAGTCAGAATGCAAAAAGGGGGTGACAGTGTCACTTTAAGGTCTATTAAAGGTGTTCCTGGCTATTATGGTTATAAACAGCTGGTTTGCAGCACTTTCTAGGTGCAGAGTTGGTGGAGGGCATGCCCATCACATTGTAAATTACCTCTGTTTATTTCAAGACAGATTCCGCTCTATGCATTCTATGGCAGAAAGTTGGGACCAGCACAGGACTGAAGCGTCAGAACTGGTGAGTACTAGTTATAAATTATTTTACAACAGGCTAAGCATTTCATGTTATTGATACAATGGATCAAATTCATAGAAAATGCATTGCAGATACAAGATCTAATCCATTTCCTATATAGAAGGTGGAGATGCTGATCAGTCAGACCAGTCTCATATTTCACTGCAAGAAGCTAAACCGATATCATGTTGTCCCCCCATATCCCGTGGACATGTGCCTGGTTCTGTTTACAACTATATTGTGGCTTCTCAATAAAATATAAGCCACACCCCTTTGCCAATAGACTAGGGTCCACAGGGTTCCAGCATTTCCCAGTCAGTAATTATAGAATCTGTGAATGACTCTTCAAACAGAACCTCCAATATAGATGTAAACAGACGGCTTAAAGGGAACCTGTCAGCTAGAAAAGACATCCAAAACTGCTTACATGGCTACAGAGCTCTGACACTATTCATCCTTAGGCTATGTTCACACTACGTATCAGACCGGCCGTTCACGGAACGGCCGGTCTGTGCCCGGATCATCGCGGCCTCTACTTAAGTACCAGACTGATGATCCATCCGGCCGCAGAGCTCTGATGTGGGTGCATCAGCGCGCGCCCGCATCAGAGCTTCCCATGGCACACAGTGAAGCAAACGGTCGGAGCCGCTCGCTTCACTGTGTGAACTGACAGGGCTTTCTGCGGCTGGAATTCACTGAATTCCGGCTGGCAAAAACTGACATGTCAGTTATTTGCAGCCCCGTATGGGATCCCGGCCGGAGCGCATACAACGTGTGTACGCTCCGGCCGGGATCCCATAAAGAAACAGGCATTGTTCCACCGCGCCAAAAGTACGTCCGTTGTTGCCATCTGCAACAACGGCCGTACTTTTACGTAGTGTGAACATAGCCTTTTACTGTAGATGTGTGAAGCTGCAATAATCAAAAAAAATATAAGTACAATTCTTTTTATTACTGCTCTAAAATAACATAGGGGTGTGGCCCTGGTGCTTAAGTGCACAGACATAATCTGTCCACACCTTTACGAAAAGTGTGTAAGTAATTTGATTTCAAGTTAACAGTTTCCCTTTAAATCTAAAAAACACAAATAAAAGCATCAAATGTCAATCTCCAGCTTATGCACCACAACTTGTCTTAGTTGAATGATGGTCTGATTGACCCTTTTATCATGTAAAGGGTTCTAGTAGATGATCAGCTTGAGCATAGATTTAGAATGTTCTACGATTACATATGCAAAAAAAGAGCCTGTGTAGCCTCATTGAAGAGCCTTGAAACACAGGACTAGCCAGATATCCCTCCGGGCAGGGCCCAGACAAGGGGTGGCACCTGTAGGGAAACCACCAAAACCACCATATTTATTCGCCCTATAAGTCAATGTAATGACAAGGGAAAAACAAGGGAAAGACCAAGCCCAGGTATTCGTACACAGACAGCCGTTTCAGGTTGTTACCCCTCATCAGTGTGGAGCAGGATTCTGGCTAGGTAGGAGCAATGCCTAGTAGAGCCAACAGACCCTAATGGCTCTACTAGGCATTGCTCCCACCTAGCCAGAATCCTGCTCCACACTGATGAGGTTCACCACCCCAAAACAGCTGTATGTGGATGGACACCTGGCCTTGGTTTTTCCCTTGTCATTACATTGACTTATAGAGCCACTTAATATGGTGGTTTTGGTGGTTTCCCTACAGAAGCCACCGCTTGGCTGGGCCCTTCCTGGAGGGATATCTGGCTAGTCCTGTGTTTTGAGACATAAATGAGGCTCCATGGGCTCTTTTTTGCATATTTCTATTTTTCAGGGAGCAATGCACCTAGAATTTCACTGTATTGAGCACTTTGGCAGACAGTTTTCTTTGGCTGGTCTCCCTTAGATCAATGATCCTTTTACTAGAATTATATGGAATATGAACATTTTATTTATGACCTGCACATAACAAATTAACGGGCATCCTTGCCTGTCAATCACCCCTTAGAGCACGCTGACTGGACAGAGAGTCATGGCTAATAGTAAATGTAGGAGACAGCACTTCTTGTGAAAAAACATGATTTTTTTTTATTCACATCAGACGCGACGTTTCGGCTGGTACTTCAGCCTTTCTCAAGCGCTTGAGAAAGGCCAAAGTAACAGCCGAAACATCGCATCTGATTTGAATAAAAAAAAATCCCGTTTTTTTCACAAGTGCTATCTCTGTTGCTATTGGATTGAAGCCGAACGGAAGAGTCCTGTGCGGTGAGACGTGCACTCCATCTAAATATTCTTATTTTTTCCACTTTTTCCAGTGCTGTCCCAGTTGATTTTTTATAAGAGAGTCATGGCTAGTCACAGCCCAGATGACTAGTCTACATATCTTCCCGGCCTCGCTCGCGGGATTAAAAAGTATTTTTCAGACATGAAGACTACGAAGCCCAGGACCCCCAATACCATTGGAGGCCCGGCTGTGAGGTGTGTGCACCCATTCTGGGAGCCCAGTCAACACAAAAGTACTGATTGGTTCCCTTTAAAGGAGTGGACAAAAAGGCAAAACTTGGGAAGAAAGTGGATTCTAAAGACACTAAACACAAAATCCAAAAGTAGCATCACATGCAACCTACAACATAGTAGGCAAGATGAAGTCTGGACTTAAGAACAGAAAGCAGCAGTTTCATCACTCCTTGCTGGAAAGAATAATGTGTGACAATAGCGCTGGACCGGAAGTTTTATACTATACATAATAACTCCATAAATCAGTTTTAATTGGCTAAGGATGAATGCAGGCGGCCTCAGACTAAAGATTTATAGAACTTTTGGAGACATCATTACTTAACCACACGTACCAAGGATTTATAACTAGGGTTCACATGTTAAATAATGACATTTCTGTGCACAAGTTTCAAAGAGCCAAGAAACTTTTAGCACCAGCTTTCACGGGCCTCTCCTGTGTGCAGACTTTTACATGATAAGGTAAATGGACTGAAAAGCAATTTACTTACCATAAAATTAATTTCAATTTCCTCTGCTGAAAGCAGAATGAAGCCCCATTGTGTGTTCTGAAATACTTCGGCTCGGCACACGCTTTGGAAATGCCACATCTCAGCCAACATCATTACAAATGTGTAAGAACTATTTTATGCCACACTCACATAATAGGCCAGTCCATATGACATACGCAGTGGTTACAGTGTAAGAGCAGGTACTATGTCAACTGGTTTAATTGCTCCCATTTGTCCTATGTGCTGAGGCTCCGCTAAGGAGTGCTATGTAGGAGGGAGAACCAACAGACTTAAAGGGAATGTGTCATCAGAAAATTACCTATTGTTTAACCCCCTCCCGCCGCTGCACTGTAAATGAACGTCGTTGCAGCCTACGCCTGATGCTGCAGCAACATTAATTTACGACTTAAAATGACACAGGCGTAGAAGCTGCGCCTGTGTCATCCACGGAGGGTCCCGGCTATCGGTAATAGCCGAAGACATGCTGCAACTCCAGTGCTGAGAGTTAACCCTATAGATACTGCGGTCAGCGCGACTTCAGCATCTATAGGGCTTCTGACAGAGAATTCTCCCTCTACAGAGGGAGAATTCTCTGTCTGCTGTTCATCGGGGCTCTGTAAAGTGATCACAGAGACCCGATGGTAGCCATGTAAACCGGAAGCCTCAGGCTTCTGGTTTCCAGGCTACGGAGGCCGGCGGGGGGAGGAAGGGAAGGCTGTGCGCACGCCCATGAGGTCTGCCCCCTCCCTTCTCTCCCCTGCCGTTGGCACAAGATAATAACAGCGGCAGGAGACAGAATAGAGGGGGCAGACACAGGGACATCAGCTTATTTTTAAAGGATTTTGGTGATTTTTTTTTTTTTTTTTAATTGTTCCCATTTTACTATTATAAAAAATTTATTTGAAAACTTGGAGTTTTAATTGTGTCTACTGGGTCTAAAACAGAGCTGACACTTCCTGTTCTGTCTGTGGTGATAAGAGGAAGCATTACAGCAACATGTGACACCAGTAGATGGAGGAGACAATAGCAGCATGGGGAATAACCGCTACAAAGGTCAGAGTATGTTTCACATTCATCTCAAAAGGGACAGACTATGTCTGCTGTCGTCTGTCGTTATGTCCAGGAGTCTTGCCATAAAGAATGCGTTACCAAACTGTGGCCCTCCAACTGTTGCAAAACCACAATTCCCATCATGCCCAGACAGCTAAAGCTTTGGCTGTCCAGACATGATGGGAATTGTAGTTTTGTAACAGCTGGAGAGCCGCAGTTTGAAGACTAAGGGCCCTATTCCACCGGACGATTATCGTTTGCATAATCGTTAACGATTAACGATCTCAATGACCGCTATTGCGAAAGACCTAAAAACGTTCACTCATTTCCATGGAGCGATAATCGTTACTTATGATCGTATTTGCGATCGTTTTTCTTCGCCCTTTCTTCGCAATTGCGTTCGTATCTACTGCGAATGACCAAACAACTTCTTATTCAATGCGAACGATTTGCGAACGTTTTGCGAACGAGCAAAGATAAAAATAGGTCCAGGTCTTACAAAGCGATCAACGATTTCTCATTCGGTCGTTAATCGTTAACTGCATTTCAACCGAACGATTATCGTTTAGATTCGAACGATTTAACGATAATCTGAACGATAATCGTCTGGTGGAATAGGGCCCTAACACTAAATGCTGTTAAAGACAGCTCAGGCAAGATGTAAGCCCTCATAGCAATGGACAAAAAGTGAAAAAAAAAAATTAAATAAAAGGATGTGTATTAGTATATGGTTCTAATTAGTAAAAGGAAATCTAGACAACAAATTCCTTTAAGGCTATGTTCACACCACTGATGACAGGAACAATGTCCTCTACTTTCAAATGACAGCTCACTGGTTCATCTTGCCTGCCATTATGTTATTACATTTAATTTCACCCTAATATATATATTATACCCTTTGATATATCTGGGCCATGGGGTCCACTGCAGAGTATGAGTTTAGCTCTTTTTGTGAGTACAGTGGTGCCTTGGATTACGGGCATAATTTGTTCTGGGACCACGCTTGTAATCCAAATCCACTCTTAAACCAATGCAAATTTTCCCATAATAAATCATAGAACTGCAGACAATTGGTTCCACACCCAAAAAATAATGATTTATTATTCTGAATATCATTTAAAACAGATGAAACAAACATTCAGAAACAGCAGAATATGTGATATTTTAAGTTACTATACAGTAATGGAGAGGATGGGAAACTCAAGGGCTGACAGAGACTGGGAGTATGAAGGAATGAGCAGGACAGATGTGGGAACATACATGCAGCCCTCTCTGTCTGCGGAGAGAGAGGTTACAGCTATGAAGCGATTACATACACCATCCTGTCCCCTGATGTAAGCCCCAGCCAGAAGTGGATCTGCTATGATTTGGAAGGTGAGGGAGATTTCCTGGGTCAGAACTCCCACCCAGCACAGGGAGCTCTTAAACCAAAGCAATGCTCTTAAACAAAGTCACAATTTTGAAAAACTGTGAGCTCTTAAAGGGGTAGTGTGGCGCTCAGAAATTATTCACAGAATAACACACATTACAAAGTTATACAACTTTGTAATGTATGTTATGTCTGTGAATCGCCCCGTTCCCCGTGTCCCCCCACCCGTGTACCCGGAAGTGTGGTGCATTATACATTACATGATCCGTGTCGAGGGCCGTCCGCCATCTTGTGCCAAACGTCATCTTCGGACGGACGGCCGAGTCGCTGCCGCCCGTTCCCCCTCTGCCGCGTCACAACTGTGCTCAGCCGCGATTGGCTGATGACATAGAAACATAGAAGATTGTCGGCAGAAAAAGACCACTGGGTCCATCTAGTCTGCCCTTTTAGTATTTTCTTTCTTATTATCTTAGGATAGATATATGTCTATCCCAGGCGTGTTTAAATTCTGTTATTGTAGATTTACCAACCACCTCTGCTCAAAGTTTGTTCCAGGTATCTACTACTCTTTCAGTAAAATAATATTTTCTTACATTGCTTCTGATCTTTCCCCCAACTAACCTCTCACTGTGTCCTCTTGTTCTTGAGCTCAGTTTTTTACTAAAAACACTTCCCTCCTGAACCTTATTTAGTCCTTTAACATACGTAAAGGTTTCAATCATGTCCCCCCCCCCTTTCCCGTCTTTCCTCCAGACTATAAAGATTCAAATCTTTAAGTCTTTCCTGATATGGTTTATGCCTCACACCCTCCACCATTTTTGTAGCCCGTCTTTGGACCCGTTCTATTTTATCAATGTCCTTTTTTAGGTGAGGTCTCCAGAACTGGACACAGTATTCCAGATGTGGCCTCACCAGAGCTCTATACAGGGGGATCACAATCTCCCTCTTCCTACTGGTTATACCTCTAGCTATACACCCCAGCATACAATTTGCTTTCCCCACCGCCTAGTTGCACTGGTGACTCATTTTAAGGCTGTCAGAAATCATTACCCCTAAATCCTTCTCTTCTGAAGTCTTTTCCAACACAGTACTGCCGATGTGATACTCGGATAGAGGATTCCTACTCCCCAAGTGCATTATTTTACATTTGGAAACGTTGAACTTCAATTTCCACTGTTTGGACCACTTATCTAGCAAAGCTAAATCATTTTCCATATTACTGACACCTCCAGGAATATCCACCCTATTGCACACTTTTGTGTTGTCAGCAAACAGACAAACTTTACCTACCAAACCTTCTCCTATGTCACTTACAAACATATTAAAAAGAATAGGACCCAGAACAGACCCTTGTGGCACACCACTTGTAACCAGTCTCTGCTCAGAATATACACCATTAACAACAACCCTCTGATATCTATCCTTCAGCCAACCCCAAATCCACTGAACTATCCAGGGATTTAGTATAATTTTCTCCAACTTCTCTATCAGCTCTTTATGGGAAACTGTATCAAAAGCTTTGCTGAAGTCCAGATAGGCGATATCCACAGCACCACCTTCATCCAGCACTTTTGTGGCATAATCAAAGAAATCAATGAGATTAGTCTGACATGATCGGCTTTCAGTAAAGCCATGCTGGTTTGGATCCATCAAATTGTTGATTCTTAGGTGATCCATTATCTTCTTTTTAGAAGAGTTTCCATCATTTTCACTACTACAGATGTCAGGCTCACTGGCCTGTAGTTACTGGGCTCTTCTCTATTCCCCTTCTTGTGGATTGGTATAACATTGGCTGTTCTCCAATCATCGGGGAAATCTCCTGTTAGCAGGGATTGGTTATACAGATCTGTCAGGGGGGCAGCAATCACAGATCTGAGTTCTTTAAGAACCCTGGGATGGATCCCATCTGGACCCATCGCCTTATTCAGCTTTAAACAAGCAAGTTCCTCTGCAACTTCAGCCTCTGAAAATACTGGGCGGCCGGCATTCGGAACAGACGGAGCTGTTCGCCGTCCGCCCGAAGAAGAAGTCACTCGCTGAAGATAGAAGACTGGTGTCGGCACGTGACAGGTGAGTATAGCGCACCACACTTCCGGGTACACGGGTGGGGGTAGTGGGACACGGGGAAGGGGGCCATTCAAAGACATAACATACATTACAAAGTTGTATAACTTTGTAATGTGTGTTAGTCTGTGAATAATCTTTTACCGCCGCACTACCCCTTTAAACCAAAACGCTCTTAAACCAAGTTACTCTTAAACCAAGGTACCACTGTATAGTGATAATCGCAATGCTCTATAAATAAAAGATGACACATAGTAGAATATAGTATCAGATAATATCAATGTATATTTTTGTACTAACGGAAGAAACTTACGTTTATTCCAAAGTGTTCAGTGACTCCTCGTCCATGTTCCCCTAGTACTCCAAACGAGAGGCTTTCCTCCAGGAATATTCTGACTTTGTATTTGTATTTTAACTCAACCTGCAATTTCCAAAGACATTAAAAGCTAACGTTTCAACAAAAATGAAAGGCATATAAACACTGGGGAAGAAAATACGTGCATGAATTACAGGACTCAGCAAAGCTATTCCAATAGACCACTTAACATTTATAATAGAACATATAAAAAAGAAGTTTGCACCCCGTGATTATTTTTAAATGGTCACCACATAAATGGAAAGAAAAGGGCTCCATACATCGCTAGGGCTCCTTTATTAAAGCAAAACAGCTTTACATCGCTCCAGTGGTTCTGCATGGATGCTCTCAACGATATCAATGGGAATATATATATATATATATATATATATATATATATATATATATATATATATATATATATAATGTTGGCCGAACTGTTTCACGTCTACGAGCAGCCTTACTTTCTTACAGATTTTTTCAGCCAAAGCCAGGAATGGATTTGAAAAGAGGAGAAATCTCAGTCTTATCTTTACGCCCTGTTCTCCGTTTATAGTCCATTCCTGGCTTTGGCTGAAAAAATCTGTCAGATAATCTGTCAGGCATCTTTTGGTGTAATAGAGTCCTTAGATATGCAACATATTAGTGTGAAAAAAATTTACGTACCAGTTTTGGAAGAGGACAGATGTCACCAGTGTTCATATAAAGTCCTTCAGCAACAATAAATCGCCTGGTCACTCTGGCTTTGCGTGGATTCTTTTGGGATAAAGGACACAAATATAGTATTCAGGTACATTATACAACGTACAAATGTACAGACATATGTATGGTACAGATTTCCTAGTCTTCCCATCTGCATACTGGGGTTTTTTTCTCAGCAACAAACACCATGAACCTAATGATATCTCTCACTGTGGCTATTTATTATACAACGATCAGCTCTTGGCAGAAGCCAACAAAGTCCACTTGTAAAGGCCAGGAAAATAGAGAGAAAATCAAAATCTGTGTTTGTTACACAAATTACATGAAAAAAAACATTGCTAAAATAAGCATTGATCTCCTGAGCACTGGCTGATACATAGGAATTCCACAAATTATACAAGCATATTACTCATAAAATTTACAAGCCCATGTGGGTGATCCCTCGCAGTGTGGCCTAGGTTAGCACCACATTTGTTTTGCATTCTGCTTTTTTTTTTGCACAGAAAAAAGTAACACATGGTTTTATCCATTCTATCTATCAATATACATTGTGCTTTGGATGCATGAGCTATATACCTAGTGGGATAATTTACTTCTTTACTGGAGCTGTGTACATTAAATCCTCATGTTACATTTGTATGCAATTTGTTACACCACATTAAGAGAGACTGACCCTGAATCCAAAGAAGTTATTATTACTTCTACTTTTATTGGCCAGTTGAGGTTACTAGGCCTCATTTTTCTTGTGTTGTAAAGTAGTCGAATAATTATCATATATTGCCACAAGTGAGATTTACATGGATACATGATTTAGCTGAAAGGCTTGCCATAAACTGACATCAGTAAAAGTGTGTTTAATATAGAGGTTTCTATAAAAGATCATTTCCCCCGGTGGAACAACTCTCTAGCATTCTAGAACAAACATATTGTTTCGGAATGATTTCTTTTATTAACAACTTGCCAATACAAAGTCTATTGCATGTATTAATGCAGACCTTACACTCAGGATATCAGTCATTACTCCACAGAACTCGATAATAAAATAAGGCTGTGAAAATGGCAGCCAGGCTTTACAGATGTAATACTCCCACCTCTTCCATTTATCACGTAGGGATTTAATAAATTACTATATCTTAGCAAGACAGGCTTTCACTGGACAGCAGTCACATGTCTGTGAAAATGTCTGACCCAAGAGGAGCCTTAAAGGAGTATTCCCATCTAAGCTTGTTTTCCTGTATCAATAGGATAGGGATAGCAAGCCAATTACTGGAGGTCCAACTACAGCAGTGTTTCTCAAACTGTAAGGCGCCCCCTAGTTGTTGGTGAGGCGCAGCTGTGGAGTCAGTATTCAGAAAAGAGACTATAAGCTGCACAGTTCTTTCCCTAAATGCAACAATCTCTGGTTAAGGGACATCATTGACTCATTTGATGCTTATTTAATGTTATACAGAGGTTAGGAGACAAATGAAGGGTAGACTGAGCAATAGTTTTTATCTTTGCATGGACTTCCATCACAGAATGGGTCGTCGAACATTTCCAAGTTCAGCACAGCCCCATAGAGAATAAATGGCAACTTGGCCATGCAGATCTAGTAAGCGCTCCATTCATTGCGGGGTAATTGTATCTCCAGTTACAGGATTGGCGAGGGTCCAGTGGTCCGGTTATGAGCAGGTGATAACAAGCTGAGATAGGAATAACCATTTAAAAAAGGGTATTTTGCCCACTAGAAACATGCAACAATAAACCTGGCTTAAAAAAGTAAAGTTACTAACTGCAAGGATGTGTAAAAAACACAGTTAGAATCAGGGACCCAAGTCTACAAAGTGATATCAAAAATGGAAAGTCTGTAGACTGACCACAGGTCCTCTTTAAAGAGGATGTACCATCAGGTACATCCTCTTCAATGTGACCCAGTGACGGGACCCGTGGATAGAACGGTGCCGTACACGGTAACAAGGCCGCAGTTCAAAAAACGTACCGGGCACCGGCTTCCCCGTGACAGTGCCGATCTATCCCTGGGTCAGATTAAAGAGGATGTACCTGATGGTAAATCCTCTTTAAGTTCTTATTATACAGGGTGATTATCGTATTCCATGTAAAAAGGGCCCAGAAATCGTTCAAAAAACCATCCATGCTTATTCGGCGGCTTACTGCATCTTTTAGGTAGACATAGAAACTCTTATTTATTTGTCAGCAGCACATCGCCCCATCTAAACAGGTGATGCATCACTGACAATGAGGGAAGTAAATGAAAGAATAATTTACATAGGGCGACTGTCAAGAGGGAAGGTCCACATGAAAAAATCCTGTGTAAATTGCCCTTTCAGTAAATGCCTTGTACATAGGCAGCACTTGTATTGAGCTTACGGTCTGCCTGTCTATAGGGAACTTTACAGCTTGCATACAGGAGAACATAAGCCAAGCCCCATTCAGCACTGTAAACAGTAACATACACCCACAAAAGAGAGGGGAGAATTTTCTTACCATAAAGCCATGGCACAATACACAGACATATAGGAAAAGTGCAACTCCATTGGAATACACTATATTATATTATATATATATATATATATATATATATATATATATATATATATATATATATATATTTATTTATTTTTAGCAGAGAGCCTACTGGAACATTTCCCCTATTTTTTACCAGCATGCCCTGGGACCCCTGCAGACAAGAGTACAACTAATTTATCAGAATGTGAACAGTCTAAAAGAAAGACAAAACGAACGCATAAATAAGATTACAAGATGAATATTAAATGATATCCTTCTTGGCTGTCCATATGAATAGCATTCTTTCCATGGATATGGATGCTTACATACAAACACAGCATGCAGATCTGTGGAGGCAGCATGCTTCTAGCTAGTAATCACAATGAATTATTCACCTTTTGATCTTCTAGTTCCTGTTCCTTTAACAATCGCTCCAAGTCACTCATATCATTGTGTTTGAAGTACTTGATGTTGCTTCTTGATGCTTGGAGTCCCTTCTGAATAGCAAAACATGCAGCTTCATCCCTGTGAAACCAAAGATGATCATGGTTAATAAAGCCATAGCCATACACTTTATAATACAAAGTGTAAAACAGTACCACTCCTGTGTAATTTCCATTAGGTCATTAATCAAACCACATGTAATCTATGAAAGACAGCTATAAACAATACTAATGGTGATTCATGGTGATGTCAGAAACAATATGTGGGTCAACCAAATGCAGAAAAAGCAGTGATGTGAGACAAAGGTTCAACTTTGCACCCTGAACTTATGCTTCGCCTATTCTAGTAAACCTTTATATTAAAGCTGTAGAATATAAAGTTTTTTGGCAGCTTACGGCTCCCACCGGTTCGCTCGTCTCCCCGCACTGGATCAGTATCAGTGGATAATAAAGTAAATTTGGGGGTTTAGAGGCTGTAGAGATCTCCACACATGGTTTCAGTCATATATAAATAAAAATAATAACTTGCCCAAGAGCAACACAGCTGCACTTCAGTAATAAAAGGGTGTGCTACACAGTAAAGATGGAGACTGAAAAAGAAATGAAGTACAGGCTTATAAAGACAACAAGAACATGCAAGCTGTTCTGTAAAAACACAAAACACATCAAACTCCAAAGATAAGTACATAATATATAATCCACTACAAATAAACCTTAATGAGGGAAGTATCAGCAGGTTAGATGACTCTAACCTACTGATATCTCCCTACAGCACACAGGGCACTGAGGATGAAGGTGAGTCTCTTACCTTCATCCTCAATGCCATTTCCACAAAGTTGGAAGTTAACTTGTTATGCCAATAAGATGGTTTGATGCACTGGGAGACAGGACTACTGGTGCTGGCTGGGCTGGTGCACTAGGGGTTGATAGTGCATCAAACCACCTTATTAGCGTAACAATTTAAATGGAAATGTATAGGTCCGTTTTATAGACTTATATCCAGTATTTTAAAATTTAAGTGCACCAGATGTATACCATCTGTAAAAACCAGAATCTGAGCACGATAAGGGAGATCAACCAAGAAGCCCAGATGCAGATGAACAGGGCCCTTTAACCTGTCATTTACAGCACTTATGTGGAAGATAGGTGCAGCTGTGTCCTGTACACCCTGTAAAGCAGACCTGTCAAGCAGGCTTTTGGTTTATATAATAACACCATGACCGTATATATACACACCTTTGTTATGATAACTGACCCTTCCAGCACCAAGATATCCCACATTTCATTGATGTGCAAAATGATAAGCCCAGCCAGGTTCACCCCATCCACTTGTTAGTCACCACCACCTCTGGGGCTGCATGTAACCTCTCCACCACTCTGTTCTACACCTCTGCCTCTTACAAGACATTCTGCATAAGTGTTGTGGAACAATGGGGCCGCATGTGTGCAGTAATCATGCCTTTTCATGGCAGCCTCAAAGCTTGTCCTTTGCTTGTTCGCTGCTCACAGTTTTGGGTTAACATTTTAATGTAAGGTTCTCCATTTGCAAGTGATTCGGTTTTTGGGTTGTGGAAGCCACCTATCATTAGGGCAGTGATATTACTTTGGTGCTAAAGGGGGTAGGGACAGAAGTCTGTGGTATATCGTAGGTGGCGGGATGGTGGCCGGATGGTGGTGGGGGGAATATATGGGGGTCAGGTAGTTTGAGTCCATGACTTATCACGCTCCTCTCAGTCTATGGCAGGCAGTGATGTATTGTGCCACTATAGTTGCTGTGGTCTCTTCTTCCCCCAGCAGGGTGAGGAGTTTCTCTTCCTCCTCCATGGTGGAGAAGCCTGGAAGGAGATTGGAGAGTCGCCTATGCTGAGTATTTGGAGCAGTGTAGCAAGAAGTGGGCCTCATCCTCCACGGCCTCCTGCTCGCACTGCTGGCACAGTCTGCTCTCCCTGGGCTTGTACGTCTGTCGGTGCCGCCTTGTTTCATTGGCCAGGTTGTGGGCGCTCAGTCTGTAGCAGCTCAGGGTTTTCCGGCCTCTGTGGTTGGGTAGTTTCTCCAGATATGGGGCCAGTCTGTAATCCCTCTGCAGATTCTGGTATATGGTCAGTTTCTGGGATTCTCTGATGTCATTCCTCCAGACGCTGATGTAATCCTCCCTACCCTTGTCTATTGTCTTCTAGATCTGGCTTTTCGTAATGATGTGCTGGTTGGCAACAAGGTTGGGTTGGGTTTGGGCGACTTGTTCCCAGGGACTTTGTTTTCCTGGGGTTTCTTGGTGCAGCAAGGCCTTGTCATGGTAGGAGCTGGGACTGCTGCTGTGTAGGTGGGCCCTAAATGATAGCGCCTTCTTGTGGACAGCAAAGTGTAGTGGGAACCTGCCCAGCTCTGCTCGTCAGGCGCTGTTCGATGTGCTTCGATGGACCTGGAGAAGGTATTTACAGAATTCTAGGTGAAAGACTTCTTTGGGTCCAGAGTCCCACTTTGACCAGTCTGGGTATATCTCGGTGCCCCAGACTTCACTAACATACAGAAGGATTGGGGCAATGATGGTGTCTCTATCTCTCTCCTATCTAATCTATCTAGTTACATGTCCCCTTTAAATCTCTGGCCACCTCAATCTCTTACATTCTATAGATCTCTGCCAGGATGATGTCACCAGCCGTGCCAACCGGGACGGGACGGGGGGGGTGAGGGCCGTCTAACACGCCGCACAGGTGGGGGGCCCATAGGATGGACAGGTGGGCGGGGGCGTTCTCACATGCCGGACAGGTTAGAGGCCGCTGGGATGGACAGGCGGGCCGGTCTCACACTCCCGCAAGTTCAGGGGGCCCCTGCAACGTGCGGGAAGGCGGTCTCACACGCCGGGCATTTAGGGGCGAGCAGCTGGGACAGACAGGCGGGCGGGGGCTGGTCCGATATGCCGAACAGTTGGGGGACCGATGGGAAGGGCAGAGAGGCAGTCTGACACGCCGGACAGGTTGGGGCCAGCTGACATGGACGGGCGGACGGCCGCTCTGACACGCCGGGCGGGGGAAGAGAGGCGCTCTGACATACAGTGCAAATCTCCTATGTGCTGTCTGTGCATCCCTGCAAAGACAGCACATAGGAGACCTCCTTCAACCTGTGCAGGGAACAGATGTGCGGGTTGATAGTGAAAATACTGCAGATACGTCCTGGTAAAGTTGAGCTCGGTTAACAGACGCCAGTGACGGTATCGGTATTTTCATGGTATACCGCCCAGCCCTTCTTTTTAGGCTGGTTTGCATATCAATTATTATTGTTATTGTAACAAAAATATACAAGGATACAGGGTCAGAAGTCCTATACAGCCTCGGCCTTCGGTTATACACCAAAAACCCTCACAGGTAGCATTTAAAGTTATACTACAGCCTTCCAAAACATCATGTATTCTAACAACACAGGCTAACATTTAGCATGGAAATGTACTTTCCATTTAAATTCTTGTCTCATAGCACATAACAGCATTAGACAGATGACTACATCCCCGCCGCTGCCTGTCACCCACCCGGGGTATTAAAGTCCTTTTTTGGGGGTATACAGCTCCGCTACGTGCCGCGGCTGCTGCAGGAGCTGTATGCAGCAGTTCAGGTAACCATATCAGCCTGACTGGGCTGATTGGTTCCCTTTTAAGTGAATTTGTCAGCTGCAATTCAAGTTCCAGACTGCTGACACTATTATATGAGAGGTACCATTTGTCTCCCTGACCTAACATCTATCTATTTGTCTGTGCTTCCAAAATGTGGAAAGATGCTTTCAATCTCCTGTGCAAAGTGTCAGGAGGCTGGATTGCCTCTTTGCTCCCCCTTGCATCCCTGCCCCTGCTTGCTTAACAGTCAGGGCTCAGCTTTCAGCTGACAATCAGGCAGGGATGGAAGGGGGGTGAGGAGATGTTATAGCCCTCAGTACTTGAGGAGCTTGGGAAAGTCTATTTGACCCTTTACAATGAAGAATAAAAGCATTTTCTACTTCTGAAGGCAAAGGCCAATATAGAAAAAACTACCATGCGTCTCCTTGACCTAACAGTGTCAGCAGAATGGAACTTGAATTAAAGCCGTCTCATACAGGGGAGGGAATTCCCTTCCACTGGGGGCGGGAATCGTTGATGTTGTTGATTATTGATTTAGATCTGACCCTAAAATCATTGTTAACCGTTCGCTGTAATTCCGCATTCGTTCACTAATCATTCAGTGTAATTGCACATCGTTCCTTCTTTTGCTGGGATCAGATAGAGTAAGGGTCCATTTACACAGAAAGATTTTCTGACAGATTATCTGAGAAAGATCTGAAGACAAAGCCAGGAATAGATTTAAAAAGAGGAGAAATCTCAGGCTTATCTCTGTTTATAGTCTGTTCCTGGCTTTGGCTTCAAATCTTTGGCAGATAATCTTTGTGTAAATGGACCTTTAGAATTCGGCTATGTTCACACTACGTATATTTGAGGCTGTATGTTTGAGGCTGTATAGCAACCAAAACAAGGAGTGGATTGAAAACACAGAAAGGCTCTGTTCACACAATGTTGAAATTGAGTGGATGGCCGTCATTTAATGGCAAATATGTGCTGTTATTTTAAAACAACGGCTGTTGTATTGAAATAATGGAAGTTATTTACAGTTATATGGCGGCCATCCACTCAATTACAACATTATGTGAACAGAGCCTTTCTGTGTTTTCAATCCACTCCTGGTTTTGGTTGCTATGAGGACCTGACATGAGGACCAAATACAGCCTCAAATATACATAGTGTGAACACAGCCTAAGGCTGCGTTCACACTATGTATATTTGAGGCTGTATTTGGTCCTCATGTCAGGTCCTCATAGCAACCAAAACCAGGAGTGGATTGAAAACACAGAAAGGCTCTGTTCACATAATGTTGTAATTGAGTGTATGGCCGCCATTTAATGGCAAATATTTGCTGTTATTTTAGAACAACGGCTGTTATATTGAAATAATGGCCGTTATTTACTGTTATATGGCGGCCATCCACTCAATTTCTACATTGTGTGGACAGATCCTTTCTGTGTTTTTAATCCACTCCTGGTTTTGGTTGCAATATGAGGACCACAATACTGACTGAAATATACGTAGTGTGAACATAGCCTAAGAGTGCATTTACACAAAGATTTATCTGACAGATTTTTGAAGCCAAAGCTAGGAACAGACTAATCTGAGATCAGGTCATAAAGGAAAGACTGAGATTCCTCCTCTTTTCAAATCCATTCCTGGCTTTGGCTTCAAAAATCTGTCAGATAAATCTCTCTGCGTAAACGCACCATAATGACGATCGTTCTGTGTAATATGGTGAATAATTTCAGGTTAACGATCCAGGATCAGAAACCATTGCTAGTAGAGGCGGACTGCATTTTACCTGGACACATGCACACTTGGCGATTCGACATCCTAGGTGTGATCACTTTTAGGCTACCCTGCCATATACATGTAAATAACAGTACAAATATACAGAGCACAAAGAAATATAATATATCATTGTCAAAATTGGAGTCTTGGTAATAGCAGTCAAACTTCTATAATGTTACTTCTAGGTGTCTTCTAAAAAGAAGTATGACTTCACTTGGCTTTCTTGAGAATATACTGATGAGGAACACAGGAGCCTTTGAATGATCCATTAACTGTTCTAAAAGCAATACAGTAGTGATCTCTCCAAATGATTTAACACTGAAGAGAAAGTGTATTGAGTTACAAAGTGAAAATACAGGTTAGCTCCATTAGCCAGATCAGGCGGTGAATCTGTATTTCAGAAATAGTCCATTCCATGAAGCTTCATCACTACTATAGCAGTAAACAGGGATTATGCAGGATTACAGAACAATGCAAATCATCATACTAATATTAACAAGACACTCAGTACAATAAGACAGCCGAGTGTACCAGCATTTACTAAGCAGACCTGACTGCTCAGTGTCACTTATGCCTACATTTAAAGGTATTTAAAGTAATACTGTCACCCCTCCCCCTTACTCTATGTGTGGTTCTCCGCACCATCCACAAGTTTAGATGCTTAACATTTCATACATACCTGTATACAACTTGTCTGTGTCTTCTTTCTGAAAAATCATTTGTCAGACGTGTCACCTAAGTGGGGCTTCACGGAAGTTAGGCCCCCTCTTTTATATAGACAGTGTTACATAGGTGTAAAGCCCTGCCTACAGTCCATGGATGAAATGAAGCAATTTTTCAAAAGAAAGAACTCAGACAAGTTATATACAGGGATATATATATATATATATATATATATATATATATATATATATATATATATATATATATTACACACACACACACACGTTTTGTGCAGCATCTAAGCTAGTGAATGGTGCAGACAATGGCACATAGAGTAAAGGGGTATGTGACATTGCAGCTAGAAGAGCTGTCAGAGCTGGACCCGAGAGGGGTGCTACAGATCACAAGGATAGGTAAATTTAGTTTTTTATTTTCCCGCATCCCCTTGGCGCCCTGATTTTTTTTTTTTTTTTATTTGGTGGGACTTCCCCTTTTATGGCTGGCTGACCCCACCGATACACAGGATGAGGAGTCTCAAGTTCCCGAAATTTGTCACAGGAGAATAGTCCCCCGCTGACAGAATGACCACCTAATGGAGAGTATCATCAAGTATTCTCATTGCAGCGATATACCACAGGACACCACATTTTAAAGGGTCTGGATGCTGTCAAACAAGCCTTTGCTACATGGTTTGTTAAGCAAGTATTAAGAAATTAAAAAGAGCTAGCCAAGTAGAGGCCTTCAGCTCTCTTGTAAACCATGATTATCAAGGACACCCATAGATTTCGGTGGGTAAGGAACATACAAGAGAACGGCACCTGGCACTACCAACTCTGAAGCTAAACGAGCATAATCAAGAACCAGTGAGTGAAAAGTAGTAGGTAATGGTAATGCTCAGAGCAGCAAAGGCACAAATCCAGGAAAACACAATTCAAAACGTAGAAAATAATAGCCACAGCACTCATTGACCTGCAGGTTCATCTTACTTTATTTTAAGTTCATTTTTGTGTGCAAATACATAGATCAGGTGGGGGAAGACAAACAAGATGCCTTTCAGCTGAAACATGTCCTCCCTCAGCTGATCTATGTATTTGCACTTGAAAATAAACTTTAAATAAAGTAAGATCGCAGTATGGCGAGTGCCGCGGCCACTATTTTTTAAGCTTTGAGATTTCAATGACTTCACTTTCATGCTGCCTGAACCTCAAGTCATTGAGGAGGTCCCCAGCGGCTTCTGCCTGCCCCATCGGCCTCGACTGATAGATTTCTTCCTATACTTAAACAGTCTGGTGAGGCGGAGAGAAGCCGCAGGGGACCGCCCTGATGACTTGTTTGGGCAGCATTAAAAAGATGGGTCCCTTTAACTTAAAGTACTGTACTATTAATGGGTAATTGCAAAAAGTACAAGGGCAATAAAGGACACACTATACTTACACAAATACTATGTCCCCTCGCTTGGAGTAAGCTGGAATAGCACTTGCAATAGTGGCAAATCCATAAGAATAAATGATCGCTTCTTCTGTCCTCATAAACTTGGCTAATCTGTCCTCTAGTTCCAAATGTACATCTGCAAAAAAGGTTGTGAAGGGGTTAAGTACTGCAGTCAGCCGATTTCTCCACAAGGCAACCCAGACTAAAATGTGACTAATGGAGAATCATTCCTAGCTTTAGAATGGCTTTATAATGAACCTACACATTTTTTGGATATATTCACAAGCTTAAACAAGCCAAACAAATAAAAAAGTACCAGTGTAGTGTGAAGACAACCATTTATAAGTGCTGGACATACTAGAGCTCTGTAATACATATAGTGCTGGGCCAAGTACTTAAAGGGGCTATCTGGGCTTAGAAAAACATGGCTGCTTTCTTACAGAAACAGCACTAATCTTGTCTTCAGGTTTGGGTGTGGGTTTTTAAACTCTGTTCCATTGAAGTGAACGGAGCTCAATCGTAATACACAACCTGAGAACAGGGATGTTGCTGTTTAGCAAGAAAGTAGCTGTGCTTTTACTTATCCTGGATAACCCCTTTAATATTCCTTCTGCTATAGGAAGGGTTAGGTAAACCACATTCCAAACTCTAAAAAAAAAAAAAAAAAAAGTCCAGTCTAGAGGACAAGTAAGAGATTGGAGTGGGGGTCCGACCTCTGTACCCTCCGGCTTCTTTGTTATGTTAAAGCCGCAGGTACAACACAGAAAATGCCTACACGGCTCTTTCCTGTGGCTCCATAGGAATGAGTTGAGCGGAGGGTCACATGCTGTACCCAAGGCTGTATTCATAAAGAAGAAGCCAGGGGCCTGATAAGGAGATCAGTAGGGGGGTACGGAGGTCAGACCCCCGCAATCTCTTACTTATCCCTTATACTGTGGATGGAGTACAGGTTAATTTTGCTTGGACAACCTCTTTAAGTTGATAATTTAACATGAGAATTTATAGTTGGAATCAACAACACAAAAAATTTTGGAAAGACTGCCCTCTAGCTGGCAACCGAGGTATCACAGACAAGTAATGCAAAAAAGTATAGTGAAGGAAGGCAAACACACTAGTTCAATATATAAAGGAGATATATAGAAAGATAGACTTCACTTTTATTTTTACAATGCTATATGTTAAAGGGGTTGCCTCAAGATGACAACCACCTAATAAGACATCATAGACGGGGGTCTACCCGACTGGGGATGTCTCACTGTATAAAGAAAGCAGCAAGTTACTCTGGTTGACCTGAATTCAACTGAATGTCATGAAATAACCTGACTTATTTATTGGCCCCATGATACATTGCCCCACAGTAGAAATGTTACAATAGAACCTTGTAACACTACATTACACTATCCTGATACGTGGGCCCCAGTGCTTTGTGATGCCCATAAGGCCCTTCTGCTTTATACAGCAGTGCTATAGAAAGGCATGGCAGAGATGTGCTGCCACACAATGATTTTCTCTGGGTACACCCACTCCTTACACTAACCATATAAATATACTCTGGTTATTTTCAGCTCATTACCTTAGTAAAACATATATTGTGCTAACCTAATGGGTAACTTACTTACCAAATGTACCATAAAACCCTCTTGGACCACATGTGCCGACACCATACTTTCTAAGTGATGCCAACGCTGCATTCTGCAAAATACAGGGAGAAAAAGCCACATGCATGAAAAACTATTAAAATGGACCATTGTGTAAAAAAACTTAAAGTTATAAGGTAAAGGGGCATTCTCACCTCAACTACCATACCTAAACCTGTAGGAGTCGTCAAGTTAAAGACTTTTGCAAATATATTCATTTGGAAAACCTTCCTAATATGCCGCTTTTTCCCTCCCATTGCTGACAGCTTATTAATCTAGGTTACAGACCACCAACCTGCTCTTAAAACAGCAGTCTGGCTGGTATATATAGCTATAATGTAGACCTATAAGGAGAGATAGATATAGAGATAGATAGATAGATAGATAGATAGATATGCACACACATACATACTATAGCTATATACACACCTGCTTTTAGAGGAGAGTGGTGGTCGGTAAGCTAGACAACAAACATCATATCAGTATATTAGAAGAAAGAGGCAAATTTGCTAAATGAATCTATCTGCATATTTATTCAACTTGATCAGCCCTACACAATTAAGTATGTTAGCTGTGATAAACAATTAAAGTGACTCTGTACCCACAATCTGACCCCCCCAAACCACTTGTACCTTCGGATAGCTGCGATTAATCCAAGATCTGTCCTGGGGTCCGTTTGGCAGGTCATGCAGTTACAGAACCACACCTGTATCATGGTCACTTGCAAAAAACATACTGTATACTGTACTAGTTTCTTGACGTATTTACACAGTGCAGGAGCAGAATGGGGATCGATACCAACCTTAACTCTATCGTCATCAAGAAGGCCAAGGAAGTTAAACGATGAGAAATTGATGCACTCTTTTCCATTGACAACTATATTGTGGCCTGGAGGCCTGCAAGACAAAACAAAAACACATACATTTACAAATCACAACTATATATCTGGACAAAATGACAAGGATCTATGTAACTCAGAGCGAGCTGTCGTACAGCGCAAGTGCCTGTACAGGACACAGAGCCATGGGAGCTCAATACCTAAAGGTTCTTTTACATGCTCCTTCATGCAAGTGGGCTGATTATCAGCTGAGGAATGGGAAAATGCTTAATTTTCAGCTGATTGCATCTTTGGTATGGCACTAAAATATATCGCTATCGGTCATACATCTCCCTGTGTAGACCGACAGCACTATATTTAATTTAGCGCACAAGCGATCCAGGGATCATTCTTGTGGTCTGGCAGCACGATTAATAGCGTTTTCTGAAGGCACTGTAAACAAGTACCCATCTCACTGATTGGCGCTTGTTTGCTTCTGTAGATGTCCCCATATTGTCTGTCTAAAAGGACCTTAAAGGGGTACTCTGGGCGGAGGGGAGGGGGGGTATTTTTAGGGTATGGCCGGGGAAGGGGTGGGGAAATAGAGGCAGTCGGTCACTTACCTCCCCGGTTCCATCGCCGGGTCCCGGATCGCGCCGCCCTGTTCTCCCGTCCGGCTGCGGCGCTTCCTGGTCGGAGCTGCGGCTTGAGACGTGATGTATCAAGGCAGCTCAGCTATTTAGTGGCCGAGGCGGGACTCCACTACGACCGCTGAATGTCTGAGCTGCCTTGAGAAGTCACGTCTAAAGCCGCAGCTCAGAGCAGGATGCGGCTGCCAGAGGGGGGAACGGGGCGGCGGCCAGAGGGGGGAACGGGGCGGCGGGATCCGGGACACGGCGCTGGAACCGGGGAGGTAAGTGACCGACGGCCTCTATTCCCACCCCTTCCCTGGCCATACCCTAAAAATAACCTCCACACAGAGTGCCCCTTTAATTCTAGAGAAATACCATGTGGGCCTCTTGCATCTCTACTATTCTAAGATTCCATCCTGCATGGACAGTGTGCTTTACCTACAAAAAGGCATCAGCGCTGAAACATCACTACAAGTGATTACGATGAAAACAAACACCTACTGTATGTACTAATAAGTATTTTGCACAGCCATACTTTTGCTTTAGACATGGATTTATAAATTACCTTATAAGCAAGCATCTGATAATTCACCTTTAAGTGAAAATACATATTTTACATTTGGTGGACAAAGGTGACCCGCAAGTAGTCTAGTGCCCTGAAAACAGGAGAATTTCTACCATTCTCTGTGGCAGAGTTTTTAAAACTAAGGCGCAGGGCCTTGTCTGTGCCTGACATCAGCACATAGCAAAGATTCTAATAGAGAGACTGAACTCATAACTTATCACCCAGGCCCTTTACTTAAAGCGACTCTGTACCCACAATTTGACCCCCCCCCCAAACCGCTTGTACCTTCGGATAGATGCTTTTAATCCAAAATCTGTCCTGGGGTCCGTTCGGCAGGTTATTGTCCTAAAAAAACAACTTTTAAACTTGCAGCCCCGTGCCCAATGGCCGTGGCCTAGATTGTGTAGGCATTAGGCTGGCACACTCTCTCTGTCCCTCCTCCCCACCCTCTTCATCATTAGGAATTCTCCAGGCAGATTGTCTCCTATTCCCCACCTGTGTCAGCCCGGCACATGGGCTGGATCGATAAGGCACCTGTGCTATGTTCAGCATGGAGAAAATGTTCCATATGCATTCCTAATGATGAAGAGGGTGGGGAGGAGGGATGGAGGGGTGATGCAAAGTTAGGGCACAGATATTCTGAGCCATGCCCGTTGAGCATGGGGCTGCAAGTTTAAAAGTTGTTTTTTAGGACAATAACTGCATCACCTGCCGAACGGACCCGAGGACAGATCTTGGATTAAAAGCAGCTATCCAAAGATACAAGTGGTTTGGGGGGGTCAGATTGTGCGTACAGAGTTTAAGGGGCAGGGTAAATGAACATGGACAGCACAGTAAGATTTGAGCATCATCTCCTGATCCTCCTCCACTGGTAAATGTGCAAAATAGTCTAGTGGTGGGATAAATGGGGGAAAGTTAAAGGGGCTCATCAGTGTACAGTACAAAGTGGTACTTCAGTTTGTGGGCTTCTCCCACTTTATCTTGATATTTTTAAGTCCAGATAGTCTAAAAGAAACACAATGGGGTTGAATGAAGAAAAAAGGAGCAGCTCCCCGTTGAAACCAATGAAGTTGCTGTTTTCATTTTCAAAAGGGCTTCTGATCCCTCTGATTGCCATTTCATCTTTGCTCTACTCTTGATACATTGCCCCCACTATTCTTAAAGTGTACCTGTCACAAGTTTTGGTTGGTCTAAGCCTAAACCCTCAGACCCACACCAGTTTCTTAAGGGTAGCTTCACACACACTGGATCGCAGCGGATTTTATGCTGAGGATTCGCAGCAGATCTGATCTAAATAACTGAACACAGCATCAAATCTGCACCGTCAAATCTGCTGCAGATCCTGTACGTGTGAATGCACCCTAAAAGATCTTCTCTCTCTTCCTCTCTGTGGCCATAACCAAGGAGGTCCCATACACTTACATAGGTAGTCCATCTCATTCACATGGCACAGAGCTGTGAAAGAACAGCACACATCTCCTACCTTGCTCTAGAGATTAGTTGGGGTTGGGCAGACCGCAAACTGATCAAATCTTTTGACAATATCATTCAAAGGTCTTCAGGTGACAGTGCCCATTTAAAATACAGACAAAGCAGTAACTTACCCTGTAACAATGTTATAATTAAAAGAAGGATGATCTTTAGGAACCAGAGGGACAAGAGGTTCAGGGTGCCACTCATCAATTAACTCCTCCTTTTCCTGCAAAACCAATAATAGCATTAAATAGGAAGCAAACAGAAAAGTTTTCTGCCATCTACATTTACAGCAGGATGGATCGGGCAGTAAGTTGTCCACCCCTGCTTATACTGTGTAGTGCATGTACAGTGCCACCTGCCTACTGACGGACACTAAGGAGAACATCACTGCCCTGATGATTAACAATGAACAAACGTATGCTTGGGTGCCAGATGTGCATGTGTACAGAGGTGTCAGCTGAACGAATATTTGGACGATAGCTACTACACATGAATGCGTATATGGGTACATTTACACTTTTCCACAAATATCTATACTTACAGATGGTAAGAGGACTTTAAAGCTTTTTGCTGCTCTTATCAGATGAATAAAAAAGTCAAACCGGCTCCTGAATTAGTCTATCTAACCGGCCTGAAGCAGAGGTGGACAAATAGTTGAAATAACTAGTTATCCATTACAATAAAAACCCCAAGGAATTATTAATGGTAGGACGTATGAGATGGTATCTGTGGCTAGCATTCTATTCTGATGTGCCTGTAGAGTATTCACATTTATGAAGACATCTATGGCTGTGGCTCAGTATAATGGGAATCTAAAGCGTGTGTAAGAGAACAAAAGCTTACTCTCAGGGTGCCAGAAAAAATGTGCACGACGTGCAGTGTAAATGGCTCTACCATCTCCTTACTTTCTGGCGATATTGTTAAGGAGATCACGCCGATCAAATGCAACAAGAAACAGCTAATGCAAAAGAAAAGTCAACTCTGGTCTATGCCTGGAGTATAGGGGGTTATACAGGATTAGAAAAAAAACACTAACAAAAACTGCGCCACCAGGTTGTGTGTGGTATTACAATTCAATTTCATTCATTTCAACGGAATGGAGCAGCAAAACTGTACCCAAACTGCGAACAAGGGTGGTGCTGTTTCTGAAAGAAAGTGGCCACATATTTTCAAAACCTGGATAACCCCTTGAAGTTATATATTTGATGCCTTGATAAAGCTAATTTGCTAAAGCTGGCCAAACATTTACACTACTCGTGTCTCGTGTTTTTCTTTGAGTGGGAGCGAGGAATAAGCTGCAGCCAGACCTCTGGTGCAGAAGCTAGGGATGGGCAGGTTAGAATCCAAGACACTTACTATCAAGGGACAGTCAGGTGAAGGTTTACAACCATCTATGTGTACTTTGAATGTACACATCGACTATTATTGCCACCATCTACATATTAATAAGCCAAGAGGTTAGCAGGTTTTTATTACCTTTTCTGTAAGGTCAGATCGTTCCTGGAGTTTGTAAGTCTTGGAAAATATGAGTCTAATAATCCAAAGGATCAGAATCCCTTCCAGGATCAGGTGATAGGCAGGTGCCTGAAAAATACAACAATCGTCATTGCCACATTATACAATAATAAAACAGGAGTCATCTAAAAAATAATAAAGAAATAAGAATAAATTTAGAAAGGTCACACAGTTTTGATCAGTTGGGGGCTGGGTGGGAGATGCACACAGCTGTGCTCTTCGCTCCTCGGCTTACTGTTCTATCCATACTGACTGCATATAGACCTTATAGACCTTATATAGAATCCAGAGGTCTTGGCACCCAGACCCTGAACAATTCAAACCTTTGACGTGTTTCTCTAAAAAGTTTTTTTTTTTTTCAATGGACTTTTAACACTTACGGTTTTTAGAGGGCAGACCATAGTAACAAATTTTAGCGATGCACAAAAGATGCGATCAGCCAATGAGCACACGTTTTCTGCTCCTCGACCGATCGCTGACACTTTTACATGGTCAGATTATCAGCTGAAGGAGCGTTTCTAGAAACCGGCATGATCGGCCTAAGTAAACGGTGCTTTACCAAGCGATTTCTCCTCTGGTTACTTTGTTTGGTGGGGCAGCCAGCTCTTTTTGCTGTCAGTCCACTATACATCAGTAGTAGTGCGTTCACACGTACAGGCTCCGCAGCAGATTTAATGGCGCAGATATCAATGTAACAAAATAACTGAACAAAGCATCAAATCTGCTGCGGATCCTGTAGGTGTAAACGCACAAACCCACACACCGTATACACAGCAGATACGCAACAAAAACGCAGCAAATACGCAGCAGATTTGTTGGTACAGATTTGATGCTGTGTTCAGTTATTTAGATATAATCTGCTGCGTTTTTGATGCGTTTTTGCTGCGTGTTTGCTGCGTATTTGCTGCGTATCGCAGCAGTAAATACGCTGCTTATACGGTGTGTGGGTTTATACACAAGGGTACAAACCCACACACCGTATACGCAGCTCATTTACTGCTGCGATACGCAGCAAACACGCAGCAAACACGCAGCAAATACGCAGCAGATTAGATCTAAATAACTGAACACAGCATCAAATCTGCACCACCAAATCTGCTTCAAATCTGCTGCGTTTTTGCTGCGTATCTGCTGTGTATACGGTGTGTGGGTTTGTACCCTAAGGGTACAAACCCACACACCGTATATGAAGCAAATACGCAACAAATACGCAACAAATACGCAGCAAATACGCAGCAGTTTGATGGTGAAGATTTAATGCTGAGTTCAGTTATTTAGATCTAATCTGCTGCGTTTTTGTTGCGTATTTGTTGCGTTTTTGCTGCGTATTCGCTGCGTATCGCAGCAGTAAATACGCTGTGTATACGGTGTGTGGGTTTATACCCTAAGGGTATAAACACACACACCGTATACGCAGCGTATTTACTGCTGCAATACGCAGCAAATACGCAGCAGATACGCAGCAGATTAGATCTAAATAACTGAACACAGCATCAAGTCTTCACCATCAAATCTGCTGCGTATCTGCTGCATATACGGTGTGTGTGTTTGTACCCTAAAACTTTTTTTAATCTTTACCCCTGCTGTATAGAAGAGTGTATCCACTGTATGCTTATACAGTCCATACACACAGAGCATGACATGGAGAGCCTTACATCTTACCACTATTCAAGGGAAGACTCTGAATATGTATAAGAAGGTGAGGATATATGTGATAATAGGCTCCATACTGGTAACTAACAAGCTATTAGTAACGCATACCAGAATATGAATAGGTGAAACCGGAATAAACAATGCCCCACCCCAACACAAAGGCCAGATCACAACTTCCATCAATTCAAAGTAAGAATTGACTCTCTTTGTGATCCTAAAAAACTGAACTATCCAGCAAAACATATGACTGGGATTAATAGGGTAGTTCACAAAAAATGTTTTTCTTTCAAGTCAATTGGTGGCAGAAAGTGCCAGAGATTTGTAATTTACTACTATGAAAAAATCCCAAGTCTTTCAGTATGATGATTTACTGTCATAATGCAGAGAGTTGAAATGCTTCACTTGGCCTCCAAATTCTACAGACCTCCATTCCTGTCTGTGTATGATCACACTGAGTAATACACACACTGAGAGTTGACATGTCAACTCTTTGCGCGGCGAGGGGAGGCACGCGAGCCATCCCATTGACATAGTGAGGCAGGCGGGATCGCCTGTTTTACTCTAAGGCCCCCTTCACACGTCCGGAAAAACCACCCGGATTTCCTATCAGGAAATCTGGGCGGATTTCCGGACCCATAGAGTTGTATTAGTCACGGAAACCCTTCCGGATTTTTCCAGAAGGGTGTCCGTTCCGGAAAATAGATCCGAAAAAATAGGACATGTCCTATTATTGTATGGAATTCCGGCCCGGACGCCCCCATAAAAGCCTATGGGAGCGCCGGAATCACGGGCACTTTCCTGTTGTACATCAGGAAAGTGCCTGTGATTCCGGATTGGTTGAGAGCCACACCAGACCGGCCCTCGACAGCCCGCCGCCCGAATCCCCAAGCCCACAACCCACCCTGGACCTCTGCACTCCACTGTGCGCTGCACACCGCCTGCTTTCAAACACCGACGCCTCCCCCCCACCCCGGAACTCACCACCGGGCCGCCCGCAGACAGCACACCACTGACTGCCGCCTCCCCACCAGATCTCAGCACTGCACTCGGAGCGGCACCGGACCTGACCCAATCGTCTCCCCGCCCCCTCCCACCCGGACAGGGCTGCCGACATTGCTCCCCCCGGACCTCACCGCATCAAACTCCTGCCAGCCCCGCCCCCGGACCGGAGCAGCGACGGCGATCTCAAAAACCAGGCCCGGACAGGTTAGATCCACCACTCCCCCCGAACTACAACGCCCACCATGTCCTACAGGTCATGATGGGAGTTGTACTTCTGCAGCCTGTGGCCATCAAGGTTGCAGAAGTACAACTCCCATCATGCACGCTGACAGGCCATGATGGGAGTTGTACTTCTGTAGCCTGTGGCCATCCAGGTTGCAGAAGTACAACTCCCATCATGACCTGCAACCTGGGTGGCCACAGACTGCAGAAGTACAACTCTCATCATGGCCTCACAGCCGGGCATGACAGGAGTTGTAGTTCTGCAAGCTGTGACCATCCAGTTGGCAAAAATACATCTCCCACAATGTCCTATTTTTTTTTCTCATCAGGAAATCCTGATGAGACAATGGTGGTCAAGCAAGCGTACTCATCCCCTGGTGAGCGCTGGGGGGTCTGGCTCTGGGACATTTCAAACGTTTTTGCAAATGACAGTGACACAGTAGTGGTAAACAACCTGCAACCCACCAGCTGCTGCAAAACTACAATTCCCATCATGCCTGGACAGCAAAAGGGTGACGAGAATTCTGCAGCCCTGTTAAAATACACATAAAAATGACTTTATTTTTTAATTGCCGCTGAAGAACATTTATTTTTGTCAATTACACAAAAATATACAAATATAAATATGTAGGCTGTCTCGCTATGGCTGCCGCACATAGATGATACCATGCCCACTCAATGTGGCTAAGGAGCCAGTATTCTACTAGTAATACTACAGGTATTGGTGGCGAGATCCAGCGGTCACCGCAGCTGCCAGTGTGGGAATGCGGCTTTGATCCGCAGATCAATAATCAATGGCAGATTTAGCAACTGGAACTAATGACTCATCATGAGGAAGTTCAATCAATATAGAACGATTTCTGATGGTTCCCATTAGGCCCAGGCCGGACTACAGCCTCACACTGCTAACCATTATATGCTATGCTAATCATTTCCGTCACACTTAGTTAGTGAATGGGACAAATCATGTGACTGACAAAAAAAAATAAAATCATGTGACTGCCGTATGCTCTGAGAGGGCTGTGGATTTTGTTGAAGACTTATTGAGACCCCTGAAGATCACCCAAACACTGCCCCCCAACTCCCCAGGACCATTTGTTAGCTCTTCTCTTCCTTCTTGCCTGGTCTGGGGGGGGGGTGCCTCTCTGTCTCCCGGGGCCTGCGCTAGGGAGACAGAAGATCCAGGGAGGAGGAGAGACGCCGCAGGCACACCCCTTTGACACAGCGCTGTGTGACACTACCTGAATAAGGATGCTTTTTACCCAAACACCGGAACTAAGAGACAGCTAGACCCCTGGACTAGGCATGGGATTCAGAAGAGCAAACAAACACTACCCGCTCATACTGGGCTTCTCCTCTACCCAATCCCCCAATGTGTCCGGGCTACTCCTCTACCCGATCCCCCAATGTGTCCGGGCTACTCCTCTACCCGATCCCCCAATGTGTCCGGGCTACTCCTCTACCCGATCCCCCAATGTGTCCGGGCTACTCCTCTACCCGATCCCCCAATGTGTCCGGGCTACTCCTCTACCCGATCCCCCAATGTGTCCGGGCTACTCCTCTACCCGATCCCCCAATGTGTCCGGGCTACTCCTCTACCCGATCCCCCAATGTGTCCGGGTTCATGCCGGGCTACTCCTCTACCTGATCCCCCCAATGTGTCCGGGCTACTCCTCTACCTGATCCCCCCAAAGTGTCCGGGCTACTCCTCTACCCGATCCCCCAATGTGTCCGGGTTCATGCTGGGCTACTCCTCTACCCAATCCCCCATCTTGAAGGCACCGATCCCAGCTGAGCAAGACTTTCTGCCTTGGATCTGACATACAGGAAGCACTGGCTCAGCCACATCAGTGACCACCATGACCGCTGGATGACTGGGGCTTCCTGTGGATCAGCCCTCTATACAGTATATAATATAGGGATACAGCCCCCACCCCAGCATACAGTATATAATATAGGGATACAGCCCCCACCCCTGTATACAGTATATAATATAGGTATATAGCCCCCACCCCTGTATACAGTATATGATATAGGGATACAGCCCCCACCCCTATATACAGTATATAATATAGGGATACAGCCCCCACCCCTGTATACAGTATATAATATAGGAATACAGGCCCCACCCCTGTATACAGTATATTATATAGGGATACAGCCCCCACCCTGTATACAGTATATAATATAGGGATACAGCCCCCACCCCTGTATACAGTATATAATATAGGGATACAGCCCCCAACCCTGTATACAGTATATAATATAGGGATACAGCCCCCAACCCTGTATACAGTATATAATATAGGGATACAGCCCCCACCCCTGTATACAGTATAAGTATACAGCCCCCACCCCTGTATACAGTATATAAGTATACAGGCCCCACCCCTGTATACAGTATATAATATAGGGATACAGCTCCCACCCGTGTATACAGTATATAATATAGGGTTACAACCCCCACCCCTGTATACAGTATATAATATAGGGATACAGCCCCCACCCCTCTATACAGTATATAATATAGGGATACAGCCCCCACCCCTGTATACAGTATATAATATAGGGATACAGCCCCACCCCTGTATATAGTATATAGTATAGGGATACAGCCCCCACCCCTGTACACAGTATATTATATAGGGATACAGCCCCCACCCCTTTACACAGTATATAATATAGGGATACAGCCCCCACCCCTGTATACAGTATATAATAATGGGACACAGCCCTCACCCCTGTATACAGTATATAATATAGGGATACAGCCCCCCCCACCCCTCTATACAGTATATAATATAGGGATACAGCCCCCAGCCCTGTATACAGTATATAAGTATACAGCCCCCACCCCTGTATACAGTATATTATATAGGGATACAGCCCCCCACCCCCACCCCTCTATACAGTATATAATATAGGGATACAGCCCCCAGCCCTGTATACAGTATATAAGTATACAGCCCCCACCCCTCTATACAGTATATATGGACACAGCCCCCACCCCTGTATACAGTATATAATATATGGACACAGCCCCCCCCCCACCCCTGTATACAGTATATAATATAGGGATACAGCCCCCACCCCTGTATACAGTATATTATATAGGGATACAGCCCCCACCCCTGTATACAGTATATTATATAAGTATACAGCCCTCACCCCTGTATACAGTATATAATATAGGTATACAGCTCCCCACCCCTGTATACAATATATAATATAGGTATACAGCTCCCCACCCCTGTATACAGTATATAATATAGGGATACAGCCCCCACCCCTCTATACAGTATATAATATAGGGATACAGCCCCCAGCCCTGTATACAGTATGTAAGTATACAGCCCCCACCCCTGTATACAGTATATAATATATGGACACAGCCCCCACCCCTGTATACAGTATATAATATATGGACACAGCCCCCCACCCCTGTATAGAGTATATAATATATGGACACAGCCCCCCCCCCACCCCTGTATACAGTATATAATATATGGACACAGCCCCCCCCCACCCCTGTATACAGTATATAATATATGGACACAGCCCCCCCATCCCTGTATACAGTATATAATATATGGACACAGCCACCACCCCTGTATACAGTATATAATATATGGACACAGCCCCCACCCCTGTATACAGTATATAATATATGGACACAGCCCCTACCCTTGTATACAGTATATAATATATGGACACCACCCCCCCCCACCCCTGTATACAGTATATAATATAGGTATATAGCCCCCACCCCTGTATACAGTATATAATATATGGACACAGCCCCCACTCCTGTATACAGTATATAATATAGGAACACGAACTGGAGAGAATGGAACCGCTGCACATCCCATCTATGGCTGATACTAATGCCGCTAGGCCTATATTAAAAATCAACACCAGAGTGTCTGTATATGAATTGATCAAGCCATATTGCCCCGTGTACCACCGCGCAGGTCCTCTGGTCCACACGGGTCCCTACGCTAACTCCACACCGTGTCGGTCAGCGACCGCCAACCCCGCAAAGCGTGCACATGCAGGGAAGGGAGGCCATGGAACGGCCCTGCAACCCCAATGTCACAGGACCAGACCCAAAAAGCCCCACCAAAACCCAGCCAGCACCACCGGCGGGGAAGGCTGCCCCCAAACGACACAAGTATGGATATGGTATTACACTTACCATTGCTGCTCTCACAGAATGGGGAAGACATAGGGTCCAGACATGTGAGCACAGACATATCCTGCTAATTTTGGTCATGTGGGTCTTATAAAGGAGTGCTAGCTGTTCAGAGAGGGAGAACTGTGAAACACGAACTGGAGATTTTTTTCCCATTCTGTTTGCTGCAGCTATGGTGAGTGTAATTCCTTATCCAGACTTGTGCTGCTTGGGGGCGACCTTCTCCGCCGGCGGTGCTGGCCGGGTTCTGGTGGGGTGTTTTTGGGTCTGGTCCTGTGGCATGGGGGTCGCAGGGCCGTCCCATGGCCCCCGTTCCCTGACTGTGCACGCCTGCGGGGTTGGTGGCCACTGACTGGCACGGTGTGGACTTAGTGTAGGGACCCATGTGTATCAGATACCGGCACGAGGTACATGGGGCAGTATGGCTTGATCAATTCATACACAAAATTCTGATGTGTTTTTTATTTAGCCTAGCAGCACTAGTATCAGCCATAGGTGTGAGGTGCAGCACTCTGTTTCTTCCCTGAACAGTATATAATATAGGGATACAGCCCTCACCCCTGTATACAGTATATAATATATGGACACAGCCCCCCCCCACCCCTGTATACAGTATATAAGTATACAGCCCCCACCCCTGTATAGAGTATATAATATAGGTATATAGCCCCCACCCCTGTATACAGTATATAATATAGGGATACAGCCCCCACCCCTGTATACAGTATATAATATAGGGATACAGCCCTCACCCCTGTATACAGTATATAATATAGGGATACAGCCCTCACCCCTGTATACAGTATATAATATAGGGATACAGCCCTCACCCCTGTATACAGTATATAATATATGGACACAGCCCCCCCCCACCCCTGTATACAGTATATAAGTATACAGCCCCCACCCCTGTATACAGTATATAATATAGGTATATAGCCCCCACCCTTGTATACAGTATATAATATAGGGATACAGCCCTCACCCTTGTATACAGTATATAATATAGGGATACAGCCCTCACCCCTGTATACAGTATATAAGTATACAGCCCCCACCCCTGTATACAGTATATAATATAGGTATACAGCCCCCACCCCTGTATACAGTATATAATATAGGGATACAGCCCTCACCCCTGTATACAGTATATAAGATAGGGATACAGCCCTCACCCCTGTATACAGTATATAAGTATACAGCCCCCACCCCTGTATACAGTATATAATATAGGTATATAGCCCTCCTGTATACAGTATATAATATAGGGATACAGCCCTCACCCCTGTATACAGTATATAAGTATACAGCCCCCACCCCTGTATACAGTATATAATATAGGTATACAGCCCCCACCCCTGTATACAGTATATAATATAGGGATACAGCCCTCACCCCTGTATACAGTATATAAGATAGGGATACAGCCCCCACCCCTGTATACAGTATATAATATAGGGATACAGCCCTCACCCCTGTATACAGTATATAATATAGGGATACAGCCCTCACCCCTGTATACAGTATATAATATAGGGATACAGCCCTCACCCCTGTATACAGTATATAATATATGGACACAGCCCCCCCCCCACCCCTGTATACAGTATATAAGTATACAGCCCCCACCCCTGTATACAGTATATAATATAGGTATATAGCCCCCACCCTTGTATACAGTATATAATATAGGGATACAGCCCTCACCCCTGTATACAGTATATAATATAGGGATACAGCCCTCACCCCTGTATACAGTATATAATATATGGACACAGCCCCCCCACCCCTGTATACAGTATATAAGTATACAGCCCCCACCCCTGTATACAGTATATAATATAGGTATATAGCCCCCACCCCTGTATACAGTATATAATATAGGGATACAGCCCTCACCCCTGTATACAGTATATAATATAGGGATACAGCCCTCACCCCTGTATACAGTATATAATATAGGGATACAGCCCTCACCCCTGTATACAGTATATAAGTATACAGCCCCCACCCCTGTATACAGTATATAATATAGGTATATAGCCCTCCTGTATACAGTATATAAGTATACAGCCCCCACCCCTGTATACAGTATATAATATATGGACACAGCCCCCCACCCCACCCCTGTATACAGTATATAAGTATACAGCCCCCACCCCTGTATACAGTATATAATATAGGTATATAGCCCCCACCCCTGTATACAGTATATAATATAGGGATACAGCCCTCACCCCTGTATACAGTATATAATATAGGGATACAGCCCTCACCCCTGTATACAGTATATAATATAGGGATACAGCCCTCACCCCTGTATACAGTATATAAGTATACAGCCCCCACCCCTGTATACAGTATATAATATAGGTATATAGCCCTCCTGTATACAGTATATAAGTATACAGCCCCCACCCCTGTATACAGTATATAATATAGGTATACAGCCCCCACCCATGTATACAGTATATAATATAGGGATACAGCCCTCACCCCTGTATACAGTATATAATATATGGACACAGCCCCCCACCCCACCCCTGTATACAGTATATAAGTATACAGCCCCCACCCCTGTATACAGTATATAATATAGGTAAAAAGCCCTCACCCCTGTATACAGTATATATTATAGGTATACAGCCCCCACCCCTGTATACAGTATATAAGTATACAGCCCCCACCCCTGTATACAGTATATAATATAGGGATACAGCCCTCACCCCTGTATACAGTATATATTATAGGTATACAGCCCCCACCCCTGTATACAGTATATAATATAGGTATACAGCCCTCACCCCTGTATACAGTATATAATATAGGGATACAGCCCCCACCCCTGTATACAGTATATAAGTATACAGCCCCCACCCCTGTATACAGTATATAATATAGGTATATAGCCCTCCTGTATACAGTATATAAGTATACAGCCCCCACCCCTGTATACAGTATATAATATAGGTATACAGCCCCCACCCATGTATACAGTATATAATATAGGGATACAGCCCTCACCCCTGTATACAGTATATAATATATGGACACAGACCCCCACCCCACCCCTGTATACAGTATATAAGTATACAGCCCCCACCCCTGTATACAGTATATAATATAGGTAAAAAGCCCTCACCCCTGTATACAGTATATATTATAGGTATACAGCCCCCACCCCTGTATACAGTATATAAGTATACAGCCCCCACCCCTGTATACAGTATATAATATAGGGATACAGCCCTCACCCCTGTATACAGTATATATTATAGGTATACAGCCCCCACCCCTGTATACAGTATATAATATAGGGATACAGCCCCCACCCCTGTATACAGTATATAAGTATACAGCCCCCACCCCTGTATACAGTATATAAGTATACAGCCCCCACCCCTGTATACAGTATATAATATAGGTATATAGCCCCCACCCCTGTATACAGTATATAATATAGGGATACAGCCCCCACCCCTGTATACAGTATATAAGTATACAGCCCTCACCCCTGTATACAGTATATAAGTATACAGCCCCCACCCCTGTATACAGTATATAATATAGGTATACAGCCCTCACCCTGATACCATGACACATGTGCTGCCCCCTCCATATAACACTGCCATGCCTGCTGAGGGTGGAGCCCGCACAGGGCACTGCCTGCCGTCACCCGCCGCTCCACACCTGACACGGAAGTTACTCGGGCGCCTCGGATCCGGGGACGCGTGCGGAATGACGGGAGCGGGTGACACTTGGACCTAGTGGCCTTCCGTCCTCGGGCTGGGCGCCTGAGCCGTTACCTGAAGCCACTCACCTCATAGAAGGCCTGCACCATCTCCACCAACACCCACTGCTGACTCGCCGCCATGACTCCCGGGAGACCGAGGCGGTAGCGTAGCTACGAGAAGCCGGACGCTTCCTGGACTGCGAGTGACAGAGGTCGGTAGGCGGGGCCTCTGGAGAAGCTTTGCACTCATTGGTGGTTACTAAGTGATGTCATCACACGGAAGGAACTGGGCGAGGAGCCGAGGATCCCACGGAAACTGGGCGGGGCCTGGACGGCGCTGCCCAATGACGATGGTGCCGTGGTAAGGCGGAAGTTGTTGACGTTGAAGCTGGGTGTGTTGTTGCTATGGTAACGGAAAGAAGCGGAAAGGAGGACGGAGGTGGTAGAAGCATCCCGGTTGTTAGGCATGGACTAGACGGGGAGCGCTGCCGCCGCCGGATATACTGGGAGCCATTTCCGCCATGGACAGGAGAAGCGGAGTAGCTCCATGCTCCTGGCTGCCTCATCTTATATATACAGTGTGGGCTGCGCAATGAAAACTAAGGGCCCTATTCCACGGGACGATTATCGTTCGCATAATCATTAATGATAAACGATACAGACGACCGCTATTACGAAAGACCTGAAATCGTTCACCCATTTACATGGAACGATAGTCGTTACTTATGATCGTTCTTGCGGTCGTCTTGTCTTTGCTATTGTGTTTGTCACTACTGCGAACGACCGAACAACTTCTTATTCAATGCGAACGATTTGCGAACGAGCAACGATAAAAATAGGTCCAGGTCTTATTAAACGATCGATTTCTCGTGCGGTCGTTAATCGTTAACTGCTATTCAAACGAACAATTATTGTTTAGATTCCAACAATTTAACGACAATCTTAACGATAATCGTCCCGTGGAATAGGGCCCTAATAAAACCAAGTAACGTGTTGTATTTTCCTGCGTATAAGACTACTTTTTAACCCAGGAAATTCTTCTAAAAAATCATGTGTCGTCTTATACACCAGGTGTCGTCTTATCCGCCAGGTGTCGTCTTATACGCAAGGTGTCGTCTTATAGGGCCGGTGCTGAAAAACCTCAGAACCGGACTGGAAAATCTGTGGTTGCTGCTTACGGTGGGGGAGCTCAAAAATGGCCACATCCCCTCTGTACTCGCCGACCATATGAAGGACAGAGCAAGCTGCAGGCATACAGGATATGGAAAAGAGATACGGTAGAGTGGCCCTTTCACCCATCTGGCCCGGCCTTGTACCCTACCGGTATTAATGCACCTCCTGGCACCTCCTTCTCTGCCTCTCAGCTCTCGCTGCTGTCTGATATTTTCTATTAATTTTTATTTAGTGTGCGTTGGAAGAGGGGTAGTTTTATACTGTGAGTATATCCCGAACTTTATATTTTAACTGGAAAAGTCTTCGGCATCTTATACACTTGAAAATATAGTACTTTGTAGAGACGAGTGAATCTGGAGACACTAAACCATGATCCAAAACCAATCATGGCGAACAACTGGGTTTGGATGAACCAGAGCGTGCTCAAGATTACCCAACCTTCTTCACCTTTGGAGTACCCCTACAAATTACCAGTCTACAAACAGCCTCAGTCAGTGACTCCCAGGTGACATCTTCTGTGATCTGAGACCTTCACGTTCCCTTTTTCTTTCTATCCAGCCCAGACCACCAGGACCAGCCCTCAGCTGTTCCCTTCATATAGTAATAATGCCCTCAGCTGTTCCCTACATATAGTAATAATGCACCCTGCTGTGCTCCTATAGTAACAATGCCCTTGGCTGTTCCCTCTGGATAGTAATAATGCCCCCTGCTGTTCCCTCCATATAGTAATAATGCCCCATGCTGTGTCCCCATAGTAATAATGCCCTCAGCTGTTCCCTCCATATAGTAATAATGCCCCTGCTGTACCCCTAAAGTATTAATGCCCTTTGCTGTTCCCTCCATATAGTAATAATTCCCTCAGCTGTTCCCTCCATATAGTAATAATGCCCCCTGCTGTGTCCCCATAATAATAATGCTCTCTGCTGTGCATCCTGAGACAGGAAAATGCCCTCTGCTGTGCCCCCTCCAACTCTCCACTGTCTGCAGTTAACCCTGTATGCCCCTACACCTGCAGTTAACCTCTCACGCCTCAGTTCTCTCACCTCCTGCAGTTCTTCAGCCACTGGTAATCAAGTGCCAAGACCTCCGGGTTCGAACGGATTCGAGTCTGTTGAGTTGCGCTAATCTATTAACCTCTTAAGGACGGAGCCAATTTTCGTTTTTGCGTTTTCGTTTTCCTCCTTGTGTTTAAAAGGCCATAGCCTTTTAAAATTGCTCTATTCCCAGCCTTATAATTCTTTTATCCTTTGGTCTTTGGGGCTGTGTGAGGTGTCATTTTTTTGTGCCATGATGTGTTCTTTCTATTGGTACCTTGATTGCGTATATGCGACTTTTTGATCGCTTTTTATTACAATCTTTCTGGATTTCATGCGACCAAAAATGCAAAATTTTTGCACTTTGGCGGGTCTTTGCGCTTACGCCGTTTACCGTGCGAGATCAGGAATGTGATAAATTAATAGTTCGCGCGATTACACACGCGGTGATACAAAATATGTTTACTTATTTCTTTTTAATTATAAAATGGGAAAAGGGGGGTGATTCAAACTTTAGGGAAGGGGGCTTTAAATAAAAATCCTTTTTTTTTTTTTTTACATTTACACAGTAATTAGAAGTCCCCCTGGGGGATTTCTAATACAACTACACTGATCTCCCATCGGCCTACTGCAGACCATTCAAATAGAATATCGAGCCAGGATCAGCGTCATTCCGACGCTGAGGCCTGGCTTGATGAGATTAAATGATGCGATCGCACGGGGGGAATCTCGCCACTAGACACCAGGGATAGTCTGCATTTAAGACAGTTAGATGCAGCTGTCATGTTTGACAGCTGCATCTAACGGTCTTAATTAGCGGGAGCAGCGATCGTCCCTCTCCCGCTAATAACCGCGGTCCCGTGCTGCAGATAGCAGTCGGGATCGCGACAGTTCAGATCAGAGCGGGGTCGTGGTGCGGCCCCCCACTGAACGTATGCCGTACTCCTTAAGAGGTTAAGTATAGATTCTTTGACAGCGGCTAAATGCCTAATTGCTAAATATTTAAAGCAGGTTCTTATTCCCTCGGCGTTAGAGCTTATCAATAGGGTGCAGGAGGTCCGGAGGTGTGAGTACTTACCTGCTTCCAATGAAGATCATGTAGAGTCTTTCAATAAAATATGGTCCTCGTGGGACGCTTATTATGAGCTGTTCCGTGCCACAGTAACCACTCCTATGCCTGTTACCCAATCTCTTCCCTAATGTTCCTGTATTGTTGTTGTAGGTCTGTGGTGTTCGGTGTTGTGTGTTTTATGTTGTTAAATTCACTGTTACTTTTGAGCTACGCTTGGTTACTCGGGAATTATGACTCCCTATATGGGGAACTTAGATTTGTAGCTAAACAATGTCCTATGTTATACCCTTTGATGTCCAACATCATTTCATCTACCTTCCATGCCCGGGTTACGATATTTTGGACTTTGGTTCTACATGGGCGTGTATATGCTTACCACCGCTGTTGATTGTTACTTTTCTGACCAATATTTGCTGTATTCTTTGTTTATATGGAAAAATTTATAAATTAACAATTTATTAAAAAGTATAGCTTCTTTATTGTTTTCTAGATAATTGCAACAGTACATAAAAACTTTTCCCTCTCCGGATAACCCCTTTAAGAAACTGGATGCTACCACTGTGCCCTCTACCAATTTGCATCCAGGCTTATAAACTAGAAAGCTGTATCTCTGGATAGACTGAGACAGGTCATATAAATAATAACTATTATACATTTAACCTCATTACTCTATTTTAGGCATTTATTCATTTATAATGCATGCATCGCTATCATTATCTGCTTTATATTGATATTTTTATTGATTTGTCTCTACTAAGAGCAAGTAATAAGCCAAACGTCTATTAAAGACCTGACTTCCATTCAGTTTATAAAGTTCTAGCATTGTTATGTAGTAGTACATGGCTATCATTCAGATCGATTTTAGTCTGGGTAATGTAAGGACATCCAAGACTGTGGCTGTGTAGACACTTTCTACTCTAGCTAATAGAGGTTTGTCATGAGTGGGGCACACCCCACTATAAGATCTTTATGTCTTGATACAATATATGGACACCAGTTAGCAGATTAGTTAAAGAAGCACCTTGACTTTTTTCTTTTGCTTACATAGTGCAACATAGGCTATTATTGGTGGAAAATGTGCTCTTTCAGATAAGTATTTTAGTTGTTATGCCATTTAACCCCTTCAGGACGGGGCTAATGTTCATTTTTGCGTTTTCGTTTTTTCCTCCTTGTGCTTAAAAGGCCATAGCACTTGCATTTTTTCACCTACAGACCCACATGAGCCCTTTTTTGTTGCACTACTAATTGTACTTTACAAAGGCAGACTTAATTTTTCCATAAAGTATGCTGTGAAACCAGAAAAAAATTATATGCGCAGCGAAATTGGGAAAAAAAAGGAATTTGTTTTCATTTTGGTGGGTTTCGTGCTTAAGCCATTCGCCCTATGGTAAAACTGACATATTATATATGTTCCTCAAGTTGGTTCAATTACAACAATATGTTACTTGTATGACTTTTATTTTATCTGCTTTTAAAAAATTAAAACCTTTAAAAAAAATAACCTAAATGTGTTTAAAATTGCTCTATTCCCATCCTTATAACGCTTTTATCCTTTGGTCTATGGGGCTGTGTGAAGTGTAATTTTTGGCGCCATGATCGGTTCTTTCTATTGGTACCATGCTTGCTTATATGCGACTTTTTGATCACTTTTTATTTTATTTTATTTTTCTGGATTTGATGTGACAAAAAATGCACAATTTTGCACTTTGGCGTTTTTTTTGCGCTTAAGCTGTTTACCGTGCGAGATCAGGAATGTAATAATTTAATAGTTTGGGCGATTACGCACGCGGCGATAGCAAACATGTTTGTTTATTTATTTTTTTTATTTATAAAATGGGAAAAGGGGGGTGATTCAAACTTTTATTAGGGAGGGGATATTTTATTAGTAAAAGCACTTTTATTTATTACTGTATAGTGCAACTTTTTGTCCCCCTGGGGGACTTTTAGTATTATTGCAGTGATCTCCCATAGAGATCACTGCAGTATACTTAATACAATGATCAATCAGATCATTGGTTTATTAGTCTGGTCTGTAGCAAACCAGATCTACAGATTGCCGAGCCGGGATCAGCGCCAGTGCGACGCTGAGCCCTGGCTGGCTCAGTAGAAGGGATCTCCCGAGATCCCCACAGTAGACACCAGGGAAAAGGGGATATACATTCAGTTTTGACAGCTGCATTTAAATTAATAATTAGTGGACGTTGCAATCGGACCGGGCCTGCTAATAGCTGCGGCCCCGGGCTACGTATAGCACCCGGGATCGTGACGATTCAGAGCGGGCCACGCTCCCACCCCCCCTTTGAACCGACCCTCCTGCTTCAGGACGTACAGTTACGTTCTGATGCGGGAAGGGGTTAATGATTGTCTGCCATCTTGATTCTGTCTTCCTCTTTGATATGGCTTTCCTAATGTCTTTTTTGGTCTTTTTTCTTTTTGGTTTTGCATATACTAAGTGGGTAGAGTTGCATCACATTGCATTAGGTGTGGGTCTTATCTAAGTGCTGCAATTGATAGATCAGTGACATAGAACTTCTGTCCCCTAACACACTATTGAGTATCGGTGTATTCCTATGAGATACAGCTACAGTCTGTCTCCTAGGAATATGTTTCTCACTGTCAGTTCTTACAGGCAGTGTAAAGCGGCATCTCGTAGAAATATACTGCATATTCTATAGACATTGTGACTCCGGGGAGTCTTCTAACTGCAGCTAATCATTATATACACTTGCCTGTTGTATCACTGCTCACTTGGGGCAAACTAATATTTGCAGCAGGGGAGAAGGGCTTTGGTAATAGAGGTGACTAAGAACCCAATGGTCATTCTGACTAGTCTCAAGATCTTTTATGCACATAGAAGAAACTTCCAGAAGGCAACCAGGACTGCAGCACTGGACCATGGTGGTGGCAGCATCATGTTTTGGGGTGTTCTTCAGCAGCTGGGACAAGGAGAATGGTCAGGGTAGGAAAGCTGGAAGCAAAGTATAGATGAGTATAATGAAAGCCTGTTCTGGCGTTCTCTGTACCTCAGATTGGGCGAAAGGTTCACCTTCAACAAGAAAATGACCCTAAGCACACAACCAAGACAAACCTAGGAGTAGCACGAACAACACTGTGAATGTCCCTAATGGAAACCACTAAGTCCCTGGTGGAGCGTGAATCAGCCCCAGTACCTTATATTTGCTGCAAACTGCTCTCCGACACTGTGCCTGGCAGTTTTCAGCGGGGTGGAAATTTCAAAATATCACTTGTTAATCTGCTACCGGGACCTGCAGCAGCATGTAGTGTGACTACATAAATGGAGGACTAGTCATAAAGGAAAGATTGCCATTTATCCTCTTTTTATATCCATTCCAGACTTTGTTTTTAACAATTGCAACAACACAACATAAGAGTGTGTGTAAAAAGTGAAAGGGTCCAAAAACTGTATTACTATACCACTGACCAGGACACCGTCAGCTTTCATGGTGGAGATTTCTCCCTTTAGGGTAGTGTTTTGTCTTCATTTTAGGCAGAAATAAATCTAAATAATACAGTATACGCAGATTAAAATAATTATATATTCAGATTAGCCCTGTTCCTTTTAGAAAATTGGACTTTATCCCTGGATAGTTCAGTGGATTTGTTGTTGGCTGAAGGATAGATATCAGAGGGTTGTTGGTAATAGTGTATATTCCGAGCAGAGACTGGTTACAAGTGGTGGCCACAAGAGTCTGTTCTGGGTCCTATTCTTTTAATATGTTTGTATGTGACATAGAAGAAGGTTTGGTAGGGAAGGTTTGTCTGTTTGCTGATGACACAAAAGTGTGCAACAGGGTTGATATGGAAAATTATTTAGCGTTGCTACATAAGTGGTCCAAACATTGGAAACTGCAGTTTAGTGTTTCTAAATGTAAAATAATGCATTCGGGGGGAGGAATCCTCTATCCAAGTATCATATCGGCAGTTTTGTGTTGTCAAAGACTTTAGAAGAGAAGGATTTAGGAGTAGTGATTTCTGAGTCACCAGTGCAACCAGGCGGTAGGGAAAGCAAATCAAATGCTAGGCTGTATAGCTAGAGGTATAACCAGTAGGAAGAAGGAGATTGTGATCCTGCTGTATAGAGCTCTCGGGAGACCACATCTGGAATACTGTTTCCAGTTCTGGAGACCTCATCTTCCAAAAGATATTAATAAAATACAATGGGTCCAAAGATGTGCTGCAAAAATGGTGGAGGGTGTCTGGCGTAAAACATCAGGAAAGGCGTAAGGATTTGAATCTGTATATTCTGCAGGAAAGAAGAGAAAGAGGGGACATGATCGAAACCTTTAAATATGTTAAAGGACTAAATAAGGTTCAAGAGGGAAGTGTTTTTGGAAGACTCAAGAACAAGACGACACAGTGAGAGGTTACTTGGGGAAAGATCAGAAGCAACATATTACTTCAATGAAAAACTAGCAGATACTTGGAACAAATTTCCAACAGATGTAGTTGGTAAATCTACAATAACTGAATGTAAACCTGCCTGGGATAACGAAAAGGGAATCCACAGCTTCTTAAAATGTGAAAAAATCTTTATTTAAATCAGCATAAAACGTAGAAAAAACTGTAAAAAAAAGCAGGCCTATGCGTTTCGGTAGTAAACCCTTGCTCGCGACAATCAAGGCTGTAATCAAGGGTTTACTCCCGAAATGCGTAGACCTGTGTTTTTTTACTGTTTTTCTACGTTTTATGATGACTTTAAGATTTTTCACATTTTAAGAAGCTGTGGATCCCCTTTTCGTTTCAACTTGGACTCACTGGGTGGCAGCCTGCATCTCTCCACGTGCTTCACACCTGGGAAACACCACCAGTAATCATAAGGGGCTCATGGGTGAGCAGATTTTTTTCTTCTTTTTTCGTGCCTGGGATACACATATATCTATCCTAAGATAATAAGAAAGGAAATACTAAAAGGGCAGACTAGATGAACCAGGTGGACTTTTGCTGCAACAATCTTCTATGTTTCTATTAAATGGGCTAATCTGTGTCCTAAATTTTACACAAAAAGGATGCATGGGACGCTCATAGCATTGGTTTTGTGGCACACATTTTGGCATGTAATATAAAGAGAAAACATGGTGTTAATGCTTCACACAGAAGAGTTTTAAAGGGGTAGTCCACCAAAAAAATTTTTCTTTCAAATCAACTGGTGCCATAAAGTGCCAGAGATTTGTAATTCACTTCTATTAAAAAATCTTAAGTCTTCCAGTACTTATTAGCTGCTGTGTGTCCAGCAGGAAGTGGTGTTTTCTTTCCCGTCTGACCCAGTGCTCTCTGTTGCCTCCTCTGTCCATGTCAGGAACTGTCCAAAGCAGGAACAAATCCCCATAGAAAACATCTCTTGCTCTCCAGACTGGAAATAATACAACTTCCTGTTGGGCATACAGCAGCTGATAAGTACTGGAAGGCTTGAGATTTTTTAATAGAAGTAAATTACAAATCTCTGGCACTTCATGGTAGCAGTTGATTTAAAAGAAAACATTTTTTGGTGGACTACCCCTTTAAGTATAAAATTCATTTTATGTAAAATGATACCATTGATATTTTTGAAGTTTAAGCTGGTGTCTTATGTTACATTTGATCGATGGATTACTGATTTGTTTTGCTGTTCTTTATGTTGTGAGAGAAAATGATTTTGTCTCGTCTCCTTTGACTGTGGGAAAATAACACAGCTATTCGCGGATGTGTCTGGAGAAATGTGACAGGTTGCTGAAATTTCTAATTTTATAAAGTGAGTCATTGTTATTGGTCTCTAGCCATTTATAGCAGACTATATATTGTTTCTTGGAGGTACAGTAAATGCTTACCCCATCAGTTATGGCGACAGTAATTGTTGTCATTTAGTGATTCAAGGTCATTGATTTGACTCTGGTCTCATCTATTGACTGAGCTGGAGTGCTAACTAGGCGTGCCAATCCTTGTAATAAATCCCTTTAAAATTCTTGTAAAGCAAAGGAGAAGGAGTTATTATGGTTACTAGTAACGATGATGTCACTAATACTCCAAGTGAAATCCTTTGAGACCTTGCTTTATAATAGTGCTCATGGCTCTACGAGCATATAATGATATAAAGGTGTTTGCTTTACATACACATTCCATTTATTTAACGCATAGCCTAAACTCATGCTAATATTATTCTGTGATAGCAAGCTTCAAAGTCCCATTAAAACAAAGTAAACAGCCCTATATTTTGGGGGTAGGTGGGGCCAATAAGTGAGACATTAACCCCTTATGGACCACATTAGTTTTTGTTTTGTGTTTCAATTTTATGTCCTCACTTTCTCAGAGCCATGGCATTTTTATTTTCCCAGTCGTATGAGGATATGTTTGCAGGACCAGTTATACTGCATTAAATAATTACATTTTTTTCTCCTCTGATCTGTAGTTTTATCTGTCCCATTTTGGGGTAGATGGTACTTTTTGATCACTTATTCCATTTTTTTCTGGGTTGTGAAATGATCAATTATAACCTCTTAATGACCACAGATATGTCTTTTTTGCTGTGTTCATTAAGGGTCCTTATTGTACTACGCCACCTTTGTACTATGCGTAGAATAAGGCAGTACAGGGATTGCGGGAGCTCGGCTGTCAGTATGATCCACTATTCCTTGTAGATCAACCCTTTACATGCTGTCAAATGTTAAGAGCATTGTGCAGTGTCCTTACCTATCGGCATCTTGATGTCAAGGTCTCTGATACCAGTTGGCCTCCATAGCAGCCAAGGGCATTGTGATGGCCCCCACGGCTTCTATGGATGCCTAAGTACCCGTGTCTGCAGTACGGCTGAGTACATTGCCTGTAAGCAGACTGTAATACACTGCACTAGAGGACTAGTTCAGTGTATTATAGTAGTGATCTAATGACCACTGTCCCCTTGGGGGACATGAAAAAAGTAAAAAACAAACAAAAACTATACTATAACTACAAACAATACCTTTTCCCTTTACCTTCCCTATTCTAAATAAAACATAAAAAATACACATATTAGGTATTGGTTATTAAACAGTAACTTTATTTAATTTTTTATCACACATAGTAAATGGTGTACAAAATAAAAATTAAAAAAAATGCTATGATTGCTGTACTTTGTCAAAGCCTCCCCCCAAAAAAAGCTAAAAGAAACAAGCAAAACGTCATATGTATTACAAAATGAATTAAATGAATGAAAAAGTCAATGTATTGTGATGAAAAGTACAACTTTTACAAATAAGCCCTCATATGGCTATGTCGATGGAAAAATAGAAATGTTACCCCGCTTGGGAGGGGACCATGGAAAATAAAAATTACTTTGGCACTAAGGCCCAGAATGTGACGTGGAAAAGAATTAAACAATTCTGGATTCATTTTGTTTTCCTTTTTAAGGCACTCTCTCTTTGGTATTAATAACGTTCTGTTTTATTAGTTCAGGTATTTCTGCACACGTTGATATTAAATGTGAAAAAAAATGTAAACATTTTTTTAAATAAAAAGTCTTATGCTTTTACCATTGATTCAATGGAAATGTATTTTTCCCCTTACAGACAAAAAGAAGTAACATGTCATAATTGTCAGTATCTGTGAGAATGATTGCTTCTTCCAATTCCTTGTACTTTACTGCGATCATGCAGTGTGCCCATTCTCGCTTCTAGCATCTAGATAAACATTTCAGATTTTAGATCTTGTGGTTTTGAATACATGCCACCTGATCCTGCTTTCCTGTAAAGTCTATTTGCTAATTCCTGCTGAGTGCCTATTAACTATCATCTATGCGTGCCCTTCGTCCTTCAGGACAATTGCATTGGGGAATTCTGCAAACAGAAATACATTTGATAGTGTTAATTGCTCTAAATAAGATGCCCATTTTATTATAAGAGTAATGGAAATGCTGAAGACATCTTTTTTTTTCTTTTTTAGACATCCTTCAAGAATAAAATAGCATAAAATAAAATTGGAAACGTTTTCCCTTTGTATGTTAACACCCTCCTGCCGATGCACAGTAAATTAACATTGCTGCAGTCTATGCCCGATGATGCTGTGACGTTAATTTACGATGCAGGATGCAGAAACTGTGCCTGTGTCATCTGCGGCGGGTCTTGGCTGTGGGTGATAGCCAGAGCCCAAAACTTCAGTGCTGACAACCCCATAGATACTGTGGTCAGCATCTTTAGGGCTTCAGACAGAGAATTCTCCCTCTAGAGAGGGAGAATTCTCTGGTAACCAACTGGGCTCTGTGATGTGATCGCAGAGCCCCGATGGTAGCCATAAACACCTTAAGCCGCAGGCTCCCAGTGTCCTGGCTACAGTGGCCGGCAGGGGAGGGAGGTAAGGCCGGTGCACGGCCACAAGTTTCGTCCCCTCCCCTCTCTCCCCTGCCGCTGTTACAAATTCTAACAGCGGCAGGGGGTAGAGCTAGGGACTTTAGGTTATGGGATCCTTATGATCTCATAACTTGAAGTCCAAGACGACCTGGGCTTTGAATCAATGACCAGTGGTCATGAAAGGGTTAATAACATTTATTGTATAATGAAAATTATTTCCCTTCTTAAATTTGTACAACATTCTAATATATTTGTGATTTCACATCACAATCTCCTGGCAGTGAACTGAACATTACACTGGGTGCAAGCAGTGTCATTATTCTGCAACAATGTCAGCAACAGGAACATCGAGGGTGACTCAACACCTTATGTCTGGGGAATAACACATATATAAAGTCTGTAGAGCTCCACCATACAAGACACTACCTGTACTACTCTAATGTATGGGGGATAAATGTAAGGTTTAAGAACTTCGGGTTCTAGTAGCAAGCTAAATACCAATAGAAAAACAACTGAACCTCTGACATATTATAACATATAAATTTTATTATTAAAATTGCAAAAGAATAACAAAATAATGAATAAATACACAATGAACCATGGCTGACAAGAAATATTAAAAACGACAAACATACAATGAGGGGGCTGCTGCAGATGGACACAAGTAGATAAATTAATAAATAAATAAGTAAATGGTAGACTAAAGTGCTAAATACAGTACCAAGAAAGCTATAGGTAAATAGTATATACTAAGCAAGCCAAAGGAGTGCAATAAACAATTCATAAATTACAGCTGATAAAAGAAAATACTAAAGTGTCCTACCATAAATAATAAGGGTCAAAGTGTCCACCGGCGGCCCCCACCCCAACGCACGTTTCGGCGTAGCCTTTTTCAAGGCTTGAAAAAGGCTACGCCGAAACGTGCGTTGGGGTGGGGGCCGCCGGTGGACACTTTGACCCTTATTATTTATGGTAGGACACTTTAGTATTTTCTTTTATCAGCTGTAATTTATGAATTGTTTATTGCACTCCTTTGGCTTGCTTAGTATATACTATTTACCTATAGCTTTCTTGGTACTGTATTTAGCACTTTAGTCTACCATTTACTTATTTATTTATTAATTTATCTACTTGTGTCCATCTGCAGCAGCCCCCTCATTGTATGTTTGTCATTTTTAATATTTCTTGTCAGCCATGGTTCATTGTGTATTTATTCATTATTTTGTTATTCTTTTGCAATTTTAATAATAAAATTTATATGTTATAATATGTCAGAGGTTCAGTTGTTTTTCTTATGTCTGGGGAGTAGGAGGAAGCAGCCTCTGTATTATAATGTGATTGTGTTGTCTTTAGCAAACTGCAAATTGACTTTGTAACAGATTTTCCAGCTTCCTGATCAAGAACAAGGTAGCAAACAGAGTCAAATAAAGCTCTAAGGGTACAAACACACACACACCGTATACGCCAGTGATTTTCAACCAGTGTGCCGTGGCACACTAGTGTGCCGCGACACATGGTCGGGTGTGCCGCGGGGAAAGTTCCCCAAACTATGGTGCCCCTGTGAAACAGGAGAAAACAATGGGGGAGAGAAACCTGGGGATGGGGGAGAAACAGGGGAGAGAAGTTTGGTGGAGAGAAGCACGGGGGAGAGAAGAAAACAGGCCCAGGTATAAATACATTTAGAATCTTTATTATCAACTATATGTATAATATGTACCGTTTTAGTGTCATTTTGTGCCATTTTGGTTGGTGGTGTGCCCCAGGATTTTTTAAGTATAAAAAGTGTGCCGCGGCTCAGAAAAGATTGAAAATCACTGGTATACGCAGCATATTTTCTGCTGCGATACGCAGCAGATACGCAGCGGATACGCAGCAGATTAAATCTAAACAACTGAACACAGCATCAAATCTGCACCATCAAATCTGCTGCATATCTGCTGCGTATACGGCGTGTGTGTATGTATCCTAAAAGAAACTTGGTTCTGCTAATACCGTAGTGTTAGAATACTTTATTGTACTCATAGAGAAGCAGTAATCAGAAAATACTGTGTCCACACTGTATACTGTAACTCTAAGAATAGTAAACACACAAAAACACTGAAAAATGCAACAGCTCACCGCAACAGCAAGATACAGACCCACCACAGTCATGAAAATAGTTAAAAGCAGCCCCCCCAACTACCAAAAAAAATTCCCACAAAAATAATGAGTCTCTTGGTTACTATTTGCAAACAGCGTAAACTGCCTCACCACGATAAGGTGAACTTTTTTTTGGCAGTTGGGGGGGGGGGGCTTCTTTTAACTATTTTCATGACTGTGGTGGGTCTGTATCTTGCTGTTGCGGTGAGCTGTTGCATTTTTCTGTGTTTTTGTGTGTTTGCAATTTCAGCCATGACAACGTGCTCCTGCCCAGTGTGAACGGTGTTCTAGGAGAGCTGACCAATTTTTTCTTTTTTTCTCTGTCTAAGAATAGTAACCTTGGAGGAAGCATTGGATCTGGCAGACACCAACATATGACTGTCATGATTTCTTGTCTAAAACAATATCACCAAGGTGTCTGAGAAGTGAACAATAATCATATCAAACACATTCTCAGATTTGTGTCATTATCTTTCCTTAAAGAGTCACTGTCGTTTTTTGTTTTTTTTGTTTAGTTTTTTTGCAGAAATCAATAGTCCAGGCGATTTTAAGAAACTTTGTAATTGGGTTTATCAGCCAAATATGCCATTATCTGCACTCAAAAAGCCTTTTCCCAGGTCCCCCCCCTCCTCTTTTCCATTCACTGCAAAAAATCAGGAAATTGTGACATGTTGCATCAGACATACCCAGTCTGTTCTAGGGGGAGGGGGGAGGAGGAAGGAGGGAGTTAGCCGACAGCAGAAAGCTGATAACAGAGGATTACAGGCATGGAGCTGGGTGACCAGAGCTCAGAGAGGTCAGTGGTGACTGTCAGAGGAGATAAAGGGTGAGGTATTTGTAGATTAACTCTTTGTTGTCCTGTTTTGGTCTATTATTTAGCGCTCTCCATAGGAGAACAATGAAGACAGGGGGGAGAGCTTCAAACTGCTTTTCATGATAAAAATGCATTTTTTTTTCGGCTAATAAACCCAATTACAAAGTTTCTTAAAATCGCCTGGACTATTGATTTCTGCAAAAAAAATAAAAATTTCACGACAGTGACACTTTCACCTCTTAGCCGCGCGGCAACCCCGCTCTGAACCGCCGCGATCCCGGGTGCCATGTATAGCCCGGGACCGCGGCTATTAGCAGGCATGGTCTGATCGCTGTGCCCGCTAACCAGGTAATAGGAGGCAGCTGTCAGAGTTGACAGCTGCCTCCGATTACCGGATGCAGCCGTTCCCTGGTGTCTAGAGGGGGAGATCGCTCCAAGATGTCGCTGATCCCGGCTCGGAACTCGTTTGTTTTCGGCTGCAGCAGCCGAAAGCAAACTAGTGCCGATCTCATTGATCTTTGCTGTATAAGTATAAAGCAAAGATCTCAATGAGAGATCAAAGTATATATACTAGAAGTCCCCCAGGGGGGCTTCTAGTATATGTGTAAAAAAAAAAAAAAAAAAAAAGTGTTGTTATTAGTAATAAAAAAAAACCTCCCCTAATAAAAGTTTGAATCACCCCCCTTTTCCCAGGTTTTAAATAAAAGTAAATAAATAAACATGTTTGCTATCGCCGCGTGCGTAATCGCCCAAACTATTAATTAATCACATTCCTGATCTCGCACGGTAAACGGCGTAAGCGCAAAAAAAAAACAAAGTGCAAAATTGCACATTTTTGGTCACATCAAATCCAGAAAAAAATGTAATAAAAAGCGATCAAAAAGTCGTATATGCGCAATCAAGATACCGATAGAAAGTAAACATCATGGCGCAAAAAATGACACCTCACACAGCCCCATAGACCAAAGGATAAAAGCGCTATAAGCCTGGGAATGGAGCGATTATAAGGAACGTATATTTGTTAACAATGGTTTGAATTTTTTACAGGCCATCAGATACAATATAAGTTATACATGTTATATATCGTTGTAATCATAACGACTTGAGGAACATGAATAACAAGTCAGTTTTACCCCAGGGTGAATAGCGTAAAAACAAATACCCCCCCAAATAAAAGAAATGCAGTTTTTTTTTTCAATTTCACCACACTTTTGAAATCTGGTTTCGCAGTGTACTTTATGCAAAAATTCAGCCTGGTATTGCAAAGTACAATTAGTGACGCAAAAAATAAGGGGTCATGTGGGTTTCTAGGTGTAAAAATGCAAGTGCTATGGCCTTTTAAACACAAGGAGGAAAAAAACTAAAACACAAAAACGAAAATTGGCCCCATCCTTAAAGGGGTTGTCCGTCGATAAAAAATTATTCACAGAATAACACACATTACAAAGTTATACAACTTTGTAATGTATGTTATGTCTGTGAATGGCCCCCTTCCCCGTGTCCCACCAACCCCACCCGTGTACCCGGAAGTGTGGTGCGCTATACATTACCTGTCACGTGCCGACCACGGTCTCCGATCCTCAGCAGTGACGTCTTCTTCGGGAGGCCGGCGGATCTTCCCGAGTGCCGGCCGCCCTCTGCAGCGTCATCCGAAGCTCAGCCACGATTGGCTGAGCATAACTGTGCTCAGCCAATCGCGGCTGAGCGGCTGATGACGCGGCCACGTCATCAGCTGCTCAGCCGCGATTGGCTGAGCACAGTTATGCTCAGCCAATCGCGGCTGAGCTTCGGATGACGCTGCAGAGGGCGGCCGGCACTCGGGAAGATCCGCCGGTCTCCCGAAGAAGACGTCACTGCTGAGGATCGGAGACCGTGGACGACACGATATGCGGTGAGTATAATGCACCACACTTCCGGGTCTAGCGTGGGTGGGGGGAAACACGGGGAAGGGGGCCATTCACAGACATAACATACATTACAAAGTTGTATAACTTTGTAATGTGTGTTATTCTGTGAATAATTTTTTATCGACGGACAACCCCTTTAAAGGGGTACTCCGGCGGGGGGCACTTTTTTGATGGCTGAGGAAAAAGACGTCCACTCACCTCCCCGGTTCCAGCGGTGGGTCCCGCATCGCGGCACTCCGGTCCCCGGTTCCCGGACGCTTCCTGGTGTCTGACGCCGCCTGAGACGCTACGTCTCAGGTCCGCTCAGCCACTCAGTGAGTGTCAAGTCCGTTCAGATTCCACCTCCTTCACTGAATGGCTGAGCGGACCTGAGACCGGAGTACCCCCTTTAAAGGGTTAAAACAAAGCTATACTTACTTATATCTAGGACCAGTCTCAAGAAGGCAACTTTTTAGTCTTGTGCTGGTTGAAGAAATTGACTAAACACATGAAGTCTGGCCAGTACAGAGAGTCACAGCTCAACACGTCCATCAGTCCATCAGCAAACTTGTTTATTTTACATCTACCATTGATTTTGAAAGTTACAATGCTCATTAAAAAACACAAATAACATATGATAATGTTGATACTGCTAGATGTGAAGATTTAAGTGGATGTTAGCCTGTGACCACCATATTGTTTTTATAAATAAATTATACATTTTATACAGTTCAGATTTACTAAAATATCTAAACTAATCTTAAACAGTTAACATCCTGGACTCTCCAGTTCTTATTTTAGACAGATTTCCATTTCTGGCACACAGGTTTTATAAATGGCTTGTAGTAGTACCAAAATACGGCCGAATTATGGCCTCATTTTACAGTGTGTGATCGTAGCCTTAGGTTATGTTCACACTACGTAAAAGTATGGCCATTGGGCCATACTTTGTACAGTGTGGAACACAGCCTGTTCTTCTATGGGATCCCAGACGGAGCGTATACACATAGTAAACGATCCGGCTGGGATTCCATGTGGCGCCGCAATGAACTGACATGTCAGTTTTCTGCAGCCGCAATTCAGTGAATTTCGCCCGCAGAAAGACCTGTCAGTCCACACAATGAAGCGAGCGGCTCCGGACGCTTGCTTTATTGTGTGCTGTGTGAAGTTCTGATGTGGGCGTGCGCTCATGCGCCAGCATCAGAACACTGCGGCCGTTCTGGCTGTTCCATGTCCTGGCCGGGTCATTGAACGGCCGGTCTCTTACGTAGTGGAAAGGCTGTTTTTTTCGGGGGGGGGGGGGGGGGGGGGGGTGTTCTGTAGCTTCCACTACAGTTTTTTTTTCCCCAAATACTTGGACAACTTCTGTTTTATATATATAAAGCTAGTGGGCACCGCTAATAATCATGGAGTGCTAAACCAATACATATAAGTAGTACATCATCCTCTCAAAAGAAAAAAAGCATATGCACAAAAAATGGTAGCACATCACAAAAATCTTTATTATAACACTGACATAGATACAAAAATACCACAGAAATATATGAATGTACAGGAGTAGTAAAATGAGGGAGACAACACCCCAAATACTGCTCTACATTAAAAACACTAAAATGTCACCATAAGTCCTGCTGGTGTTCCAGCCGGGAGTAATCTACCACTCTGACTCTGGACTGTATGTACAATAACAAAAATCCAACATCTCTACCTAGACAGAGACCCAGTAAAACAAAATATAACCACAAATAATGGAACATAGGGAAAAAAAGAAAATTGGAAAAGATCACCATATACAGTCCAACAGAATGAGAGTCAGATGGGATAAGAAATCACCCCACGCCGGTCTCTTACGTAGTGGAAAGGCTGTTTTTTTCGGGGGTTCCACTACAGTTTTTTTTTCCCCCAAATACTTGGACAACTTCTGTTTTATAACAACGGCTGTTATTTGTATAATAAGGGGTCTTATTATAAAAAAAAAAAAACAGCAGTTATTTACAGTTAAATAACGTCGGTCCAATAAAAATGACCATCATTTTGTATGTTGTTATTACAGTAAGCGTTTTGAAATGCTGTCTGAATGTGGCCACTGGGGGCCGCTGCTGAGCTTAATTTATTTCTCTACTAGCTATGCAGATCATTTCTACAACTTTGCATAATAAACACATAGGGGGAATTTATCAACGTTTTACATGTCTTTTGACGTAGAAAAGTAGCAAATTTTGCACAATCGCTTCACTGCTCACGTCTGATGTTAGTAAAGTTTTATTTATGCCATTCATGCCACATTTAACAACTACAACTTTGTTGTTTTTTTTTAAAGGCACAAAGTCACTCCAGTCTGGACCACAATTGTGTGAAATGGCAAATAACAGCCATTATTTCAAAACAACTGCAGTTGTTTTAAAGTAATGGCAATTATTTGCCACTAAATAACAGCCATCCACTTAATTTCAACAGTGTGTGAGCATAGCCTTTCTTTGTTTTTAATCCACTCCTGCTTTTGGTTGCAAAATACTGAGCAAAAATACTGTGTGGCAACATAGCCTAAAAGTGCAATTTTTCCCACTATTACATCAGTAAATGTGTTCATTCAATACCATATGGAGAAAAATGTTATGGATATATCAATATTGCATCCAAGGGAACATGCATGGGCTATATCTTCCTTCTCTCACTTTCTAAAACTCAACATGGAAAAATACAGAACTAAACATCTTTCCCCCATGTCGCTCCACCCCTTTCTCTAATCTCTCAATCACAGTCAATGGCTGCAATCTGTCCCCTGTCCCCCAAGTCTGCTGCCTTCGGGTCACCTTTGATTCTACCCTTTCCTTTAAACCCCACATTTAAACCCTGACCACCTCCTACCGCCGTCACCTCAAAAAAATTTCCCGAATCCGCTCTTTTCTCAACCCTGACTCAACTAAACTGCAGGTGCAGGCTCTCATTATCTCCCGCTTGGACTAATGCAACATCCTTCTCTCTGGCCTTCCATCTTACTCTGCTGCCCAACTAATCCACCTTTCCCCTCGCTTTGCCTCTCCCCTGTGCCATGTACAACCTGTCCCCTCTGTATGTCTCTAACCTGATATACCGCTACCGTCACTCACATAACCTCCGATCCTCCAAAGAACTCCTTTTGTGCCCCCACTTGTTCGTACCTCACACAATCACCTCCAAGATTTTGTCAAGGCTCCCCCATACTCTGGAACTTACTACCCCAAAACATCCACCTCTCATCCACCATCAAGACCATCAAAAGCAACCTGAAAACCCATCTCTTCAAACTAGGCTACAACCTACAATAACTCTGCTCCACACTGTGACTGGCTGCACTTTACCTTCTGTCTCTCTCCCCTTACCTCATAGATTGTAAGCCCTCGCGGGCAGCGTCCTCTCTGCTTGTGTACCAGTCTGCCATCTATCTTATTCATGTAATGTGTTTTTGATCTTGTAGTGTTCCTGTTTGTTAACCCCTATCTCTTGTTTAGCGCTCTGAAATCAAGGGCTCTTTAAAAACAATAATAATAGGTAAAACATTGAGGTACTGTTATGTTATTTAAAACAGGTTAAAACACAATATCTGAAATAAATCAACTCAGAATGGACCTAAAAAGGTGTTCAATGGTAAAGGTTGATTTTAAAGTTTCCCACCACTTGATACTTCCAATATCCCTCCCTGTCAGTCACCCCTTACTGTCCGCAGCGGTCACAAGAGGCCGCTTTCTGGTGCCGGCACTTGAGTGACGTCACTGGAGCAACGGCACCAGGACAAGGGGAGAGCGGCCTCTTGTCGCCGCTGCAGTTTGGCCACAAGAGGGGAAGAGGAGAGGAGACGCCGGACCCAGGTGAGTAAAAGTGTTTGGTTTTTTTATGTTATATTCTATATAGAGGGGGAGCAGGAGGGGTCTTTATACTACTGGAAAGCACAAAGCGGGGGACTATATACTAGTGGGGGAGCGTACAGGGCGGCTATATACTACTGAGGGAGCACACAGGGGGGCTATATACTACTGGGGGAGTGCACAGGGGTCTATATACTACTGGGGGAGCGCACAGGGGGCTATATACTACTGGGGAGCACAAAGGGGGGGCTATATACTACTGGGGGAGCGCACAGGGGGGCTATATACTACTGGGGGAGCACACGGGGGCTATATACTACTGGGGGAGTGCACGGACGGGCTATAAACTACTGGGGGAGCGCTCAGGGGAGCTATATACTAATGGGGGAGCGCACAGGGGGGCTATATACTACTGATGTTCAGCTCGGACCTTCACCTTACGATAGACCCCAGTAAGTGGACCTTCACTAAAAGTTGTTGAGTAACCCTGCCCTATAAAATGGTCTGGTTTTGATGCCATGGTTTTGTTTAGACTCTGCAGTCTTGTCTAACCAGGATTAACCACATAGTGATCTAAAGAAGTCTTCTAGATAATAGCACTGAAAAAATACTATTCTACCCAAAGCTCAAAGAACCAAAATTAGCAAGAAAAATGCCTTCCTCATGTGTCATGTGTAATTCTAGGCAGTATGGGTCTGTGTTGTCCCCTTGTTCATGTGAACAGACTATTATTTTTTTAATATATATTTATAGCAGCACATTGAACCTCTTTTGGCCCCAGCATTTCTTTGTGACATAGATTATACTAGGGGGAAATTTATCAAAGGGTGTAAAATTTAGACTGGTGCAAACTGCCCACAGCAACCAATCACAGCTCAGTTTCCAACTCTGGTAAAAGTCCCCCTAGGTGTGCTCTGCAGGAATATTGGCCCATGTGGATGGGATAGCTTCTCACAGTTGCAGCAAACTACATAGAAATACTGTCATGCTCTTAAAATCTCCAGAGATGCTTGGATTAAGATCTTGGGACTGTAAGGGCTAGGGAGGTCATTGAAATTTGCTCATCTTCCTGAAAGAAATCCATGACTGTACGACGCTTGTGGAATGGTGCATTTTCCTGCTGAGAGTCTTTCTGCATAGGTTAAACACATGGGCGTAACTACAAATGGCTGAGCCCCATAGCAAACTTTTGATTGCACCCCAATTGACCACAAACCCATTAGGTGCAGCCATAACCTTTAAAGGAGAAGTCCGGCCAAAATTTTTTTTTTATTTGTTATTACTTATGGAAAGTTATACAATTTTCTAATGTACATTAATTAATGCTCATATACTGCTATTTCCCTTAATTTAGTGTATCAGGAAGTGTTAGAATTATCTCAGATCCAGTGATGTCACGATGAATGGTGTAATTCCTATGGAGTGTCCAGCAGGGGGCGCTCTCTATATAGAAGTCAATGAGTACCATTAACTTCTGTATATAGTGCGCCCCTGCTGGACACTCCATAGGAATTACAGTGTATGTGAATCTAATGTTATGGACTGTACTTTTGTGACTTCATGAATACATTTATGGAATACTTTGGGGAGCAAGTGTCCTTTCTCCCCAAAGTATCCCATAAATGTATTCAATGAATACATTTGCAGGGCACCGAGCAGGGAAGGAGAGAAGTGCCATCTACCTCCCCCCTCCCTCCTTGCTCGGCACATATGCAAAGTACTACTCCCCCATTATCTGCAGATAATGGGGGAGTAGTACCTGTGCTATCCCTATCACATTGCCGCCGCCGCTCACACAGGGGCTGCCTCTGACTCCCACCCGCCCGCGCCGCTCCTCACTATCCGGCCGGCCGCTCACTACCACCCGCCTGCCTGCGCCGCTCCTCACTATCCGCTGACTCCCGCCCGCATGCCCCGTTCCTCACACTATCTGGCCGGCCTCCGCTCTCTGCTCCTGCATGACGGCCGTGTCAGCTCGCCCCCACCCCAGCCGGGAGCACGGCGCTACCTGGTGTCCCCGGCCGGGGTGGGAGCAGAGAGCGGCGGCCGTCCAGATAGTATGAGGAACGGTGAGGAACGGGGCGTGTGGGCGGGAGTCAGCGGATAGTGAGGAGCGGCGCGGGCGGGTGGGAGTGAGCGGCCGGCCGGATAGTGAGGAGCGGCGCGGGCGGGTGGGAGTCAGAGGCAGTCAGAGTCAGCCCCTGTGTGAGCGGCGGCGATGTGATAGGGATAGCACAGGTACTACTCCCCCATTATCTGCAGATAATGGGGGAGTAGTACTTTTTATATGTGCCCAGCACCAAGCAGGGAGGGAGGGGGGAGGTAGATGGCACTTCTCTCCCTCCCTGCTCGGTGCCCTGCAAATGTATTTATTGAATACATTTATGGGATACTTTGGGGAGGAAGGACACTTGCTCCCCAAAGTATTCCATAAATGTATTCATGAAGTCACAAAAGTACAGTACATAACATTACATTCACATACACTGTAATTCCTATGGAGTGTCCAGCAGGGGCGCACTATATATAGAAGTCAATGGTACTAATTGACTTCTATATAGAGAGCGCCCCCTGCTGGACACTCCATAGGAATTACATTCTGAGAGAATTCTAACACTTCCTGAGACACTAAATCAAGGGAAATAGCAGTATATGAGCATTTCCCATAATTAATGTACATTAGAAAATTGTAATAACATATAAAAAAATAATTTTGGCCGGACTTCTCCTTTAACTGCAAGAGCTTGTCAGGAACGCTTGCTGCTAAAGGTCATTTGCAGCACCCTGAAGGCCCACTCTGCCACCGTGTGCTGCAAATGATTACGGCTCAGAGAGCCCAGTGTATTGCAGGAGTGGGCCACCAGGCCCCCTGATGTGGTGAGCCCCGTAGTAGCCGATATGGCGGTAGTTACAACCCTTGATAAACAGGTTCCATTAAGGCATGGATGTGGTCAACCACAATAACTACTGTGCAGGTCCTAAGATCTAACCACATGTATCAAAGGCCTCAGGGTATGCCAGGGTACACCATTATGCCACCTTCACCAGCCTAAACTGTGGACACCTGTCAGGAAGTGTTCAATGATTCATGCTGCATGTGACAAATTATGACCCATCCATCTACACAATGAAACAGGAATATGGATTCATCTGACCAGGCAATGTTTTACAGCTGCTCAATTTTTTTGCCCACCCGATTCTTATCTTAGACAGCAACTGGTAATCTGCTGTTGTATCACATCAGTGCTAGAGAACATTGAGGTACGTGGTCAGACACTTTAGTTGGAGAATTAGTATTGTATTCAACAGCAACTTGCTTGACTGTGCCCCACCTGTTCATCCAAACAACTGTGAACATCCTTCTCTAAACCTTTTCTTAGATGAGTTACTTACATCTACGTCATCTCCTTTGACAGAACTTTTTTTTTCTTTGACCATACCATTCTTGATATACTATAGACACTATGGCATGAGAAAATCCCACAAGGGTGGTGGTTTCTGAAATGCTAACCCTAGCTAGTCCCGGCATCATATTGATACATCATGCTGTGCGGAGAAAGACTTCACGACACAGCTTCCCCGTGTTTCACAGAATGTGGGAACAACCCCTTAATCAGTTCGGACCAGGAGTTAGTGGGATGGCAGTGGGATGGGATTTAGAAAGGTGAGTATAAGTTTTTTTTTTCTTTTTAAGCCAGCCAGGAAAAGAAGCCCCCAAGATATGCTAATGTTTTTGATAAAACCATGTATGTAAGGCATCAAGAGATGGTAAGAACTCTGGTAGGGTACCAGTTTGGGACTCTTGAGATGGCAGCAGTAAGGGGGACTAGGCAGGTGAGTATAACCATTTAGTTTTTGGGCCAGCCCACAGCTAAGACTTTTGTGGCCATCCCTTTAAACTATTAGCACAATTATGAAAAGACCATACATTCTCAGACACTTATGACAGCTCATACTATAACATGTTATTTCCAAGCTGATTCATGACTTGCTGGACAGTCATTATTGAAGTTTATTTTTAGTCCCAAACACATGTTAGAGATGGTAGTTCTGAAATGCACTTGATGAAACTGGAATAAAAACAGCAATCTGAACAATCTAACGTCAGAGCTTCAGAATAACAGTTCACTCAAAAATAGAAATTTCCTTGAATTGAGGTCAAGTCACTTCTAAATCTGTAGACATTGCTTGTTTACAGCTGGAACCATGGGAATTACAGTCTTATTGATAGCACAGACATCACAAGACTTTGACAGAAAGTTAAAAAAATAAAAAGTATATTTAGGCAATTAATCACTTCAGGACTGCATTTTACACTCTAATAAATAATGCCTGTTGGAGTAATTTGTTACCAGAATTATTAAGAAATATATGTCTCTTAAAGGGTTACTCCGGAAAAAATACAGGTTTGGGCCTTGTTCACACTATGTATTTTTTGATTAAACAACACCCATTGTTGCATATTTGCAACAATGGCCGTTGTTTTATCACAGCGGCTGATCGCATTAACCCCTATGTAATCCTTTGTGCAGCTGCTATTCAGTAAACAGGGGCTGCACAAAATAGACTGTGCATACAATGTAAAGTACGGCTCCCAGCCGTACTTTACATTCTGAGCTGTAGATAATTAGCATGCGGGCACACCTGAATGCGCCCGCATTCCAATTAAGTTACAGTCGTGTTCACCCAGCCGATACTGCAGTATTGGCCAGGTTGAACATCTCAGACAGCAACCATTCTGTGACACTGTTATGCCATGTGTGAACATGGCCTTGGAAATTACTTCTATTTAAAAAAAACACTGTTCTTCCAGGACTTATTAGCTGCTGTATGTCCGTCAGGAAGTGATGCACTCTTTTTTGTCCGACACGGTGCTCTCTGCTGCCACCTCTGTCTGTGTCAGAAACTGTTCAAAGTAGGAGAGGTTTGAGAGAGGTTTTTTGCCTTTTTTTATGACAGAAAACTGACGAAGACAGTCTAGTAAATTTCCTCCTTCCAGAAAAAAGCGTACATGATACTCAATAATATCTGGATATTTGATTTTATTTGCTTTAGATACAGTCTGTATGATATGGAGTATAGGCTAAAGGTGATAGCCTTACATGTCATGTTCCAAAACTAGCTGTGTATCACAAATACGTGACGTGACTCATACACCAGCTGAGAACACAAACATCATCTGTAGGACGTTGTTTGTATTTGCTGTAGCAACATGCAAACTCTACATCAGATTTACTTAAAAGCTTTCAAATGAAAAAAATGCAAGGCGCTTTTTGTGATTGTTGCAAGGTTGCTGGAGATTTTGTTATGGGGAAGAACTGAAGATGGATCACAGACATAGTCTATGTTCCCAGAATATCTTTTTTGGGGTGTTTTGCGGGTGTTTTTTTTTCAATGGATGTCATTCTGGTGCCAAAATGCAGACACTTTATGCAAATTATGGCTGCAATTTGCATAAAACAACCACGTTCTGACGCCAAAATGACGGCCGTCCACAATATGGTGCCTTGTAAACATTTTCCCTGCCCAAAAATTTTCAAATAAATGTACTTTTTTTTTTTTTTTGGACAAAAGTGCCATCTCTAATGTAAAAAATATCCACAGGTAATTCAGCTTTGTAAGGTACTGAGACTTTTCCGGAGAATTGTTGAGTTATAGATTTTTTGGTGCAAATTACCAGATAACTTGCGCCTAAAAGTCCTTTTAGACCTACAGATTTTTCGGCTGCGGGGGCAACAAACAAGCGCCGATCAGCAAGATCGATAACTTGTTTTCCTGTTCCTTTACACAACATGACAAATCGAGGGGCCTGGGCTGCGCAAACAATCTTTTCATAGTTTGTACAACCCGGGAAACTGACAGCACAGATATATGTATGTATGTATATGTATATATCTGTATCCTCAGGCCGCCTCCTCTAGAATGATATACAGCCGTAGGAACGGGGCCTTGAAAATACAGCCGACACTTGGAGGACTGGAGAAATTAGATTCCAGATCAGCACGGATGTAAGTATAGATTTAGAGGATGTAAGGTCTCTAGCGACACCCCTGACCGATAATCTGCCCATGTAAAAAGGCCTTTCACTCTGCAAAAAGCAGAGACCCCCATCAATGACAAGAGCCACCAACAGTCCCATCTGAGTACCTCTCCACTCAAATGGGGGGACGACTCCCATTACCATAATCAATGGGGGTTCCAGTGGCCAGACACCAACCAATCAGACTCTCTAGCAGACAGGTGATTCGTTTTGTTTGTGGGGAAACCAAATTTTAAAGGGCTTTTTCAGTGCTACAAAAACTCTTGTCTCCAGATTGGGTGGGGTTTGAAACTCAGCTCCATTTAAGTAAATGGAGCTTAAATGCAAACCACACCTGAACTGGAGATAAGAGTAGGTCAAAGGAGCCATGTTTTTGTAGCACTGAAAAACCCCTTTAATATGCTTAGGGAGCTTCAGCACTGTAGAAGCATCAGTTGTTCAATGCTCCCCTGCCCTGGAACTGCACTGGCTGGACGCTATACCACCCTCTTTGTCAATAAAGGAACATGCCATTATATTGCACATAGGGTGGTGTGTAGGAGACTTTAGTTATTGAATCAAGGCAAAGATAATGTACTTTCTCTAGTCGCAGATGAAAGCCTGCCCACATGTAATGCCCAATATAGTATTACATGTACCCATTGATTATCACATGTGGACATGCTTTTAACTGCATGCAATGGCCATAACTGTTGAAACGTCCCCTTAGGGGGCTACTGATAACAGTATCTAAAACTGATGAATATTATTGAATTAAAGAGACTCTGTCAGTGACAGAGAAGCTGAACAGAATGATGCATCACTTACATTGTTCTGTGCAGCTGATCCAGAGATATCCTCCTGAATAACATGGGCAATAAGTAGTCCTCTCCATTCTGTTCATGAGCCCAGTAGTCCTGGATATCCATGAGAAGCAGAAAACTCCGCCCACCAGCTGCTGATTGGCAATTATCAATGCATGCTATGTATAGGCAGTCAGCTGTCAATCAGCAGCTGGAGGGTGGGAGAGGGGTGTGGCAACAATTCTATTCTCCTAAATATTAGGAGAACAGCTGAACAAAATGATGTAAGTAATACACCCATCTGTTCAGCATTTCTGTCACTAGTTTATGCTGCCTTTTTTTAAGGTGGAATAAAGCTAGTGACAGATTCCCTTTAAAAATTGTGGTTGTTCACTGACTTGACTGATACTGTTATGAATCTATGGCATTAGCTTCCTGGCAGGGGCTAAAGATGCAATGGGGCTCTTTCTGTCCCTCTGTCATTAGTATCAGGGTATGTTATTGTTGGCACAGACTGACCACCTCAGTTATTTTCTTTCCCCTAACTCTCCTTCCACACAACTCTGTCTAGGATCCAGTGTTCCAATATAATTATACTATGTAAACTGCATATTGTCTTTGAACATGTTATCTTGAGAACATTGTTGTTACATTACAAAAGCAAACTACTTGTACACTCCGAGGGTTGGCAGACTGCTAACCCTTGATGTCATGTATGCTTATTTTCCTGGTTATTGTTATGTGCATGAGCTAACTTCCTAAAAACTGCCAGGAATGTGATACTCGATTATTTAGAGGAAGTTGTCGCATTGGACGCTTATACAGAAGACCTGATTTACAGGTAATACATTCTTAGAGGAGCGACCAGGGACTTATCATTAATAAAGTGACTCTGTACCCACAATCTGACCCCCCCAAACCACTTGTACCTTAGGATAGCTGCTTTTAATCCGAGATCTGTCCTGCTGTCCATTTAAGAGGTGATGCAGTTATTGACCTAAAATAAAAACTATTAAACTTGCAGCCCTGTGTCAAACGGCCATGGCCTAGATTGTGTATGCATTAGGCTGGCACAACCTCTCTGTCCCTCCTATCCACCCTCTGTCACGGCCACAGCGGCGTCCCGTGCTCTGGGCTGCCGCTGCAACCTCCCCCCTGCCCCCATGCAACCCGGGGTCCATGTGCAGGGACCCGGCGCTGCTACTAGTTCGGCCTCTGGGGGCGCCTCACCTTCCTCCGCTCCTGTCTCTTGCTGTGCCGGCCGGCGCACGCGTCCCCGCCTCCTAGGGCGCGCGCGCGCCGGCTGTCTCAGAGTTAAAGGGGCAGTCCGCCCCTAATTGGTTCTTGCACATCACACTCTCCTATAAAGGGGTTGGAGCCTCTACATGCTTCCCATAGCGTTTGGCCCAGCTCCCTGTTGTTCCTGACCTCAGTCCCTGTTCCTAGTCGCTGTCCGCTGTCCCGGTCCCTAGTTCCTGTCCACTGTTACCCATTGTTTCTGAGCACTGCCTGCCACCTGCGGTTTACGCCCACAGACCTCTGCCTGCACTATCTTCTGCCTACTGCTCCTGCCACGCCTCGCCTGCTGTCACTAGCAACCAAGCCAGGGATAGCGACCTGGGGGTCGCCTGCCGCAGCAAGTCCATCCCGCCCCTGTGGCGGGTGCTGGTGAAAACCAGCGGCCCCTTAGACTCCGCTCCCTGGTGCGGTTAATACCATCGCTAGTGAGGGTTCAGTGGGTCCACGAATCCAGACGTTACACCCTCCTCATCATTAGGAATGCTCCAGCTAGATTTTCTACTATTCATCACCTGTGTCAGCCCGGCACATGGGCTGGATCGTTAAGGCACCTGTGTAGTTTTCACTGCAGAGGAAAAGGGAAAATGATGAAGAGGGCGGGGAGGAGGGATGGAGGGGTGGTGCAAAATTAGGGCACAGATACTCCAAGCAACGGCTGTTGGGCACAGGGCTGCAAGTTTAAGGGTAGCTTCACACGCACCATATCGCAGTGGATTTTCTGCTGCGGATTTGACTAAATGAATTATCACAGCATCAAATCTGCATCAAATCCACAGCAGATTTTACAGTGCGGATTTGATGCTGTGTTCAGTTATTTAAATGGATCCGCAGCAGAAAATCCACTGCGATGCGGTACGTGTGAAGCTACCCTAAAAATAGTTTTTTAGGACAATAACTGCATCACCTGACGAAAGGGCCCCAGGACAGATCTTGGATTAAAAGCAGCTATCTGAAGGTACAAGTGGTTTGGGGGGACAGAGTCACTTTATAGAAGAAAAAAAAAGTAATTTAAGAAGATAAATAGTAGATTCCTATTAATTTTATATTTTTAAAAGGCAATTTTCTATAGACATTGAAGATACGTTATTTCAAGTATTCTGGTGGGGAACACACTGTCTAATCTTTGGGTCAACACGTTCAGTAAAAAAAGAATCTTCATTATGATATTGCTGTCCTTAGAGGTACCGAGATTGTGAAGATGAAGGAAATAAAAGGCTATTCTAATAATTAGCTGTATACGTAATGTTTTATTAACCATGATATTCCCTTAAAGGGGAACGATCAGCAGGTTAAACAAATCTTACCTGCTGATAGCGCCCTATTAAGCAGGTTGTGCCGAGAATGCAGGTATGTCTCTTACCTTCATCCTCAGCGCTGTTCCTGAGCACCACCTGGTAAGACCGTTAAGAGCACTGCCCCGCCTCTATAACGCCTATCTGCCCCAGACACTGCACATCCACCAAATTTGTTAAGACTCCTCACTGCACTGTAGTAACTGCTTGATGGTGTGTTTAGACAAAAAGATTTATCTGACAGAAGCTAAAGCCAGGAATGGATTTGAGAAAAGGAGAAATTTCAGTCTTTCCTTGACCTGTTCTGTGTTTATAGTCTGTTCCTGGCTTTGGCTGCAAAAATCTGTCTGATAAATCTATCTGTACAAACACAAAATTAGGGTGGTGCTCTGCTACAAGACAGGTCCTTTTTACCAGTGTTTCTCAACCTGCAGTATGCGTACCTTAGAGGAACACCGCGCAGGTTGAGGGGGTACGTGGGAGGTGTAAAAAAACAAACAAAAACTTTTACTTTTGGCATAGGGAACTTTATTATCATTCAGCACCTGACTCCACCCACCTTCCTTTTCGCAGTGTTCTGCACAGGGTGTGGGGCTTGGTGATGCTGCTGGGGGATGGAAGGAGAGTTGGGGCACAGCCTCAGGAGAAACCCTGGCTGCAAGGTGACATGTATCTACCTACAAGGGGAAAGTATATACCTACAAGGGGCCATGGGACGTGCACCACCTGTTCAGGCAAGCCCAGCCCCCCCCCCCCCCCACACACACACACACACTGTCAGTGTTCCCAAAAGTTTTGTACAAGGTTTATATTTGTCACCCTCTCCACCCCTTGTGTGTGGCCTCACTGTACTAATACAAGCCTGGCAGAAGGTATTTATGCGCATTTTTGCCAATGTGCACCCTGTTAACCTTATGTGCGAGCATGGGGGCATGGCCTCATCTTGTTTTTTTTCTAATAGTATTAATCTGTCCATGAGAATATTTATAGTGAATAGTAATGCAGACAAAAATGATGCAACACCAACATCAATTCAAATTGTTTTTTTTTTTTTTTTTTAAATAGCAATATGCAATATTGTAATGAAATATTACCGGCCCTTTAATAACCAGTTGATCCGGTGACTCTCAGGTCAGGCCTGGTGGAGACCACAGAACGTGCCGCAGTCATTCCTACCCGTCCACTATTATCCTGATCTGAGAGTCACCGGACCTAAAGATCCAGAGGAAGGCGAAGAAACCCCCCGGAGATTCTACATCAGGGGGGAAAAAATTCCTTCCTGACCCCACAAGTGGCGATCGGATCTGATCTCCCTGGATCACAACTAGCCTGCTGCATACAGCTGTATATATATTATATAGGATCAGGAAACGTCATTCTGTAACAGAAGAGAGAGACAGTAATCCTGCACAATATGTTGGATCTATAGAAATAACTATTATTATTATTATTATTATTATTATTATTATTATTACATATACATCCATCTTATATACGATACATGTCCTGCTCCTAAGAGCTTACACTCTATCTGGTTCGGGAGACCTGCCCTTAAGAGTTTACAAGCTAATATTCACAATACATGTCCTGCTCACAGAGCTTACACTCTAATAAATCATACAATCTACTAATACAGGCCCTCCTCTTAGGAGCTTACAGGCTGATATATAACACATGACTACATGTCTGCCCCGAAGAACTTACAATCTAATGTACACTACAATACCCCACTCCTAAGAGCTTGCACTGCAATGTACAGGCCCTACTCCATGGAACGATTATCGCCCGCATTTGGACGATATTGGCCGTTACGGCCTATAATCGTCCCGTGGAATTGACAGCAACGATCCGCCGACATTGTTCATGTCGGCTGATCGTTGCAGTCGTGTGTTTTTCAACATGTTGAAAAACAAACGACTGATACAGCAAAGATCTGCTGCCGTTGCTCCGTGAAATAAGAGTGTTGGCAGCAGAAGCTGCTGTATCCTATGGGCTGCCCAGAGGATCAGCGATCCCCCGGGCAGCCTCCCCGCAGCCCCCCCCCCCCCCTCCCAGACTCACCCGCTCGCTGCTGCTGCGTGAAATAGCAGTAGCAGCCAGCGGGGAATGAGGAGCAAACGAGCGCTAATGGTACTTGTTTGCTCCTGCCAGTCGGCCCGTGGAGTAGGGGCTTACCATACAGATGTCGCCAGTGTTAACATGAACATGACAAAGCATTTCATGGTAACACAAGCTACATGTGTAGAGGCCCCGCAGGAGCTTACAATCTAATATACAACCTACATTCTTCCACACAGCAGACAGACAACAGAGAGGCGGCTGTCTACATGAGAACAGCCATTTTAAAAGGGTTTTCCAGGGAATGATGGCCAATCCTGTGCATAGACCACAACTCAACTTTCCCTGGATAAACCCTTTAAGGCCAGGTTCACACATGTGCCCAGATGTGTTTACTAAACTCATTTTAGCTCCATGTGTGAACGAGGCCTCAGCGAAGAGCTCCCTACCTGGACGCGTCTTCTCCAAGTTGCCAACCTGTAACTAACAGCAGAAGCCTCAGCTACACCTGTATACTCCGCACCATGTGTGACATCATGAGACGTGTGCTTGTGATTAGAGATGAGCGAACCTGGAGCATGCTCGAGTCGATCCGAACCCGAACTTTCGGCATTTGGTTAGCGGTGGCTGCTGAACTTGGATAAAGCCCTAAGGCTATGTGGAAAACATGGATATAGTCATTGGCTGTATCCATGTTTTCCAGACAACCTTAGAGCTTTATCCAAGTTCAGCAGCCCCAGCTAATCAAATACCGAATGTTCTGGTTTGGATCGACTCGAACCCGAACCCGGTTCGCTCATGTCTACTTGTGATGTCATCATAACTGCCGCTGCTGTTTATGTATCAAGCTTACAGTCAGTGATAAGTGCTTAGCTGTGATTGGTTGCTATGGGCAACAAAGGACGTTCCTACTGTAAGACTGGGCCATAAATCTATCTTATATAAACATTGGGGGAGATTTATCAAACATGGTGTAAAGTGAAACTGGCTCAGTTGCCCCTAGCAACCAATCAGAATCCACTTTTCATTCCTCACAGACTCTTTGGAAAATGACAAGTGGAATCTGATTGGTTGCTAGGGGCAACTGAGCCAGTTTCACTTTACACCATGTTTGATAAATCTCCCCCATTGAGTCCATCGAATAAACTAATAAGGAGTTGGGGGGGGGGGGGGGGCTGGGGAGACAACAATCACCACCGCTTCTGGCTCCACCCACCTTCCTTTCCCCTGCAGCAGCTCATCTGCATTCTGTACAGGGGGTGGAGCTTAGTGATGCCATTGGGGAAAAGGAGAACAAATGCATGGCCTCAGGAGCGTCACTGATTGGTCCTCAGTCACGGCTCCGAGCCCAACCTCCCCTTGCACACAACCCTTACTGTAAGGGGACATATATCTGGCTACAAGAGGGAGGTACTGTATATAGCTGCAAGGGGGGAAGTGTCTGGCTGTAAGAGGCCATGTATCTGGCTTGGGGGGGGAGGGGTATATGAGGGGGTATATGGCTGTAAGGGGACATTTATCTGGCTACAGGGGGAGAGGTATATGGCTCCATGGGGATTTGTATCTGGCAACACGGGGAGGTAGCTGGCTACATGGGGAAATATGTGGCCACATTGGGACATGTCTGCTTGGGGCATATCCATGGGGCTCCATGGGGAATACCTGTCTGCAAGAGACATATTTGGCTGCAGTGGGCATACCTGGCTAGGAGCATATCTGGCTGTAGTGGGCATACCTGGCATTCAGAGACATAACTGACTGCAGGGGCCATACCTAGCAGAAAGCGGCATATCCATCTACAGGCGGCATATCTGACTCCAGGGGATATATCTGGCTGCAAGGGGGCACACATGGTTTAGGGCATGTCCTGTTTCAGGGGGCATACCTTTCTAGGTGACATCTGGCTGCAGAGGACATATCCTACTGCAAGATGTATATCCAGGTTCATGGCACATATCTGACTGAATGGGACATACCTAGCAGAAAGGGGCATATGTGGCTGCAGTGGGCATGCCTGGTTAGGGATGTATCTGGCTGCAAGGGGGATATGTGACTGCAGGGGCATACCTAGTTGAAAGGGGTATATCTGGCTGCAGTGGGCATACCTGCCACCAAGGGGCATATCAGGCTGCAGTGGGCATACTTTGTTGTATGTGTCATACCTGGCTGGAGGGGGCATATCTGGCTGCAAGAGGCATACCTGGCTACATGGGGCCTTTCGTTCTAAAGTGGGCATATCTGGCTACAGAAAGCATTGCATCCAGCCACAGGGTGGGCATTATTATTACTGGGCAGAGGGGCTGTTATTATTGCAAAGGGGGCATTATAACTAGGGACGGGGGGTTTATTATCGAAGCATTATTATTTGACATTACTTGAGCATTATTACTGGGACTTACAGATATGTCACATTGTTATGGGGGGATCTGATCTGGGAATCAATTGCTGATGTGTTTTTTCTGTTCTTTAGCCTACTCTTGGTATAATTAAAACAAAGGTAGCATCCTGTTTTTGTTTTATTAGTGAATAGGTTAGCTCCCTGATTATATTGATTGGTCAATTGCTGAGAGAGACTTTATACAGAGCTTATGGCAGCAGTGTGATCTCAGCCTTTTTAAAGAGTCACTGTTGTTAAATTTTTTTTTTGCAGAAATCAGGCCAGTAGCGTAATTTGGTGGGGGCAGAGGGGGCGGATGCTCCCGGGCCCACACAGGCAGGGGGCCCACTGAAGATTTCACCAGTTAATGCTGTCTGCAAAAGCTATTGCTTTTGCAGACAGACTTAACAAATGTCTATTGGCTGTAGGTGGCCCCTGGCCAGCACTACGTGCTTCTACACGGCTAGCAAATGCTGTGCCTGATGCGAGAACATACGGTTGAATGCGGCACAGTGATTGAATAGGCTCTCCACCCTGCCAATCACTGTTGTGGCCACAAGAGGCTGTTCCCTCCCTTAGAGCTTTTGGACATGAGTGATGTCACTCATGCGCTCACAGAGTAGGGAGAGAGTTGACATGAAAAGACTACAGTACTGCAACCGCACAGCAGGTAAGTATGGCTTTTGTTTTCTTAGTTATAGAGGAGGAGACCTATGTGGATGGATGGCTAACTCCTGGGAAGGATGTTATCTATAGGGGTTGGGGTATGGGATGTGCTGCCTAACTGAATAGGGGTACCTAATTTGGAGGTACAGTCCACTCACAGTGGTGGTGTCTAACCACCAGGAGGATTACCAGGGAGATTACAGCTGGGGAAGGGGGTGGTCGCATGGGAAATACATACCGGGGGGATTACCTACATGAGATGGTGCTGGAGGTGATGCCTACATGCAGGATACTATCTTTTGGGGGGGGGGGGGATTGCCTGATTAAGATAGATATGAGATAAAGAGATAGAAGAATGGATGGATGGTCAATTAGAAAACAGATACAGCGCCATAACTTCCTCTATGTTGTTTGTGGTATTACAACTTGGTTCCATTCTCTTTTACTGGAACTGAGCTGCACTACCACATCCAAGCTTTGGGGGAGAGTGGCACTGTTTCTGGAAAAAGGCTGCTATGTTTTTGCAATGCTGGATAACCCCTTAAATTTTTACATGGTTATATACAGTATGTGAAATGTAGAAAGTATTTTCCACTGTTCTCAGTCCCTGTGCACTATGAATAATGTAGTAGAAAATACCCTTTATTATTCGGAAAGCATTGTCATCTACTGAGGTTCCCTATGGGTAACATAATTGGTTGGGGGCCCACTAAGACTCACTCCCCCCCCCCCTAGGCTTAACCCCTAGCTACGCCCCTGGTCCAGGCGATTTTAAGAAACTTTGTAATTGGGTTTATTAGGCAAATATGCAATTATCTGCATGTAAAAAGCCTTTCCCCAGGTCCCCCCATCCTCTCCTTTCTGTCATCCACTGCTCAGAATCAGGAAATCGAGACTGTTTTTTCATCAGTCGGATCTGTCTGGTCTATGAAAAGGGGAGGGGGGAGTGGGGAAGGAGTGAGATTAGCGGGCAGCAGAGAGCCAGAACAAAGGATTGCTCAGCGGGGGAGCTATTCAGAGCCCTATGCAGAGGTCAGAGAGGTCAGTGGTGACTGTCAGAGGAGAGAGCCCGTCATGTGAATGTAAATTAACTCTTTGTTGTCCTGTTTTGCTTCCTCTATTTTCTCTCTCCATAGGAAAACCATAAAAACAGGGGGGAGAGCTTCAAACTGCTTTTTCATGATAAAAATTCATTTTTTGGCTAATAAACCCAATTACAAAGTTTCCTAACCCCTTAGCGACCCATAACGTATCTGATACGTCATGGTGCCGCGGGGGGGGTTCAGAGCGGAGTCCCGCTGGGACCCTGCTCTGAACAGCGCTGATCCCGGGCGCTGATCCCGGGCGCTGATCCCGGGCGCTGATAGCCGGGCAGTGCCTCTATTAGCCGGCGCGGGTCCCGTTGCCGCGCCGGCTAATTAAGCCTCTAAGTGCAGCTGTCAAACCCTAGAGGCTTAGAGGCTTTGATCCGTGCATCCCTGGTGTCTAGTAGGACGGATCTCCCCCCCGCAATGCGTTCACGGGGGGGAGATCCGTTCTTCTGCCCGTGCCAGGCCTCAGCGTCGGAATGACGCTGATCCCAGCTCGGCAATAGATTGCTATGGCCTGCAGCAGGCCATAGCAATCTATAACCGATCTGACCAATCTTTGCTGTGTATATACACAGCATTGATCTCTATGAGAGATCAGTGCTGTGTATATACAAGTCTCCCAGGGGGACTTCTAGTTAAAGTAAAAATAAAAGTAAAAATGTTTTTTTATTAATAAAAAATCCCCTCCCCTATTAAAAGTCCAAATCACCCCCCTTTTCCCATTTTATAAATATAAATAAACAAATAAATAAACATATTTAGTATCGCCACGCGCGTAATCTCCCAAACTATTAAATGATCACATTCCTCATCTCGCACGGTAAACGACGTAAGTGCACGTAAGTGCAAAATTGCGCATGTTTGGTCGCATCAAATCCAGAAAAAATGTAATAAAAAGTGATCAAAAAGTCGCATATGCGCAATTAAGGTACCGATAGAAAGTACATGTCATGGTGCAAAAAATTACACCTGACACAACCCCATAGACCAAAGGATAAAAGCGCTCAGATAATATAAAAGTTATATATATAACATATCGTTGTAATCGTAACGACTTGAGGAACATGCAAAACAAGTCAGTTTTACCATAGGGCGAACGGCGTAAATGCAAAACTCCATGAACTTAAAACAAATTCCTTTTTTTTTTCAATTTGACACAGCAAATGATTTTTTTCCGGTTTCGCAGCATACTGTATTTTATGGAAAAATAATGCCTGTCATTGCAAAGTACAATTGGTTTCGCAAAAAATAAGGGCTCATGTGGTTGTCTAGGTGAAAAAATGCAAGCGCTAGTGCAAAAACGAAAATTGGCTTTGACCTTAAGGGGTTAAAATAACCTGTACTATTGATTTCTGCAATAAAAATTTTAAAGACAGTGACACTTTAAAGAGGTATTCCAGGAAAAAATATTTTTTCCCCATCCACAGGAAAGAACCAAGTACGGCGAAGGGGCGCTATACTTGGCTCTTTCTGTCGCTCCATAGGAATTAATAGAGTAGTGGCTCACATGCCGTACCCATGGCTCTATTCATTATACAGAAGCCAGGGCTGGATACGGAGAGCCGTGGGGGGCACAGAGGTCAGACCCCCTGTGATCTCCTACTTTAAGGCAACATTTCTAATTAGGGTACCTTGGGGGTACTCAGCTGAAGCATCTCATCACATGGGGGTATGTGACTTGAAAAGGTTGATAAACACTGCTATACAATAAAAAAATGTCCGACACTTACCCAAAGGGTTCATAACAAACCATACCTTTCATGGGAAACTTACTGCAGGTTCAAAGAATCAAACTGCCATTACATTTTATTTGTAATTCTATTTTATTAATATGTTCATTAGGCAGCTTGGTGCACTGGGAGCAGTACTACAGCCAGGGCCATATTTACCACTAGGCACCCGTGGTCCGGTGCCCAGGGCGGCACCCGCATGGAACACTTTTTTTTTTTAAACCCCTCCGTAGGCACCGGCCCACGGGTGCCTAGTCCGCGCCGGGGGTGGGGGGGAGAGGCTGGGGGGGGGGGGGGAGATGGAGCGGCCGGGAGCAGAATGGGCAGGCAGGCTGGTTCCCTCCCCCATGCAGCGCCGGGGTGCGGGGTCCGGGGTGCGGGTCCGGCACACACAGCCTGACAGAGGCCGGAAGCTCACAGCTGCAGCCCCGCGGTCCCGGATCTTCTCTCCTGCTCGGCGATGACGTCACATCACGTGAACGCCGTCGAGCTGGATAGAGGATCCGGGACCGCGGGGCTGCAGCTGTGAGCTTCCGGCCTCTGTCAGGCTGTGTAGTGCCTGCAGCTGTTGTAGTTGGGTCCTATATACTGGAAGCTTTGTGGTATATAGGAATACAGAGATCTGTGGGGGCTCAGTGTAGGGAAGTGACCCCAGAACAGCACTAATAGGGGATAGAACAAAAACATCTCCCCCTATCCCTATTAGTGATGTTCTGGGGTCACTTCCCTGCACTGAGCCCCCACAGATCTATGTATTCTTATATACCACAAAGCATCCAGTATATAGGACCCAACTACAACAGCTGCAGGCACTACAACTCCCAGCATAACCTGAGGGCTGCAGACTGTCAGTACATGCTGGGAGTTTTAGTGCCTGCAGCTGTTGTAGTTGGGTCCTATATACTGAAAGCTTTGTGGTATATAAGAATACATAGATCTGTGGGTGCTCAGTGCAGGGAAGTGACCCCAGAACATCACTAATAGGGGATAGAACCTATTAGCGATGTTCTGGGGTCACTTCCCTGCACTGAGCCCCTAGATCTATGTATTTTTATACGCCACAAAGCATCCAGTGTATAGGACCAAACTACAACAGCTAAAGGCACTACAACTCCCAGCATGTACTGACAGTCTGCAGCCCTCAGGATATGCTGGGAGTTGTAGTAAAGTAGTACAATCCTCTAATAGCTGCCGCTGTAGACTGATGTATTGCTGGACCTTCATGGCTGATGGTTGTGACCCACAGATTACAGCCACCAGAAGCCTCTGCACACAGTGATTTATTACAGGGTTGTCCTCTCAGAGACTACAACTCCCAGCATACCCTGAGAGCTGTATAAATGGAGGGTGTTCTGAGATTTGTCACAGATACAGATGAATTCAGGAAAGGAGCGGGTCAGCATGTCGTGTCTCACTGGTTGTATATTGGTGGGCTCCAGGTACCCCAGTCCAACACTGGACAGAACCAGTCCCCAAACTAAGACGTCCCCGGCCTCCTTCCTTCCTCCATCACAACTGTTTGATGAGAACAGCGGGCATCAAGCGGAGCAGCACCCAAGTGCCAGGGTATATACCATGCATGTACAGTAACGGGGTGGGGGGGGCCTCAGCGTGCAAAGTGCCTAGGGCAGCATGAACTCTAAATACAGGCCTGCATGGGGGTCTATATACTAATGGGGTAGCACACAGGAGGGCTGTATATAACTGGAGGAGCACACAGGGGGCTATATACTACTGGGGAAGCTCACAGGGGTTCTATTTACTACTGGGGGAGTGCACAGGAGGGTTGTATATAACTGGGGGAGCACACAGGGGTCTTTATACCACAGGGACAACTTAAAGGGGTAGTGCGGCGGTAAAGAATTATTGACAGAATGACACACATTACAAAGTTATACAACTGCCAAACTGTGCTCAGCCAATCGCGGCTGAGCATCTGATGACGCTGAAGAGGGCGGCCGGCACTCAGGACGCTCGGAGGGATTCAGCCCGGCCGTCCGAAGACGACATCGCAGACTGAAGATCGGAGACGAGTCGGCACGTGACAGGTATGTATAGCGCACCACACTTCCGGGTACACGGGTGGGGGTGGTGGGACACGGGGAAGGGGGCCATTCACAGACATAACATACATTACAAAGTTGTATAACTTTGTAATGTGTGTTATTCTGTCAATAATTGTTTACCGCCGCACTACCCCTTTAAAACTATGGGGGCACAGAGGGGTGTTACTGTATGTGTTGGAGCCTAAAATGTTTCTCTGGCAGATTCTGGAGAAAAGATTCACAGCCAGGAGAAGACTTCATGGAGGCCCACGCTGGATGGAAAGAAAAAGAATAGGTGACAGATTCTGATCGGAGAAGACGCCCAGTGAGTCACTGGATGTAACTGCACTCTGTTATAGGCTTGTAGTGATAGGGGTCATGGTGTGATGGTAGTATGTAATGGTATCATTGGTGATATCTTCCTGTTTTGTTCAGTGCAGTTTTCATGTAATATGTAATCACTGTATGGTGGTAATAGTGTTAAAAGGTAACTACTGTATGTATTGGAGCTCTTATTACAGTGTGGGGGCACATTCAGTACATTATACTGTGTGTGGAGTTCTGATTCTGATAACACATGGGGGGAACGAGGGGCGTGCGCCGAAAGGAAAGGGGGGGCAATCTTGAGGGCTGTGCACTGGGCCTACCAATGTATTAAAATGGCCCTGGCTGTTTTGGAAAGGAGGGGGGAAGATTGAGAGAAAAGCTCACACAGTTTTCGTGGGCAGCGACATATGAAAAGTTATGTTTGAGTGGAATACCCCTTTAAGACTATTCTGCACTCAGTGATGACAGGTTGCTTGCTGGCATTTGCAAACATCTTATACCTAGATACAGTACTTTTCAGCTGCCTGAAATGTAGTGGATTGTTCTTGACTAGAGATGAGCGAACCGGGTTCGGGTTCGAGTCGATCCGTACCCGAACGTTCGGTATTTGATTAGCTGGGGCTGCTGAAGTTGGATAAAGCTCTAAGGTTGTCTGGAAAACGTGGATACAGCCTATGACTTAAAGGGGTGCTCCAGTGGGGGGGCACTTTTTTGGGGGGACCGGGGAGGAGGTGGATGAAATAAAAGACGTCCACTTACCTCCCCGGTTCCAGCGGCGGGTCCCGCATCACGGCGCTCCGGTGCCCGGCCGCTTCCGGGTGTCTGACGCGGGCCCGAGACGTGACGTCTCAGGTCCGCTCAGCCACTCAGTGAAGGAGGCGGAATCCGCTTGAAGTCCGCTCGGATCCCGCCTCCTTCACTGAGTGGCTGAGCGGCCCTGAGACATAGCGTCTTGGGCAGATTCAGACACCCGGAAGCGGCCGGGAACCGGAGCGCCATGATGCGGGACCCGCCGCTGGAAGCGGGGAGGTAAGTGGATGTCTTTTATTTCAGCCACCTCCTCCCCGGTCCCCAAAAAAAGTGCCCCCACGCTGGAGCACCCCTTTAATCCATGATTTCCACATAGCCTTAGGGCTTTATCCAAGTTCAGCAGCCACCGCTAATCAAATGCCGAAAGTTCGGGTTCGGATCGACTCGAGCATGCTCGAGGTTTGCTCATCTCTATTCTTGACTTATCACTTCCAATGCCAATGATGCATTCCATCAACATACCAAAGAAGAGGAGTTTATATATTTTAATGGCAATATTTACTAATAAAAAGTAGCATTTTTATCATATTAGGTCTCCCATCTACATGGATGAGGGTCTATTGTAATAAGTTAATAAGTTAAGTAGTTCTCATCTGGCTAAAGAATTGGTGCAGCTTAATGGTTGGGATTGTTCACATAAGTTTAACAATCACCTTAAAAATGGATGTAAACTGTTTTATATCAGTACATTAAGTGTGGAAAAAAATTAAATAAAGCTCGGCGGAACCCATCGTGGTTACTATGAAGAAAAACTTAAGGCCCTATTACACCAAACGATTATCAGCCGTACTTGGCTGATTACCGACACATCTTAAAAGACCACAGTCAGCCAACATGCACAATGTCAGCTGATCCTGGTCTTTCAACAAGTTGAAAAAGCCTGATCATGTCAGCTATGGTTTGCTGCTTATCACTGGCAGCAGACGGATGCTGACTTCAATGAGCTGCCTAAGCAATCTAAGGATTGTCCGGGCAGCTCCTACTACTCGTTGTCTGTGAATGTAATAGCACAGGAAGCAGCGGGGTACAAGGAGGAAGTGAGAGCTCCGTCCTCCTTAATATTGTGCCATATCATACAGTCTTGACAGTTGATAGTGGCCACTGAAACCACTACCAGGCATCAATAGCACAAGGAACATACATTAAAGAGTTGCCTTTAACCCCTTAAGGACAGAGCCAATTTCCATTTTTGCGTTTTCGTTTTTTCCTCCTTGTGCTTAGGCCATAGCAGTTGCATTTTTTCACCTAATTGTATTGTTCACCACTAACTAATTGAACTTTGCAATAGCAGGCTTAATTTTTTGCATAAAGTAACCAGAAATTTTTTTTTTTATGTGTGGTGAAATTGAAAAAAAAAAAACGCAAGTTTTTTTTATTTGGGGAGGTTTTGTGTTTACGCCATTCGCCCTAGGGTAAAACTGACTTGTTATACATGTTCAAGTTAGTGCGATTACAACAATATGTAACTTGTGTAACTAAAGCTTTTTAAAGCTATCAAATAAAATAAAACTTTAAAAAAAAAAAAAAATGTTCTTTAAAATCGCTCTATTCCCAGGCTTATAGTGCTTTTATCCTTTGGTCTATGGGGCCATGTGAGGTGTCATTTTTGTGCCACGATCTGTATTTGTTTGTGTATATGCGAGTTTTTGAACACTTTTTATTACAATTTTTCTGGATTTGATGCGACCAAAAATGTGCAAATTTTTTTGCGATTATGCAGTTTACCATGCGAGATCAGTAATGAAATAAATATTTCATGAGATTACGCACGCGGCAATACCAAATTTGTTTATTTATCTGTTTTTATTTATAAAATGGGGGAAGGGGGTGATTCAGACTTTTATTAGGGGAGAGGATTTTTTTTATTAATAAATTATAATTTTTTTTGTTACACACTTTCTAGACATTCCCCTTGGGGACTTCTAGTATTACTACTCTGATCTCTCATTGAGATCTATGCAGTATAGATATACTGCATAGATCAATAAGATTTGTGCGCAGACCCCGGCCCGGACCAGATGCTGACTAGACCACCGGGGACCAGGAACTTTGACAGCTGCATTTAAAAGGTTAATTAGCGGGCACAGCAATCAGACCATGCCCACTAATTGCCGCTGTCCCGCGCTGCAGATAGCTCTCGGGATGGCAGCGGGATCGCAGCAGTCCGTTTGGCAGGTGATGCAGTTATTGTCCTAAAAAACAACTTTTAAACTTGCAGCCCTGTGCCAAACTGGCGTGGCCTAGAGTGTGTGCCCAAGCCTTGCATAGCCCCCATGCAGGATTTTTCCTATTCATCACCTGTGTGAACACTGCACATGTGGGATCGTTAAAGCGCCTGTGCAATGTTCACACAAGTGAATGAATATGAAAAATATTGCTCAGGGGCGTTGCTAATGATGATGATGAGGGTGGGGAAGTGGGAGAGAGAGGCGGTGCAAGGCTTGGGCACACACTCTAGGACACAGGGCTGCAAGTTTAAAAGTTGTTTTTTTAGGACAATAACTGCATCACCTGTTGAACAGACCCTAGGACAGATTTTGGGTTAAAAGCACCTATCAGGAGGTACAAGCAGTTTTGGAGGGTCAGATTGTGGGTACAGAGTAAGTTTAAAGGAGAAGTCTGGCGAAAATTTTTACTAAAATATTGCATTGAACCCCCCTCCCCACAAACATTATACAAATCGCCAATATACACTTATTACAAGAAATGCCTATAAAGTGTTTTTTTCCCCCTGCACTTACTACTGCATCAAGGCTTCACTTCCTGGGTAAAATGGTGATGTCACGACCTGAATCCCAGAGCTATGCGGACTGTGGCTGCTGGAGAGGATGATGGCAGGGGGACACTGAGCATCCCTCTGCCATCATCCTCTCCAGTAGCCACAGCCCACACAGCTCTGGGAGTCGGGTCGTGACATCACCATGTTATCCAGGAAGTGAAGCCTTGATGCAGTAGTAAGTGCAGGGAAAAAAGCACTTTATGTGCATTTCCCATAATAATTGTATATTGGTAATTTGTATAATTTTTGAGGGGCAATACAATACTTACACTGGACTTCTCCTTTAAGAGCTCCCTTACATCTTTGCAATTTGCACTAGTGTTATACAGTCTTCACTACAAGCACAGACTTGCAGATTTAATCCGATTTCCTGAATAGAGTAGCTCATGACAAAGTGAATTTTGTCAGATGCAATTCATATTCCAAACTGCTAACACTGTTAGTTCAACGAGAAACACAATACATTTCATATATCCGCCTGTGCTTCCATAACCTAGAAAAAAGTGAAAAGTAGGCTGTAACACCCCCTCCCCTGCATGGAGCTCAGCTTACTGTCTATCAAATAGGGTCAGCTATGGGAGGGGTAGTTAGGAGGTATACCAGCTTGCAGAAGATCAGGAGTTTGGAAAAACCTCTCTGACACTTTTCATTGGAGAAAAACACTAACACTATGGACACACAGACTTATACCATGTGTCTCTACTAACAGTGTCAGCAGTTTGGAACAGCATGAACAGCAACTGACAGATTCCCCTTAATATTTAGCACTTTGCCTAAATATGACATACATGTAAATGTACCCTAACTGAGCTCATGTTATACCACCTGGTAATATCATATGATGATCTATTGTGCCATCATGGGTAAGACAGGTCATATGAGGCCAGCCAGTCACTGCTTACTGCACGTTATCCAAAGTGATGTTACCACAGCTGTCCAGCAGTTAGATGTGGCCTTCTGCTCTTCACATGATCCTCAGATACATATAGATTTGGTGGTATTTACTTGTTAGGAAAATTTTGCATAAAAAACAATGCAGTGTGGTCCATAGCATTGTGAGGCTGGGTTCACACTACGTATATTTCAGTCAGTATATGTATATTTCAGTCAGTATATTTCAGTCAGTATTGCAACCAAAACCAGGAGTGGATTAAAAACACAGAAAGGATCTGTTCACACAATGGTGAAATTGAGTGGATGGCCGCCATTTAATGGCAAATATTTGCTATTATTTTAGAACAACGGCTGTTATATTGAAATAATGGAAGTTATTTACTGTTATATGGCGGCCATCCTCTCAATTTCAACATTGTGTGAACAGATCCTTTCTGTGTTTTGAATCCACTCCTGGTTTTGGTTGCAATACTGACTGAAATATACTGACTGAAATATACGTAGTGTGAACCCAGTCTTTAATAGTGTATTCCATACATGGCATTGTAGTAATGTGTCCCATACATAGCATTGTAATAGTGTATCCCATACATAGCACTGTAATAGTGTAGCCCATACATAGCATTGTAGTAGTGTATCCCATACATAGCATTGTAATAGTGTATCCCATACATAGCACTGTAATAGTGTATCCCATACATAGCACTGTAACAGTGTAGCCCATACATAGCATTGTAGTAGTGTATCCCATACATAGCACTGTAATAATGTATCCCATACATAGCACTGTAATAGTGTATCCTATAGCACTGCGTTCACACTACGTATATTTCAGTCAGTATATGTATATTTCAGTCAGTATTGCAACCAAAACCAGGAGTGGATTAAAAACACAGAAAGGATCTGTTCACACAATGTTGAAATTGAGTGGATGGCCGCCATTTAATGGCAAATATTTGCTGTTATTTTAGAACAACGGCTGTTATATTGAAATAATGGAAGTTATTTACTGTTATATGGCGGCCATCCACTCAATTTCAACATTGTGTGAACAGATCCTGTGTTTTCAATCCACTCCTGGTTTTGGTTGCAATACTGACTGAAATATACGTAGTGTGAACCCAGCCTAATAGTGTATGCCATTCATAGCACTGTAATAGTGTAGCCCATACATAGCACTGTAATAGTGTATCCCATACATGGCACTATAATAGTGTAGCCGCACGCTCCATTGTGTGAGCTGACAAGTTCTCTGCGTTCGAAATTCAATATTCATCCACAGTGCTGCCATCCAGCAAAGAAATGCACTCCTTATTCCACACATCATTTCAGTTGCCAACTTTATTTGATAATGTTGAGTAAATGAAATAAAATCTCCAACGCAGAGATGAAAGAAAACATTTATTGAATCAATGTCAATACTTTTTCCGTAATATCTACAAGCCAACACTGAACTGACTTTATTCAAGAATGAACACAATGTACAAAAAGTATGCTTTGTTATAAAAATATGTCAATTATTTTACTTCTTATTTCTCTTGATCAAAGAATGTGAAAATATTTTTTGATAAACCTGCTCTTCAGACAGATTGGTAGTAGGATGATAAAAAGCATGACAAATAATCCTGGCACAGTCTAATAATGCCTTACACGGAACAGTGTGTAATACCACACAATACTGAATGCTTTACAACACTTTGGATGTATCACAACAGTGGAGCCATTTTGGTTGGGTGAGCTCCACGTCCTGCGGGCGACAGATATCTGAAACAAGAATTCCACCACTGCTTGTTCATAAGCAACTTTGATCTGGCGCAGGGGTAGGGAACCTTGGCTGTCCAGCTGTTGCAAAACTACAACTCCCATCATGCCTGGACAGCCTTAGGCTGTCCAGGCATGATGGGAGTTGTAGTTTTGCAACAGCTGGACAGCCAAGGTTCCCTACCCCTGTGCGGGTGTATTGCAATAAATTCACATTATTGGTTCTCCCACTCCGATAAGCTATCTGTTGTGACACTATGGACAGGGTATGCTTGTCATGCTAGATATTATACAGAACATTTTGGGTTCTCGACAGGCATTCAGTCAGGCTTATGTTTACATCCCATTTAATCAATACTGTGTTAGATGTGGCGCTGAAACTAGCCCGATACAACAGAGTCGTGCTACCTCCAAGACACCTCGCTTACATGATCTGATCGCGAGACCAAAACATGTATATCTGTAAACAGTGCAATATCAAAATAACTATTTTTACAATGTGTAAAAGACATACACGTTTCAGAACCTGAGCAATAGACATTTTATGGACGCTGTCAAAAGTCACCCTGTATATTAAAATACCTTTTTTTTACCTTTTTCCTTAGTCTTGGAATTTTTTCCGTATCACAGAACAGCACTCTACAATCTTACAGCCTGTAAGAAATTAAAGTGGTCTAAAATTTAGCGTTAAGCACAACTCGAGCATGCTCAGGTCCTTCCAAACCCAAGGGATTAGCGGTGGCTGAAGAAGTTGGATCCACTGCTAATGCTGCCTGAAAAACATGGCTAAAGCCGTAGGCTGTTTTCTGATCAATTGCTGCACGCTCAAGTTTGGACGGACCCAAGCATGCCCGAATTGTGGTCATCTCTGCTAAAGTTGTCATCACTTTCATGCTGTCTATAACATGGGCCATTGGGGAAGTTCTCAGTGGCTTTCCCCCTGCCTCATCAGCCTTGACTGATAGATCTTTCCCAGTTTTGGATAAATGGAGAGATTTGTCCACCAAGGCCGGTGGGCGGAGAGGGCTGAGGACTGCCCAAATGACACATGGTGTGGGCGGCATGAACGTGATGACTCTCTAAAGGAGAAGTCAAAAAGACAATATAAAAGCCCCAATCAAATGAGGAATAAGAACTTGAAGCACCATTTTCCAAGAACTATGGTGACTCAAGATCAAGATAAGATGTTAAAATAATGATTCCCATTTTAGCTTATAAAATTTGAACACCCACTGGAGTCCCAAATGAGAAAGCGGACCATAAAAGGGATCCAAACTGTTAGTCAGGTCATCAGGACCATTAATAAAACTGGGAAAACTTCTTGAATTTTCAAGAGCCGAATGTCAAGCTTTAGGTAGCGGAGTACTACTTTTTTTTTTCTTTTTTTTTTTAAGTTTAGAGAACTCTGTTAATGGCTTTTAAATTGTCCTTTTGAAAATCCTCCTTTATGGTGCGTTCACACCTACAGGATCTGCAGCTGATTTTCTGCAGCAGATTTCATTTAAATAACTAAACACAGCATCAAATCTGCTGCAGATCCTGTAGGTGTGAACGCACCCTTAAAGAACATTGCACCTTTTTCCTTAAAAATGAACAATCTCTTCACAAGGGGCAGAATTATGTCTGATCTGCTCTGTTTTCAAGTGCCCCGGCCAGCTTAAGGGACACTGGCCTAACCGTGAAATGAGCAATTCCACCCATTTATGAGTAATACATGTATGCTAAAATAATTATAGAAACAAAGTACTTCACACTCCAAACAAGAGGTAATGCCTGGGGCCACATTCAACTCCGAGATGGAGGAGGAATTTGCCAAAAAGTCAGCAATATTGGCAATGGCCTTTGCATTTAGTTATAGTTCAGGATTCCTATGGTGAGCTACACAATTGGGCTTTGAGGCAATGGTATGAGACAATTGCCCTAATCGATAAGCTAAGCAAGGACTGGGCAAATAGCAAAGCCCCTGGCCATCAGCAATGACCCCACACTAGACCTTCAGGAGACCAGCACTATCATCTTCCTTTAGTTCCGATATGCTGGTGACAAGTTGCTGGTGTACTACAACCACTTTATAGGAGCCTACTAGTTACCTACTGTACCTCTCTGGTGAGTAGTATTTGTTTCCTTACTGGGTGATGTTGGAGGAACTATGTGCGACAACTCTACCAGTGGCACCTTGTACAATGTAAAACTCAACACCAGGTGAAAATGCTCATTGGTCGCATAATTTGACCATCTCTTACACAGATCATTTATATTTCTATCCCTTGTGGTTGGTTAAACCTTTATGAACATTAGTCGGAATTCCTTTCTTCAGGTAATGCAGCTTGTAAGTGGTGGACTATGGGAACTATTTTCATTATAAATCTAGACGTTCTATTATATTCTCCTTTATAGAATTCTACATTTGAAAATAATAATCTATAGCTGTTTGTGCCAATACAGAAGGGAGTGACACTTCAGTAAGTTTCCCAGAAATCTGACAAAATTGTTCATTGATTCATTTAGACTAAAACTGTATCCATTGGATGTCTCCTAGGACTTCATCCTTTGGAGACCTCAGTATCTCATACCAGACTTTTCCGGAGCTTTTTGGAAGTCGAATAACTTTTTTTTCCGGACTAAAAGAATCAATTGCCAATTTGTTGGATTAGGGCATTGTTACTGTAGATTTTCTCACCTTTAGCCAATAAGTAGTGTGGATTATTATGCGTGTGATTACTCCTGGGAGGGCATAATGTTAATATTGGTAAGCACCTCACAGGTTTCCATAGCTAATGTATTATAAGAATGAATTTCCATAGTGTGCGGCTTTATTGGGAGGTCTGAAAACTGGCCATACATCTGGTGTACGTTGCCACCGGCTGCATAACAGACCAAGCTGGTAGTTGTCCGAACAACAACTAGTCCAGAGGCATTGTATCCTGTACATCATATGTTATGGGATTATTGCAGGTAGTCTGACATGCACTATTGGCCACCTAACTTTATGCAGGTAAATGGGTAAAAAAAAAAAAAAAGCAGGAATGGTGATTCTAGTATTTCTGACAAGACAAAAGCACCAACACGACACTTTATAGGTTACTACACTGGTTTACAATCTCGAGGTCAGATCTTCCAAATAAATATAGTGAACATTTACAACAGAATTCCTTATGAATGGAAGCGTTTTATTATTACTTATTATTATTATTATTATCATCATCATCATCCTTAGCGAGATCAGTTTGGGGTAGACCTAAAGTGATACAGCTATACTAGGAGTCTTTACACGCATTTACTCCTGTTGCTTTAGGAGGATATTTTGGCAGATACGAGTAGCATCATCTTCAGCAACAGGCAGTTTCCCATTTCTAGGCCCAGCATAGGGCCACTGTACAAAGCAACATTACATAGCATGCACGTCATCTACTTCACTGACAGTCCGAATTTCAATAAGCATTGTGCTTGACGGTCCCAGGCCTTCTCAACATCCTGGCCTGCATCTAGCAAGTATTAACTAAAAGGAAAAAAAAAACCCTCAAAAAAATACAAAAAAGCAGGAGTGAAAAATGTGTGGATTTGCGAAACAAAATGATTCCAAAGATGTTGTTGCTATTAGTTTTGGCGTGGACCCTCTGTGCCCTTTTGCGCTTAGTAAGACCGTCGGCACAGGCCATCATCATTTTCTTGTGGGAGTACAAATGCATCATCTTGCACACAATGAAGAACACAGAAAGCAGTCACCGATGCAAAATGAGGGTGGTAAAGACAAAAGGAAGGAGAAGCTAAGAACCATCCCTAGAAAAAGAAAAAAAAAAAGGATGACAGGTTAGTGTTACATATGGGACCTGAATGCTGCCAGTATGGTTTGTGCTCTATCACTAGCATAGCATGAGAGAAGCAAATTTGACCTAGGGGCATAATCAATGTCCATGTACAGTGAGCCACGAGCAGCTGGCCCCGACACCCCCATTGATTTCAATGGGGCCATCAGTGCATAACCATGCAAAAAATTATTTTATTGTGCGGTTTGTTGTCAAGCAGACACCACATGGTTCTGCACCAAAAACAATGTGGTATTAAGCCAAGCGACCACGCCCCAACAGTAAAAAAAAATAAAATAAAAGGGGTCGGAAAACTACTTCCTATTGCAATGAGTTGCATAGATACGGCAAGAGATAGAATTTCTCATTTTAATAGAATTTTTAATTTAATAACATTATTATTATTTTTAATCCTAAAAGACAAAATATTACAACCATTATCATGTGGATTTTCCCACACATATCAGTGTGGTGCTGGACAGTATGGGGGAGATTTATCAAACATGGTGTAAAGTGAAACTGGCTCAGTTGCCCCTAGCAACCAATCAGATTCCACCTCTCATTTTCCAAACAGTCTGTGAGGAATGAAAGGTGGAATCTGATTGGTTACTAGGGGCAACTGAGCCAGTTTCACTTTACACCATGGGGGAGCTTTATCAAACTGGTGTAAAGTAGAACTGTCTCAGTTGCCCCTAGCAACCAATCAGATTCCATTTTTCATTCCTCACAGGCTGTTTGGAAAATGAAAGGTGGAATCTGATTGGTTGCTAGGGGCAACTGAGCCAGATTCACTTTACACCTTGTTTGATAAATGTCCCCCTATATCTTCATCTATCTACACACACACACAAATTCTGGTTACATATACTTACCAGGTGATACTAAAGTTATCCTGCTTTTGTATCTACAAGCTGCATCTGAACATTCGCAGACATGTTGCCACCATAACCGCCCTTTGACTGCATTTGGTTTTGGATAGAACTCACCTGCAACATCACAAACAAAGCAATACAGAGATCAGTTATTATACCTGAAATGACTGCACAATAGAACGTCCAAAGTACAAGGAGTGGCTGAATCTTGGATGCCGAGCAGGACATGTTACCAATCCTCACCTATTAAGCCAAAAAGGCAATTGCCAAGAATTTGCTAACCAAACCACATACCCTCCCCTAGCTAAATGGATTCCTTTTGATTAATGACACACTCCATTTTTTTTTTTTTGGGGGGGGGGGGGATTACGTGCACATACAATGGTACTCCGCCACCAGTATTTCTGCAGTGTAACTTGTTTCATCCCAGCTCAGTCACATCTAAACATTTCATTACTGTAACTGGGTCATGTGATTCCTAGACAACCAGTAAGTTATATGCACTAATGTTTAGGCAGGAGGTCAGTTTGTCCTATGCCAGCTGACTTCCTGTAAACCAGTGCTTCTCAATTCCAGTCCTCGGGCCTCACCAACAGGTCATGTTTTGAGGATTTCTTTAGCATTTCACAGGTGATATAATTATACTCGGTGCATCAGGTATTATCACAGGTTTTCTTTGTATGGGATATCCTCCAAACATGACCTGTTGGTGAGGCCTGAGGACTGGATCTGAGAAGCACTGCTGTAAACTACAGGATTACATCCTCACTCATCAGATCCCTCCTATGTGTAGGAGCAGCAAGAGAGAAAAAAAAAAGAAGACAGGCTGAACCTGTGTGAATCAGCATAAAGAAAACTCACATCAATGATCTATCACTTGCTGCATTTCAAACTCGGCACAGTGAATAAAGGGGTATTCCACTCAAACATAATTTATCATATGTTGCTGCCCATGGTGGGACTAACAAGTCCTTCCATACTTGTTATTATCTATTAAGTCCCCTTCTCCCAGTTCTCAGCTACTGCTTTCTGCTGAAGACACAGAAATCTGTGAGTCTCTCTGTCTTCCCCCTCCTCCCCTCTCCCTTGACTGGCTTTATCTGCAACATTGTAGCTTCTTTGTAATGTTGGCAGCATTCATCACAGTAAGCTTAGTGACCTCAGAATAACCCCCCCCCCAGCATTACAAAGAAGCTACAAGCCAGGGACTTGTTTACATCAGCTGTCTTAGGGAGGGGGGAGGAAGGGGAAACAGAAACGTTTACACAGATTTTTGTGTCTTCAGCAGAAAGCAGCAGCTCCAAACTGGGGGAAGGAGACTGAATAGATAACAAGTATGGAATGAATTGTTAGTCTCAGCATAGGCAGCAACATATCAAAGGTTATGTTTGAGTGGAATACCCCTTTAAACTCCATCCCCTCTGCCACATCAGAGGAGACATAAGGGATGTAGGTTGCATTTGCAGAACAGTATCAAGATGGTAGACAACCCATGAATACTTAGAGTTATATACATTATGACAAAATAAAAAAAATATATAAAAAATAGGAATATATGGTTCTTTACATCCATGTTTTAATCAGTGACATAGCAATTGTCCTGAGATTTCCATGAAATTTGGGACAGATATACTGTATCTCTCATTTCTCGGCTTGCAGATATCTGATATTTCCATGTTCATCTGTGTATCCCACACACAGACAATATTGGGGGAGATAAATCAAACATGGTGTAAAGTGAAACTTAATCAGTTGCCCCTAGCAACCAATCAGATTCCATTTTTCATTTTCCAAAGAGTCTGCGAGGAATGAAAGGTGGAATCTGATTGGTTGCTAGGGGCAACGGAGCCAGTTTCACTGTACACCATGTTTGATAAATTTCCCCCAATATGTTTTACCAAATCTTGCCCTCTCAGTTTCACCACCTAGTTTAGAAAGGTACATCTGAGCAAAAAAATATTTTTTTATATTTATATATATATATTTTTTTAAAGAAAACTTTATACTTACTGAATTCATTCCACTAAATACATCCCCTGATCCTACATGTGCAGTATGAACAAAGTTTGTGGGTTCTCCTATCATGCTTCTGTCGATACGCCGCCTCCTTTTCTGTAATAAAAAGGGAAACAAAAAAATACAAATGATATATTTTGGTCCAGTCACATGTCACACTGCCCCTAATGACATATGATCAGCTATAAAAACAACACTAACAAAACACAGCAACATAAAAATTACAGCCACAAGCTGTGTAGGCTGCACAGACCTAGAAGGCTTTGTGCCCACGCAACAAAGCAGTTCTATGGCCAGCGGGGCTCCATAATACACTGTTTATTCGGTCTTCTTTTAACCGGGTTCGTGAATACCAGAAAATACACTACCCCAAAGCCCCTCCCCCAATAAAAGTTTAAATCACCCCCCTTTCCCATTATATAAATAAAACATATAAAAATAAACATATAATATACCGTAGCGTGCGTAATTGTCTGATGTATTAAAATCTTCATTGCAAACAGTGAACGGTGTACACGAAAAGAGGGAAAAAAGTGTGCGGATTACTGATTTGATGTTACATTATATTTATTTAAAAAAAAAAAAAAACTAATCAAAACGTCCGATCTTCACAAATATGGTATTAATAAAAACTAGAGATCATGGCGGAAAAAATGACACCCCATACAGCCCCGTAGGTGAAAAAATAAAACCGTTATAAAGCGTCACAATAGGCCCATTTTATTAATAACTAATTGCCAAAAAAAAGGATTTCATAAAAAACAAATATATAAACATTAGAGATTCTGTGTAAACCTGCATATGGTTGTGTTCGGACTGACCTATAGAATACTGGTATCATGTTGCTTTTACCATATAGTGCATTACGTAGACACAGGAACCCCCCAAATGTTACCATATTGCATTCTTTTTTACGATTTCACCTATTTATATCTTCATAAATAATAATTTTGGAATTTCATCATACACGTTCTGGTAAAATGAAAGACGCCATTACACAGTACAACTATTCCTGTAAAAAACAAGCCCTTACATGGCCTTGTAGATAGTAAACTGGAAGTGCTGGAGCTCTTAGAAGGGGAGGAGGGAAAAACAAAAAAACACTAAGATCAAAATTTGCGCGGTCCACTGGGTCATTTTGGGCCTGGTCCTCAAAGGGTTAAGGAATACTATCATACCAGGACTAGCCATTCTGCTGCTCCTCTGACCCACAGTGATCAGAAACAAACTAGTCACTTGTAGCTTGTTCAGCAGGGCATCCTTAGCAATTAAACAGATGGCCCTGATTGACTTTAGTGTGGTTCTGTGGGTTTCTGTTATGGTGTCTGGCAATTCACTGGATCTTGTTCAGGATTTTTGACAGAATCAATAAAGGAGGTTCCTAATGGTGCATTTACACAAAGCGATTATCGTTCAAATTTTCACGATAACGATCACATTTGAGCGATAATCGGCTCGTGTAAACACAGTGAACGATCAAGCGAGAAATCATTCATTGTGATCTTTCAACATGTTCCCAAATCGTCATTAGTTGTTCGCTGAAAATTCGCAGATTGCTTCGTCTAAACAGTCTTTTGCAGATTCACCCTATGTGTGAGATGGACTTTAATGATCTTAAAACTATCGCAAAAACAATTTATCCTGATAAGTTATCTATGCGTCTAAATGCTGACCATTATAAAAACCAAATAGTTGCTTCAAAATTGTTAAACAATCTATTGGCCGAATTATCGCTCCGTGTAAACGGACCATAGGGGTCACAGATATAACAAAGGTCTTGAAATTCCCTATTATAACCAGAATTCCCAATTATCCAGGTTTTCAACAATACAATGGTCCTCTTCACACCTGGCTTGGAAGCTCCCTCGCACATTTTAGTACAGAATATGGCACTATTCCTCCTGCCAAAATAATGGACACCACAACAGAATGTCATTGTTGTCTGTCGGGCATCGGTAGTGTCCAGCAAACAGTGATTTTGTTATGGTAGATCACTAGGCTATGCCATCACCCTGGGTTTGGTTGGTCCAAGCAACAAGTACCCCAAGTTAAAATGCAGCATTGGTACCATTGTATTTTTAGGATTTCATTGAATGAGAGCACAGAAAGAGGGCCACAGCCCCTTCATTCTCTAATCGGAGTAACGATTTTTTTTCCATAACGATCAGCGTTGAGACGGTACGATATAGCATACGGAAAATTCGTTTTGCGATCGCTTAAGCCTATCTCACACATTGGTAAATCGATGAACGACTGTTCACACGGACCGATCTGCGAATTTTTTGCGAACGATCGACGACGATTTGAGAACATGTTCAAAGATCAAAATGAACGATTTCTCGCTCGTCATTTCATCGTTCGCTGTGTTTACACGTACGATTATCGTTAGAATTCGATCGTTATCGCGCAAATTCGCACGATAATCGTTACGTGTAAACGCAGCATAACCATGGGTCAGAGATGTGGATAGCGGCTCGTTCCATACCGTCCATGTTTTTGTAATCACACAAGTCTGAAGCTCGGCTATAAAAACAGAACATCGAAAGCAGACTTGCATTTCCAAGAGAAGAAATCCATAGCTTTCAAGTATGACCAATAAGTAAACATATGTTAATCTAAAGTTGTGCATGAAATACAATATGACAAATCCAACCGGGACCAGAGACATCAATACTAATGTGCTTAGGTCATAGACACTTCATACCAGAGCTCGACATCGCTTCTGAATAAGATTGCAGCCCAACAAGGGGATATCTAATAAAAACCCCATAACAGCTGATCAGAACAGGCCCCTGCTTTCCAGCAATACTGTTTGTACATACACGTTTTTAAAAAAAAAAAAAAAAGAAGAACAGAACATGCAGCCGCTTTCTTCCAGAAACAAGAAGTATAGCATTGTACTTATAACACAATACATTTATTAGTCAAGTACACTGCTATACTCCTTTTAGAACTCATACCTAGAGGACAGACTCTTGTTTTATAAAGCTTGCACTCTTTTTGACAAATTGGGTATTGTGTCCCTGTCTGTATTTCTCACTTTGAGATTTATAGGTGAGCTGCACCAGACCTGTTATTGTTTTTATTGTTCTTCCAAAGACAGCTCCACATTTATCTCCATTCAGTTCAATGGAACCAAGCTGCAATATCACACACAAAAGCACAAGAGTCTGAAAGAAAACCCCTTTCTTTCTAATCCTGGATAACCCCTTTAATTTGCTTTAAAAGCGAATGTACCATCAGGTACAGGGAAACCAGTGCCGCAGGCCTTTTTTTGAACTGTGGCCCAGTTCCCATGTACGACGACGTTCTATTCACAGGCAACGGTCGGGGTGAAGCCCTCGATTGTAATGGAACCGCATCATAGAGGGGCAGGGGTTCCAGTACTTCACCCCTATCCGGTGTCCCGGAACAGAACAACGCTATACACGGGAACTGGGACACAAATCAAAAAAAGGACTGCGGCACCAGCGGCGGTCTATCCATGGGAAAACTTAAAGGGGTAGTGCGGTCTAAAGTATTTTTTCACAAAATAACACACATTACAAAGTTATAAAACATTGTAATGTGTGTTAGTTAAGTGAATGGCCCCCTTCCCCATGTTCCACCACCACCACCACTCCCCCCACCACCCCCGCAAACCCGGAAGTGTGATGCATTATACTTACGGAATCGCTGTCGACCCCGGCCGCCATTTTGGGATGAACAAGTCATCTTCAGGAGGCCGGCTTGACTGCTCCAGCCCTCCCCCATGCCGGCCCCTCTCCAGCGCGCCATCAGCTGCTATGCCGCGATTGGCAGAGCTCTGTTATGCTCAGCCAATCGCGGCCTAGCAGCTGATGACGTGGGGGGGTGGGGGTTGGGTAGAAACATGGGGAAGGGGGCCATTCACTTAAATAACACATTACAATATTGTATAACTTTGAAATGTGTGTTATTTAGTGAAAAAATCCTTAAGACCGCACTACCCCTTTAAAGCGAATGTACCTAATGGTACATTCGCTGTAATTCTAATTCAGCTTCAAACCTCCCAACAAAAGAGCAGTGTTCAGTGTATATTGGTCTTAAAGGAATAGTAAAAAACACCATTTCTAAAGTGTAAAGTCACGGGCATGCAGCACATGAGCTACAGCAGAGCAAGCAATGTATATATACTGGATAATATATAATCATACACATATGCATCTGCAAATAGCGGGTGTCCCACCCACACCCAGCGGCTTACATTGTAAACATTGGGTACAACACAGCAGCGGCTCCATATACAGTAAGTTACTATAAAACGTGCAGGTTGTCGCTTGGAGGATCAGCCCGGAGTTTGTATAAATGTCCATATTGGAGATATCTTTACACTTGAAGATAGGTTGGCCGTATTGCAGAGCAACTGAGTTCATGGGCAGGATGGGGCCCGAAGGAGCTGCCAGGAGCAGAGCTGTCCGCACACTTGTAAATGTGCACTTGTATTTTATGAAATGACGGCTTTTGGCATTTTCAATATATCTGTTGGCATTTAGTAATGCAGAGCTGTGATACTTAAAGGAAACTTACTGAAAGAAACCCGTTGTGTATGAATAGTTTGATACTTTTCCATTTCTGTTACTTTTCATTTCAGAGCCAACGCCTAAACAAAACATCCTCTTCCTTTTTATTACAGTGCGGCTCTGAACGTTAGCCTTGTCATCCCTCCAGCCCGACCAATGGCACATGCAGCAGGTAAGTATATATACTGTGCTTCAGGACACCAAATGACTAGGTTCACTATAATTATAGATATATTAGGGATGGACGCCAGGGAGAAGATAGTGACTGGGTGTTCCTTCCAGCCTTCTACACAGCTGGGTGCTTTAACTGCTGAATGCATGGAGCGGGCGGTCACTGCATCTGTCACAGAGGGTATATAGTGGGTGTCATGTGATGGCAGAGCTGTGTGCTCCTCTGGCACGGATCTCTGTTAGCAGATACTGAGGCAGGAATAGAGACCAGTAATAGTTGGGCACATAACAGCAGTGAATGAAAGGCTAGTATCATGAGACGGAAAAGAAGGGCCAAGATGTACTAGTGGGACAAGCCACTACTTGGTGCCAGGGAGCAGAGTGTGAACAATGCTGTGACCACGGTTGGTCAGACACTGTTGTGTAACTACTGGCAAGTGCTAGCCATGTCCTCACCACAGCATGGGGTTAGCAAAATCTTCAAGAGACAAGAACGGACTTAGAATGCTCCCAGAAAGATCTTTTGTCCTTCATGTGATGTCATTGAACATGTGTGAACAACTTCATTGGCTTATAGGGTCTAAAATGCGTATGGCTGAATCTATGAAAAGTTTGCTTTTTAAAGGATTGTTTGTTCAACCAGCAACCTACTTTTATCTAATATGCATGGCCACCTTAAAGAGTACCTGTCACTAGAAAAAAAAAAACTTTTAACATGTGAAAAGTTTTGAATGGTCTTGGCTCCCAGACACTGACCAGTCAGGAGAATGAGTTGGGAAAAGTCCATGCTGCATAGCGCTCCTTCTTCCGCGCTCTGTCTGTCCGACCGCAATGGCACCATAGAATTTTTTTTTTTAAAGTTGAGTGAATATTGCCTGCACAAGGGATTGCAGACCCTCCAGCACACATCCCAAACTTCTCAAGTGGCTGTTTGGAGTTTAGTTGTGAGTGTTGTTTCGTCTTAGTTCCATTATGCGGCCACGCAGGTCATATAACACAGTCAGGAGAGACTGCACTGTATGTGGACTTCTCCTGGTTTGTTCTTCTGATTGATTAGGGTCCAACCATTGTATTTGCTTTATAACTCTCTTCCTTCTGGATCTGATGATTTCCAAGAGACATGCCCATCTAGCTCCCTAGAATAAAACCGTCATCTTTGTTTTCCTGGTGCCTTTTAATGACTTCCAGTTGGTAACTTTGCAGCAAACATATTAAGGAATACCATATCTAACAATTCCTAACGATAAGCTTTATTTGAGATTCCTCCCTTTATAAGATGCAGAGATGGGAACATTCTCTAATTTCCTGTCACTGCTCCGTTGGCAGCAACAGACTCCAGGCATTGCCTAGGACAACATGGAGCTTTGGATGACTGTCATTAGATAAATCTAAAACATGCCCGAGCATATAAGTTAGTGGCTGCAGGGAGAGCTCAATGATGTGACCTGTCCATCTAAGCTCATATGCATTAGAATGTGTAAGATTATGCTCACACGGCTGCCGTCATGCAGAATACAGGTCTTTTCTTTTAAATTTGGCCACTAGCAAAAAAAATTTTTTGGGAGGGCCAAAGCCAGGATTGGATCAAGCAGGAAGTATGATCACTTTGAATCCACCTATGGCTTTGGCTCAAAAGTCTCCATGAAAAACCACAGAGGCATTTGCCATGATGGAAACCTGTGGACCCCAATGTCAGTCAGTACAGGGCAATAGATCTGGCTATCAATCAAGGTTTCTGTATTAGGGTTCATGCACAATGCGGAATGGCGACAGATAACCCTTTGCGCATTCCATAGCGGACACGTGCGTCTCCGCTCGCGTCATAGACTCCATTCTGTGCACAGGTGGGGTCCGCCCTCTGTCCAAAGAATTAACATGTTCCTTCTTTGGTCGGACAACAGAATCCGCACGTGCATAGAATGGAGTCTATGACACGGGCTGAGACGCGCGCGCCCGCCTCTGTCCGCCGTCACGTGCAAGCTTCGGAGAGCACGACGGGTTATCAGTCGCCATTCCAAAGTGTGCATGCACCCTTACATGGAAAACAGAATGCAGCTGTGAACTCTTTATTCAGATATAGATATTGATGTGTATGATTATTTAGATTCACACAACGTTCACCTAACAACCCCAAAGCACAGGTGCACAGGCTAAAGCTTTGGTGTGTGGACCAAGGAAAGGTTCATCTGCAGGCTTCACCATAATATAGTCAATAAAAACACCAGGGACTTTAATATGGCCGTTGTGTGCATGTCAATCTGTCCAGTCTTATGTTACACCTAGCATGCTTCTAGTGATATTTATGTAAAAGTAGTTCAGTGTCCATACAGCTCATGCCGGTTGGAGAATATAGTAAATATTACCAGACAATGGCAGCTCTCATGTCTTTTCTGCCATTTCTCAGTTGCAGGGAATAAAAAAAAAAAAAAAAAAAAAAGCTACATTTTCTTACAGACACATCAGTATATGTAAGCCAGAACTAATAGTGGGACCAAAACACAGAAGGAAGGAAAATCTTTTCATTGTAGTTCCACTCTGTAGCAAACAAATACTGATCAAAATACTGCTGTTTAAAAGTGGGTTTAGCCTGATCTACAATAAGCAGCAGCTATGAGGAAGGACACTTGGGTCTAATGGTATCTGGTATCTATTATATACTGTATATGCCTTCACATGTCCTCGGCCAGCTAAGTGCTGGCCTACTGCCAGCACTTAGCTGAAGCCAAAAAAAAGCCAAGCAGGGTGTTGAATAGGTGGTAGGTAGGTGAATGCAGTTTTTTTTTTTTTTAACCCAGCCTGGCCATTTAAATAAAATTTATCAGCCTGTTTATTCAGGCAAAATTATTTCCATAACATTTGTGCATTAACTTCATTTTGTATATCAGACATTCACATGTCCACAGCCATGGACAGCACTATGGACGTGCATCTGTATCTGTATATATCTATATAAAAAGATGTGTACTTTTTCTGTATTAAACCTCACGCACACATCCAGTAAATTTATTCGGAATACTTATTAGGGCCCACATGGTTCTATTAGGCATGGACACCAGGGTCTCTGTTCTGTCCTATCTCAGGATGCGGTCATATTCTCATCTGGAATTCTGGCCCAGTTGACCTCATAGAGCGCATACAGTTAAACGTGGCCTTTTTGAAAGGACGAGAAGCTCTTCTGGTAGGAGGCAACATTATACCCCTGGCCAAAAGAGGCCACTCTTTTTTTTTTATCCTCTTCAGTGTTTTTTTACGATCAGGAAATACTGATTACCTCTTAGCTGAAAGACTTCCTGATCAGTATTTCCTGACAGTAAAAACTGACATGGATGTGTGTATGCAGTCTAATATCATGTCTGCGTTATTGTAGATAATATAAATGAATTCTTGCAATTAAGCCATGTAGAATATTCTATTAATAAAAGCTCTTATGAAAGTCATAGAAAACTATACATACAAGCTTAGATTATGGGTTCATGTGACTGATCGGTTTAGGGGCAGTATCGGTATTGGACTATTATTTGGTATTTATTCTGGATCTGCAGTCAGACAGTATGTCCAACACTATAGGCAGCATTAGAACCAAGTGTCCAGTGCATATCATCATTTTATTGCCCAGCATGGTTCTCCTTATTTTCACTAATAAGCAGACCATGCCTCCATACCGCTCATCGTTCCCAGTGTGAAGCAGCTGTGTTAGTGCTGTTTGCAGTAGTCAGACAGCTTGAGCAAATTTACAGCAAACAGAGATTCGCTTGTTGACCCTTTTTTTTGCCATTGGTCAGGCATGTCCCGGAGACACGATACAGAACGTGCGCATAGGATGTTCTTTTGTACATTGAAAAACATAAAATGGGCCAGCAGATGTAATGTGAGAAAAGGAGATGTGTCAATGACCTTGTGCAGAGGTGTTTCCTCTACAGAAGTTTTCCTAGAAGAGACCATGCACATAACCACTGCTGCCAAAGATAAGAGGATATACTTTTGCGGAAGAGTTTCGACTACCGAATGACAATGTTTTTCCAAGACTGATCGTAGAACATAACTGACCGTGCTTTGCCAGACAGCTGTCACATGCAACCTCTAACCACTGCTTTAGTTCCTCTAGTCATGTTACATGTGAAGGTCTATTCACTACAAACAAGTAGTAGTAACCACTTAAGAAATCTAAAAGGTAGACATTTGCCTCTTCATGTAATACAGGAGTTAGGAAAGGCCTCTGGTTGCAAACTTAGTAAAAACAGGTAGAAACTACTTACGGGCTGCGGCTGTTCTGCAATGCAGCAGTTGAAACACAACCAGAATTCACTCATTGCTAATAGTCCAAAAGTTATAGTGCAGACAAAATGGTGAGAGTCACGCTCCACGACCCAGTGGAAAGAACTTCAAGCAGCTAAGAATCCGAGAAAGATGATCTCCGGTGGTAAAATATCCAACACAACGTCAGGTGCTCAGGAAAGCCGGATCCTCATAGAGTTGCGTCTGCATCGAGAAGAATTAACTGTTCACAGTGTAGATGGAAACCTAAACAGAAGAAGAAAAAAAACAAAACATAAATTTTTGGCAGTAAACTTAATTACACATGGATGGGCAAAGTGACTGCAACGCACAAAACCTGAATACGTTGGTCAATGTGCAATGTTACACCACAAAATCCTACCTTGGTCATGATCAGTAAGTTTTATATATGGAAGTATGCCATGTGAGGGGGCAGAATGGTTCAGGATCCCCCACTATTAGTAAATACCAGACACGATTATGTGCTCAGCTATGGAGGTCCATCAGCACAGTACCAATAGCTAGAGCAAAGCGTGCAGAATTTATTTATTAGATTATCTAAGGTTTCGCATATGTTTATTTTTTTTTTATTTTTTTACCCAAGATGATTCCAACAGGAATTTCAAGAGGGAATTTGCATTAAAAAAAACGCACGGATTCCATTATTTATGTGAATTCTGCATCAGGTAGCCTGGGGGCAGGTCAACCCTACTGAATAAGCATAACCCACATCTAAAATCACACAGCAAGACGGCAGCAGAGATCTATTGTGTGCACATCTTTGGCAAAGAGTCTGTTTTTCCAGTAAAATGCCGGTCACTATGATTGGAACTTAAAGGGGCTGGCCACCTTATGGTAACATTGCTCAGTGTACAGCAGATTCCATCATATTTGATGGGAAAATTATCACTTACCCAACATGTAATGCTAGTTTGTCCAGTAAAATACAGGACCACTGTAAAATAAAGGACCTAACAGAGTCCTTTATAATCAATGTGGGTTCACACTTCATCCCAGAATTGGATAGGAAGAACAGCACAACATGAAGTTTTTTTTTTTTAAAGGATGCCCACCATGAGGCAACCCTTTATACCCAGATGGGTCAGCCAGACCCACTGCTGTCTGATGTGTGACGGGTCTATAGCTGGAGTTTCTCCGTTTTGGGACAGAAGAACAGAATTCATGACATCCTAAGACACTTACTGAGGAATTAAGTTAACTAATCTAAACTGGTGATTCTCACAGAAGCAGCCATAAAAAGTAGACCCACAGTGTATTCTCAATCCCACCGCAATAATGCAGGGCACTGTCTGCAGCCTACCAGATGCCTATGTGTGTGGCACTGGCACAGCTCAGCTACAGAAGAGCGGCAGCGACCCCATCTAACCTCAATTCTGCAGCCAAATTGTGACATTACAGCAGCCAAATGAAGTATGAAATCACAAGGGTAAAATCAATTGCTTATTCCTCAGGGGAAAAAAAATCATCTTTTATTTCTCCCACTTGTCATTCCTTACTATGCAAATAATAGCAGCCCCTGGGATTGTGCAGTCTGGCCGAGGACAGGTCAACACTCAAGAAGCTTTTAGGAGAGGAACAAGACGTCTTACACTGCATCAGTGTACAGATCATGTATCTGGAGAACAAGATACTGATCCAGCAAGGAATACTGGGAGAACACAGCTCTAAACCTTAACATGTAATGTGCGGTAATATATTTGTGGACAACAATCAGGTTTATATTCAGTTATCTATATATACACACACTGTCTATGGTGTGATGTAGTCAGTATAGCTTCCCACTCCAATGGTGGGTGCGCCTGTGCTCCTTATCAGTAAGGCTGGGTTCACACTACGTTTTTGCAATCCATTTTTTTCATTTGCTTTTTAAATTTTTTTTTATGAAAAACATTTTTTTTTTTTTAAAATGGATGCAACTGTGTACATCCGTTTTGATCCGTATTTCCATTGACTTCCATTATTAAAAAAAAAACAAAAAAAAACGGATCCGTTTTTTTAACAGACACAAAAATTAGGTCGACCACATTTTTGTGTCTGTCAAAAAAAAAAAAAAAAAAAAAAACATCCGTTTTGATCTGTTTTTTTTTTTTTTTTATAATGGAAGTCAATTGAAAAACTGTTAAAAACAGATGCACACCGTTTTTACATCAGTTTTTTGCAAGTGGCACTCTTGTGCTAAAAAGCAATACCCAGATGGTTAAAACTAGGACTGTTCATAGGAGAAAGTGCAAGCGGCAGCTCTAGGCCGAGTACAGGTCTGTGGAGCACCTTAGTATGAAGGGGTCTGTGCCAAGTGCCTGAAATCCTGAATATCAGAACACTAGAGAAGGTGACATTTCATGTAGGGGCATGTAGAAAGCTAGGTGTAGATCACAGTAGCTATGGATGAATTATTACATTTAGAAGGGAAGGCTTTCTGTGGACACACACATTTAGTAAATGCTATAACAAAAACAAAGCATTCATACATACATACACACTATCCAAAAGGAGGAGAGGTTATTTATGGGGATTTACTCCAGCTCTGGAAAAAGGTGGCAGCAGAGATCACTGTGTCACACTGGAAAGAATACACCACTTTCTGCAGGACATACAGCAGATGATAAGTATGGGAAGACTAATAGAAGTAAATTACAAATCTACTTAACTTTATAACATTATGTTACATCGATGTAACAGTTTTAAAGATTTAAAGGGGTTATCCAGCGCTACAAAAACATGGCCACTTTTCCCCCTACTGTTGTCTCCAATTCAGGTGCGTTTTGCAATTAAGCTCCATTTACTTCAATGGAACTAAAGGCCCTATTCCACCAACAGATCTGGCGACAGATTATCTGCCAAAGATTTGAAGCCAAACCCTGGAGTGGAATTGAAAAGAGGAGAAATCCAGTCTTTCCTTTATGACCTGTTCCCTGATTATAGTCTGTTCCTGGGTTTGGCTTTAAATCTTTGGCAGATAATCTGTCGTCAGATCTGTTGGTGGAATAGTACTATTAGTTTCAAAACCCCACCCAAACTGGAGACAACAGTAGGAGGAAAGTGGCCATGTTTTTGTAGCACTGGATAACCCCTTTAAATAAATAAAGGCAGAAGTTTTAATATTCTGGAGACGGATACCACCTTTTGCTCACACAACTTATAACTTTATGACACCAGTTGATTTAAAGCACATCTGTATCAGCTGACACCACCCCCTTAACCTCCAGAACAGTTCGGTAGTTCTTGCTAATCCATGCCTGGTCAGGGCCTTCCCTTTCTTGGTGCTGGTATTCAAGGATGCAGGGTGTCAAATAGGCAGGGCCTACAGCATCCGTGCGCTAGGCCTGCAGAACCCCTTTCCCCTCCTTTCTTCTTTGTTGGCACAGGTCTTTAGCTTCGGCACACCTAGGGCAAGAATGCACTAGGCCCTGCCCCTTTGACACCCTGCATTGCTGTACTGCCAGAAAATAAACATGGGAGGAGATTTATTTTATTTATTTATTTGCATAGCGCACACAGATTCCGCAGAGCTTCACCTATCTGTATGTTTTTGGGTGTGGAAGTACCCGGAGGAAACCCACGCAAACACGGAGAGAACGTACAAACTCTTTGAAGATGTTGCCCTTGGTGGGATTTATCAAACATGGTGTAAAGTAAAACTGGCTCAGTTGCCCCTAGCAACCAATCATTTTCTAAAGAGTCTGTGAGGAATGAAAGGTGGAATCTGATCGGTTGCTAGGGGCAACTGAGCGAATTTCACTTTACACCAGTTTGATAAATCTCTCCCAAGTTTTTCACTCAAATCCAGGCACCAGGAATAAAGGGAAGCCCCGGACCAGGCATGGATTGCGAACTACCACCAAATGGAGCTGGAGGTTGGGGTGTGGAAACAAGCAATAGAAATTTGCTTTAAAAGCATTTTTTCTTCTCCCCTTTAATAGTGCGATGCCAATGATCACTGCAGTAGCCACCTCGGGCCGAGGCTTCACATTACTAGGTTTTACATCATAAAATTCTTAATATGAAGGGCAATTATTAAGTGACAAGAGATTGTCTGTTTCCCTCACCTTTACAGGGCTGCCCTACTACAATGAGATCTTCATGTGACTGGTGCTCTTTAAAAGCAGAAACATGTCAAGAAGAAATTGTGAATGGTATGCTTTTAAGAATCACAATATAGTCCCTACTAGTGACAGCTGCTGAAAGCAAACAGTGATATGTACAATGTGAACTGAGCACACAACACACCCTGGGTTTGCCCACTCTTGGATATGAAATAACTCTTACAGCATAGTACTGCCCGGCGATTAGATATGCGACAGCGGGCTGGAGGACTATAATATCTATAACGTAAGGACCACCGAGACGATCAGAAAGCAGAGCTAAGGTTTCTATTTGTGGTCGATAAATATAGGGAAATTCCAACAGAAGCCACAACGCTGACAGCTCTTCACCATTCTGGTACTGAAAGGGTGAAGAGAAAAGTCCCTGGATTTACCTTTCTAGAGATGCATACGGCTTGGATTCCACCTTGCCTGCAGGTTATTTCTTGTTAAGAATTCTCAGACAAATACAACTAATAGACTAAAGTTATAAAAATTATATAAAGTCATATATAAACATATTATACTGGTGGATTACACAGATACTGGGCAGCGGCTATAATCCAATCTGTGCTATCTTACCCTATTACCATTCGGTACACACCTATCTAAGTATTCAGGTATCATTCCCAGTAGACCGGTGGACATGCTGGGGATGACAAGCTTGGCTATAGCAGCCATCGCTGATAGGAGAAATCAAACAGACTCTTATGACTTGGACAGAAGAGGACAGCTCAAGGACTATGGAGAGGATCTTTATTTTGTGACAAAATCACCTATAAAGAGAGCGTATAAGTAAGGCGTCATTTAATGGTGTCTCTATACAGAAGCCCGAGGTCGGGGAAGGCAGGAAATACATCTATTACATATATAAAAAGAATATCTAGACACTGACACCTCAAGCACTGTGCAATGAGTATGTGCTGAGGAAAAGAGCTGACATATAGGTTTATTTCATGTAAATGATTCTATGGGAAGATTTTAGGCTGTTTGGCATATGGCCGAATGAAGAATAAAGCCTTCCTAAACGATGTATAAATGAATAACCGGTACAGGATTGCAGAGGATCTGCTTATAGCACATGCATCTGATATATTTGTATCCTCTCGGCAAAAGGGAAACTATCTGCAATGCTTTTATCTGCTGAAGGCTTCCTGTCACACACTGGCACCTTAAAAACTAGGTGACAGCACAGATACAGCAGACAGACTCCCAGCCCACACACTTGACAACCACAGTTTGAGCAGACTGTGAATTAGACTGGCAGAACATCTCACAGGGCCCCATCAACACGGATCGGAACTAGTCCTGCTACCTAGTACTGCTGACAGCCCTACGGAGAGGTCAGAGAGAGGAGTAGGATACCCTGCAACTGGCATAACCAAGAATATCATCGGGTAATGCCCTGACCTGCCACGAGAAGGGTCAAGGAGGTGGACTCTTCTGGGTCCCTGTACTGAGAACTTCCCCAGCCCCTCCTGACAGCTGTGACAATGAAGAGACTGGATGTCCTGTAGGTGTAATGTGAAGGTGTCCAAATAATGTGTGAAAATATTATATATATATATATATATATATATATATATATATATATATATATATATACACACACATACATACATATATATACATATACACACACACACACACACACACACAATTATGAGGTGTTTCAGGCCCCTACAAGTACAGGAGAAAGTGGCAAGTATAAAAATAATAGAACTTGGCATCAAACCCTGCCATTCATTCAACCTTAACGTGACAACCAGATGGCCAGGTTGGAACACACATACATACATACATACATATATATATATATACACACACATACATACATATACACACACACACATACACTTACATAAATCGTTTTCATGTGTATTATACACACACACATACACTTACATAAATCGTTTTCATGTGTATTATATATACACAGGCTGTAATGCATAACATGGAGTAAGTGCTGTGTGAAGTTCCTCAGTTCTTACTATGTACTTGAGCCGTTTCCTCTGTAAAGGAAGCGGCATCCGACATGTTGATGATATCAGATATATCACCTCCAGCTGAAGACTTCAAGTAACAGCTCGCTGGGGAATCTCGTCTAATGAGACACATTGTGACGCTACCGCTGCTGCTGACATTGCCGGCCTCATTCTAGGGCTATATACAGACTTACACACCCTCTTTTCATGAGGTCCATGTGGTGTCAGCGCAGCAGAAGACTAACTACATAGGAGGGGTTAAGCATGCGAGGTAATGGTTACAGTACAGCAATAAGGTACAGCATCAGCCATCTCAGCCCTAGGGGCCTTATACATGGGCGATTATTGTGTAAGAAACTACTAAATCCAGAAAATGTTCCTGATCACTGTGCAATGTACCGCCATGCCATCTTTGCTATGACCCCATGAGTCTCAGAGCAGGAGCTCTGGTGGTAGTTGTGATCTAATCTTATATGGTACATACAATCTATTATTTTCTGTTATCAGCCATTTCAGGCTGGGGAAAAATTCTGACAGAATGACTGAAGGGCGGATTGGAAAGACAAATTACCACAATGATTTGTTTCTAACAAGAGATGAGCAAATTTTTAAAACATTTGGATCCATCCAACCAACTCTCGGCATTTGATAAGTGGCTGAAGAAGTTGGATGCAGCCCTAGCAATTCCACGTTCCCCAGGCAGCCTTCTTCATCCAAATTCTTCGGCCACCGGTAATCAAATGGCAGGAGTTTGTGATCGGACAAAACCAAATATACTCAAACAAAAGGTGAAGGTGAGAAACAATATTACCATACCTTTAGTATTTTGGATCACCATTTGTAAAGTTAAAAAAGTGCCTTTTTGTTTGCAGCTGAAAAGTGAAACTAGTGGTGCTGAGCTGCAGAAGCATGCCTGCCCCCTTACTCTCCTGTCCTACTTTTACTGACTGACATACAGGGTTGGAAGCGGAGCCCTGTACAGTCATCATGAAGCCCTAAGCTAGATCGGCGCTTAGGGCCCTATTCCACCGGACGATTATCGTTCAGATTATCGTTAAATCGTTCAAATCTAAACGATAATCGTTCGGTTGAAATGCAGTTAACAATTAACGACCGAACGAGAAATCGTTGATCGCTTTATAAGACCTGGACCTATTTTTATCGTTGCTCGTTCGCAAAACGTTTGCAAATCGTTCGCATTGAATAAGACATCGTTCGGTCGTTCGCAGTAGATACGAACGCATTAGCGAAGAAAAAATTATCGCAAATATGATCATAAGTAACTATTATCATTTCATGGAAATGACTGAACGTTTTCAGGTCTTTCACAATAGCGGTCGTTTGAGTTTGTTAATCGTTAACGATTATGCGAACGATAATCGTCCGGTGGAATAGGGCCCTTACTGAGCCTATTACACACACACACACACACACACACACACACACATACGCATTGTGTGGCAAGGACTATGAGCATTGCTAGTGATGTCTGTGCAGCCCTCGCTTCAATCACCCATAGGCCACACATCACTTATTACCCAGAGAGATGTGGAAGATTTTTTTTAAACATGTTGAAAGACAATGATCCGTTTGCTCGCTCATCTGCTGACTATTACACAGGGTGATAGCTGCCTGATTTGGAAGAAAATCTTTGTGTAATGGTGTAATGTAGTAAACATTCAAGAGCACCTGTCATTTAAAAAAACTTTTTACGTCAGACGACAAAAGTTATTGATCACAACAGGTCTCACTACTGAGACCAGCTGTGATCAGGAGATAAAGCCAGGGAAAGAGCTCAGCAGCCGTGCCATCCACAAACTGGCTGCTCGCTAATTCTGACAATGTATCCTCATATACTTACAGGAGATACAGCCGGGAGTGGATGCCATGCTCTCTCCCCAGCTATATCTCCTGATCACAGCAGGTCTGAGCAGTGAGATCCGCTGTGATCAATAACATGGCTGGTGACATGTCAAAAGTTTTTTTTTTTATGACAGATACTTTAAGTTTCTACCAAGGAGAATTCTATTTGATTATGTATGACAATAGGAAACCTTTATTGATTCTTAACATAACAATGATTCTATTGAAGGGACAATCATAAAGCAGTAAAGGAATGGCTGTCACACATTGTAAACAGTTACACACAATTACGTCACGTCTACCTTACAAGTATGTTATAAAGGGAGAGCACAGCCGACAACCCATTGTACAGAAGCCGGAAATCTCAAATATTGTCCATTCAGTGCAGCATACCAGTAAGAATATTCTGGTCATAGTAGTTTACAGCCAAAAAGACTTAAACAAAAGAAACATGCTGTAATAGTCATAAAAGCTGTAATTATAAAAGACTTGCTAAATTCACAAAAGGGAATTCCCATCCAGCAGAACACAGGTGACATTGCCTCACGGTGCCACAGACAAACCAATGGTGCACATCAGCTACATTATTATGGGGGATGACTCAGTACTAGGATACTGACTGGAAAAACAGCTAAAGGAGCCAGCACAGTTCTGGAAGAACCTCCTTTGGACAGATGAAACCAAGATCAACCTCTACCAGAATGGAAAAAAGTGTGGGGTAGGTGTGGTAAGGCTCATGATCCAAAGCATAGCACATCATGTGTAAAACATGGCAGAGGCAGCGTGATGGCTGGGACATGTATGGCTGCCAGCGGTACCGGTTCACTAGTGTTCATTGATGTTGTGACACGGGACAGAAGCAGCCGGATAAATTCTGAGCTATTCAGAGACATACTGTGTGATCAAATCCAGCTAAACCGTCTGGTCGACATTCCATGATATAGATGGACAATGACCCAAAACATAAAGCCAAAGCAACCCAGGAGTTTATTAAAGGAGAAGTCTGGCGGAAATTTTTATTAAAGTATTGTTTTCCCCCGCATAAGTTATACAAATTACCAATATACACTTATTACGGGAAATGCTTATAAAGTGCTTTTTTCCCTGCACTTACTACAGCATCAAGGCTTTACTTCCTAGATAAAATGGTGATGTCACGACCCGACTCCCAGAGCTGTGCGGGCTGTGGCTGCTGGAGAGGATGATGGCAGAGGCATGCTCAGTGTCCCTCCAGTGCCCTGTGTCCCTCAGTGTCCCCCTGCCATCATCTTCTCCAGCAGCCACAACTCGCACAGCTCTGGGAGTCATGTTGTGACATCACCATTTTATCCAGGAAGTGAAGCCTTGATGCAGTAGTAAGTGCGGGGAAAAAATCTCATGAGCATTTCCAGTAATAAGTGTATATTGGTGATTTGTATAACTTTTGGAGGCAGTAAAAAACTTAAAAAAAAAAAAATTCGCTGGACTTCTCCTTTAAAGAAAAGCAGTGGAATATTCTTGAATGGCCAAGTCAGTCACCTGATCTCAACCCAACTGAGCAGCATTTCACTTGCCATAGACTCCACTCTATGGTCAGGCAGATTCCGCCCAAAGGATGGACGGGTTCATTGTTTGGGCAGAGGGCAGAATCTGCCTGATCACAGATTGGAGTCTATGGCACAGGCGGAGAGTGAAGGGGAAACGCGCGGGGAAGAGCAGCGGAATTTGCGTGTTTTCCTCAGTGTGCACATACCCTTAGAGCTGAAAGTCTGAACTTCAACTGCATCTGAATTCTGTTCTAAAATCATTGTGCTTATGAGCAGAACAAAAATTAAAAGAAAAAAAAAAGTTCTCTATCCAAATATCTATAGACCTCCCTGCTCTAAAAACAGTGGTCTGGCTGGTGTACAGAGAGGTGGTCAGAAAACTAGACAATGAGCTGTCAACAATGGGAGGGAAAAAAGCAGAATATCAGGAGGAGGAAAGTTTTTGCCAATATATAACTATGATAGCTGAGATGAGAATACCCCTTTAAGCATTGACTGGCACCAAGCTCAGAATTCAGTAGTGAATAAATATGATTTTCTGAAGAATAAAAGAGACCTTATGTGAAGCTGGATTCTTGTGAGACTCACCAAGTCCTTGCAGACAGCACATGTGATCAATGGGATGAATGAGGCTTCTATCACTGACTGAAGCCCGGCTTCATCCTCCCATCCTTTTATCATGAAATATTAGGACACTTGGTTTATTACACTATTACTTAATAAGGGAAAGTGGGAAACCTCTGGAAAGAGCTGGCCTGGAAGTGAAGCACAGTAGGGTGGTAGATGCCTGGACATACAGGTGAGTCATGCAGGACATAAAACACGGGAGCCAAGAATGGTTCAGAAGTTCCCACTCTGCTCTGCAACATACAGACTGCAAACAGCAACACATTACTCAGCTTCCAGGCACTGATGTAGTGCGAGGCTGGACCGGCTGAACTCGTGACGTATGGAGATACAACCACTCTCTGATATTTGTCATCAGAGGCCATTGTTATTAATTCCAATATCTGATCCCATTGCTGCCATATACTGGAAATCACGCTAGATGGAAAGTGCATACCAACCAACTCCATATGTAACAAGGCACAGATAGAGATATGCTCTTTTGCATATTCATGTTTCCCAGGGGGCAATGCACCAAGGATTTCACTCCATTGAGCACTTTCACTAGCAGCCGGCAGTGTTATCATTTGGCTGGTTTCCCTGAGATCAGTGATCTGTTTCTCTTATGGCTCTACTAGGCATTGCTACCACCTAGCCAGAATCCTGCTCCACACTGATGAGGGGAAACACTTCGAAACAACTGTATGTGGAGGATACCTGGCCTTGGTTTTTCCCTTGTCATTACATTGACTTATAGGGCCACTTAATATGGTGGTTTCCTTACAGGAGCCACCCCTTGTCTGGGTCCTTCCCAGAGGGATATCTGGCTAGTCCTTTCTTTTGAGGATCTTTAATGAGGCTCCACAGGCTCTTCTTTGGTATATTCATGTTTCCAAGGGTGCACTGCACCTAGGATTTCACTGCATTGAGTGCTTTCACTAGCAGACGACAATGTTATCATTTGTCCGGTCTCCCTGAGATCAGTGATCTGTTTCTCACATATATATATTTTCTGTCAAAAGCCTCAAACCATATGGAAAACATAATGAGCAAAGCCATTCATTTTCAATTGCTATCCCAATCTGCCTGGGATTTATGTATAGAGAATAAAAAACTGCAGAAGACAACACTTGTTTTTTTTACCAGACGTACGTGTAATTCACACAGTGTGGCACTTGGACTTTACTACTCACTATAAACAGAAATGGGGCACAGATGTCACAACTGTAGGATGTAAGCGAACAATCACATCTCTAACAATTTTATCTGGTAGAAAATAGTCTCTAAAGGGTACGCCTGGTCTCATCTGGTGTTTGTTAGCAGACCGGTGTTTTTGGAGAAATTTTAAATGCCATGTATACATTTGGCATTTTTATTACTAAACTATCTGTATATTAGATTTGAAGCATAGAAACAGAGTATTTAAAGGGGCAATGTCTTTAGGGTACAAACCCACTTGACGTATTTGCTGCGTGAATCAGTCTTAAAAATAAGCAGGCAAAACGCAGGTTGGCTTTATACAATTGTTCAATTGTTGAAGCATGAAGCTACATGCGGTTTTCGCACAGGTTGTTAACAACTGATGCTTTGCTAACAACAAGCTTCACGCTTCAAAAATACGCAATTGCGTATTTTAACGCAGAACAATCGTATAAAGCCAACCTGCGTTTTGCCTGCTTATTTTTAAAATAAATATCAAACTGTAAATTACTTTATTTAAAAATCTCAAGTCTTCCGGTACCATCCCATTGAGAACAATGGCGCTTTACTTCAATGTCAAAGGAAACAGAGCCAGAATGGTCTTCATAGTCAGTTTTTTGGACCGAAAAATCAGTCCAAAAAAAAAAAACAGACTGGATGGAAACTGAGCACAACTGACGCAAACTGATGGGAACAAAAATCCATTGAAGAAAAAGGTAACAATCAGTTTGTCTCTTTGTTGCCCAAACAGAACAGAGGAACATACAGAGGTGAACACAGCCTCATCCACCTGCAGTTTATTCTCACAGTACTGTATGTATTAAGGAATAGAAACCTAGATCAAAGTACATCAGACTATTCTGCTTATTCCAGCAACATTAGCCTGTGGCTAGGGAAGATGTAAACAGTCATTGAGAACGACACTTCCCGTAACATTTACTGCCAGAATATTGATTTACCTGTTAAAATTATTATTTGCCCTATACAGGCATATGCATATCATAGGGGGAGGGGGAAGGGCACACAATGAATCGGTTTTCAGTGTGAACAGAGCCCAATAAGGTACATATTCTTTCAGTGCCAGAGAAAATATTTCACCCTTACATTATTAAATATCCATCCCTAAGAGTAAACTATAGGAAGAGGAGACGGGAAGAGGCTAAATGCTGCCAGTGAAAAATCAGCCAATGGCTTTTCTATGGTGCCGATGATGTAGAAGTAATGACTGCACAGATAAAAGGAGCTCCGACATCAATACAGCAGCTGTGCATTTAGTTTGCTGCCTGTGTCAAACTGCCCTGAATAGCAGTTCATACAGCAAGCTATCCCCTTACACGGGAATGAAAGGAGCACCGGCAGCCCCTAAATCCCCTCATTTGGCCTCCATTCTAGGGACTGGTGGGGGTCCCACTGATCAGCTAGCTATCCCCTGTCCTGTAGATAGGAAATAACCCCTTTAAAGGCGAACTATGAGCTAGTTAGATGAATCTAACCTGCTGATACCTTCCTCCTCGGCACCCCGTGGTGGGGGCTATGTCTCTTACCATCCTCCTTGGCGCTGTTCCCATGCTGTTACTCAGGGTAAACTCTGCTCCAGAGCACCGTTAAGAACACATCCATCATGCCCCTTCTAATGATCTAATGATCAATGGAGGGGCCAGGCCGGATGATGAAGCAGTGCTCCTAACAGTGTTCCGGAGCTGAGAGAGTTTACCCCGACTAACAGCACAGGACCAGCGCAGAGGAAGAAGGTAAGACACATATCTTCCTCCTCAGTGTCCCAGGCGCTATAGGGGGCTATCATCAGGTTAGACTTGTCTAACCTGCTCATAGTTCTCCTTTAAGACTTTTAACCAATGACCAGATATAGCTGGGAGAAGAGCACGCTAAGAGCACCCTCATCATGCTGTGTCTCAGCAGATTTCTATTGAAAGCCCATGGACCAGTCTCCTGTCGTGCACATGAAGCAAGGAGACAGCACTTAGCCAATAGCCACAAACTTTTAGTGATCGGTGGGGGTCTGAACTGGTTTTGAGTGACCCTGTCAATATGTTCGGGTTTGGCAACATTATTCAAACCCTCTGTGTTTGGTTCCCCGTTGCTGCAGAAGCTGGATGCTGCCCTAGGGAGTCCTGAAAAACATGGATACAGCCGCAGACAATATGCATGTTTTCCTGGCAGCCCTAGGGCAGCATCCAGCTTCTGCAGGTATGGGGAATAAAACACAGAGGGTTCAGATAATGTTGCAGAAATCGGACATTTATGACAGGTTCACTCACCACTAGTCTGACCTCCCAGACCCTAGACAGTAGGAAAGGTCATTATTACCGCTCCACGTTTACCGCTAACTGTATCTAATAAAACCCTATATCACCTATGAAGCTGTAGATTTAAAAACATCCATTTAGTGCAAAGATTAGTAATATAACCCATGTGATTTCATTCACACAGGATGGATACCATCCAGCATTCCCTACCATACGCTATGCATAGGAGAAAGTGGTGGTATCGGCTCCCAGTCACTTTAGGGTCTGGCATGTCATTGTCAGGATGTGTGCCTTGAATTAATCCCATGGATTAATGGGCCTGGCTGCAGGCGGGGCCGTGCTTTGTGTTTGGACGTGTGCCCTAGTTTTTTCTCCCAAGGTCTTGTTGCCAGGGATGCAGCTGCACTGTCACTGTCTACTAGAATGCATGTTCTGATAGAGGCACAAAGACATTCATTATGTGAGTGCACAGAACACAGTGCGGACACCATGGCATCCCCCATCTCTGCTACACACTACTCAGCCAAAAGAAACAATGCCGGGACAATGGTCAGGGGACATTATTCAGTGGAGAAAAGTTTTCACAGGTCATAATACGAAAGAATTCTACAAGATGAGCAAGGTATTCAATCCAATGAAGCTACGGCATGCGAGGATATGAAAAGTTCATAGACAGAGTTATAGTTACAATACAGACCAGAGGACACGATTGTTCTCTGCTACCAGCCAGACATCTAGCTTGCACAGCCCAGCTATCAAAGTGGTTAACGTTTTCACGTAAAATGTATAAATGATCACAACAGTTACGACGATAGAGTATTAAAAAGATTTTCAGTAACTGATGGTGACATGGCTCTTCACTAATACCAAGTCATAGGCTTCTATATAAGCACTGAACTGCAAAAAAGGATGCCTTCACACCTACCGGATCCGCAGCGGATTTCACGCTGCGGATCCAGTGCCATTCATGCCTATGAGAGCACATACTCGCAGCAGGATTGACATCCCGCTGTGAGTATGTGAGTTAACCCCCCCGTCGCCCACCGCCGAGAGCATACATTACCTGCTCGGCTCTGGTCCCGCTCAGCCAATTAGTGCTGCCGGGCTGCGGGGGGTTAACTAACATACTTACAGCGGGATGCCAATCCTACTGCGAGTATGTGCTCTCACAGGCATGAATGGCACTGGATCCGCAGCGGGGTAAGCTGATTGTTGTGTTCTATTACACAGGACAATTACCGGCCAATAATCGTTTCGTGTAATAGGGCCTTAAGAGACGCCTTTGGTTCATCATTCGCTAATCCCTCACTAATAAAGTTTAGAAAACTATCTTAAAAGTGAATGTACTACTATAATTACTGAATTAAGATTTCCAGATCACCTGATCGGCCCCGCTGGTACTGTCCATTTCTCCCATCACTAACCAGTTTTCTACTTATGCAAATGTCTGGCTTGGTGCACTGGAGGTGGTCCCAGTGCCTCCAGTGCACTGATATCTCCTCCCCTCAATGACACATCAGGCTGGGGATAGACTCGCTGAAGGAGGAGATATCAGTGCACTGGGGGCGCTGGATCCTCCTGTAGTGCACCAAGACAGACATTTGCATAAGTAGAAAACCGGGTGGTAATGGAAGAAGCAGACAACGCCATAACAATGTGTGCTGCAGCTCCGATCAGGTAATCTGGAAATCTAAATTCAGTAGTTATAGTGGTACATTCACTTTAAAGCAAAGACACTGGTGTTAAACAACCAGAAGATATGGTATTCATACAGCAAACCTATTCAGTGTCATGAGCACTTGCATATGGTACAAGATATCAATCTTTCTCAAGGTGTCAGTATGTGATCATTGAACAGGTGCCCTTTAGTCTGACAATTCTGCACATATACTTGTATTATAGCCCCTGGATCCAGGATCTGCACTTCTGTCTATAGCTATAAGGGGGGTAGTATTGGCTATACCTAGGTTCAGCTCAACATGTCTCATATTAGGCATAGGATAACATACAGGCAACCTTTACATAGCTACATTCATCTTGGACTTATTTCTCCTCTTTACAAGTCAGCAAATCAAAAAAGACTTCAGCAAAGTGTATTGTGGCTTCATATAGAACCAGTGAAGGAAGCGATATGATACCACACAGCCAGATCCCCATATTCTAAGGTATCTGCATGTTTCACAGGTCTTTGTTCTCCACTTCCTTTATGAGTATTAAATCTCATGATGAAACTGTGCTAACAATAAAAGCGCTTCACCTTTCTTGGAAGGAAACATTAGACTTTGGAAGAGGCACTTATATACCTGCAAGTCAATGAAAATACACTAACATTTCAGGGAACTCTAGGAACTCTAGAATCACAGGAAAAAGGTACATATTTCCATTATAGTTGATACTATTATGAACCCAAAAGAGATCTAAGCTTTTTCCATTAAAGGAGAAGTCCAGCCAAAATTGTTATTAAAGTATTGTATTGCCCCCCAAAAGTTACATAAATCACCAATATACACTTATTACGGCAAATGCATATAAAGTGTTTTTTCCCTGCATTTACTAATGCATCAAGGCTTCACTTCCTGGATAAAATGGTGATGTCACGACTCCTAGAGCTGTGCGGGCTGTAGCTGCTGGAGAGAATGATGACAAAGGGATGCTTAGTGTCCTTCCAGTGCCCTGTGTCCCTCAGTGTCCCCCTGCCATCATCCTCTCCAGCAGCTACAGCCCACACAGTTTTGGGAGGCGTGACATCACCATTTTATCCAGGAAGTGAAGTCTTGATGCAGTAGTAAGTGCAGGGAAAAAGTACTTTATGAGCATTTCCCGTAATAAGTGTATATTGGTAATTTGTATAACTTTTGTGGGGCAATACAATACTTTAATAAAAATTTTCGCCGGACTTCTTCTTTAAGCACACATTGCACTTATTTATCCAGTTTTGCCATCTGATCTGGGTTTAAATACTCAAACAGGCCAATATCACCTGTGAATTGTGTAAACTCTAAAGCGACAAATGTAGTGGTGTAATTTGCATATTGATCACAGGGAACCTTGCCTAGAGACCCCCTGAGGAGATCCACCCTCCACCATTTGATCCTGTTTGCTTAGTAGACACCACCTGACGCTGAAACCCCGTACTTGTTGGCTATCTGTTGATACTTGGAGCAGAATGTGGACACCTACACTGTTCCACCTCAGTTCACAGCCAGGCATTTCTTTTTGTAATTTATTGTTATCTAGGTAAGGAAGGCTTTAGAGATGCTAAGCTTCATTTCCAGTCTACTGCCTCTCAGCGTTTCACAGCTGTGTCATGGATGCAATTTCTCCAGAGCTACGAGTCTGACATAAAGAGCAAATCACTCAATTCCTGCCGACAGCTCTATCTCAGGTGTCAGACAGGTAGCGTGAAACGGCTGGCCTTATCAATTATAGGCGCTATTCTGGTGATCGCCATTTACATATCACACCTACTGGGAAAAGAAAGCTGCTCTACAAAAGAGAAAAAAAACTCACTGTAAACAGGTAAACGTGCGCCATTGGATAAAAAGCCATTGGTAGTCACTTGTGTGACGTTCTATATACCACATCTGCAGATCATGGGTTGGGATATACTGTGGTATTTATATCACACAATTTATAGGAATACCTGTAGAACCTGTAGGGCTACTGTGAATGTATTCTGACCTCAGTCGCAATATCTAGGTCATACGTGTGCCATAGAGTGACTAAGATTATATGCCATGCTTTCCATGCCAACTACTTATATCATTTCCTGTTTTTGTCCTTTAAATTTGGCTTACTCAGACATGATACATGGTCACAAATGGCACGGCCCCAGCTCAGCGATAATGTAGTCTTATAGTTGTCTGAAAACATTCAGATCTTGGAATATTCTGAATCGGGGTGTCCAATTCTTGCAAAACTACATATCCCATGATGCCTGAAGGGCCAAAGCTTGATCATAAACCATTGGCTATCCAGGCATGAGTTAGGGTGACAAAAGACCCAGACCAAATGCTAGAATAGCAGGGAGAAGTGTGCACTAAGGAGGAGATTTATCAACCATAGTGTAAAGTGAAACTGACTCAGTTGCCCCTAGCAACCAATCAGATTCCACCTTTCATTTTCCAAAGAGTTTGTGAGGAATGAAAAGTGGAATCTGATTGGTTGCTAGGGGCAACCGAGCCAGTTTCACTTTACACCATGTTTGATAAATCTCCCCCAAAGTTCTATAGGACCATCCTGAGTCACACTTACAGAAAAAAAGCACTTAGCTGTATGCTTCTCTCCCGGCTTATTCTAGAGCCTGACCGATCAAAACTTGTCTCTACAACATGTCAAAAGATGTACATTTTAAAGGGGTTAACAACCTTTGGAAAAAAAATAAAAATAAGGCCCAAATGTCATAAATAACCCTCTCTGATCCCACAATCTAGTATAAAAGCTCCAGTGGTCCCTCTAGTCTTAGTTTACTAGCGGCTGACATATGATGGTCGGTGGTCTCAGTGGTCACACATCATACTACTAGCATCATCAGCCATAATGCCACTAGTACTGCATGTAACCAGTAGGGTCACTTAAGAACAGAAACCAAGGTGCCTACTGGAGCTTCTGTATTGGATTGACAAGGAATCGTAGGGGTCAGTAAAGGTTATGTTTGTTTTTTCTCCAAAGGGTAGATCACTCCCTTGAACATGCAGACGGCTGACAACTACTGCACTCTGATGCCAGCCTGGAGGGTTGCTTTGATAAGTACATCTAGTAAATACAGGGGAGTATAGCAGCTGGTAATGAAGAATTCCAGCCAAATGTTATTTGTTTTTCATCAGTCATCCTCCTCCTAAACAGCAAAGCTGCTGGATGTCTATGTATCTTAGGTCACGGCTGTTCCAAGGCACCAAATAGCGTCATCCCTCCAGTTTGGATAACTCGATAAGATTTTATTAGGAACCACCAATTCCAGACAACCAGCATTTAAGCAGCACTCGAGCATCCCCCCCTACATAGTACAGAATGGGCAGAATAATGTGGAGGCTCTTGTGTGTCCCTTGTACATATTTATTTTATTTAATTCACCATTTACAGGTTGTTTGCCTTTTTGTTTCCTTCTTCCCTACAGATATGGTTTTCTAATGCAGCCTACATTTCCTATTATGCCTCTTACTTTGGGTGTAAAGAGAGTCCTATCACTGCATTTGCATTGAATCATACAGACCCCTCATACAAATAAAAGAGGTATTCCTTAGTATAAATGCAGACTAGAAGGGTAATTCTTTTATGCTGCGCTTACACAAAGCGATAATTCGCCCAATCGATCGTTTAACGATTTTGAAACAACGATTTTGTTTTTATAACGATCAGCAGTTAGACAAATAAATTGTTAAAAATGATTGCAATAACGATTTTTCTTACGAATTTTTTTAAACGATTTTTCTAAGATCGCTTAAACCCATCTTTCAGGTAGGGTGAATCTTTGAAAGACTGTTTGCACTAAGCGATCTGCAAATTTTTAGCGAATGACCGTTTGAGAACATGTTGAAAAATCAAAAAGAACAATTTCTCGATCGTTGCTTGATTGTTTGCTGTGTTTACACTGAACGATTATCGCTCAAATGCGATTGATATTGCGAAAATTCAAACGGTAATCATTCAGTGTAAACGCAGCATATTACTATAAACCTCGACAAAGACCAGCTTCAGGTGGATCACTGTTACAGAATTATATTATAGTCTATGTATAGTGGCAAAGGAAAGCTGTAGTATAAAGTGGTGAAGTCGGCACTCCTGGACGTTAGCAGTTAAAACACAACCTTTATTTGTGCATCTAAAAACTGGAAAAATTCATGACAGGATCTATGGGTTTCGCGCGGTTGTGCTTAATCATGGTCTGAACATCAAGCACAACCGCGTGAAACGCGTAGGTCCTGTCATGAACTTTTCCAGTTTTTAGATGCACAAATAAAAGGTCATGTTTTAACTGCTAACGTCCAGCAGTGCCGACTTCACCACTTTATACTACAGCTTTCCTCTGCGTCCAGCCAACGCTCAGAAGCTCATGCATCCTCCTTTTCAAGCAACTGTTGCTACTGAATTGCCATCTACCAGTGAGCTGTATTTTTTATCTTTTTTCATTTTTGCAATATGTATGGTGGCACTCTATACAGATCAGCTCTCTTCCTGTCTGGTTAACTTTTTTTTTTTTCCTTTATGGACAAGGTTTTTTTTTTTTTTTTTGCTAGGACCTTCATTGTCTGCACGAGTCCCTTCCTGGATTCTTGTACTTGCATACATTAAAATAAAATAAATAATGTGGGAGTCTCAGAGGACTCGCTGCATCATTACCAAGTGAAAGCTGATAATCTTATCTTAACCTGACATCATAATAATTATACTAAGAAAAACTGAGCGGCTTTCCATGTCTGCTACCACCGAATGAATGAAGAGAGGCTTCTATGTGACACTGGAGGTTATAGTGCCCCCTTTTACTAGGAATGAGGTCAAAGTAAATAGCACCTTGGAAGAACATTTATTTTACATATTTTGTGCAGTCAAAAAGTCAACAAAGTGGTTCTCTTTACCTTCTCTTCTCCCACAATATTACTGCTTGTGTCATCCGATAATGTTCAGTGTTTACAGGATGTCTGGGCATCTGACACCGGTGCTACAAAAACCCACCAACTCCAGGTGCTGGCCAAGGGTTAAAAATAAAAAAGGGACATGTACAACAACCCATAGATATATGGATTTAATTTAGCTATACCATATACTAGTTTGTAAAGAGAATATTCCTCTCTCCTCACCTTATGTCATTTTTTTAATATTCTGAGCTGACTTGGGTTGAACACATGCTGCATTTTACACAATGGATAAAATATAGTTCTACAATGTTGTACAGTTACATTCAGACTCAAAACTTTGGAGAGTGCAATAGGGAACTTTACCAATCTGTGCACAGACTGTAAAAGGACACACCCTATTGACAAGGTTTATGGTACCGCCCACTTGTCATTTTATTCATTCATTCCCAGGAGGAATATAAGTGGGGCATCAGAATTTAGAAAATAGGCTCTAAAACAGTTCTTAAAGGGGTATTCCACTCAAAAATAACTTTTGATATGTTTCTGCCCATGGTGAGACTAACAATTAAATTTATACCTGTTATTATCTATTCAGTCTTCTTTTCCCAGTTATGAGCAAGCTTTGCTCTCCGTCTCCCCTTCTCTTCTGAGAGAGATAATGTCAACAACTCTCTGACTAGCTTTATCTGCAACACTGTAGCTACTTTGTAATGCTGGGAGGGTTATTCTGAGGTCACTGACTGTGATGAATCCTCCCAGCATTACAAAGAAACTACAATGTTGTAGATAAAGCCAGTCAAGGACTTGTTTAGATCAGTTGTCGGAGGGGGGAGGAGGGAGGCAGAGAGAAAAGCTCACACACAGATTTTTGTGTCTTCAGCAGAAAGCAGCAGCTCAGTACTGGGAGAAAGAGACTGAATAGATAATAACAAGTAGGGATGGAACTGTTAGTCTCACCATGGGCAGCAACATATCAACAGTTATGCATGAGTGGAATACCCCTTTAAGTGATAAGCAATAGTTTACTAAAACTAAGGTCGGTGCTTGATGACTGATGACTACCGACATACATTTAACATACTGTTTGGGCATTGAGGGATAAGGGGGATATAGTTCCAAAATGGATATTTGCCCAGGCTGCTAAAATGTCTTGCTACAGCTTTGTATAGAGTATTACAAGCACACATTAGAAAATGAGATTTTTATGTGTCTAGTTTATATTTTCTGTACTGTCAGCAATAATGGAGAAGTCATAGTTGTAGTAATGCAACAAGTTATCCTGTTATAAGAATGCAGCAATTATAACATGAGCTTTATAAATGTAGTTCTAGCAATCTCCGCACTACAACCCTCAACAATCAAAATGGTTTAAGGGTGACATTTGTTGGATAAGAGGATGTACCTTGCAATGCAGTAATCACACAGTAAGCTCTAGGCCGATTTAGAGCAAGTAACACTGGCAGCAACAGCAGGTCATTGATATTGGGGTTTTTGATAAGGTAAAACATTAAAAATGGTGCACCAACCATTGTCTTCAAGAAAACTTTGTATTGTATCCAAAAGGGTGGCAGCTATGTTTCAGCTATGTATCAGATGTATTCTACACACACACATATATATATATATTTAACTCTGGAATATCCCTTTAAAGCATGTTCAGAAAAAGATGCCGAGTATAGGCTTGTGGGATCCGTGTGTGTATTAAACAATCCAATGTCATCTCCATGAAATCAGAAAACCCTTTAGAAGTACTTCTAGGAAATCTATGCCGACTCTCTCTGGTGCCCCACAGAGTCCAGATCTCTGCCAATAACTGCTGGTCAGATATTAATGCAGCGGAAGACATCTGTTTCAGCATCTATGGTTCAAAGGCATTAAGTGGCTTTTTTCCCCTATGTTTCTGTTATAAGTGCAGAAATCTAATCCAAAACAGGCCAATTTAGAGGGAAAGTAGCATAAGCCCGGCAGATGGCTACACTACAGAGAGATAGTGGAGCGGCGCTATGCATCAAGCAAAGTAGAAGGGCAGCGGATCCTCCGGATGAGAGGAAAATAAAAATACATGAAATCAATGCTGCGTTATCCAGTGCCATTACAGGGACAATTTAGTGCTCCTGAAATTCGTGACAGTGTCTCTACCAAAGCAATTCAAGCGGCTGCGAGAACAGATAACCTGCTCCAAAAAGTACAATCCAATTCTGTGCGATAATGATCCTGTGGTCACGAGCTGGGACGTCTTACAAGAACAACACATTTACAGACAAACACAGCCTTGTTTGTCAGTGGAAACAACTAGACAGGCCCTAAATGTTGTGCAAATGTTTTCTAGGTCAACGTCATGGCCATGTGCAATGAATACATACAGCTTAGATATGCGCATCAGTCACAACGCTTCAATATAAGTCTGCAACCTGGAGGTATGTATAGGTGGGTCATCCAGATTCGACTGAGTAAAGTGAACAAGATATTACAAGAATAAAAGATCATATAAAGATCTAATAAACCGTAATAACAGGGAAGTAGGTATTATAAGTATTCTAAAGAGAATATGTTCAATTCTTGTCCATTCCTACAAAAAATAACTAGTGAAATAATCACTTATCTTGTCAGACCTCTTTTATAAAAATGACCCACTTATGATTTATTGAATCTCCAAACTTCCTTCAGTTACATAATAGAAATGACAAAAGGCTCAAAACCAAGAGACTTTGGACACAGCACCTCAATACATGTGCAGAGCAGACACCGAGTGTGTTCCCCGTCCTGTCACGGAGCCATGAAGGCAAAAAAAAAAAAGATCTCCAGTTAGAGACAAAAACATGAGTGGCAGACGGCTATCAAAACTCTTGTGACTCTTGTAATCTTAAAAGACGCTATGAATAATTAAAACAAGGTACAACTTCACTTACTAAAAACTTTTTATACTAACTGGTCAGTGCCAGCACATTGATCCCGGTGGTGTGGTAAATTTTTTTAATTGCCGCCCAGTTCCCACCATCTGTGACAGTTTCTAGATTTTAAAGTGGCCGGGGGGCCGGAGTGGAGGAAGGCGGACCCCCGTGGCTCTTTTGAAGAAAAAAAAAAACAAAAAAAAAAAAAAACGATCGACCCTGGACTTCTCCTTTAATGGGCCTTTCATTTGGTTCTTCTGGCCCTATCTGCTTTCCCCTCTCCATGGAATGACCTTTCCACAGCTCAAAGAAGGTACTAGGCAGGCTTACAAGCATTTCCCATACAAATAATAGGGTCTGAAGATGTTCATTGTGTCTATGTCCATGAGGTTTGCAGTAATGAGTGTCACTAAACACAGTTAAAAACAGGTGCCCCATAATAATGAACTAAAAATAACAAATTATAATCAGAAAATAGAAACAAATTATAAAAAAAAAATGTTTCAGTATCTGTCCAGTATAATAAATCTAGGCAATACATTCCCTTTAAGGGTATGTTCATGGGTACATAATCCACTGTGGATTCCATGGTGCAGATTTGATGCTGTGCTACAAAGCATAACTTGCACAGCATAAAATCCGCCATCGATCATGTATGTGTGAGAGTACAGAAAACTACCAGGGGCTCCCGATCCCTGAATAAGGCTGCCAGTTTCCTGAGCCATTCTTTACAGGCTGTAGGAGAAGAGCGCCCTCAACCAGCAGTGGGCTATCTGGGATATAGTGGGTGGGACACGCTCACTAAATATAGAATGAAGGGGCACATTGTACTGGTACTTCACTTTGGCCACCTACACCTAAAACCAGGCAATACACTGCAAGTCAATACAGGCACTTACAAAGTGTCAAAGTCAATGGCTGTTCATATTGAAGAGTATGAATGAAGCATTATATATGTAGCTAACAAGGAATGCTCTGTTCTTTTCCTGGTAATAAAAGACAATTCATTTAGTAGGCAACAGCAAGACAGAAGAATCCTATTGCATGTAAGTGACATCATGAAGGTTGTTGGGTTAACATGTAAGAGCCCAAAAAAACATCTTCTAGCACAGTGTGTTTTATTTTTCATTACATTTATTAAGTGATGGGGAAAAAATGATATATATATAGTTTTTTCCCATTCATACATACACACCTTACTTTTATCGTATTTTTACATATTGTGTGTCACGAAGGCTGCTTTGATAAGTCTGTCACATGTTAAGACTGTCTACTCCCAAGTTTAGACCAACTAGTTTCTTTAAAGGGACATTATCAGCAAGTTGATACATACAAACCTGCCAATATGTAACAGGCGCTGGTCTTATTTTTCTATGTGGCACAGTTTTAGAGTATTTAGATCAGAAAACAATTGGTCCATTTTGGTGTGTTACTCAGCCCCTCAGTGCACCATCCCACCCATTTTTACACCGCCTCCTACTAAGGCATATTCATCTATACATAAGTAGTAGGGTATGTACGAGGCCTTGGGACCTTCGCACACCCAGAGAAAAAGACTCTCCAAAAATCAGAGGAGCGCAGTGTGTCTCACAGGTTGCAGTCCAATATTTTAAGTGACAATAACACCTATGCTGATATTCTTAGGACTGATTGTACAGCTATGTGTGTGCGGGACATATGAACCTTCTTGGTTATGTCTTTTCGGTCACACTCATCTTTAGGATACTATTCTCATATTTAGAGCCTTCCAGGCACCACACTTCTTTTCTTTCAAAAACTTCTCTCAGGAAGGAATTGAAGAGAATATTTACCTCTATATCATTGTATATCTATCTATATGATTTTTAGAGATCGAACCTTGAGAATGCTCTACATTTGATTAGCGGTGGCAGAAAAAGTTGGATGCAGCCCTAGGAAATTCTGGAAAACTTGGATACAGCCTATGGCCTATGGCTGTATCCAAGTTTTACAGGTAGCCTCAGAGCATCAAACGTCTTCAGCCACCGATAATCAAATGTGGCATGCTCTGGTTGGGACGAATCCCAGCATGCTCAAGGATCGCTCATCTCTAATAATTACTGCTCATTAGCAACACATTCAGAATGAACCAAGGGCTATTAGCTGCTACTAGAGATAAGCGAACTGGGTTCGGGTTCGAGTCGATCCAAACCCGAACGTCCGGCATTTGATTAGCTGTGGCTGCTGAACTTGAATAAAGCTCTAAGGTTGTCTGGAAAACATGGATACAGCCAATGACTATATCCATGATTTCACCATAGCCTTAGGGCTTTATCCAACTTCAGCAGCCACCGCTAATCAAATGCCGAAAGTTCGGGTTCGGATCGACTCGAGCATGCTCGATGTTCGCTCATCTCTAGATGCTACCATGATCCTATGGAGACTGGATAACCACAGCAGCCATACGATAATGCATTAATCCAACCGTTCTAATAAAAAAAATACAAAATCCAACATGTATTATCACTTTGATGGCTGAATATTGTAGGTAGCACACCTCTAATTCGGACATGCGATATACATGTGTGGAGGATGCATATAGCACTGGCTAGTATTGCCGGCCCTCACTGCCTCCCACACTACACATTGCCATGGATACATGACGTCCCGCAGATCTGAATTCACAGCACTATCTAGACTCCTGCTCACTTCTCTGACATGATGAATGTAAAAATAGAAACAATACTCAATGCAATTCAGCTAATGCAAGCACACTCCGACTAGTGATGAGCCAGCTCCGAGCACACACATCTAGTCACACTGGACTGCTTTACGGAGAGCTTTATAACCCGACAGTGCTCCCTGCCTGAACATCCCTAAATAACCTATCCAATTTTCTTACTGAGGTTCCTTGCACATGGCCAAATGTGGGCAGTAGAGAAACCATTGGCCCAAATTTACCATAATGTGCCAAATTTTGTTTTGGATCCCAACGGACAATACATTATACGGTCCAGGCTCATATACTTAAAGGGGGAGATTTATCAAACAAGGTGTAAAGTGAAACTGGCTCAGTTGCCCCTAGCAACCAATCAGATTCCACCTTTCATTTTCCAAAGAGTCTATGAGGAATGAAAGGTGGAATCTGATTGGTTGCTAGGGGCAACTGAGCCAGTTTCACTTTACACCATGTTCGATAAATCGCCCCCTATGTTTGATAAACCTTCCTCTAAGTTTCTAAAACTCACTGTACAAAGGGAGATCAGCTGATGACTAAGGATAATTTTTAGGGATCATTTTTCATTGTAGGCACTTTGGCCTACAACTGCCTTATGTAAAAGGCCCTTAACCCAACGTGTTTCTACACCAGCCTAGCATCTGCCATGTATTCAGGGATGCTGGGTTGCAAATTGGTTAACTACATGACTACAGGACTAAGGGCCCTATTCCACCGGACGATAACCGTTTGCATAATCGTTAACGATTAACAATCTCAAACGACCGCTATTGCGAAAGACGTGAAAACGTTCACTCATTTCCATGGAATGATAATCGTTACTTATAATCGTAATTGCGATAGTTTCTTTTTCGCTATTTCTTCGCTAATGCGTTCGTATCTATTGCGAACATCAGAACGATGTCTTATTCAATGCGAACGTTTTGCGAACGAGCAACGATTAAAATAGGTCCAGGTCTTATAAAGCGATCAACGATTTCTCGTTCGGTCGTTAATCGTTAACTGCATTTCAACCGAACGATTATCGTTTAGATTCGAATGATTTAACGATAATCTGAACGATAATCGCCAGGTGGAATAGGGCCCTAAAGGACCCTTTACATCACAGGTGTTAAACTCAGGTCCTCCAACTGTTACAAAACTACAATTCCAATCATGCCTGCACAGCCAAAGCTAAAGGCATGATGGCAATTGTAGTTTTACAACAACCGGAGGGCCCAAGTTTGACTCCCCTGCTTTACACGTAGAGATAACTGGCTTAAGCGCTCGTTTAGCTAACGTCACGCAATTTTTTTTTTTCTTTTAAAATGATAGACGAAAAGAAAAATAGTTAAGAAAAGTTGTTAACATGATCGTATTTCCAATCGTAATTGCACTCATAATATATACTGTGACCAATGAGTGTTTACACTGATTTTGAGGTCAACTCAAAAGATCACCGACTTACAAACAAATTTTCATTCGTCATTTGATCGCTACCCCCAGAAGATTATTGTTTAAATTTGAAAGATTTAATGATTTATTACACTATAATTGCTCCATGTAAAAGGCCCTTAACATTAAAGGGAAACTCGCCTTGAAATTGTAGATGCAACTGCTGACACTAATAAGCTGTGACTGCACTCAGAGTAATAGTACCTGTATATAGCAAGTCTGTGGCTGCATTACTGCAAAATAATGTTATTTTACTGCCGGTCCAAAGAATCTAAGTGGTGTGGGTACTGAAGTGCCCCTGGCTGCAATGTGTCTTACTTAGGGTGGGTTCACACTGCGTTTTTGCAATCCATTTTTGCAAAAAAACGGATGAAAAAAATGGATGCATTTTTTGGGACGGACACAAAAATGTAGCTGACACTACTTTGTGTCCCTTAAAAACAACAGATCGATTTTGCTCAGTGTTTTTTTTTTTTTTTTTTTTTTACAATGGAAGAAAAACGGATAAAAAAAAACGGATTGCAAAAACGCAGTGTGAATCTAGCCTTAGCTCGTCCTCTTTGCCTTCTCTCTCTATGATAGATAAAGCTCTCCAACCCGCAGCAAAATCCCTTGCATGGACAATCTATCGGACAGCCAGGGTTCTCTGGTGCAATCCCATCATACAAGGAGGAGAGGGCAAGTGGAAAGAGGTGTTGAAACCCAGGGCTCCTTTTTGCCCTAGCCACGCCTCTTTGACTCTTCAGACCAGCAATTAAATACATTTTTTGAACAATTACAGGAATCCTAGCAGTATAACACTGTCAGCAGTTGCATATGCAATTTCTAGGTGACCGATGAACTGCCCAAACAACCTCACATATAGTTTTATAGACTCATAGCAGACATTTTAGACATTCATACGGTGTAACCAGCTATTACATATGTACCATTTCAGGTCTTGGCACAGTATTCGCTGATCCTGGCTCCCATTTATAACAATTAAAAGAAAAACTGGAAGCAGATTGTGACAAATAGGTTTACCATTCTGGTTTGAAGTTTTCAGTATACATTCCCTGAGGATGTATATACAATTCTATGTACCCAAAAGATCTTCATTGTTAGGATGTGTTCAAACTTTTGGTACATTTATGGGTTCTTAGTAAGTCCACATAGGTGTTCTGGAGCACCACAGATCATTGGTGAAAAAATAAAGAAACTTCCTTCTGTAATTTATTGGCTTTTAACAACTTTTTTTAGTGCATTAAAAAGCGTGTAACATTATATAGACCCATAAGAAGCTCATGTGCAAAAATAAAACCAACACGTTTCAAGCCAAGCACAACCCATATAAACTGACACAGCAGATACACTCTACTAGCAAGTCCTGTTCTATATTACTCATGTATTCTTTATCAGAGATGGATACATAACCAGGATAGAACAGGTTACAATACACTGCTGCTGCTTTGTCCTCCCCTCCGTTCTGAAGGGGGAGGGATGGCAGAGAAATGGCTGGAGGGAAGATCTGACAGACTACTACATTAGGAATTTTCCCGGCCATATCAGAATTCAGCGCCATTGTCATGCAGCATCCAGAGCCTTTTGTTAAATAGCAGATATATAGAAGCCATGAGAGTAGAGCAGAACATATATGGATCATTCTGGACTACAAGGCAGCCACAATACATTACACAAATCGGTACTGACACATTGATTATTATTTGTTGGATTTTTTTGCTTGAAGTAAATGGAATCAGATCAATGTGTATATGGAATGTGTCAGCCGACATGACATTGAAAAGAGGGAAAATAACATTTCGTGGGCGGCTTATACAGCCCTGGATGTAGCCAAAGTATCTAGCACACAACCCTTTAAATCTGTTCCTAGTGACCAAATAAGTTTCCAGTTTAACCTCGAGGTAGTAATGTATCTAGTCTATTGTGACAGAGATGAGAGATGCCAGCGTATGACCTCACCGGCCTTATGATCCAACATCTCCGCAACTCACAGATCTGGTTTCCCCAAGTCAATATTCTGCATAAGGAAAAGCAGAAGTGCCTGGATATACAGTAACTAGAGGCCAGTGACTGCTAACAATACAGCCGCATAGTACATTGCATCTAGGTGGGTGGTGGCGGCGGACTGGCCCACCAGAGCATCGCGATGGGCCCCCAGCTTTAGAACCTGCACTAACACTGACTGTCATGTAGTTTCTCACTGGTTCTTTATCTGTGGGCCCCCAGGATCATTTCCTCTGGTGGGCCCCAGATACCCCAGTCCGACACTGGGTGGTGGGTGCAGGACAGCAGTAATTTTTTTATTTATTTTTATATTTTATTATATTTTTATTGTATATTATACATGAATCTGTCTCTATAAATCAGAATGTAATGTGAATACTACGAGTCCTGGAGGCTTTACCAAAAAAAATAGCGTAGAGCTTGTTCTTCTCTCCATCCCGGCAGGAACTACACATTACTGTATATAGATACTAAAATGGCACACAGTTTAGGAGAACATGGACATATTATATAGTCACTTCCGCTTGCATATAGGTATTAGATATATCCATGGAACATTCTTATTTATGGGTCCATATAGCTATAAACTATTCCAAACTTCCTAGTTAAGTGGCTCACTATATTCTCCTATGAGAAATACCTTTCTATACATAGAACTATTCATTTTTATAGTCAGTTCACCATACGCCTTAGTACAATGAATCAATGATATAAATGGAGGAGCCGGTGACTCTTTCCATTGGCGTCCGTTCTTCCGGACTAAGTAGATTCCATTACATCCATGTTACAGTAACCGATCATCCATCCACGCTCCAGCTGTAATAACTGGTCGGAGCCCACAGAGCGTACTATTCATCTGGTATACATGTAAGACCAGAGCACATCCTGTGTATAGATGGAAACAAACACTTTCTAATTTTAGGAAATGAGCGCTGCACCAGTGAATTGTATGGCATCCACTAACACAGCCTTAAAGACAATGAGATTTCAGCCTTGGAAATATATCCTTGGGAATACTTACTGTACATTGAGAGGCATGCATTATACATCTAATAGCATTGTCTTTAAACAAAGGCCGGAAAATACAGGTAAACAGTCTGAGTAATGTGCAGAGGAGTGCTGTATGAGAGCTAATACGGATTTTATACTGGGGGGAAACACCAAGTCTATATCAAGTCTCTATCATAACCTCACTAACACGTCACCTAAGAAAGATGCCAACACTATTATATACCTATACCGTGCCTAAGGGCCCTATTCCACCGGACGATTATCGTTCGCATAATCGTTAACGATCTCAAACGACCGCTATTGCGAAAGACCTGAAAACGTTCACTTATTTCCATGGAGCGATAATCGTTACTTATGATCGTATTTGCGATCGTTTTCTCTTCTCTATTGCGTTCGTATCTACTGTGAATGACCGAACGACGTCTTATTCAATGCGAACGATTTGCGAACGGGCAACAATAAAAATAGGTCCAGGTCTTAGGTCGTTTAGATTCGAACGATTTAACGATAATCTGAACGATAATCGTCCAGTGGAATAGGGCCCTTAGGCCTGTATTAGACAATGATTTAGTGATGATTGTAAAGAGCCTTTTACACACACAGATTTATTGGACAGATTTTTGAGACCAAAGCCAGGAATAGAGGAGAAATCTCAGTCTTTCCTTTATGACCTGTTCTCTGGTTATAGGCTGTTCCTGGCTTTGGTTTCAATGATAGGTCTTATAAATCTGTGTGTGTAATCGGGCCCCGGGTCTGTGAAGCACACGTCCCGCAGCAATATGGAGATCACACCGAGCCGAAGAGTAAAAAGCTTAGTCGAATGCTTTTTCTGGCTCTATTGATTGTGGGGTCTAAACACCAAAACTTTGGATGTGTCACTAACTCAAAAGTTTTTTAAATTGACATAGATAATAATAGATCAAATCATCACACCCACACCTCCAGAGACACCAATACATGCAAAAACCACAAGTCTCATATGACCTGGAAACAAGTGGCATATTATTGAATGACAATTTTTGGCATGCTGAAAGAGAACAGTCAGCAAGAAGCAATCAAGTCGTCATTCATAATTTGGTTATAAAACACATTATTGGGCCGCGTTCCCATATATTGGTAGAAGTCATTCCCCATATGGTCCCCAATAGCCGCACAATGTCCTCGTGATTGATAGACAACATTACGTGGCTGTTGGTGACCACAAGGGGAATGGTTTCAGCCACATGCAGTAATGGCCATGTTGGCACACGGTCTTAGCATTATTAAGCAAGTCTCACTATAGCCTTTAGGATCCTTTTACACAGGCAGACAATTGCCCGACACAAGTGCTGATCGACTATGTACAAGATAATTGGCCCTCAATAAAAAAGGACCCTTTGGGATAGTCAAATATTAGAAGTAAAGGCAGGTACAAGTAATTGCTGGACCGTCTGTTTGGCTTCCCATTCATGTCAACAGCACATCCCAACAAATTATAGCTTATAGCCCTGCACAAACAATGCGATCAGCACGATCACTGGGCCTTTTCCACAGGGCAATAATCGCCCCCTTAAGTCAATAACCCTTCAGGCTGGCATTACACACCACTGTGTTTTTTTGGAAAAATACATTTTCTGAGCCAAAAGCAGAAGTGGATCCAGCAACAGGTCTTCAAAAAAAAAAACAACCAAAAAAACAGCAAGTCCTACTACAGACCCGCCATTCTCCAATGAAGATGCATTTCTGCAGTGCTGTCCGTAGCTACAGGTTCTAGCCTATAGAACATATCAATGTAGCACAAATCCTTCATATTTATCATTCCTTTTGAATCCACTCTCTGCAGCGGCAGTTTCCCCCCCCCAAAAAAAAAACTACTGTGTGATGGCAGCCAAAGAGCGCTCACACTACAATGTAAGTGAATGGGGCTTTGAGCAGTTTCACCGTCTCCCATGCTCACTTTTAGCATTTACAGTCATGTACACTTAGCCATTCTCTTACATAAGAGCGAAATGATAGGCTTAAAGTCCGGAGACAATACATCACAGGTGAGCAACCTAAAATATCTTGGTGGCATTATGTGCAGCCAACTACCGCAATAATTTAGTTAATGGGAAAAGTACTATCTATATAATACGCTCACCATATAATTTCATGAAGTGCCTCGCTCTCTTCGGGATTTAATTATTAGGCTTTGTTCTTATATTGTTTTCTATGTCCGTCAAGAGGTATACCGAGTATTCCATGACTCATGCCTCCAACTTATATAGTTATACAGTGGCAAATACAGTTATACCAAATTGTCCCTGTTTATAAGAACACATAATAGACTACCATTTCCCATGAAGTTTAAAAGAAAAGAAAAAAAAAGACGATAGATACTAGCCAGCATATGCAAAAAAAAAATGCTAGGTATATGGGGGCCCACTGACATTGCAAACATAAATTAAAGCGAAAGTGTGATATTATATTAATTATTATATAATATATGTTAAATAAGAGTAAAGAAAAAATGTATACTCTGCCATAGTACAGTAGATCACAGCAATTGGTTACTTATTACTTCTTCTCATGTTACATAACGGCGTCCCTGTGACAGAACTTCCTGGTTTTGCAGTGTCACATGGTGTGTCACAAGCTGTGGCAGCCTGTTATAAGCGACCCACAACTCCTGACATCATAAGATGCTTTGCAGAGCTGGTCAACATCATGTAATATTTTTGTAGTCTACTGTTGTGGTTGGCGGTATGATTTGCCTATATAGTGATACCTTGGTTTAAGAGTAACTTGGTTTAAGAGCTCACAGTTTTTAAAAATTTTGACTTGGTTTAAGAGTATTGCTTTGGTTTAAGAGCTCCCTGTACTGGGTGGGAGTGCGAGTGGAGGAGGGGCATGGTCTGTATAGCATGGTCTACAGCCCTGTACTCTGACCCAGGAAGTCTCCCTCACCTTCCAAATCATAGCAGATCCACTTCAGGCTGGGGCTTACATCAGGGGACAGGACTGTGGAGGTAATCTCTCCATAGCTGTAACCCCTCTCTCCCCGGACAGAGAGCGCTGCATGTATGTGCCCACACATCTGCCCTGTTCATTCCTTCATACTCCCTGCAGTCTCTGTCAGCCCTTGTGTTTCCCATCCTCTCCATTACTGTACAGTAACTTATAATATCACATATTCTGCTGTTTCTGAATGTTTGTTTCATTTGTTTTACATGTTACACAGAATAATAAATCATTATTTTTGGGGTGTTTAACCAATTGTCTGCATTTCTATGATTTCTTATGGGAAAATTTGCTTTGGTATAAGAGTGGATTTGGATTACAAGCATGGTCCCGGAACGAATTATGCTCGTAATCCAAGGCACCACTGTATATCGATTCCTCGTAATACAATGGGCTTAGACGATAATATTTCCAATGCACAATGCTCTTTTCTGGGCTCCTGTAAACAATATTCAGTGTGTATGTCACAGACACTACCGATATACTACATGTACTGCTGTCTAACTAGGGAAAGGAGGTGGAATAACTAAAGACAAGCTGCCTTGTTTAAGACACTTCACTATAAGGACTAGAGCAGGTTATTATACACATTAAGAAATGTGTCGTGAGAGACTACTAATTTTGCAAGGACCTGGCGTCCATCTAAGTTTATAGTCCATGCAATTTCTCCAAAAAGAAAGACTTCCCATCTGCAGACAGCTGTTTTGTTGCCCCCCCTTCAATGCAGAGCAGGGTGTTGGCTGGCTAGTAAGAGGCCTATCGATGTGGGTCAAAGGGATACTAGTTCTCCTCAAAAATGTGTGGAGACTTAAAAGTGTTATGCACCTAAGAGCTCAAAACTAAAATGCTAGTTGGTCTTACCAAGTCCCCCCCTGAGCATTTTGAGCCAACATCTCCGATCTCTCTAGCTGCTGCCATTCTTGAGTTACAAGTTTTTCTAAAAGCCGATCTATATCCAAGATGGCGCCGGCCAGGAGTGTAGGTTTAGATCTCTGCCTGCTCACTGTGAATGAAAACATTCTAGCTCCATCCAGACTCTAAGAACATCTATAAAACTTACAATGTACAGAGCTGTGACACAAAGACAGGTACATGTGCCTACATTCACTGACAGCAAGCAGAGACAGAACAATAACTTTTCATTCTACAGAAACCTAGGCTCAGGGACACATGTAAGTCTATGGAAGCAGCACTTTCACTGGTGAACAGGTGCATAGAGATGATGCAGATGAGGGTTACCAAGGGTTACAAAGTCAATAGACAGCTAACCTGGCCCTCAAAGATGATCACATGTCCTGTGTCTACAAAGGGAGGGGGAAGAAGGAGCAACATGTTGTCAGAGAGGACACAGAGAAGATGATTTTAGACCTCTAGAGCGGGTAAATATGAGAAATAAACAGGGAAAGGGTGCAAAAAAAAGGTATACATGCATAATAGACAAAGGGTGGTATTGGGAAGGGGGATATAATTTAGAATATTGTTTTTGTTACCCAGATAACCCCTTTAAAAGCCACAGAGATAAGCCACCAAGCCAACACCACTCTCTTTACAGAGCTTTTCCAGTGCCTTCTGTAAATGTGCACAGTGTATGCAGTGTGACGTTAGCCTGATTTCCTACCTGTATATCTGTTTTTTTTTACATTTGTGGCCTATTGTCACAGCATTGCTGGCACTGCCAGGTTACTGTACGGATCTATACTGATGAGTTTATTACAATCTTAATATCCAGTGTTTAGTGTCCTATGTGATTTGGTCTTGCTGTGAATACAGGATAATCCTGCAGTCTGAAAACATACCTGTGCCGCATTCACACCATGAAGTCTCCTCTGATCGCTCACAACCCTTGCCCAAAAATAGTGGGATCTAACATGAAAATGGATGAGCTATCTGAAGAATGTCTGGGACCGGGCAGCGGTGCTGAAGTCACACACTGTTCAGCATTGTAAAGCATATAAAAAAGGACATTTTTGGCAGGATCCAGTCTAAATGTGCTTGGCATTGGCAGCGCTTCAGCAGTTGTTAAATGTCTATGGAAGGACCAGGGCAAACATTTCTCTGTACTAACAAAACTCCGGGTGTAATAAAGACATTACCTTGAAGGTCATAGGGTAATAAGTGACAAATTCAGTCTGATCAGCAAATAACTCATGTGATGTCTATACAGGCAAGGAATGAGCAGCTGCAAGAAAAAGCAGGAACAGGCAATACTGAGCGAGAACAAGAAGATCCCTTTTTTTGGTACCGTTGCTTTAGGAAAACCCTCTGACGGAAAACTAGAAGTTACCTAAAATTTAATTAGCAGAATTGTAGACTATGCCATACAACTGCTGAAACTAGTTAAATGGAACCAATTAGCCCAATTGGGCTGATTTATTTCCCTGAACTGCTGTCTACAGCTCCCGCAGCAGCCGCGGCACGTACCGGCCACGGCTGCAGCAGGAGCTTTATACCCGAGAAAAAGGACTTTAATCCCCCAGGCGTGTGACAGGCAGCGGCGAGGAGGTAATCATCTTGGCAGCTCACTGCCTGTATTTACTCGCCGCTCTCTGCCTGTCAGCGCACTCTAAGGGGATAATTGACAGGCAGAGAAGTCCCTTACTGGCCTCTCTGCCTGTCAATCATTCCCCCGAGCGCGCTGACTGACAGAGTGTGGTGACTAGATACGGGCGGGGAGCCACCCATATGACTACTTCCCCGCCGCTGCCTGTCACGCGCCTGGGGGATTAAAGTCTTTTTTTTCCGGGTATACAGCTACTGCTGCAGCCGCGGCTGGTACATGCCGCGGCGGCTACTGCAGGAGCTGTATACAGCAGTTCAGGGAACCATATGAGCCCGATTGAGCTTATTGGTTCCTTTTAAGGGGTTTTCGAGGCACAAATTATTGGTGGCCATTAACTGCTGATCGGTGGGTGGAACAGCTTAAACCTGTGCTGATCTGTGGCAGACGATGCTTTCCAGAAAGCCTGATGGACATAGGCACAACAGTTTGGAGAAGATCAAATTCACTTCCATGGGAGGGTCTTTCAAGCATGCTCTGTGACCTCTGCTGTGACCATCACCTACTGTGAATGCTGAGTTGTATAAATAAAACAAAAAAATAAAATAAAACTGCCTGGTGCAATTGACACCAAATACAGCATTACAGCATGCCACATTTTCAGGGTGTTTCACCACATTCAACAAAAGAGTTGGGCCTAGTTGTTGTTTCAGTCAAAGCGGTGGAGCTTACATATGCATCCCCCCCTCTAGGCCAGCCCATTCCAATGTACGATGATGGGGCAGGCCTAGATGCAGATGACATCACGGAGAGGCAGGGCCTATGGTGTGGTGTGGGCAGGGCGAAGTGGCACAGCGGCCGTGAAGCCCTGCCCAGGTGGCACAATCCACCAACAGTAAAACGCAATTTTTCACTGGACCAAGCACCATGAAATCTATTATAAAGTAAGGTATGAAAACTACAGAATTTAATCTTTACAGCTGTGTAGAGAAGTCCTCATCCAGAAAGGGGGTGACAGTATCACTTTAAAGTGTCCATCTAGAGTTCATCACCCACCTGCAAAGTGCAGGTAGACGCAGTTCATGGTCCGATGCTCAGCAGGTTCTGTGCACAGGCCTTTTCTGGTGAACTGGCCTCATACATTGTAATTACTTACGTATATCATCATTACATTCACACATTTCGTGGTGCATTGTTTCTTTTGGCAATGACTCCAGATAATGTTGGATGATCCAGAACTGTGCAATGGATCAGAATCAGGCCATTTATATGCATTACAAGGACTGCATATGATCCTGCCTTCTGTAAGTCTACTGGGAACTGATTTCCCATACACTGCTATTTCTTATCAGCCGGCAGTAAACAGGTGAAGACAAGTGGAATGCACTCTGCATATAAAGTACCTATTGGCAGAGTGGGGCAGATACTATTCCCACTGCCCGCCCTACCAACGAGCACATTCATCAGGCCGCGGTGCCCTATTAAGATCACACTCACTACGGATAGTAAAAAATAGGCCACGAGCTAAATTTACACAATGGACAAGAAACAGGGACGCTGTAAGACAACAGTAGACAAGAATGACTGAATACGGCCGGCATACTTACTGTTACCATTCACACACAGCAGAAGTGACTTTCCCTCATGTGCTGCTATCTAGAAGCAGTTGCAGAATTCTGACCTTCTGCACAATACTGAGATAACGTCTGACCTCAGGGTCCTATAGAAAAGACAGACAGTGATGGTTTCCTAGAGCCAAGAAGCAATGAAGTGACCCCAGTCTGTGACGTGGCTCCTGTCCAGGCTGGGCACACTGTGCACTCAGGAAGGGACACCAACGTCTTATTGGGGTAAAAATAAACCACTGTTCTGCTTGGGAACAAAGGTCATTACAGATGAAATGCAAGAGACGACAACGGGATTACAACAGGACACAGTCTGTCTGCTATGTCTAGCCACACAGGGCCTATCCCATCACAAATGTACAGGACATACCGAAATAATGTACAAGGCTGTCTACCATAGCAATCATTCACAAAGAGTTACCATTACTACAGAAGTGCTGAGGAACAGTGATATAAGCAAAAGATATGGACTTCAGCTTTTACTTTCAAAAGAGCATAAGAAATGATAGACCAGAGACCAGCCAGGATACTATAGTACTCTGCACCAGTTAGGGTATATTAACATGCAGCAGAACGCATGGAAATCCACAGGTAACATCCTATGCCCATAATTAGCGAGTTTTAATATTCATTTTTTACAATGGACACAGCGCAAAATCTGCAATTAAGTCATCAGCGTCGGATGAACACTATGCAGAAAAACTCCGTGCCTGAATTCTGCTGGTGAATCAATGATAAAATCTGCAGCAGAAAATCCGCAGCATGTATAACTACGTGTAAAGATATTGCAGCATGGCCAACGGGGGACAGGAGCTACTGTTAACCATCTACCCCAGAGTCCACTAACCACATACATCAGGAGCTTACACCACAGCGGACCTGTCCGCAGATTTTTGCTGTATTCCAGATTTCAGCAGCACCTTTCAATAATGCAAAAGTCCTTACACAGATGCACATCTCGCCGGACTGGATCCACATCCGCTAGTAAATTCAATAAAAAGCAAGTAGAAACAGCATTTCAGTGAAAAATCCAACTCATGCCTTCTATTCACCCAGCAATGCTTTGTAGCCACAAATTGGATTATTTTTACCGAGATGCTGTCTCTACTTGCTTTCTATTGGAGCAGCTTTTAAGGCTTCTTTCCCCGAATCAGAAGATATATTTCTCATTTCAATCTGTCACTCCAGCACCCTGACATATAAGCTTTAGAAGTTTCATGCAAATTAGGAGATAAAGCCCATGGAGCGTTCCCCTGGGCTGCAAAAGTCTAGCACCGTTCGCTTTTGCAGCCCAGAGAAATGCCCTGGGGGCTTTACCTCCTAATTTGCATAAGTGCTGGAGCAATAGATTGAAATAAGAGTTATGTCTCCCGATTCAGGGTGAGAAGCCCTTACGTCCACTGCCTTTACTTTATTCTGCTAAAAGCTGCTGACGGGTGCGCTTTAATAGTGAGGGCACATGAGGGGTCGGCATACTGGCCAACTGCTCCCGATACCTCGTCTTAAGGTAGTATTCACATGTGGCGGATTTGTTACAGATTGCAAATCCTTGGTAAAATCAGCAACTCATCTGTAGTGTCTGAACATATACTTCAGATATTAATGTTATATCACAACTTCTCCGTGCAGACCTAATAGGCTACTCACATCAGCTTCCTTTTAACCACCTTAAAGCTAGTTTATTGTTCTGCAGCTGCAACAATATCCCATTCCGACTGCTTATAGGTATCCTCTGAGGCTGTATTCACGCACTGCATCTTTGCTACAATGGCGCTATTTTACTGTGATTTGCTGGCGATTGTTCTCTAACCTATAGCAAGAGTATACAATTCCAATCATGCCTGGACAGCCGAACATGTAATCTCTATTTTAAGCACTGTAGGTCTTCTATCTAACCAGCTTATAAATCAGCCCAGTAATGCTTACATTCCAGCATATTCTACATGTGAAAACCATTTTATATGTTTAACGCAAATATGTGGTGTAAAAACATTCCTTCCCATGTTATTTATACTTGTCTTTAATAGGGAGACACAGGGTATGCGATGGCAGGAGAGATACCAAACAATTCCTTAGTGTACAAGCTACCCGTCAAAAAGGTTTTGTTTTCTTAAAGTGACAGGTACATAATTATTGTGTCATTTATGTAATGTTGCTGAGATGCAGAAAATAAAAAAAATAAATCACTCAAACACATGCATAATTTATTGGGGAAAAAAAGCCATCCAGGTAAACAAAATGGAAATACCATTATTTACTTGAATTGGCAGAGACCTAAAAAAAAATAAATAAATAAAAATAAAGGATAATATTGCTCAATGCCAAGTCATCATTGGAGGCCTGAACGTTAGCACCGACCTATCACAAGAACATGTACAAGCCTAGTCTTTAAAGGGGTTAAGCCAGCATTACAAATACATGCCCACTTTCTTCCGGAGACAGCACCACTGTTGTCTCCAGTTTGGGTGCAGGTTTTGTAACCCAGTTCCATTGAAGTGAATGGAGCTTAAAGGGGTTATCCAGCGCTACAAAAACATGGCCACTTTTCCCCCTCTCTTGTCTCCAGATTGGGTGGGGTTTCAAACTCAGTTCCATTGAAGCAAATGGAGCTTAATTGCAAACCACATCTGAACTGGAGACAAGAGAGGAGGAAAAAAGGCCATGTTTTTGTAGCGCTGGATAACCCCTTTAAATCCAAATCACACCAGAACTGGAGACTAAAGTGGTGCTGTCTCTGGGAGAAAGTGGCCAAAGTTTTTGTAGCTCTGGATAACCCCTTTAAGTCAGATCACCCATAACACATTGATAGGCTAAAAGGGGTTGTCCAGGAAAAGAAAAAGCACAGCTACTTTCTTGGAAAAACAGCGCCACCCCTGTCCTCAGGCTGTGTGTGGTATTACAACTGAGCTCCATTCACTTCAATGGAATAGAGACCTAAACCCAAACTGAGGAGAGATGCTGGTTCTGGAACAAAGCATCCATGTTTATTTGAGGCTTGAAAACCCTCTCACTTACTGTACATATATAAAGCAACCCGGAAACAGATCTGGTTGATTGTAAAGGGATACTCTAGAGAAAACCCACCCTAATAATCTCACTATTCCGACGCATTTGTCGGCATTTAGCGACCTTGTGTTGAACCTATGAAATGCCAATGTGTGAAAGCTACAAACTATGTGAACTATGGCAGCCAAATTATAGAGCAGGTATACAATGCCGCAGAATGCTTCACTTGTAGTCACTGAAATGATGAGGATTAACACCTCCATAAAAGCCTTGTTACAAGTTTATGTAGCGTATGATCATCCTAGCATCAGCCCAGTTTTCTTCTGGTTTATGATGTGCTACAGAGAAATCCATCCATGCTCCGCATACCAAGCTAAAGTTATCAGTATGCTGTAAAACACACCCAGATCCCCAGCCAACGCCGTACATGAAATGAAGCTGAATCACGTATGACCTTATGTACACCACTCACTGCTTTACTGCCAACGCCTGTCAATCACAGGACTGCCAGATAAGTCGCACGTGTCCTACCCTAAACAACTTACAGGCACTTTACAGTGTTTACCTACAGGTCTTAAAGGGGACCTGTCACCCTGGCTGCTGGGGTGAAGCCCGCCCGACCCCCCGGTGGAGCCCCTTATACTTATCCCCCTGTCAAAGTCCTGGTCCTAGACCACGTCCAGTGGCCGAGAAATCCCTGTTGGAAGCCGTGCGCGGGCTCACCAGAGTGGAGTCCGACGTCCATAGAGAATAATTGGAGCAGTCATTCTCTATGGGCGTCGGACTCCTCTCTGGTGAGCGCGCGCACAGCTTCCAACAGGGATTTCTCGGCCGCGGGACGTGGTCCGGGACCGGGACTTTGAGGAAGGGGTAAGTATAAGGGGCGCCACCCCGGGAGGTGACAGGTTCCCTTTAAGTGGTGCTCCTTTTTCTCTACTGTATAGAAAACTGTAATGAACTTACTATATTTTATAGAGATGATTTATCAGAAAATTATACAGATTTGTAATTTACTTCAATTTAAAAAAATCTTCAGCCTTCCAGTAGTTATCAGCTGCTGTATGTCCTGCAGGAAGTGGTGTATTCTTTTAAGTCTGACATGGTGCTCTTTGCTGCCACCCCTGTCTGTGACAGTAACTGTCCAAAGCAGGAAAGTTTTTCTATGGGAATTTGCTACTGCTCTGGACTGTTCTTGTCAAGGACCGAGGTGGCAGCACTGTGTCAGACTGGAAAAATTACACCACTTTCTGCAGGGCATACGGCAGCTGATAAGTACTGAAAGACTTGAGATTTTTTAAATAGAAGTTACAAATCTATATGACTTTCTGACACCAGTTGATTTGAATAAGGATAAGTATCTCTTCAGTAGGGTTCTCAAGAATGGGAGTCCCTTGGCAGCATGGAGCAGCATGCATGTTTAGCCACCACTCTGTATGGGATTTCCAAAGATGGACAAGTACAGTAGTGTGCTCTTCTGTCTTTTACGGTCCCATAGAGTGGCGGCTGAGCGTGCCTGCTAACACTGCATTGACTAACAGAACCAGGGATCCTCATTGTTGTGATTGTTGGGGGTCTGACTGCTGGGACCCCCACCGATCACTAAAACAGGGTTCCCTAGGTCACTGAGTGAATGGTGCGGCAGCAGATAGATGATCTGTTTTACTCTTGGCATAACCCCAGTATTATATGCAGTGCAGGCTCCTTGCATTCAGTCCTGTCCCTAGTAAAAGCTGTAGGACTAAGCATTTGGCCATATCAAATATTATATAAGTACAATGTCATTGACTTGAATAAAGAAGACAAGGCAATGATGGCACACTCGTTAACAGTACCGCGATGGAGTATTCTTGAAAACCTGAATAATGTAGTATATGAGTTGTGATTCATAAATTTGCATTCATAAACAAGGCTTCTCTCACCACCGCAAAACAGCAAGAATGTGCTGTGTGTGAACAATGCCTAGACACCGAGCCTGCCCACAGGAAGACTCCGCTCCACCATAATAAGCTGCCGGGCTCAGTAATTATAAAGGAATATCCCAATAATTATACCGCCATTATAAGTGCAGTGTACAGCCCCTTCCTGGAATAAACACTCAGCTATGTGTGTGCTATCTGCTAGTAAACGCCGATCACACATTGCTGCCTGCTAAGTAATTGCCAGGGTGAAGGGAGCAAACAGGAACCTGCTGGAAGTGTTGTCATAAGGTGTGGTGGCTGCTGAGGTGTTGTTTATGGGCACCCAGCTAGGCCACAATACACAAGTATGTGTCACAGTGTCCGTGCCATGTGAGTCCCGGTGTCATACACAGTCCCAGAAAATAGTGCGGATAAGAACTGGGCAGTGTTAGCAGGTCTGAACAGAGGGAGAAGCACTGTAGTATATACACCAGCACTCCAGAGAGCAAGATGGCTGCCTCTCCACCGTGCTGGCATGAGGAAAACATTAGGGTATTTCCAACCCTGTTATCCCAAATTCATGTGTGTTTGCTATTACAAAACTGCTGCAAATCTAAGGTTGGGTTCACCTAATGTATGTCCAGCAATCTGGCATACATGCCCATACTAGCGTGCAGGTAGCATGAAGTCACCACACAGAGCAGCTCTGCCGGATGGGCCATAGGTTTGGTAACTTGCCGCATTGCAGCCAGTGGGGCAGTGGATGAGATCCTGCTTGTTGCTTCCAGAGTTCCGATTCGGAATGGCTTCGGATCGCTGGACCTTAAAGGTGAACGCAGATCTGCTTAGAATCTCCTTGATGCCATTGAGTAGAACATAAAGAGCACATGATATAAATGCCAGGATCACGGGTCGGCTGTCATTTCTGTTTTTTCTCAGTCAGAATACTTGCATGGGGTCTTGGCACTCTGTGTTTTGTAAGTTAAAAAAGCAAGAAGTAAAATGGCAGTAATATAGGTTATCCCGCCGTCCTCTTAGATTCTGTGCAGATTTTCTATTTCTGTATAGCCAGTTATATTAGTCCCTCAGCATCCTGGGGCTGTGGGAGCCAGGATGGCCATATTAGATGGGGCCCAGCATTGCCAGGGACATAACTGGTTCTCTGTTTTATATATAAAGTGACATTGTGGGATTATAGCTAGTATACAGCAGGCTACCTGTACTGTAATGGACCCCAGAACTACTGAATGCCTCTCAGTCCAGCAGCTCTCTATGTATAAGCTATATACACTATCTAATATGGGCCAAGTGACAGAGGGTATATACAATAAGCCTTAGGACATGCTCTTGGTCCCTTCTCGGACATCAAGTGCTCACCCTGTTCCTCATATAGAAAAGGCTTGTGGTTAAGGTGTTTATGTAATATGATTCATAATAAAGGAGAAATTGCTGGGGCTTTTTTTGTATATTTTCTATGTTTAGTATTCTTTTAAAGGGACTGTCAGACATATGCCAGGAAATAGCTCAACAAGAGGTATGTGACCATTCTAGACTTAGAAGCTGAGACATGTTATCAGAAACTTGTCACATTGACATGCAGTCTAATCTGCGGTCGGTATGTTATAGAGGAGGAGGAGCTGAGCAGATTGAGATATATATTATATATATACACACACATATACACACACACATACATACTGCCAGCTGCAGGATGCAACACATGACACTGTATGGGTATACAGTCTCATACATTGCCAATAGGCTCCCATTTAAGTTCACACACAGCAAAATAATAGCAAAATACGGATGTTATTTTGAGTGAAAAGGTGAAAAAACTGCAGGTTTTTTTTTTTTTTTTGCAAAACCAGGTCATAAACAACACCATGTTTAATATTTTGGAGGTCAAATCAATCAATCTGCTGCACAACAGCAATTCATTCTACACATCTGAGGCTCTCTGTGCACCTATCCCATGGATTTGTGAAAGTCCCTTTCATATGAACATATAACTTGGTATGTGCCCCCTGACCAGTAAGATGTATATGGTACATTCAGAACACATACAAAGTGCGCTTTTCTTTACACTTTCTTCTTCTTTACTTCCAGCTCATAGCAATATTTAACCCATATTGTTTTCCTTCGATACTGTAACCTTTTAGGAGGCATTCACACATTCCATAATTCTGGTCAGTGCACAGAGGATGTGCTATGGACCGGAATCACAGCACTCCCGGCCTCATGGTTCACTGTGATGCTGGGAGTTCCATAGGGAATGCCCCCTACTGTTATGCACAGACTTATGTAAACATTAAACCACTGTAAGCAATATTGTCCTCGTAATCATATATAGTTTGGCGCTTTTTGATGCATTTAGGTCAGGGATGGGGAACATTCAGCTGTTGCAAAACTACAATTCCCATTATGCCTGGACAGCCAAAGCAAAGCTCTAACAGTCCAGGCATGATGGGAATTGTAGTTTTGCAGCAGCTGGAGGGCCAAAGGTTCCCCATCCCTGATTTAGGGGAACAGATCTAGGACCCTCACACTTCACAGTTAGGGAGATCCACTCTGTCAAGTGTCTTTTAAGAACAGATCAACCTCATCATTCTGACTAGATCCAATCCTGTTTTTATTGAGGGAACAAACTATGCGAATGTGATGTGCGGGGGGCCTACTCCTTGTTATATAGAGAGTCCACTATACACTACGAAGCCACAGGAGTTTGTGTGCCGCCATACGGTGCTCTGTCAGTGATGTATATGAGATTATATCTCTGTAATATGGCATGCAGCAGAGCCCGGAGAAATTTTACCTCTGTCAGTTGCCTACACAGAAAATACATGTAATATAGCATGTACTATCGGTTGCAGTCAAGAAAGAAATTTCTTTGGTTTCAACCAAATATGTTCAAAAAATACAAACCTATAGGCAATACAAAAACCACTTGTAAGATTTTTATTTTTATATTTAACAGCAGTATGATGTGGTCTTATTCAGGTACCACTACCCTCTATATATCCTAATGTGGTCTTATTCAGGTAGCGCTACCCTCTGTATATCCTGATGTGGTCTTATTCAGGTAGCGCTACCCCCTGTATATCCTGTGCACATGGGTGACCATATGATTATACCCCAGACCACCATTGCCCACATATTTCTCTCTCTCCAGTCGACACTCTTTCAGCTGAGGGATCACGTATCAGATTAGAGGTGACACTGTTCCGCAGAAGACCCTGAAATCCTTGCAGCGTTTCCAGCTGTTTATTAAGGATAAATTGTTTCCTTGAAAGCTAAAACGCCTGCCTCAGCAACCTACAGAGTGAGCTAGTGCAGGAGCGAATGCAGCAAGTCTACAATGACTTATAGTGCACGGACATGATCTATGCCTGCACTGCTACTGACACACTGATATTACGGCTTGTGCTGCGGCCGGCCGTACACTGCAGTGACATGGGCGGAATGTATCATTGTTCTACACCTTGGATAATGCATATATTGGTCACTAGCACGAAGACCTCAGTTATAAAGCAGTGTGCAACTTCACAATAACTAAGGTTTAAATTGTGTTGGAGATCTTTGCTTTCATTTTCTGTAAAAATTGAATAGAAATAAAATCCAAGTACTTAAAGGGGTTTTCCATATTAAATTACTCCTGCGGATAGGGGACAAGTATGAGATCACACAGGGTCCGACCTCTGTGCCCCGAGTCGGTGTGTGACCAGCAGCTCCATTGAGCCACTGTAATCGTGCGCTGTACTCTGCTCTCTCTGCTTCTCATAGAGAATGAATGGAGATGCAGGTCACAAGCCGCCCCCTGGCTTCCTTCATAGCAAAGGAACAGAGAATCGGCGAACCCCTTCAAAAAAAAAAAAAAGATCATCATAAGCATCAAATATGAACATTCCGTTAAAGGGGTAGTGCGGCACTAAACAATTATTCACTAAATAACACACATTACAAAGTTATACAACTTTGTAATGTATGTTATGTTAGTGAATGGCCCCCTTCCCCTTGTTTCCCCCCACCCACACTAGACCCGGAAGTGTAGTGCTCTATACTCACCTAATTCGTGTCGACCCCCGTCCGCCATCTTGTGACAATGATGTCATCTTCGGGCAGCCGGCCGAACCGCTCCATCCGTCCCTCATGCCGGCCCCCCTCTGCCGCGTCATAACTGTGCTCAGCCGCGATTGGCTCAGCCCAGCTGAGCAGCTGATGACGCGGCAGAGGGGGGCCAGCATGAGGGACAGATGGAGCGGTTCGGCCGGCCTCCCAAAGATGACATTATTGTCACAAGATGGTGGACGGGGGTCAACACGAATCAGGTGAGTATAATGCATCACACTTCCGGGTTTAGTGTGGGTGGGGGGGAAACACGGGGAAGGGGGCCATTCATATACATAACATACATTACAAAGTTGTAATGTACCCCATTTAACGTCCGTATTTAACGGACAGAACAAGGAACGTGTGAATGCAGCCTTAGTGAAATTCTAGATCTCCATTACTGCAGGGGAAATCAATGAGGTATTTTATTAGTACTGTGATGTAGGTATATCTGACACGGAGTAATAAGTGACACTGACAACCTCACTACACAGAGCTAAAATAAACCGGGCCAGCTGCACATACACCTGATTTTATTTACGGATATTTTTTTTTAAATAGAAATTTATGGCTAATAAGCCAAGTGGGTGTTACCAGATGGAGGCATGTTTTTAAACTTTATGACACTATCCAATCAGTGTAGGGGACACACCACCAACTGGTAACACCCACTTGGCTATTTAGTCATACAATTCTAGTAACAACAACAGGTTAATGGCACCTCACGTAACTAAAAGAAACGATGCCCCGAATTGATATTACTAATGGTGCGTTTATACAGAGATTTATCTGACAGATCTTTGAAGCCAAAGTCAGGAACAGACTATAAACAAGGAACAGGTCATAAAGGAAAGACCGGGATATACCCTTTATTCAAATCCATTCCTGGCTTTGGCTTCAAAAATCTGTCAGATAAATCTGTCTGTGTAAACGCACCATAAAAGAGGCAGGTCAGGAGGGATGACACGTCCTCTATGAAGATATGTTCCTCTTACATAAAGGGCAATGTGTGACCCACGTTTGACACGTACTATTACAACCCCTCCTTTCCTTCAGCTGCAAGAAAATGAGCATGTAAACTTCTCTAGAAATGGAAGAGACCATTCTAGAGTCAATAAGAATTCCGTCTGTTTACACTATATACAGTTCTAGAACAAACCAGGCAGATACTTGGGTATCAGCGCCGACTACCCAGGGAAGATTTTCTTCAGGAAATAGTTTTTGTACGGAAGACTACGGAATCCCTTTGGGGACAAGCAGATTATTGATCACTTATATCCATGAAAATGACAGTATTAGACACAGAAAGCCAGCACTCATCTATGGCAAGCTCAGTAGAGGAGAGTCTAGATGTCCTTTAGGTCTATGGGCACATCACTACATCTTGGCGGCTACTGATGGATTGGTGGTCCGGTATAATACGCTTGTGCCATGGCCGGATGGTCCGACCCATGTCCCCAGCACAAACTTACAGAAAAGGCCTGTGGGGTGAGCGAATATTTAGCAACTAGACTAGGGATGGGACAAGTTGGGCGCTCACTTCTTGTACCTGTATTCACCAGCAAACGGATACTCCTCAAAAAGTATAAGGACATATTGGTCACCAACACGACGCGGTGTTAAAAGGTTTAAGAGGCCACAAACCCACCCATAGATCACCTAAATAACCCTCTCAGGAGTGAATGAGGTGGTTTTAGTAGTCCTAATAACTGTATGGACGCACTATTATTAGATGCAATATATGACTGTGTGCCTGAAGACGCTGACACCCATAAGGAAGCCACACACAGCAGGTTTTTTTTTGGGTTTTTTTCAGAACACACCACTGCAGTTATTGAGCCAAAATGATTCAATATCAGGGTGCATTCACACATACAGGATCTGCAGCAGATTTGATGGCGCAGATTTGAAGCAAATCAGCAGTTTCTAATCTGGGCCATCAAATCTGCTGCAGATCCTGTGCGTGTGAACATACCCTAAGGAGGTATTCTGCCCTAATAGTATTGTTTCTAAGAAAGCATACATGCCACACAAAGTGCCTACATCTCTGTACTGAAGGATATATAGAACCTTGTATAACAGATGTATAATGATGGACATTAGAAGAAAAATACAACAGTAACAGAGTCATGTGTGAACTGAGACATGTCACATCACAGGTGAGGGATTTTAATCAGTGAATGCCCCCTAGTGTAATATGGGCATGTACATGGTGTTACTTGTGTAATCCCATTCTGACCATAGGTGTAATAACCCAAACTAGCAGCATCATAGGGGTCTACAACACTGCTAGTTTTATCACTAGACCTAGGCATCACAGGGGTCTATAACACTAATGGTTCTATCATCAGCCCTCGGCATCACAGGGGTCTATAACACTGCTAGTCCTATCACTAGACCTCGGCATCACAGGGGTCTATAACACTAATAGTTCTATCACTAGACCTCAGCATCACAGGGGTCTATACCACATCTAGTCCTATCACTAGACCTCGGCATCACAGGGGTCTATAACACTGCTAATCCTATCACTAGACATCAGCATCACAGGGGTCTATACCACATCTAGTCCTATCACTAGACCTCGGCATCACAGGGGTCTATACCACAGCTAGTTCTATCACTAGACCTAGGCATCACAGGGGTCTATACCACAGCTAGTCCTATCACTAGACATCAGCATCACAGGGGTCTATAACACTGCTAGTTTTATCACTAGACCTCGGCATCACAGGGGTCTACAACACTGCTAGTTCTATCACTAGACCTCGGCATCACAGGGGTCTATACCACAGCTAGTTCTATCACTAGACCTAGGCATCACAGGGGTCTATAACACTAATGGTTCTATCACTAGACCTCGGCATCACAGGGGTCTATAACACTGCTAATCCTATCACTAGACATCAGCATCACAGGGGTCTATACCACATCTAGTCCTATCACTAGACCTCGGCATCACAGGGGTCTATACCACAGCTAGTCCTATCACTAGACCTCGGCATCACAGGGGTCTATACCACAGCTAGTCCTATCACTAGACATCAGCATCACAGGGGTCTATAACACTGCTAGTTTTATCACTAGACCTCGGCATCACAGGGGTCTACAACACTGCTAGTTCTATCACTAGACCTCGGCATCACAGGGGTCTATACCACAGCTAGTTCTATCACTAGACCTAGGCATCACAGGGGTCTATAACACTAATGGTTCTATCACTAGACCTCGGCATCACAGGGGTCTATAACACTGCTAATCCTATCACTAGACATCAGCATCACAGGGGTCTATACCACATCTAGTCCTATCACTAGACCTCGGCATCACAGGGGTCTATACCACAGCTAGTCCTATCACTAGACCTCGGCATCACAGGGGTCTATACCACAGCTAGTCCTATCACTAGACCTCGGCATCACAGGGGTCTATAACACTGCTAGTCCTATCACTAGACATCAGCATCACAGGGGTCTATAACACTAATGGTTCTATCACTAGACCTCGGCATCACAGGGGTCTATCACGCTGCTATTAGACCTGCAGTTGGGCCAGGTGCATATAACATGTATACAGCAATGCATCCATATAACCCCGACCTTAGGCTACCATTGGCAGTGACTGCATGCTACCATCAGAGGCCGGCCATCTCTATAGGCACCTGTTCACACCCCACCATAGTGATGGTGGTGACCCCATGTAGGACAGGGGCAGCTGTGATTGCAAGGGAGGTCACCATGTCCGGACCGGCTGTATATTCTCCGGTAATACGGTTATGGCCTGTGAGGGGGCAGCCCAGGCTATGAATGACACAGCACCGCCAGGTAACACAAGTGCCCACCTACCCATCCAGGCTGGTACAGCTGGCAGACAATGCCCTGCAGCAGGTACCTGTACACTATATACCTCCATATGCCCCCATATACCGCTGCATGCCCCCCATATGCTGCTGCATGCCCCCCCATATACCGCTGCATAGCGGCCGGGGAGGCGGCTGCCGGTGCCCGCACTGGCCTGGCACAGAGCTCCCGGTCCTGGCCGGTGACAGCCGGGATGGCAGCAGTGATGGCAGGAGATGCTCCGCCGCCCCCGGTATACCTCCTCCCCCTCCGGCTGCTGCAGGGTTGATCGCTGCCGCCCGCCGTGCACTCACCGGTTTCCCCGTTGCCTCCTCCGGTCCCCGCTCCCCTGTATCTCGGAGATGGATGGACCGCGATCCCCTCGGCTACTCCCGCTCCTCTGCTTCCACAGATCCGGGTCACCTCCCGCCCTGCCGGTCAGCCAACACAAACAGGAGCGGCGATCGGAGGTGGCCGGGCTCTCCCGGGACACGGCGGAGGGCGGGAGGGCAGATAGCAGCGATATGTAGCGGGAGGAATGAGAAGAGGAAGTGAAGATGGCTGCTGAGAAGAACTGAATGGCTTCACATCTCCCCCTCCCTCCTCGGCGTGTGAGTCAGTGTGTGAGCGATCAGGCTGCAGAGCCGCTGCCGGAGGAGGAGACAAAGCCGGGGCCGGGCAGCACCTCACACCGAGCGGCCACAGGTGGCGGCACCGGGCAGCGCAGCCGGGGGACCGGGGCGTATACGGGGCACAGCATACATAGCATGTTATAGGGGGCACAGCATACATAGCATGTTATAGGGGGCACAGCATACATAGCATGTTATAGGGGGCACAGCATACATTACATGTTATAGGGGGCACAGCATACATAGCATGTTATAGGGGGCACAGCATACATAGCATGTTATAGGGGGCACAGCATACATAGCATGTTATAGGGGGCACAGCATACATAGCATGTTATAGGGGGCACAGCATACATTACATGTTATAGGGGGCACAGCATACATAGCATGTTATAGGGGGGCACAGCATACATAGCATGTTATGGGGGGCACAGCATACATAGCATGTTATACAGGGCACAGCATACATAGCATGTTATAGGGGCACAGCATACATAGCATGTTATAGGGGGCACAGCATACATTGCATGTTATAGGGGGCACAGCATACATAGCATGTTATAGGGGGCACAGCATACATAGCATGTTATAGGGGGCACAGCATACATAGCATGTTATAGGGGGCACAGCATACATAGCATGTTATAGGGGGCACAGCATACATTGCATGTTATAGGGGGCACAGCATACATTGCATGTTAAAGGGGGCACAGCATACATTGCATGTTATAGGGGGCACAGCATACATTGCATGTTATAGGGGCACAGCATACATAGCATGTTATAGGGGGCACAGCATACATTGCATGTTATAGGGGGCACAGCATACATAGCATGTTATAGGGGGCACAGCATACATTCCATGTTATAGGGGGCACAGCATACATTACATTTTATAGGGGGCACAGCATACATAGCATGTTATAGGGAGCACAGCATACATAGCATGTTATAGGGGGCACAGCATACATAGCATGTTATAGGGGGCACAGCATACATAGCATGGAGACCGCTCATCTGTATTATAGGGGGCACAGCATACATAACATGGAGACCACTCATCTGTATTATAGGGGGCACAGCATACATATCATGTTATAGGGGGCACAGCATACATAGCATGTTATAGGGGGCACAGCATACATAGCATGTTATAGGGGGCGCAGCATACATAGCATGTTATAGGGGGCACAGCATACATAGCATGTTATAGGGGGCACAGCATACATAGCATGTTATAGGGGGCACAGCATACATAGCATGTTATAGGGGGCACAGCATACATAGCATGTTATAGGGGGCACAGCATACATAGCATGTTATAGGGGCACAGCATACATAGCATGTTATAGGGGGCACATCATACATAACCTGGAGACCTCTCATCTGTATTATAGGGGGCACAGCATACATAACCTGGAGACCCCTCATCTGTATTATAGGGGGCACAGCTGGGCCCTGATTTTGCCAAGTCCCCCCTCCAGTCAGTCCAGTGTAGTCTAGTGTGTGGTAGTGGTTAGATGCACATGGGAGACACAGAGACTTTTTCTTCAAAACCTACACCTATTTCTAGTATGCAGTGCTAAGCTACTCGGGAGAGGACAAGTCAGAGAACACCTCAACCCATGTCGTGAACACTTCTAAAAGAGCAGGACAGTATCCTGAAACAAGAGGAAGTGATCCGGATAGAGCAAAGTTGCTACAAGCCTATGTGCTCTATCTTGCAGCGCAGGTGTAACCAGGTAGACTTGGGCACCTTGCTCAACTCAGGTAACAAGGTCTGGGGCTTGTGTCACCCGACACTGTCGGGCAACAGGTGGTATCACAACAACAAAGGTGGAAACATGGGCACAAGTATTTTTCTACTTTCAAGTATACTTCTTCTGAAGTTCCGGAAGGGCACATTTCTACCTTGGGTTGGGACTCTTGGCGCAGAATTCTCTCCACTATGAACTCTCAGCACAAACTCTTCTCTACTGTTCTCAGCTCACTCTACTTCTCAGTGAGCAACCAAGTCAGCACAGCTCTTCTACTCCAAAGGCTCTTAGCGCAGACTATGTTTTGTCACATCTACAGTCTGTCATCAGTTGTTGTACAAAGTATTCTCACAGTAAAGAAGATTTTATTTATGATAACAGTGATCATTGTTCTGGCACCTACACAGTCACTACTCCTTGGGTCATCTCCCCTTTCTGTGGGTGGCGGTACTGATAGTCCGGGTGGCTCACAACGCCACTCCGGACCATCTTGATAAGTACCCAAGGTACCCCCTCACACCCCGACAGGTCACCGACCACAGGGGAAAGGATATAGCCAGCTCCCTAAAACTAAAAGCAGGTGTGCCTCCATACCTGTGTGCCCCACTGGCACTGGCGTCACGACAAACTGCCATCCGGCTGAGCTATATCTTGACTAACCACTACATCAGTGTCGTCACACATCACGATCTGGCAAGTGACCGGACGTTCAAAACTAGACTAGACCACCACGGCCACCACAATAGACTGCATGAAGTCAGTAGGGGCCATGGAGCAGCAGTGGTGACCATCAGGTGACTGGTGAGGCTCTGTCATTTTTTGTGTTTTGTTCCCCTATGAGAATAACAGGAAATGAGGCTATAGAACACCTGTATAATGCGAGCGTCACATCTGTGCTGGTGGCTCCGCTCAGAATCTGTAAATGAGGGGACAGAAACCATGGCTTACAGTATTGTATAATCCACAGCACAGCAGTAACCTGACAGACCCAATTAAAGTCAGTGGGGTCTCCTGGGATCTGTTGGGATCCACTTTGCAGCGGACCATTTGTCTCTGTCACTGCTGCTGAGCTGAATCTGCAACAGTCTGTGAACGGAGGCCCCAGCACAGATGTGTACCTGGCCAGGGCTGCCTCCACGTTTATGCAGGGCCTGTGGCGACAGAGCTTTGGTGAGCCCCTATCCAGTGCAACTCACACAGCGGCAGAAACTACAGACACTGAATATCTCCTACATCTGCACAACAAAGGTTGGCATGTACTGCCGCATAATGAAAGTCTTCAGGGCTGTCCAAGTTGGATGGACAGAGAGCTGTAAGAGCAGTCATCTTCCCCTGGCTCTCCTGATTGGTCACAGTCTGAACACTCAGACCCCAACCAATCAAATGTCTCTAATGACAGCTACTCATTTAAGGGGAACTATCAGCAGGTTTGTGAGCAGGAAGCTGCTGATAGTTCCCAGTAGCCGCCAAAGTCTTCTTACTGGCACCATTCTTCTCGCTTTCTCAAGTGCCGCTGTGTTCAGGATAATTAATGCAATACAAATATTTCTCGGTTTCTCGGCCCTACAGAGCACCGTTCGGCCTGCCCTCCATTTCCACTGCTTATGCCTACTTATGCATATTCATCGGTAGGCAGGCTCGAATGGGCATCAAGACACAAGAGTGGTGGAGGCAGCGGGCAGGGGAACCCCTCCCCCCCCCCACGTGCCCCCAGAGTTGTATTACCAGCTGCTGCTGCCCTAGGCACTAAACCTGCAGACGCCCCATCTTCACTCACCAATCAGCTTCATGATTTTCTACATTTTGAACATCATATTGATATCTAATCAGTGCGACACCACAAGCAGCAGATGCTAGACCCTCATGGAGTAACCAATAGGCGTGCGGCCAATAAATGTAACAGCAAATGAACCCCTTCTGAAAAAAAAAGCCAGATTTACTGGTAAGTATAAAAAAAAAAAAAAACATAAACAAGTTGTTTCCTGCTCCCTGGTGTTCCCCCCCTGCAAGGTGCTGCCCTAGGCACTGGACCACGGGTGCCTAGTGGTGAATACAGCCCTAACAAGTGAATTAGTATATTTGTATTGCATTAATTATCCTAAAAACAGCGGCACTTGAGATGGCGAGAAGACCAACATCGGTAAGAAGACTTCCATCAGCTACCAGGAACAACTACGCACAAACCTGCTGATAGTTCCCCTCTAAGTTTTGTTCTGCAGCCCGTGCAATGATCTCTGCACGTTCCATTGAGATGAATGAAACAGAAATTTCTGCACCAAATTTGCCCGGTGTGAGTGGATCTGTTACCATCTTCAAAAATCAGGGGGCACATTACTCTGCCCCCTTCATTTCAGTGCTGAAATATTAACCAAGTTTCACTGAGATGATATAATAAACACTATCGATGCACTTTGTACGTGTAGTATCTAAATGATACCACATTTTTCTTTGCCGATAGGATCAGGCTAGAACAGTTTGATATTGTGCAAACCTTTTATCAGCGCCACCTAGTGGTGCTTCTGATTTAAAGGGGTAGTGCGGCGTTTCAAAATTATTCAGTAAATAAAACACATTACAAAGTTATACAACTTTGTAATGTATGTTATGTTAGTGAATGGCCCCCTTCCCCATGTTCCCCCCCACCCACGCTAGACCTGGAAGTATGATGCACTATACTCACCTCATTCGTGTCGACCCCCGTCCGCCATCTTGGGACAATGATGTCATCTTCGGGACGCCGGCCGGACCGCTCCAGCCGTTCCTCATGCAGACTCCCTCTGCCGCATCATCAGTTATGCTCAGCCAATTGCGGCTGAGCAGCTGATGAGGCAGCATAGGGGGGCCGGCATGAGGGACGGCTGGAGCGGTCCGGCCGGCGTCCCGAAGATGACATCATTGTCCCAAGATGGCAGACGGGGGTTGACAGGAATCAGGTGAGTATAGTGCATCACACTTCCGGGGCTAGCGTGGGTGGGGGGCAACACGGGGAAGGGGGCCATTCACTAACATAACAAACATTATTCAAAGTTGTATAACTTTGTAATGTGTGTTATTTAGTGAATAATTTTGAAACGCCGCACTACCCCTTTAAGAGTTTGCTTAGATGGAAGGTACAGTATATACTGTTTAGATATTTTAACACCTATTTATACTCATCAGCATTATCTAAGGAGGCGGCCTAAAGACAGAGCAACGCCAGACCACACAGTAAAGCAGATATGAAGTAAAATATCAGAGATAAAAAAAAAAAAAAAAAAAAAACGTATCATTACATGAAGATGTTCCTTTCTGGCTTCAGATCCACTGTTTTCTAAATCTAGTACTATATTGGTTTTCCCAATGTGCGTTCTGAGGAGGTTAGTCTCCTGGGTCTGATGTGGGACCTTATTAATGAGTTAAAAACGTTTTATATGTTGCTGCCCTTATATAAAACATAATAAACATCTTATCCTCCCCTCTCCACACTCCCCCGTTGTCCTCATATCCCCTGCTGACGCCAATAAGGGTGACACTACCGCGTTTCTCCTAAAATAAGACCTAGCTTGAAAAATAAGTCCTAGTTAGTTAAAGAGGAACTGTCACCCCCGGTGATGGGGTGACAGGCTCCCGACCCCCATTAGAGCACCCTATACTCACCTAATCCCGCTTCTGGATAGAGAATGACAGGAGAGTCCAGCTCTCCGTCATTCTCTATGAGCGTTGGACTCACCTGAGGAGCGCGGGATTAGGTGAGTATAGGGTGCTCTAACGGGGGGTCGGGAGCCTGTCACCCCGGCACGGGGGGGTGACAGGTTCCCTTTAAGTCAGCTGACCGGATCCCTGACACTGGGTGGCCGAGCATCAGCCAATCAGTGCCAGACTTGTTATCCCACCTGCTCAACACAAACAGCAGGGATGGGAATGGTAAGAAGATGCACAGTACGGTACATTTAATATGGGGGGACTGAGGGTATGTGGGCCAACTACAAAGGGAGGACGCAAATAAAGTATGGGCAGTACCTACAAGGAGGGATGTATACAGTATGGGGATACAACTACAGATTTGAAAGGGAGGTATACAGTATTGGGGAACTACAGAAGGGGGGGATATACAGTATGGGGGAGGGGGGCTTCCTGCAGAGGGGGGATGTATACAATATGTGGGAAGAACTACAGAGAAGGGAGTGAGGTATACAGTATGGAGGCATAACTAGAGGAATAAACAGTACAAGAGCCTAACAACTGTGGGACATAAAGCATCAAGGCTAACAACTTTACAGATTGGGTCTTCAATGTAGGGGCATGCCGCGTTTCCCCGAAGACCCGCCCACCTGCCCAAAAAATTATATAAGACCCTGCCTTTTTTTCGGAGAAACACAGTATATAAAAAGTGCATGAAATCAGAGGCATTCGGAGAACCATTCACCTCTTCGCCAGAACTATTACAGCTCTGTATGAAATAGAGCCAATCCGTACATAAAGAGTAGGAAAAAATGAGGGCACTCACCCGTTAGCTTGACTTCTTTATTTCACTCCATATATGCAGACACGGACATTGTCTGCTCGCTGCAGTGAGGACGCCAACCCCTCCCCCAGTAACACGTGACAGCTGTTTCGCACGTAGATCACGTGCTTCGACTGACGAACGTGAAATAAACAAACGTGAAATAAAGAACGTGAAATAAAGAAGTCAAGCTAACGGGTGAGTGCCCTAATTTTTTCCTACTCTTTATGTACGGATTGGCTCTCATTTGGACCGCACTGTCCTTCAGTTTTGAGTGCGCACCACCCATACCGACACTTCATGAGTCCTTTTCATATACGTCAGTATAATACCTCCTATAGACGTAATAGCCTATAGCAGTGCCGACCACTCTATCTCACAAAAGAGAGTTGATCTGTATGAAATAGAACCATAATACACCAACCACATTACTTGGCTACCGCTTGTTGTCTGTGAGATGGTGATATGTACTAGGTTTGTACCAATCAGTGACTATTGAAGTATTTCATTGTTTATTATTTTTCTTTCGTTTTTTCTTTTTCTTAAAAAAAAAAGTTTCAAAGTAAAATCTTGACTTTTTCTGGCCACAGTTTTCCTTTCAGTTGTTAGTTAGCCCTTAATTCTAATGTATTTCCCAGAGCTGTCCACAGACTGTATTCCATCCCGCCAGTTCCTGTCCTGAATGTGGGCCTGCAACCTAATCTCCTTTACTTGTACGCACTTAGAGCTAATTCCATAGAAATGATGGACTCTGTGTATAATGGAGCATGGGAGAAAACCATTATACGCATTCACTCCCACAGAGCCAGAACAAGAAGGCAGCAAATCCAACCAACAGTGGATCTGTCATAAGGATATACTATCTTTAGAGACAACATATTATTATGACAGGCCTGCTAAGCTACTATACCAAAGGGCACAGATAAATCATTTGCCATTTGGTTAATAGCCAATAACATTTTTTCTAATATGCCCAGATACCTCATATGTTTATATTTCTAATTCTAGTTTTTTTTCATTTCCTCTTTATTATTATGGCAGCAGCCATCTTGCTGAGCTGCTTTTAAAAGCATTTAGACACTGGCTTTACAGTAAACCAAATAGACTTGATCCAAATGAACAGATCCAATTGACTTCCATGGAAGAGTTTTCTAGGCATGCTCTGTGACCTGTGCTGAGGTCAATGTGCAAACATGCTGTGCTCTGACAATCACCTATTGTGAATAGCCTGATCCTATCTTATCTATCTACTGGTGTCACTTTTATTATAATCGTATATGTGGTAATAAGGAGGAGGCGACTGAAAAGTTTTCTCTAGAGAACAGATGGTGTTAGATTTTTATTAGCAGAGAGAAGGAAAAATGATGGTTCTAGCAGCACTCTGACCCAGCTGCAGTGTCTGGTATCGGGATCAGACAAGTGCCACCTGACAGACACCGGGAGTGTAGTAAAAGTAGCTTTTATTCACAGATGACGTGTTTCAAAGTTATACTATCTTCTTCCTCAGATCTGAGGAAATGTCATCTGTAAGTAGAGATGAGCGAACCTCGAGCATGCTCGAGTCCATCCGAACCCGAAAACATGGATATAGTCATTGGCTGTATCCATGTTTTCCAGACAACCTTAGAGCTTTATCCAAGTTCAGCAGCCCCTGCTAATCAAATACCAAACGTTCGGGTTCGGATGGACTCAAACTCGAACCCGGTTCGCTCATCTCTATCTGTGAGTAAAAGCTGCCTGTACTCCACTCCCAGCGTGATACCAGACACTACAGCCAGGCTTGAGCACTGCTGAAACCACCATTTTTTTCTTCTCTTTGGCAAGTTTTCGGCTAGTGGGTACTGCCGCTTGGATCACTTGTTAAGCACATACAGACGTCATGCGCGCTCTGCACGACCAACCCAGGTGAGCAGATCTAAATTTTCTCAGCTGCTGGATCCATCATCACTCTGATAACGACACACGCAATGCTCTGCTTTTTTTATTTCTCTCCCTTTATGATAGATTTTTATTAGGCTTGGTTGTCAGAATATTTTTTTTTATATACATAGTTTATTTTTTTAATGTACATAGTAAGATAGAAAAAATAAAAAAGTTTACAAAAAATTATTAAAAAGTATGTTTAATATAAAAACTTGATTTAGTCAGATCATTTTCTGATGACACATTAGACTGTTGTAGACACTGCTACGTGATTATTCTGTGTTTATACCTCTTTCAAGGGGTTATCCAGCGCTACAAAAACATGGCCACTTTCCCCCTACTGTTGTCTCCAGTTTGGTTGGGGTTTTGAAACTCAGTTCCATTGAAGTAAATGGAGCTTAATTACAAACCACACCTGAACTGGAGACAACAGTAGGGGGAAAAGTGGCCATGTTTTTGTAGCTCTGGATAACCCCTTTAAGAGATGCAATAAATAAGAAGTTGTTGTTTGTGCATCAGCCTAAGGGCCCGTTCACTCTACGGAATTGGCATGAAGATTCCGCTCTGAACCCCGGCTTGTGGATTCCACGCCGAATCCAGCCTGCTATTTCAATGTTAGGCCTTGCTTGTACCTGCCCTCTGCGCATTTCAGCTCAAATAACTCACACTATACCATATGTATTTAGTAGGGGAGAGCTTGATATCCCAACCACCACTGTGGATTGGAGCCACGAACTGGATAAATACCCTACCACTGAGCCCCTCATGTAAGCAGCAACTGTAGAGACAAGTCATGGGTAGAAGTCATCTTGGTGGTTTGGGCTGGCTTGGGAATAAAAGAGATAGTTAACAACTCCAAGTAGGGAAGATATCCCCTGGAAGTACCGTATTTTCCAGTGTATAAAACTACTTTTTAACCCCGAAAAATCTTCTTAGAAGTCAGTAGTCGTCTTATACGCCGGGTATGGTCGCCCTATATGGTGGGGGAGTTCAAAAATGGCCCCATCCCCACCGTATGGGGCGACCACTACAAAAAAAAAAAACAGTTAACTCACCTGGGGCCGGTTCACGCCTCCGCGCGCCTCCTGTCCTGTTCCCAGCCTCCCGTTCCCAGCCTCCGGGGATTCTCGGCGCAGTCAGTGTACGTCACACTGCCTGCACCGGGAACATAACAGGAGGCGTGTGGAGGCTGGGAACGTGCCCCAGGTGAGCTAACTGGCAGGGGTTAACATTTTCCGCCGTATAAGGCAAACCCCTGACAATCTTCTTGAAAGTCAGGGGTCGTCTTATACGCCCAGTCGCCTTATACACCGGAAAATACAGTAAACATCTTGATGTGTCTAAAGCAGGGATGGGGCTGTAGCTTTGACTGTCCGGGCATGATGAAAATTGTAGTTTTGCAACAACTGGAGGGTCAATGGTTCCCCATGCCTAGCCTAAAGGCTTGTTTCTAAGGACACTACTATATGGGGAGATTATTGGATGGACGGGCCAATATTGCCTGATTGGGTCGAATTGATGTACTGAAAAATATGGGCTGCTGGCTACACATCTCATATAATGGGTTAATGACTGACGGCTAATTGAGCCTAGTAAAGGCCCAGTAAACTAGCGCCAGTCACCCAAATCATCTCTTGTTTACAGATAGGGCCCTAAATAGATGGAATTGTATTCCATGACAGATGATATTGACAGAAGATAATGAACAATAGTCAGGGAGGAGTAGTATCGCTCATGACACTTTAGCCTTCAGTCCACCAATGTAATAAAATGGACCTGGATGCAGGCTTACATCCAGATCTCATTACTTCTGGGCTTTGGAAACCACTCTCTAGATGCATAGTAACAGATTAAAAGAGAAGCCCCCTAAGATTCAAAAAAGGCAGGAAGGCAGGGGGGTGTGGGAACATAATAAACAAAGTATACTTGCCCATCTCCGTGCTTCCGTTGCACCGCTCCCTGGTCTCCCCGATGGCGGTCATTTTTGGCCAACATTCGAGTACCGTCATGTACCAGGTCATTGCCTGGCTCATCGATTGCCCGCTCAGCCAGTCACTGATTGGCTAAACAGGCAATCAATCATTCACACTCCTACACTTCCCTTGCCTTCCTGTCATTTTTAAGTTTTATGGGACTTGTCTATTAACTACATAGTGATCTTTCAGTTATAGCACATAGTTCACACATGGCATTTAATAAGCGTTAATCATGTATTTATTGCAACTATTTTGATGCTATTTTGGCACAAATTGCGGTAAAATGTCACTATTTTTACCACAATTACCGCAAAATCGCGTAAAAAAAACGCTTATTAATGCTACTAAGCATAATTCATGTAATAACAAGCAATAACAGGCTAATTGTACATAAGCCCAAAAAGTAATAGACTCTAGCAGTGTCATCTGCTCCGCAGACACATTCAGATGGGATTTTTCTGTGAATAAGTCTGGGCTCTCCTGGTCCATCGCTGGCGTTAATGCAGAATCTAAGGTTACTTTGTTTAACACTGTTTTGCCTGTTCAGGGAAAAGCAAATCAGGAAAACGCTGACATTCATAGACACGCATTCTGACATATGCAAATAGCCTGTTATTACAGTCAGCTAAAAATACACATTTCTATCTCCTCAGTGAACACTAGTATCAGTATTTCTTAGACTTACTGTACTTCCATTCTCTTTTGTCATCTATATTGCTTATATTTTTTAGCATTATTTCCAGAGGAAAAAAATCAGTCGGGCAGATTTACTGAGACCAATGCGCCAGGTTTTCAGAAAAGAGGCTGAATAATGTGTGCAATGTGACGGGGCAAAAATCTAAAACGCTTGTGTAAAGAAAAGTTAAAGGGGTATTCCAGTATAAGAAAATAAGACCCTGAGACATATAACTTACTAATGTTAATAGTATCGCACTACCGTCAGCATGCTTTTGCTTGATTTACCCCTGACAGGAAGATGATCTTTATCAAAGCACCAGTAAAACAGCATCAGGCTTTCCTCAGACACAAATTTTGCACAGTGTTTTTTTTATCTAAAAAAACCCCACAAAAACATCTAGAAAACAAAGGCCGTATTCACACGTCCCGTAATCTACGGATCTTATTTCTGTAAAGGACACATCCTAGGGCAGACCCAGATTTTTTTGCAGAGTCTCTCATTGAAATCAATTGGATCCGCCATTTTCTATGGTTTGTAACCTTTTGGCATCCGTATTTCTGTAAAAAAAATAAAATAAATAAGGATGAGTCATTAGTCACATTTTGAAAGGTTGTGTTTCTAAAAAAAAATACAGATTTACTGATGCCCAATCTGTAATTTTTAGAGGATTGTTCAGGCGGATAGTGGGAGAAATCTACAGACATGAAAAAAAAAACTAAACGTATCAATAAGGCCTAAGAGTTTTTTTTTTCTGCTTTTTGGGGTTTTTTTTCTGGCAGTTTTTCTGATGTTTGCTCATTTTGTTGTAATTTAGTATTGGCGTTTTTATCTCTGTCATTAGCCCCTGCTTTTGGTTTCAGTACAAGTCATGTGATTACTTTATCATGTCATTCTGGAATTTCTATTGAAGAATTGAGGAAAAGACAACATTAAGGTCTTATTCACACGTCCTGCAAAGTTGTCCATGACTGTGGATCGGCAATCACAGATCAACTTATTGCCCATTGATTTCTACTGTGCTATTCACACAGTACGTTCTACCGCGGTTCCGCAATCAGTACTGCAAAAAAATAGGATAAGTTCTAGTGCGGATTGTGAATGCAGTACTGATTACCAAAGAAGTCTATGGGATCCGAGTTTTTTTGCAGATGTCACATAAAAAAAACTCAGATCAAATCTAAGAAAACTAGTTAATTTTTTTTTTTACCAATTCAACATTCTTCATGGATTCTGGAGTAAAAATAGTGGACCTTTATGCAGACATGAAATATCACTGAATGTGTGATAGCATCAGCTAGCATCCGACCACAGCGTTTGTGACCCATAAAAATGTTATTTTTTTTTTTTTAGGCAACAAAAAGGGCGAACTAAATTTTTGTCTAGTCATAGCCATACACTGTTTTGGGGGAGGGAAAAAAATACAGAAGAACTACATCATGGAGGACATAAAAGAGGAAGCAATTGTGGATTTTTGTTGTGGAGACTGACTTCAAAAAAGGTAAAAGAATGTAGGAACACACTCTAAGGCCTTATTCACACGTTCAGTATTGTTTTCAAGTCCACAGAGTCCTCCCGCACAATCTGCTACAAATTACAGATTGGGCATTTGTATTGCATCCGTATTTCCGTAAATCCGTTTAATATTTTTAGACTGCACAATACTAGTTAATAAAGTTGAGTATGTTAAAAAAACAAACACCAGTATGCCCAAACCCTACAAATAAGCTTTACTGTGAGACAGTTCTGGTAATTAAAGAGGTACTCCGGTACGACCGCTAAATGGCTCAGCTGCCTTGAGACGTCACGTCTTAAGCCGCAGCTCAGACCAGGAAGCGGCAGCCGGATGGGAGAACAGGGCGGTGCGATCCGGGACCCGGTGCTGAAACCGGGGTCGTAAGTGACCGGCGGCTTCTATATCCACCCCCTCCCTGGCCGTACAATAAAAATGACCCCAGCCCAGAGTACTCCTTTAAATTAGTTAATTCTCTTTCTGTTTGCAAGCACATGTACTTCTGCAGTTCCTTCTACCTGGCTGTGGTTGCTTAGAAACACAACTTTATGACCTATGAGTCACGCATATTTTTTTACGGAAATACGGATGCCAAACAGGTTACAATCCGTAAAAAATAGAGGATCCTATTGATTTTTATGAGAGGATCCATAAAAAAAAAATCTGGGTCCGCACTAGGACTTGCCTTTTTTTTCAACATTGGTTTGCATCCTTGTAATCTACTGATGTGAATAACCCAATAGACATCAATGTGCACTAACTCGGATACGTAAATACGGATCCGTAAATTACGGGTCGTGTGAATAAGGCTTAAGGCCTCATTCACATGTCCAGTGTTTTTCCTTGGATGCGCTGGGTTGGAAGTCGGGTGAGCGGTGACAAGAGCTGGGGAGACGAGAGCGGTGACAGGTGCGGGGGAGAGATGGGAGCGGTGACAGGAGCAGGGGAGAGATGGAAGCGGTGACAGGAGCAGGGGAGAAATGGGAGCAGTGACAGGAGCAGGGGAGAGATGGGAGCGGTGACAGGAGCAGGGGAGCGATGGGAGCGGTGACAGGAGCAGGGGAGCGATGGGAGCGGTGACAGGAGCAGGAGAGCGATGGGAGCGGTGACAGGAGCAGGGGAAAGATGGGAGCAGTGACAGGAGCAGGGGAGCGATGGGAGCGGTGACAGGAGCAGGGGAAAGATGGGAGCAGTGACAGGAGCGGGGGAGCGATGGAAGCGGTGGCAGGAGCAGGGGAAAGATGGGAGCAGTGACAGGGGCTGGGAAGAAGGGAGCAGAGAAAGACAGAAGCGGGGGAAATGGGAGCGGGGGAGGCATCTGTGCCGCCATCCACACTATGACCTGTCCTGTTTTTCGCAGCAAGGATCACAGCACGGATGAAGGCACAGATGGTGTGTTTGCACACACAGAATTTAATGGCCCTTAAAGAGGACCAATCACCTAAATTTAACTGTCCCTGTTGTAAAAGTTCCTCTCTCCCTAAGTCTATCTTTCTAATTTACCTAATACAACCTAGCGGCGCAGTAAGGCCGGGCGCGGCCATCTTGATTATGTCCCTTGCGTTCCAATGGTGCGTTCCACCGTCGGACCGCAAGTGACGTCATCAACATGGCGCCCGGCTTTACAGCACCGCTACAGAGGACTGGGTAAAGTATAAGATACAGACTGCAAAGGCAGTCTGTATCTTCATAAAGTCTATTCCTGAAGATACAGACTGCAAAGGCAGTCTGTATCTTATACTTTACCCAGTCCTCTGTAGCGGTGCAGTAAAGCCGGGCGCCATCTTGATGACGTCACTTGGGGTCCGACGGTGGAACGCACTATTGGAACGCAAGGGACATAATCAAGATGGCCGCGCTCGGCCATACTGCGCCACTAGGATGGATTAGGTAAAATATAAGATACAGACTGCAAAGGCAGTCTGTATCTTCAGAGATAAACTAAACTGTCAGTTAGGACATTTATACACAGTGATCTCGCACTGTATAGCGCGGGATCACTGTGTATTTACAGAGTGGCGGGCAAAGGCTCATGGGAGGCCTTCCCGCCGCTCGGCATGCCGGGAGTTTCCTGTCGCGCGCCGGCTCTTTTGAAAAGAGCCGTCGCGCGACAGTGAACGGAAATGCAAATATATTAAAAACCCCGGCAAAAAAATTGATTAATTATATTTACAAAAATTTATTAAAAATTAAATCTTATTAAATGGAGCAATAAAAAAAAACAACATTTGCCCGTGATTGTTTCTCTTTAAATTGTGACCTGCGACCACGGACAATTTTAAGGGACATGTGAATAAGGCCTTACAGATACTATACTGTAGTTTTGATCTATTCTTTTAGTAGCACTATATTGCCACCTACTGGTCCTTAGTAAATAATACTTGTGACACACACAAGTCTGACACAGAAATTTCATAAAGTTCATGCATATACACACATACACATATATACACACACCACACACACACACACACACACACAAACCATGCATACATAAACCATATACAGTGGTGCCTTGGGTAGCTTCACACACACCGTATCACAGTGGATTTGATCTCAATAACTGAACACAGCATCAAATCTGCTGCGGATTTGCTGCAGATCTTGCACAAAGGGGAGGGAATTTCTTAACCTCCTGCAGGATAATTTTCTGGGCCAGTTTGTGGAGGAGCCAACTAGAAGTGATGCCTTGTTGGATCTGGTTATTTCTAACAACGCTGAGCTGGTTGGGGATGTCACTGTCCATGAACACCTGGGTAATAGTGACCACAATATAGTGACTTTTAGCTTAAAGTGTAGAAAAGAAAAACATGTTGGGAGGGCAAAAACTCTTAATTTTAAAAGTGCCAATTTTCCTGGGTTAAGGGCTGAACTTCAGGGCATAGACTGGGAGCGGCTGCTGTCACATACTGATACCGCTAATAAATGGGAAATCTTCAAATTAAATAACTTCCACATTAAATAACTGTACTGCCAAATATATTCCTATGGGTAACAAATATAAACGGTTAAAATCAAATCCGACATGGCTTACAACCGAGGTTAGAAGGGCTATAAATGAGAAAAAAGGGGCATTCAAAAAATACAAATCAGAGGGGTCAGCTGTAGCCTTTAACCCCTAGACGACCCTGGACGTAGGGTTACGTCATGGAAGTCTGTCCCCAGACGACCCATGACGTAACCTTACGTCCTGGGTGTTTTTCCCGCTATGAAGCGCGCTCCGGAGCGGAGCGCGCTTCATAGCAGGTGGGGGCCGGCTGCAATCAGCGACCGCGGCGTTTAAGTGTAAGTGACAGGGGGAGTCCCCTGTCACTTACCGATCGGGACCCCCGCAGTGTGACTGCGGGGGTCCCGATCGTTGAAACGGACTGCCGGAGGTCTCTTACCTGCCTCCGTGCGGTCCGATCGGCGATCTGCTACACTGAGCCTGCACAGGCAGGCTCAATGAGCAGATCGCCGATAACACTGATCAATGCTATGCCTATGGCATAGCATTCATCAGTGTAGAAATCAAAGTAATGTATGTAGAAGTCCCCCAAAGGGACTTCAAAAGTGTAAAAAAAAAAAAAGTTCAAAACACTAACACACTACCCCAAACCCCTCCCCCAATAAAAGTCTAAATCACCCCCCTTTCCCATTATATAAATAAAACATATAAAAATGAATAAATAGATAAACATATAATATACCGTAGCGTGCGTAATTGTCCGATCTATTAAAATATAACAAGCGTCATTGCGACCGGTAAACGGCGTACACGAAAAGAGGGGAAAAAGTGCGCAGATTACCGATTTTATGTTACATTATATATTAAAAAAAATCTATAAAAAGTGATTAAAACGTCCGATCTTCACAAATATGGTATTAATAAAAACTAGAGATCATGGCGGAAAAAATGACACCCCATACAGCCCCGTAGGTGAAAAAATAAAACCGTTATAAGCGTCACAATAGGCCCATTTTATTAATATTTAATTGCCAAAAAAAAGGATTTCATAAAAAAAAAAAATATAACATTAGAGAATCTGTGTAACCTGCATATGGTTGTGTTCGGACTGACCTATAGAATAATGGTATCATGTCGCTGTTAGCATTACGTAGACACAGGAACCCCCCAAACGTTACCATATTGCATTCTTATTTACGATTTCACCTATTTATATCTTCATAAATAATATATTTGGAATTCCATCATACATGTTATGGTAAAATGAATGACGCCATTACAAAGTACAACTATTCCTGTAAAAAACAAGCACTTACATGGCTTGTAGATAGAAAACTGAGAGTGCTAGAGCTCTTAGAAGGGGAGGAGGGAAAAACAAAAACACTAAGATCAAAATTTGCGCGGTCCACTGGGTCATTTTGGGCCTGGTCCTCAAAGGGTTAAACATTACAAAGAAGTCAACAAAACCTGTAAAAATGTAATAAAAGCAGCAAAAATTCACAATGAAAGGCAGGTAGCTATAGATAGCAAAAGAAACCCCCAAAAATTCTTCAAATATATTAATGCAAAAAAACCAAGGTCAGAGCATGTAGGACCCCTAAATAATGGTGACGGGGAGTTAATAACTGGGGATCAGGAGAAAGCTGAATTACTTAAAGGGGTTGTCCAGTGAAATTTTTTTTTCTTTCAAATCAACTGGTTTCAGAAAGTTAAATAGATTTGTAATTTACTTCTATTTAAAAATCTCAAGTCTTTCCATACTTATAAGCTACTATATATCCTGCAGGAAGTGTTGTTTGTTTACATTCAGAAACAGTGCTCTCTGCTGACATCTCTGGCGGAGTCAGGAACTGTCCAGCGCAGCAGCAAGTCCCCATAGAAAACCTCTCCTGCTCAGGACAGTTCCTGACTCCGCCAGAGATGTCAGTAGAGAGCACTGTTTCTGAATGTAAACAAACAACACTTCCTGCAGGATATATAGTAGCTTATAAGTATGGGAAGACTTGAGATTTTTAAATAGAAGTAAATTACAAATCTATTTAACCTTCTGATACCAGCTGATTTGAAAGAAAACATTTTTTCGCTGGACAACCCCTTTAATGGCTTCTTCAGTTCTGTATATACAAAAGAGGATGGAACTGTGGTGGGTGGGGCCAGTACTGAGGTGGGTGGGGCCAGTGCTGCGAACACATGTAATGTACTGAACTGGTTTACTATAGATATGGTCCAAGATAAATTAAATAAACTCAATGTAGCCAAAGCTCCAGGGCCTGATGGATTACACCCCAGAGTTCTTAGGGAACTCAGTTCTGTAATTTCTCTACCCTTGTATGAAATATTCAGTGATTCTTTGCTTACTGCTATTGTGCCGAGGGACTGGCGTAAGGCAAATGTAGTGCCGATTTTCAAAAAGGGCTTTCGAACTTCCCCAGGTAACTACAGACCTGTAAGCTTAACGTCCATTGTGGGGAAACTATTTGAGGGGCTTATAAGGGACTACATCCAGGAATATGTAGTGGCTAATAGTATTATAAGTGATAACCAGCATGGTTTAACTAAGGACAGAAGCTGTCAAACCAACCTGATATGTTTCTACGAAGAGGTGAGTAGAAGCCTGGATGGGGGCGCAGCCGTGGATATCGTGTACCTGGATTTTGCTAAAGCGTTTGACACTGTTCCTCATGGACGTCTGATGGGTAAGTTAAAGTCTATCGGTTTGGAAAGTTTAATGTGTAACTGGATTGAAAACTGGCTTAATAATCGTACCCAGAGAGTGGTGGTCAATGATTCCTACTCCGAATGGTCCCCGGTAATAAGTGGTGTACCCCAAGGGTCAGTACTGGGCCCTCTTCTGTTTAACTTGTTTATTAATGATATTGAGAATGGAATTAACAGCAATGTTTCTATCTTTGCAGATGACACCAAGCTTTGTAGTACAGTACAGTCTATGGAGGATGTGCAGAAGTTACAGGATGACTTAGACACACTGAGTGTTTGGGCGTCCACTTGGCAAATGAGGTTCAATGTGGATAAATGTAAAGTTATGCACCTGGGTACTAATAACCCACATGCATCATATGTCCTGGGGGGAGTTACACTGGGAGAGTCACTGATAGAGAAGGATCTGGGTGTACTTGTAGATAATAGACTACAGAACAGCACACAATGTCAGGCAGCTGCTTCTAAGGCCAGCAGGATATTGTCATGCATTAAAACAGGCCTGGACTCACGGGACAGGGATATAATATTACCGCTCTATAAAGCCTTGGTGCGGCCTCATCTGGAGTATGCCGTCCAGTTTTGGAACCCGATTCATAAAAAGGACGTTCTAGAGCTGGAGAGGGTACAAAGACGGGCAACTAAACTAATAAGGGGAATGGAACATCTTAGTTATGAGGAGAGATTAAAAGAATTACATTTGTTTAGTCTGGAGAAGAGACGTTTAAGGGGAGATATGATTAATTTATTTAAATATATAAATGGCCCCTACAAGAAATATGGGGAAAAGATGTTCCAGGTTAAACCCCCTCAAAGGACAAGGGGGCACTGCCTCCGCCTGGAGAAAAAAAGGTTCAATCTCCGGAGGCGACAAGCCTTCTTTACCATGAGAACTGTGAATCTGTGGAACAGTCTACCACAGGATCTGGTCACAGCAACAACAGTAGAGGGCTTCAAAACTGGGCTAGACAAGTTCTTAGAGCAAAATAATATAAATGCATATGTATAGAACCTATCACCCCTCCCCCTTCCCTGTTTCCATCCCCTCCTTGGTTGAACTTGATGGACATGTGTCTTTTTTCAACCGTATTAACTATGTAACTATTAACTATGTGAACGCACCCTAAACCAAAGCAAAATTTCCGATAAGGAATCATTGAAATGCAGACAATTGGTTCCACACCCCAAAAATAATGATTTTTTAAATTTTGAATGACAGGTAAAACAAACATTTAGAAACAGCTGAATAAGTCATACGTTACTGTACAGTACAGCAAGCAGCATGGGGAGTATAATGTAGTAAGTGCATAAGAATGAAAAAAACTGCAGCAGTTTGTAGATACAGGATGGAACCGCAGATCCCCATAATGCAGTAGCGCAGTACAACAGGCTAGAACAGAAAAGTAGGGCTGCTGGAAAAGGTCTGTGTGGTCACATGACACCAATGGAGAAGGGATGTGTGTTTAGCATGGAGCAATCAGGAAATGAGAATCACAGAGCTGTGCAGGAGGACAGTGACAGAAACGTTTCTATACAGCAGTGTGAATAGCTGAGTGTAAGTGCAGGCACATTATAGCAGCGGTGTGTATAGCTGAGTGTAAGTGCAGGCACAGTATAGCAGGAATGGAGAGGCTGGGAAACACCAGGGCTGACAGAGACTGCAAGAAGCATAAAGGAATGAGCAGGGCATATGGGGGCACATAGATACAGCACTCTCTGTCCAGGGAGAGAGGGGTTACAGCTATGAAGAGATTACCTCCACAGTCCTGTCCCCTGATACAAGCCCCATCCTGAGATAGATCTGCTATGATTTGGAAGGTGAGGGAGGCTTTCTGGGTCAGAGTACAGGGCAGCAGACCCCGCTATGCAGACCATGTCCCTCCTCTACTAGCGCTCCTACCCATTACAGGGAGCTCTTAAACCACAGCAATGCTCTTACACCAAGTTACAATTTTGAAAAACTGTGACTTTTTCTTGCAAAACGCTCTAAATCCAAGTTACTCTTAAACCAAGGTACCACTGTATATTAAAATACTGCTGTGTTTTTCTCCTGTAAAGGTCACATGTTATGCTGTAATATGATTTTATCCATTTCCGTTAATGTAGTACACACTCTCCTTCACATGGTGGGTAGATTTAGTCTGTCCATGTGTAGCCCATCATAATGTATATATCAGTGTTTCTCAACCTTTTCAAGTCACATAACCCCCTGTGATGAGATGCTTCAGCCGAGTACCCCCAAGGTACCCTAATTAGAAATGTTTTCCCCTATCCACAACCTTCTGTGTAATGAATAAAGCCGCAGGTACGGCATGTGACCCGCGGCTCTATTAATTCCTATGGAGCAACAGAAAGAGCCAAGTACATCGCCCCTCCGCCGTACTCGTTTCTTTCTGTCGCTCCATAGGAATGAATAGAGCCGTGGGTCGTGTGCCACACCCGCGGCTCTATTCATTGCACAGAAGCCAAGACCTGATACGTAGATCGGCAGGGGGTACAGAGGTCGGACCTCCTACGATCTCCTACTTTCCCCTATCCTGTAGCTAGGGAAAAGTTATTTTCCTGAAATACCTCTTTAATAATGCTAAGATCACACCGCTGCCGTAGGCTGTGTATAAACTCTCTGTCAGCAATTCATCCCCAGATCAGACCCCCCCCCCCATAACAATGTGACTGATCTGTATGTCCCAGTAATAATGCTTAAGTAATGTCAAATAATAATGCCCCCATAGTCAGCATTATTGCCCCCTTCCCCAATAATAATGCCCCCTTAGCAATAATAACAGCCCCTCGGCCCAGTAATAATGCCCACCCTGTGGCTAGATGCGATGCTTCCTGTAGCCAGATATGCCCCCTTTAGACAGAAAGGCCCCATGTAGCCAGGTATGCCTCCCTCTTGCAGCCAGCTATGCCCCCTTCAGCCAGGTATGACATATACAACCCACTGCAGCCAGGTATGCCCCTTGTTGCCAGGTATGCCCACTGCAGCCAGATATACCCCTTGTTGCTAGGTACAGTATGCCCACTGCAGTCAGATATACCCCTTGTTGCTAGGTACAGTATGCCTACTGCAGCCATATATGCCCCTTGTTGCTAGGTACAGTATGTCCACTGCTGCCAGATATGCCCCTTTCAACTAGATATGCCCCTTGCAGCCAGATACGTCCCTAGCCAGGCATGCCCCCTAGAGCCAAATATGTCCCCTGCAGCCACATATGCCCCTTTCTGCTAGGTATGTCTCTTGCAGTCAGATATGTGCCATGGAGCCAAATATGCATCTTGCAGTAGGATATGTCCCCTGCAGCCAGATGTCACCTACACAGGATGTATGTTAATTAGAATTGCTTGAAAATGGCTGAAACGTTGTTTTCTTTGGATGGAATAAATCACTTGGAGGAGATTTATGGCCCAGTCTTACAGTAGGAAAGTCCTTTGTTGCCCATAGCAACCAATCGCAGCTGGGCACTTATCACTGACTGTAAGCTTGATACATAAACAGCAGCGGCAGTTATGATGACATCACCAGCACACGGCTCATGATGTCACACATGGTGCGGAGTATACAGGTGTAGCTGAGGCTTCTGCTGTTAGTTACAGGTTGGCAGCTTGGAGAAGACGCGTCCAGGTAGGGAGCTCTTCGCTGAGGCCTCGTTCACACATGGAGCTAAAATGAGTTTAGTAAACACATCTGGGCACATGTGTGAACCTGGATGTATCCACAGTGGATTTCACGCTGCAAGTTTGCAGCTATATCCGCCGCGGATACCTCTCCTGTCCCTTCCAATGTGATTACATACTCGCAGCAGGATTGTCATCCTGCTGCGAGTATGTAAGTCTCGACCCCATTAACCCCCTGCCGCCAGGAAGATACATTATCTGTTCCACAATCCAGACGCATCTGAGGCTCCTGGCGGTCCCGCGCAACCAATCAGTGCAGGGCCCCTCTGCAGTCACTGATTGGTTGCGCGTGACCAATGCCTCAGATGTGGCCAGATTGTGGAACAGGTAATGTATCATCCCGGCAGCAGGGAGTTAATGGGGCCAAGACTGCAAACATCCAGTGTGAATCTAGCCTAAAGGGGTTTTCCAGGGAAAGTTGAGTTATGGTCTTTGCACAGCATTGGCCAACATTCCATGGAAAACCCCTGTTAAAATGTCTGTTCTTCTGTAGACAGCCGCCTCTCTGTTGTCTGTCTGCTGTGTGGCAGAATGTAGGTTGTATATTAGATTGTAAGCTCCTGCGGGGAGCAGGGCCTATACACATGTAGCTTGTGTTACCATGAAATGCTTTGTCGTGTTCATGTTAACACTGGCGACATCTGTATGGTACATTGCAGTGCAAGCTCTTAGGAGTGGGGTATTGTAGTGTACATTAGATTGTAAGCTCTTTGGGGCAGACATGTAGTCATGTATTATATATCAGCCTGTAAGCTCCTAAGAGGAGGGCCTGTATTAGTAGATTGTATGATATATTAGAGTGTAAGCTCTGTGAGCAGGACATGTATTGTGAATATTAGCTTGTAAACTCTTAAGGGCAGGTCTCCCGAACCAGATAGAGTGTAAGTTCTTAGGAGCAGGACATGTATTGTATATAAGATGGATGTATATGTAATAATAATAATAGTTATTTCTATAGATACAACATATTGTGCCGCATTACTGACTCTCTCTTTTGTTACAGAATGACGTTTCCTGATCCTATATAATATATATACAGCTGTATGCAGCAGGCTAGTTGTGATCCAGGGAGATCAGATCCGATCGCCACTTGTGGGGTCAGGAAGGAATTTTTTTTCCCCCCTGATGTAGAATCTCCGGAGGGTTTCTTCACCTTCCTCTGGATCTTTAGGTCCGGTGACTCTCAGATCAGGATAATAGTGGACGGGTAGGAATGACTGCGGCACGTTCTGTGGTCTCCACCAGGCCTGACCTGAGAGTCATCGGATCAACTGGTTATTAAGGGGCCGGTAATATTTCATTACAATGTTGCATACTGCTATTTTTTAAGAATAAAGAATTTGAATTGATGTTGTTGTTGTTGCTTCGTTCTTGTCTGCATTACTATTCACTATACTGACCATGATCAGAGCGATAGCTGCCTCTCGGCTTAAGAATAAGTACAATGAACTGGATTTGGATTATTAATAATAATAAGGAATATTTTTAAGGTTTTTAGGGGTTTTACTTATAAATATTCTCATGGACAGATTAATACTATTAGAAAAAACACACCTATATAATGTCATGTGTCCGCTCTCCTTCCATTCCCCAGCAGCATCACCAAGCTTCACCCCCCCCCCCCCCCCCCCCCCCCCCCCCCCCGTACAGAACGCTGGGGAAAGGAAGGTGGGTGGAGTCAGGAGCCGTGGTGATTACCATCAGGACATTGCTGAATAATGTCCCAGCACCAAATGCAAAAGTTTTATTTTTTACACCTCCCACGTACCCCCTCAAACTGCGCAGCGCACCCCCTAAGGTACACGCACCACAGATTGAGAAACACTGGAATATGGCCCATCTGCATCATAATGATGCAGAGAGCTCCTGAACAGCCAGAGCATTACACCAGCGAACTGACAAAGCTGTGGGAAAGGGGCCTCCCATTACGGTGCTGGCATTACTCTTTGCCGCACCCTTACCCACCTCAATATACCCTTGGGCCACATCCATAGATTGCGTAGTGCGCCCGTAATTGCGGACCTGCAATTACGGGCAGCACTACGGACCCATTCACTAACAGCCTATGGCTATATCCATGTTTTCCAGACAGTCCTTGGGCTGCATCCACCTTCTCCTGGCAGCAGGATTCAAATACTGAAATTTGTGTGAACCTGAACTTTGGGCAGGTTCGCTCATCTCTAAACATTATATTCTTGGCAAGGATTAAAGAATACACCCTTCTCAGTTGTCATTTAAATATTCATGGTTGTGTTGGATGTGACACCTAAGATTTTCATGTGTATTGGTTCATACAGTATGTATATACGTGTAAAAGTTTATAAAGACTTTATAAATAAAAACATTAAAAACAAAACAATGAACTCTATTAACTCTATTAGGTTTGTGCTGTTGACTTACTTCTGGATAGCTCTTTTTAGGGTGTAGAGTGTAGGCTGCTATTTTTTCATTACTTCAAGGGGTTTACATGGGGCATATGTACAATAGAGACATACTATAAAGTCCATGGAAAATGGTTGGGCCAACCCCCTCTATTTGGGGGTGAGATCCTGTATTAAATATCCCTCACAGAAGAATTGCATTGTTTGGGTAAGAAAGAGTAAAGAATTGGCCTATAATGGCCACTCAGTTTAGTCTTGGGACCCCTCTTTATTCTAAACACATAAACACACTGAGGAATAGGCAAGGAATTGAAAAGGAATCCGCAATGTCCTATTGGGTTTAATGGGATTTCCGCTCTGTTGTTCACACTGCAGAATTCCCGAGCAGAATTTTCTGCCGTGGATCCGCTTTCTGCCCAAAGAATTGACATGTCACTTCTTTGGGCGGATTCTGCTAAAGGAATCCTATAGAAGTCAATGGGGGCTTAAATTCTGCTTGAATTCAGCTCAAAGTGTCTATGACACTGGTGGAGAGGCGCGTTCCACAGTCCGCAAGCGAGTGCAAGATAGTGTGCATGTACCCAAATTCTGCTCCTATTCTGCCAAAGTAGAAAACTTTCCTCTACAATTTGTGAATACTCACCTTTACCTCGGTGTGAACATACCCCTAGGTGAGAATCTGAATCTGAGAACCCAACCTTTGACATGTCTCCTTAACATAAAAATCAAAACACAAGAAGAAAACGCAAAATGGACAAATTTATATTTGTATTGAGAGTACAAGAGAATGACGGAATGATGTGTGTTGGGTCATATACATATGGTGCAAACATTCAGATATCACATATAACTGTGCATCACATTGGGAAAGTGAGAAGAGTCATAGTGGAACTAACCATAAACAAGAGACGGGACCATAAAGGATGGGCAGCAGACCCAGGGTGGGGGGACGGGGTCTGTACAGGTTGTCACTCTATGGATGTAACATTTCTCCATTATTAGTAATGAGATAGTACCACACAAGTACTGTATAGTAGAAAGGCTATGAGATGAACACAATGGTGCATAGTACATTACACTACAGATATAGGTGCTCTGTAGTAATCTATGGGGGAGATTTATCAAACATGGTGTAAAGTGAAACTGGTTCAGTTGCCCCTAGCAACCAATCAGATTCCACCTTTCATTCCTTACAGACTCTTTGGAGAATGAAAAGTGGAATCTGATTGGTTGCTAGGGGCAACTGGGCCAGTTTCACTTTACCCCATGTTTGATAAGTCTCCCCTATGAGTCAGTGTGATCATCTCATGACCAGGACGGATGTTTATCCACTAGAAGTAAACCATAGATTTTGCTTTCATTTTATATAAATATTCTGTGTCAAAAATAGCTATAAAACCAAAATGAAATATCCGGTAAATAAGAAAGTGGGCGATTAAGAAGCCAACTTGAGCTTGGTGTATTTACTATGAGAGGGCTAATTACAGGACTGCGAGGACCCGACCACTAGGGGGCCTCATTAATGACAGTAAATAGCCAGTCGGCCAGTTCCCATAACTTGTAAGCCCCGGCTCCAGGTCTAGCATCCAGTCACTGCCCCCATGATGTCACATCTCCATTCTGGCTTCTCCGTCTGCACCGCGGCACTCTGCTGCTCTCAGACGGCCCTGCTACCGTCCAATCACAGCTCGTGTCACTATCCATGACGTAGAGAATGCGTGTGTAAAACGAGCCATCATTGGTGGAGTCTGCGCCCGGGGGGCGGAGCTTGTCTCCTGTCACTGTGTCTGGGAAGGGTAGAGCCTAGAATGTATCCTCTCCTTTGAGTTTCTCACTGCAGGGGATACATTCTAGCATCTTCAGTAGTGAAAACGCTAGAATGTATCCTCTCCTTTGAGGCTCTCACTGTAGGGGATACATTCTAGCATGTTCAGTACTGAAATGGCTAGAATGTATCCTCTCCTCTGAGCCATCCTCTCCTTTGAGTCTTTCACTGCAGGGGATGCATTCTAGCATGTTCAGTACTGAAATGGCTAAAATGTATCCTCTCCTCCGAGTCTCTCACTATAGGGTATACATTATAGCATGTTCAGTATTAAAATATTTAGAATGTATACTCTACTCTGAGGGTATACATTCTAGCATGTGTAGTATTGAAATGTCTAGAATATATACCCTCTTAGTACTCAACATGCTAGAATAAATCCCCTATAGTGACTCAGAGGAAAGGATACATTCTAGCCATTTCAGTACTGAACATGCTAGAATGTATCCCCTGCAGTGAGAAACTCAAAGGAGAGGATATACTCAGAGGAGAGGATATACTCAGAGGAGAGGATACATTCTAGCCATTTCAGTACTGAACATGCTAGAATGTATCCCCTGCAGTGAGAAACTCAAAGGAGATGATATACTCAGAGGAGAGGATACATTCAAGCCATTTCAGTACTGAACATGCTAGAATGTATCCCCTGCAGTGAGAAACTCAAAGGAGAGGATATACTCAGAGGAGAGGATACATTTTAGGCATTTCAGTACTGAACATGCTAAATATATCCTCTGCAGTTAGAAACTCAAAGGAGAGGATATACTCAGAGGAGAGGATACATTCTAGCCATTTCAGTAGTGAACATGCTAGAATGTATCCCCTGCAGTGAGAGACTCATAGGAGAGGATACATTTTAGCCATTTCACTACTGAGCATGCTAAATGTATCCCCTACAGTGAGAGACTCAGAAGAGGAGATACATTCTAGCCATTTCAGTACTAAACATGCTAGAATGTATCCCCTGCAGTGAGAAACTCAAAGGAGAGGATATACTCAGAGGAGAGGATACATTCTAGGCATTTCAGTACTGAACATGCTAATGTATCCCCTGCAGTGAGAAACTCAGAAAAGAGTATACACTCAGAGGAGAGGATACATTCTAGCATGTTCAGTACTGAAGTGTCTAGAATGTATCCTCTCCTCTGAGTTTCTCACTGCAGGGTATACATCCTAGCATGTTTAGGGCTATGTTCACACATAGTATTTCGGTCATTCTTTCTTCAACCAAAACCGAGTGCTGTGTTTTATGTGTGAACATAGCCTAGTAATGTAAAGGCCATCGAATATCCTCTCCTCTGAGAGGGCATATATTCTAGAATGTTTAGTACTGAAATGTCTGGAGTGTATCCTCTCCTCTGAGAGGGCCTCTCCACCAGGTGTACCCTCTCCTCTGAGAGGGCATCTCCACTAGGTGTATCCTCTCCTCTGAGAGGGCATACATTCTAGCAAGTGCAGTTTTGAAAGGTCTAGACCACAGGTGTCAGACTTCATCCCTCGGCTGTTACAAACTACATTTTCCTTCAGGCCTTACTTGTCCAGACATGGTGGGAATTGTAGTTCTGCAACTGCTGGAGGGCCTGAGTCTGACATCTCTGGTCTAGAATGTTCTCTTTTCTAACAGCAGGGTATACAGTCTAGTATGTATCCTCTCCTCTGAGCGTATTCTCTCTTCTGAGCTTCTCCCTGAGCGGGTCATATTATACAGCATGATTAAGAGGTGAAAGCGAGCGGCGATGTTTTAGGTCAGTGCTCGCTTCCCCTTTGTTCCCTGCACATTTTCTGTGTTATTACACACACAGACAGTGACAGGGGGAACTGCGGGCAGCTGCGGGAGGGGCAGCCCAAAAAAATCCTTAGATTGTTCAAGCTGCCCATTGTAGACAGCAGCACTATCGTGATCTGGATTACTCGACCAGTTTGAAGACCACAATCAGCTGATAACATGGATTATTACACCAAATGATTATCAGACGTAACGGCCAGGAAACCTTTGGTGTAATACACCATTGTCTGTACAAGGAACAGGACTGGTGTGTGGGGTCTGTATACAGGGGAGAGGACTGGTGTGTGTGGGGGTCTGTATACAGGGGGAAAGGACTGGTGTGTGTGGTCTGTCTACAGGGGGAGAAGACTGGTGTGTGTGGTCTGTATACAGGGGAGAGGACTGGTGTGTGTGGTCTGTATACAGGGGGAGAGGACTGGTGTGTGGGGTCTGTATACAGGGGGGAGAGGACCGGTGTGTGGGGTCTGTATACAGGGGGAGAGGACTGGTGTGTGTGTGTGTGTGGGGGGGGGGGGGGGGGGGCTGTATACAGGGGGAGAGGACTGGTGTGTGTGGTCTGTATACAGGGGGAGAGGACTAGTGTGTGGGGTCTTTATACAGGGGGAGAGGACTGGTGTGTGTGGTCTGTATACAGGGGGAGAGGACTGGTGTGTGGGGTCTGTATGCAGGGAGAGAGGACTGGTGTGTGGGGTCTGCATACAGGGGGAGAGGACTGGTGTGTGGGGTCTGTATACAAGGGAGAGGACTGGTGTGTGGGGTCTGTATACAGGGGAGAGGACGGGTGTGTGTGGTCTGTATACAGGGGAGAGGACTGGTGTGTGGGGTCTGTATACAGGGGAGAAGACTGGCGTGTGTGGGGTCTGTATACAGGGGAGAGGACTGGTGTGTGGGGTCTGTATACAGGGGGAGAGGACTGATGTTTGGGGTCTGTATGCAGGGGGAGAGGACTGGTGTGTGGGGTCTGTAAACAGGGGAGAGGACTGGTGTGTGGAGTCTGTATACAGGGGGAGAGGACTGGTGTGTGGGGTCTGTATACAGGGGAGAGGACTGGTGTGTGTGTAGTCTGTATACAGGGGGAGAGGACTGGTGTGTGGGGTCTGTATACAGGGGGAGAGGACTGGTGTGTGGGGTCTGTATACAGGGGGAGAGGACTGATGTTTGGGGTCTGTATGCAGGGGGAGAGGACTGGTGTGTGGGGTCTGTATACAGGGGGAGAGGACTGGTGTGTGGGGGTCTGTATACAGGGGAGAGGACTGGTGTGTGTGGGGTCTGTATACAGGAAAGAGGACTGGTGTGTGTGTGGGGGGGGTCTGTATACAGGGGGAGAGGACTGGTGTGTGGGGTCTGTATACAGGGGAGAGGACTGGTGTGTGTAGTCTGTATACAGGGGGAGAGGACTGTTGTGTGGGGGTTTGTATAGAGGGGGAGAGGACTGGTGTGTGGGGTCTGTATACAGGGGAGAGGACTGGTGTGTGGGGTCTGTATACAGGGGAGAGGACTGGTGTGTGTAGTCTGTATACAGGGGGAGAGGACTGGTGTGTGGGGTCTGTATACAGGGGGAGAGGACTGGTGTGTGTGGGGTCTGTATACAGGGGAGAGGACTGGTGTGTGTGGGGTCTGTATACAGGGGAGAGGACTGGTGTGTGTGGTCTGTATACAGGGGGAGAGGACGGGTGTGTGGGGTCTGTATACAGGGGGAGAGGACTGGTGTGTGGGGTCTGTATACAGGGGAGAGGACTGGTGTGTGTGGTCTGTATAGAGGGGGAGAGGACTGGTGTGTGTGTGGGGGGGGTCTGTATAGAGGGGGAGAGGACTGGTGTGTGTGGGGTCTGTATAGAGGGGGAGAGGACTGGTGTGTGTGGGGGGGGTCTGTATAGAGGGGGAGAGGACTGGTGTGTGGGGGGTTCTTTATACAGGGGAGAGGACTGGTGTGTGTGGGGTCTATACAGGGGAGAGGACTGGTGTGGGGGGGTCTGTATACAGGGGAGAGGACTGGTGTGGGGGGGTGTATACAGGGTGAGAGGACTGGTTGTGTGTGGGGGGGTCTGTATACAGGGGAGAGGACTGGTGTGTGGGGTCCTGTATACAGGGGGAGAGGACTGGTGCGTGATGTGGGTCTGTATACAGGGGAGAGGCTGGTGCGTGTGGGGTCTGTATACAGGGGAGAGGACTGTGTGTGGGGGGTCTGTATACAGGAAAGAGGACTGGTGTGTGGGGGGGGGGTCTGTATACGGGGGAGAGGACTGGTGTGAGTCTGTATACAGGGGGAGAGGACTGGTGTGTGTGTGTGTGTGGGGGGTCTGTATAGAGGGGGAGAGGACTGGTGTGTGTGGGGTCTTTATACAGGGGAGAGGACTGGTGTGTGTGGGGTCTGTATACAGGGGAGAGGACTGGTGTGGGGGGGGGGTCTGTATACAGGGGAGAGGACTGGTGTGGGGTCTGTATACAGGGTGAGAGGACTGGTGTGTGTGGGGGGGGTCTGTATACAGGGGGAGAGGACTGGTGTGTGGGGTCTGTATACAGGGGGAGAGGACTGGTGTGTGTGGGGTCTGTATACAGGGGGAGAGGACTGGTGGTGTGTGGGTCTGTATACCAGGGGGAGAGGACTGGTGTGTGTGGGGGTCTGTATACAGGGGGAGAGGACTGGTGTGTGTGGGGTCTGTATACAGGGGAGAGGACTGGTGTGTGTGGGGTCTGTATACAGGAAAGAGGACTGGTGTGTGGGTGTGTGTGTGTGTGTGTGTGTGTGGGGGGGGTCTGTATACGGGGGAGAGGACTGGTGTGAGTCTGTATACAGGGGGAGAGGACTGGTGTGTGTGTGTGTGGCGGGGGTCTGTATACAGGGGAGAGGACTAGTGTGTGGGGTCTGTATACAGGGGGAGAGGGGACCAGTGTGGGGTGTCTGTGTACAGGGGTTCTCTCCCCCTGTATACAGACCCCACATACCAGTCCTCTCCCCTGTATACAAACCCCACATACCAGTCCTCTCCCCTGTATACAGACCCCCCCCCCCCCACACCAGTCCTCTCCCCCTGTATACAGACTCACACCAGTCCTCTCCCCCTGTATACAGACCCCCCCACACATGAGTCCTCTCCCCCTGTATACAGACCCCACACACACGCCTGTACTCTCCCCTGTATACAGACCCCACACACCAGTCCTCTCCCACTGTATACATACCCCCCCACACATGAGTCCTCTCCCCCTGTATACAGACCCCACACACCAGTCCTCTCCCCCTGTATACAGACCCCACACACGCCTGTACTCTCCCCTGTATACAGACCCCACACACCAGTCCTCTCCCCCTGTATACAGACCCCACGTACCAGTCCTCTCCCCTGTATACAGACCCCACACACCAGTCCTCTCCCCCCTGTATACAGACCCCCCACACACCAGTCCTCTCCCCCTGTATACAGACCCACACACCAGTCCTCTCCCCCTGTATACAGACTACACACACCAGTCCGCTCCCCCTGTATACAGACCCCCCACACATACCAGTCCTCTCCCCCTGTATACAGACCATACACCAGTCCTCCCCCTGTATACAGACCCCACACACACCAGTCCTCCCCCTGTATACAGACTCCACACACACCCGTCCTCTCCCCCTGTATACCCCTCCATGCTACTATGGATATTGCAGCTTCCTTCACTCTGTTTCTGCACAGTGAATGGTGCAGCAGCTCACTACTTCCTACTTCCGGTCGAGGCCCCGCCCCTCCTGGTGACATCACACCTCAAAGGAGAGGATACATTCTAGCATCTACCGTCTGGGAAGTGGTAGAGCGCAGCTTCCGGTACCGCAGAGCCGGCTGTCAGAGGCAGGTGGGTGCGGGCTGACACGGCCTGTCATTATCCGTATATACCGGGCTGTGACTGGTATCTATAGCGTGTACGGTTGGTGTGCTGTATAGTGACTATGTAACGGGGATTGTCCTAGCATAGTGGCTGTATGTACGGATAGTAGGAGGGGTCAGCTGCAGCAGGCAGGATCCAGGACACTGTCACCCCAGGAACAGTTCTATGACTGACAGCTCCTCCTGGTGGAGCTGTCCCTTAGGGGTGACCCTGCTGTACCCTGTCACTGACCAGCCTCCACCTCACTCCTTCTATTCACTAATGTTTTATCCTCTCTCCTCCTTGTAAGATCTGTAACCTGTATAACTGAGGTTGGAGATATTTCTCCATTATACTGGGCCCTGCCAGGGTTGCAGCCTGTGTGTGTGGATCTACAGGATCAATAACTTCATATAATAGCTTGGTATGTGTCAGTACTAAATTAATTTTTCAAAATTAAAAAATGGGGAAAGGGGGATGATTTTATAGTGATCACTTTTTTTTAAAAGTTTGACACTTCTAGTCCCCTAGAGAACTAGTATAAGGGATCTTTTGAGTTCTTATATAGTACACTGCAATACTACTATATTGCAGTGTACTGTTATACATGTCAGGAAGGGCTCTGGCTGCCATGTCCACTGATGGGCACCATGTGCAATATGTGGAGGGTAACTGACATGCAGGAAAGAGGAGTAGTGGAGGTAACATCCTCAATAGTTTACAGTACAATACAGTAATTACACCGCGCAGGGCGATTGGCATTTGCCAGAGAACACCAGGATTGGCAGATTTACCACTGTGCTCTTCACAGATGAGAGAAGGTTCACACTGAGCACATGTAACAGAATCTGGAGATGCCGTGGAGAGCGATCTGCTGCCAGCAACATCCTTCAGCATTACCGGTCTGGCAGTGGGTCTGTAATGGTGTGGGGTGGCATTTCTTTGGAGGGTCGCACAGCCCTCCATGTGCTCGCCAGAGGTAGTCTGATCCTCAGACCCACCGTGAGGGTACAAACCCACACACCATATACACAGCAGATACGCAGCAAAAACGCAGCAGATTTGAAGCAGATTTGTTGGTGCAGATTTGATGCTGTGTTCAGTTATTTAGATCTAATCTGCTGCGTATTTGTTGCGTATTTGCTGCGTATCGCAGCAGTAAATAAGCTGCATATACGGTATGTGGGTTTGTACCCTGAGACCATATGCTGGTGCGGTTGGCCCTGGGTTCCTCCTAATGCAGGACAATGCTAGACCTCATGTGGCTGGAGTGTGTCAGTAGTTCCTGCAAGATGAAGGCATTGAAGCTATGGACTGGCCTGCCTATACCCAGACCTGAATCCGATTGAGCACATCTGGGACATCACACACTTCCATCCACAAACTCCACATTGCACTTCAGACTATCCAAGAGTTGACTGATGCTTTAACCTTCTAAGGACCAAGCCAAATTTCATTTTTGCAACCCCCCCCCCCCCCATGTTCTCCTTCCCTAAGCTACAACTGTGGAGAAGTATCATGTTTGTACATGGAAATATTCTCTTCCGTGTCTGACTGTGTGTTGTTTATTGCAGGTCTTCTGTCTCCGATTCCTGGATCACAATGGTATGTCCAAACTCGCTGTAGATGCTTTGTATGTAGAGTGATGTTGGAAGTTTGCTCATGTCAATGAATTAATAAAAACAGAGAAAAAAGGCCCAGACACCACATGTATTACCTCAGGTACTAGGGATAAATAAATAAATAATAATAGGGAGAAGAGTAGAAGCAATGCTGATCACCTCTTAGCCCCTTGGGCTTTATGCGTATCACCCCTATTCAGATGTGGAGTACATTGAAGATCGGGAGTCGGGAAGAGGATTCCCTCTTTTTCCAAGTGTGTAGTTCCAGGACTGTGGGGAGTAAAAAGCTGACTGTACTGATAGACAGGATGCTCCCAGACAGGGGCCTGTACAAAGCAATAAAACATAGAAAAGAAATGGTACTAGCAGTGGTCAGCGCTTTCCCAAAACGTCTATCAGACAGAAAACGGTAAAATGTATTGTATAACACCAGTTATAACACGTTTCCGAAGACTCTCCTTTCATCAGATAGAGTTCCCTGCTCTGGCTATAAACTTTACTTATGGTTCATTTCAACCCTTGTGTGTATGCTGGTAATCCCGCCCCTTCGAGCTGCGCTACTGTAGTAGTACATTCTAGTCTAATCATCTGGCTTCCTTGTGTCCATTTAGGGGAAGTACAGGCAAGTGCTGGGGAGGGGCAGGATAAAAGAAATAACTTGCTATTACCTCCCCTGCTCCAGCGACGGTGGCCGCGTATTGCCGCTCCCTGGTCAGAGCCCTGACCCAGGTCGTGACGTGTGCGTCCGCTCAGCCACTCAGCGGCCGAGGCAGGACACCACTAATTTTTCATTTAAATAATGTCAATTCTTTGAGTAGAGAGCGGAGGCCAGCGACGGCGCTTGAGCCCTACCATAGAGATGCAGTCTGACACTGAATCAGGCGGAATTCTGCCCCATTTGCTCAGTGAGAACATACCCTAACAGCAGAAAAAGACCACCTCGTCTATCTGGTCTTGGGATAGATTTATTGTTATCCCAGGCAGGTTTACATTCACTTATCTGTTATATATGGATGGTATATTGTACATTGTATATCATACGGTGAGCTCTGGAACAGTTAAAGCTCTATGCTGTTGAAGTTCAGTCAGTTCAGTAGCATACTACGGTAGCTGTCCAGGAGCTCACTGCATTATAGGGAATTGTGATACAGGGAGTCCTGTAAGTGGTGAAGAGTGCAGTCCGTGATTTATATCCAGCTTACATACCGTATATATCACAGACTTATGAAGGCAGCCTTAGGATTGGTTCACACTGAGCAATCCGCGCAGAGAAGTTCCGGCGGATTTCATCGCTCGTCCCAGCTCGCATTTCTGCCTGTGCTATAGATTTCTATGCACAGACGGATTCCACCGTCCATGTCAATTCTGTTGGTGGACGGCGGAATTTGCCCGACCATAGAATTCAATCTATGAGACGGGCAGAAATGCGCGCGGGCAAGAGCAGGGTTGAATGACGGAATCAGACAGAACTTCTGTGCGCGGATTGCACAGTGTGAACCCTCCCTTGGGGCTTATTCTCACACTCGCTAATCCACAGACCCTACAGAGTGTGAAGCTGAGCAGTGGACTCGCAGCCCTCCTGGCATCATGTATGAATATGATGTTGGGAGAGCCGAAAGTGTTTAAATTATTGCAGGACTTTACTGATACAGCCGTGCTGCAGAACGTGAGAATAAAGGCTTACTGTGGATAACCATATCTGCTGGAAGTTTGTTCCAAGCATCTACTGCTCTTTCAGTAAAGTAATATTTTCTCATATTGCTTCTTATCTTTCCCCCAACTAATCTCAGATCCCTTCCCTTCTGAACCTTATTCACCCCCATTAACATATGTATAACATATTGCCTATTCAGGTATCACCCAACCAAGCATGCTTTGAAATATTGCTGTCTTTACTTGGATATGCATTAAAACCTCTGGATTTTTGCTGAATTTTGAATCCTCTTGGACTTGTTTTGTATGTCATAGAGACATGTCAAGATTTTTATTGTTCCAGGTCTGAGTGTTCAGACACTGACCAATCGGTAGGATGGGCTGGAAGACGACTGTGCTGCTGCACGCTCCTCTCCCCGCTCTGTGTCTATGACCTGGATGGACCCCATAGACCATGGGTCTCCAAACTGCGGCCCTCCAGCTGTTGCAAAACTACATTTCCCATCATGCCTGGACAGCCAAATTCAAAGCTTTAGCTGTTCAGGCATGATGGGAGTTGTGGTTTCGCAACAGCTGGAGGGCCGCAGTTTGGAGACCCATGCCATAGACTTTTATTAAAGGGGTTGTCCAGCGAAAATCTTTTTCTTTCAAATCAACTGGTGTCAGAAAGTTATATAGATTTGTAGTTTACTTCTATTAAAAAATCTCAAGTCTTCCCATACTTATCAGCTGCTGTATGTCCTACAGGAAGTGTTTCATTTTCAGTCTGACACAGTGCTCTCTGCTGATATCTCTGGCCGTGACAGGAGCTGTCCAGAGCAGGAGTGGTTTTTCGAGACACAGTTCCTGTCTTGGACAGAGGTGGCAGCAGAGAGCACTGTGTCCGACTGAAAATAAAACACCACTTCCTGCATTATACATAGTAGCTAATAAGTACGGGAAGACTGGAGATTTTTTTTAATAGAAGTAAATTATAAATCTTTATAACTTTCTGATATTGGTTGATTTGAAAGAAAAAGATTTTCGCTGGACAACCCCTTTAATAGTCCATCTAGGTCACGTGACGCAGAGCTGGGAGTGAATGCACTCTGCGCATAGACTTCTCCCGGCTCGTTCTCCTGAGTGCTTGCGGTGTGAACACTCAGACCCCGACCAATGAAAACTGTCTGACATATCAAAAGTGTGTGTGTGGTTTTTTTTTTTTTTTTTTTTTAAGTATTTAAGTAAATTAGATATATTAGTATGATCCTCTTTAAAGTGAATCTGTCACCCCCTAATTGTAAAATTAACTGGGACCCCTGCTAAATACTTTTAGATAAAGGTCTCTCTTATTAAAAACTCCTGATGAAGTGAGCAAATTGTACATTGGGCTGTGTTTGTCCAGAGGAGAATAAGACACCGGTATGGTGTATGCGATCACTGTATAATTGTATGTATATGGCCGATCACATTCTGTGTGGGATGTTTGGCAGGTCCTTTAAATTTCTTGGACACTGGCATAGGTACTAATATAAGGTATATTATTCTTTGTATCAGTGCTTCTTAAACTTTTTGTACTGGAGCCTCACCCAACAGACAAAACGATGCCTGGGCCTCACCAGACTGACCAGGACGGTGCCGAGGCCTCACCATCTATGGTGGAAGTCCTTAAAAAAATAAAAACTATTGCTCAGTCTACCCTCCATCTATCTCCTAATCTCTGTATAACATTAAATAAGTACAACACGTACAAAGTGAGTCAATAATGTTCCTAAAGCAGAGATTGTTGCAGTTAGGGAAAGATTTGCACAGCTTGTACTTACTTTTGTGAGAACTGCCTCCCAGGCTGCTCCTCACCAGCAACTAGGGAGCGCCTCACTGGTAAGGCCCGTCTCACAGTTTAAGAAGAACTGCTTTATATTATATACTGTAACAGGGCCGGACTGGGACTTAAAATCAGCCCTGGCAATCAAACCCCAGCAGCCCACATATCATATCCCTCCCTATATATCATGGATAGCGGTATAAAATACGAGCTGTTGCAAATTCTACTTTATTTAGCCATGTCCCCCACTACTCCCTTAAACATGTGAACCCCACCATCAGCACCTAAAAATAATGCTATAACATAATCTGCTGTGGATTTGATGCAGCATATTTATGCACTCATTCAACTGATTAAATCAGAAGCATCAAATCTGCATTGGATTAGGTATGAACGTGCCCTTAAAGGGAACCTGTGAGGTCTATACCAGGTAACACAGCTGTAGATCCCAGCGTACAGATCAGGGATCGGATCTTTAGTCCAGTGTAAACCTCTATAATCTTTCTTTTCATTACCAGCTGAAGTGTCACAGAGGTGGAGCCACAGCAGCACTTTCTGCCCCGCCCCTTCCTGCTCTGACTGATGGACGTATAGGTTAGTGCTGCTGCTGCCGCTGCTGTTGTGAAACTTTAGTTGGAAATGAAAAGGACAATTATATAAGTTTACACTGGACTAAAGATCAGTGATATCTCCCTCACCCCTGTCTGCTAAGAGCTACAGCCCTAGACCTGGTACGGACCTCACAGATTCCCTTAGGGTGCGTTCACACCTACAGGATCTGCAGCAGATCTGCAGCAGATTTGATGCTGTGTTCAGTTATTTAAATGAAATCTGCTGCAGAAAATCAGCTGCAGATCCTGTAGGTGTGAACGCACCATTAATAGGAGAAAAACATGGCCACTTTCTTCCAGAAACAGCGCCACACTCTTCTTCAGTTTGTGTGAGGTATTGCAGCTCAGTTCCATTGAAGTGAATGGAGCCAAGTTGTAATAACCATACACTGAGGACAGGGTGGTGCTGTTTTTGGACAAAAGTTACAATATTTTTTAAATACCTTTTATCCTGACTATGTTTGCACACCATATAATGGCATTCAAAGCTACATAATAAGCTGCTAGATAGCCATTTCCTACTGGATATCTATCTATCTATCTATCTATCTATCTATCTATCTATCTATCAGTAGGGCCCCAGGAAAAATTGAAGGATATATAATGGTAACATGGGTAAGAATTTTCTGTGCATGATAATACTGTCATAGTTAATAACACCAGTAAGCAAATATTATCACCACACTGTACACGTTACTGCCATACTGTCACTAAGCAAACCCACCAATATTGCCAATACTACCAGTATATAAGTAACAAATAATATCACCACACCATGAGCACGGCCATTACCACCACATAATGACTAATACCGCTACACTGTGACTGAATACAATCCACATATATATCCATATATAAAATCCATATATATATATCCATATATACAATCCATATATAAAACACTAATATTACCAATAATACGAGTAATACCATCACACCATGCCCACTACTCCCACCATACAGTGACTGGATAATACCACTATACCATCACACCATGCCCACTACTCCCACCATACAGTGACTGGATAATACCACTATACCATCACACCATGCCCACTACCCTCAGCATACAGTGACTGGATAATACCACTATACCATCACACCATGCCCACTACTCTCAGCATACAGTGACTGGATAATACCACTATACCATCACACCATGCCCACTACTCTCACCATACGGTAACTGGATAATACCCCTATACCCTCACACCATGCCCACTACTCTCAGCATACAGTGACTGGATACCACTATACTGGCACCAAATAACAGCCACTATATAAAGACCAATATTCTCCCAAAGCAGTGACAATAGAACACAGGTGTTACACTCTGTCCCTCCAGCTGTTACAGAACTACAAATCCCATCAGGACTGGACAGCTAAAGCATGACGGGAATTGTAGTTTTGCAACACCTGGAGGGCCGGAGTGTGACACCCCTGATACTGAGGTAGATCCCAGCTGTATAAAGGTTCTGCAGACATTATAAGTGATTATAGTGCAGTTACATCCTGTCACTCACAGTAGGTGTCTTCTCTGCATGACGAGACGTCCACTTTTCCTTTTCTTCTCCATCTGGCTCCGGCCATCATGAAGGCTTCTCTGGCCATGACTCCTCTCCACGGGATCTGCCAGACAGACATTTTAGGCTTCATGCTCCAGCAACATCCTCATCTATACATCCCCCCCATATAGAATAGCCCCCCTGCTGTACATCCCCCCCCTATAGAATAGCCCCCCTGCTGTACATCCCCTTATATAGAATAGCCCCCCTGCACCCCCCATATAGAATAGCCCCCTGCATCCCCCCATATAGAATAGCCCCCCTGCATCCCCCTCCTACATAGAATGCCCCCTGCATCCCCCTCCCATTTAGAATAGCCCCCTGCATCCCCCTCCAATATAGAATAGCCCCCGGCATCCCCCTCCGATATAGAATAGCCCCCCTGCATCCCCCTCCCATATAGAATAGCCCCCTGCATCCCCCTCCTATATAGAATAGCCCCCTTGCATCCCCCTCCCATATAGAATAGCCCCCTGCATCCCCCTCCAATATAGAATAGCCCCCCTGCATCCCCCTCCAATATAGAATAGCCCCCCTGCATCCCCCTCCCATATAGAATAGCCCCCTGCATCCCCCTCCCATATAGAATAGCCCCCTGCATCCCCCTCCCATATAGAATAGCCCCCTGCATCCCCCTCCCATATAGAATAGCCTCCCCTGCACCCCCCTCCCATATAGAATAGCCTCCCCTGCATCCCCCTCCCATATAGAATAGCCCCCCTGCATCCCCCTCCATATAGAATAGCCCCCCTGTCCATCCCCCTCCCATATAGAATAGCCCCCTGCACCCCCCCTTCCATATAGAATAGCCCCCCTGCACCCCCCCCTTCCATATAGAATAGCCCCCCTGCATCCCCCTCCCATATAGAATAGCCCCCCTGCATCCCCCCCCCTATATAGAATGGCCCCCCTGCATCCCCCTCCCATATAGAATAGCCCCCCTGCATCCTCCTCCTATATAGAATAGCCCCCTGCACCCCCTCCCATATAGAATAGCCCCCTGCATCCCCCTCCCATATAGAATAGCCCCCCTGCATCCCCCCCATATAGAATAGCCCCCTGCATCCCCTCCCATATAGAATAGCCCCCCCTGCATCCTCCTCCTATATAGAATAGCCCCCTGAATCCCCCCCCCATATAAAATAGCCTCCTGCATCCCCCCAATATAGAATAGCCCCCTGCATCCCCCTCCCATATAGAATAGCCACCCCTGCACCCCCCCCATATAGAATAGCCCCCCCTGCACCCCCCCATATAGAATAGCCCCCTGCATCCCCCCAATATAGAATAGCCCCCTGCATCCCCCTCCCATATAGAATAGCCCCCCCTGCACCCCCTCCCATATAGAATAGCCCCCCTGCATCCTCCTCCTATATAGAATAGCCCCCCCCTGCACCCCCTCCCATATAGAATAGCCCCCCTGCATCCTCCTCCTATATAGAATAGCCCCCTGCATCCCCCTCCCATATAGAATAGCCCCCTGCATCCTCCTCCTATATAGAATAGCCCCCTGCACCCCCTCCCATATAGAATAGCCCCCCTGCATCCTCCTCCTATATAGAATAGCCCCCCCCCTGCACCCCCTCCCATATAGAATAGCACCCCTGCATCCTCCTCCTATATAGAATAGCCCCCCCTGCACCCCCTCCCATATAGAATAGCCCCCTGCATCCCCCTCCCATATAGAATAGCCCCCCCTGCACCCCCTCCCATATAGAATAGCCCCCCTGCATCCTCCTCCTATATAGAATAGCCCCCCTGCATCCTCCTCCTATATAGAATAGCCCCCCCCTGCACCCCCTCCCATATAGAATAGCCCCCCTGCATCCTCCTCCTATATAGAATAGCCCCCCTGCACCCCCTCCCATATAGAATAGCCCCCCTGCATCCTCCTCCTATATAGAATAGCCCCCCTGCATCCTCCTCCTATACAGAATAGCCCCCCCTGCACCCCCTCCCATATAGAATAGCCCCCTGCATCCCCCTCCCATATAGAATAGCCCCCCCCTGCATCCTCCTCCTATATAGAATAGCCCCCCTGCATCCTCCTCCTATATAGAATAGCCCCCCTGCATCCTCCTCCTATATAGAATAGCCCCCCCTGCACCCCCTCCCATATAGAATAGCCCCCCTGCATCCTCCTCCTATATAGAATAGCCCCCCCTGCACCCCCCCCCATATAGAATAGCCCCCTGCATCCTCCTCCTATATAGAATAGCCCCCCCCCCCCTGCACCCCCTCCCATATAGAATAGCCCCCCTGCATGGCCACATGTGAAGGGGTTAAAAAAAAAAAAAATTCTCACCTCACCTCGCTCCCAGCAGCTTCTTCCTCGGCTGGATCTTCGGTCCACGGCGGCGGCGGCTCTCCTCTCTCTTCTCCAGGTCCTCAGCGGCGCGTCAGGGAAGTGACGTCACCGCTGGGGGCCTGGTGGAGGTGGCTGCAGACGTGCCTGCGCGCGGCACGTCTGCGGCCCTCGGCACTTGGGAGGGGAACAACGGGGCGGAGACACGCCACTGCAGCCCCCTCCCGCCACCACAGCCCACTCACCTTGGCCCGGCTGGCCCGCTCCTGACGTGCTCCGCCAATCAACGAGGGGCCACAGCGGCGGGCCGCATCGGCCCCACGTTGATTGGACTGGAGGAGCATGTCAGGAGCGGGCCGCAGCGGTGATTTTTTTTTTTTCTATTAGACAGCCCGGGCGGCCCACAGACTGGTAATCTGGCCAGCCCAGCGGGCATTTGCCCGCCTTGCCAGATTACCAGTCCGGGCCTGTACTGTAATGTTCCCTACCCAGTTTATAATTATAAATGTCTATAACTAACTGCCATATACAATAGTGACCACTAGGTGGTGCTGTGGTTCTATTAATGGTTTTCACAGCATCCATATTGGTCCACAAAATTTAGGACCAGGGTTATTTTTGATATTAATACAAATTGATTGATATATCTATACCACACCAGTCCTATTATTTCGTCTGGTATACTCATTTGTGTAGTCATTTCAAGGTTTTAAATGATTTTATTATACAATAATTCTGACTAATAAAGATTGGAATAATATGGTATTAAAAATCAGTGTTGTGTATTATTTTTTGGATCTCTTTATTACAAGGTATGTAGCAGGGTGTTCAGTTCATTTTACAGTTAGGGCTGACAGATTTGCTTTCATGTAAATAATCATTACCTATATCCTGTATTCAGCACGGTCGGATTAAAGTGAAGACTACTTTGGAGCAACAGGAGGCAAAGCGCAAGGAGAGAGAGAAGAAACTACAGCTTTATGTTAGTGCCACCCAGGCTGCTCTGAATAAGGTGAGGCTTCCCTTCTAATCTAACCCTTTTTCCATTTTCCAATGTATATAGTCATGTTTATACAGTATATGTACATATGTACCTTGATAGATCTCTGTATCTAAAGAGAGTTACCAGCTGCCTGTATATGCAGTTTACTTGTAAATCATTGATCTTTGTCTTTTGACTCAGCAATGTGTTCTGTTACCTTAGGCTGTAGATTTTTAATCACATGCAATTCTTTTACAGATATCTTTGATTTCTTGACACATTTTATATTCTGATTTTGCTGTTTGTTCCTCCATTATACATGAATGTTGGACTGACATGAACTGGAGATAAATTAGTATGTGCATGTAGGATTTACCATTTCTTCACAGATTCTTTCCGTATTTCTCTTTCCTCCAGCGTGAAACCGGACAGTTGGATAAAGAAGCATTAGAAATTACAGCGCAAATATTGGCACTAAACCCAGATTTTGCCTCATTATGGAACTTAAGACGAGAAGTTTTCCTGGCACTTGGAGCTGACAGGTGACATTTCTACTTATATCACTTATATCACTGTGATATTTTACGCTTTGAAAAAGACTGCAGTGTAACCATGTAATTTTCATTGGTCCCCTACATCAGGGGTGGGGAACCTTCTCCATGTCAAGGGCCAGTCGGGCATTAATAAAATCATTCGAGGGCTGCATACTGTGCGCGGCAGTTAGTAGCGGGGGTTTGCAGCACCCAGGGCAAGGCAAAGTATAGTACCCCTAGTACCCCTGCTATTGTAGTTAACCCCCAGTGATGCCCCTTGTAGTCTTGTTAACCCCCAAGTCATGCCCCTTGTAGTGTAGTTATCCCCCCCAGTGATGCCTCTGGTAGGCCTAGTTAACCCCCCCCCCCCCCCCAGTGATGTCTCTGGTAAGCCTAGTTAACCCCCCCAGTCATGTCCCTGGTAGCCTAGTTAAACCCCAGTGATGTCCCTGGTAGCCTAGTTAACCCCTCCCCCCCAGTGATGTCCCTGGTAGCCTAGTTAACCCCCCCCCCCCCCAGTGATGTCCCTGGTAGCCTAGTTAAACCCCTCCCCCCCCCCCCCAGTGATGTCCCCAGTAGCCTAGTTACCCCCCCCCCCCCCCCAGTCATGTCCCTGGTAGCCTAGTTAAAGGGGAACTCCGGATAAGAAAAACTTGCTTTCTATTAAAAGTACATTAAAAGTGTCTATACAGTGTATTACCGTATCTGTGCGGTTCTGTCACACTGGTAGCTGATAGAAATCCAGGAAGTGAAAAAAAATGGCCTCTGTACCAACTCACATTGTCTCCTGCTCCTGCTGCTATCCCCCCTAGGAGACAAATCTTCCATGCCTCTGTCTCGCATTGTGTGTGTTTGCTGAGATCAGGCTGATGATGCAGACAGGGGGCAGGGCATGATGTCACAGGAGGCTTGGCTGGATAACCCAATCCCCTGAGTGATCCACCATCTCTGACCGAACATAAGCAGCTGCTGCACTAATTTTACTGATTGTAATGGGTGGGGGCTGTGATGATCACATGAGGGAAAGCATTGCATTCTGGGAAATGCCAAACCAGGAAGAACAGAAGAAAGTAAACACAAAACAGAGCAAACCCCCCCCCCCCCCCCCCCCAAACAAATGGATTTTTGGTAGTTTCAAAAGTGGGATAGACAGGTAAGTAATGCTTTATGCTCCTGCAGAAGTTTCTTTTTTTTTTTTTTTTTTTTAAACAACCCCCCCCAGTCATGTCCCTGGTAGCCTAGATAACCGCCCACCCCCCCCCCCCCCCAGTGCCTGTCCCAAATAAAAAAATATAAAAATCCCACTCACCTTTCCTCCGCTCCCACGCTGCCCAGGTCCTCTTCTCTCCCCTCTAGTCTGTGCCAGTCTTCTCCTGCAGACGTTGCACAATGAAATGATGTCATCGCGCGTTGCCCGCAGGAGAAGGAACATGTGCGCCGTTCTGGTGGGGAAGGGGACGGCACTCACAGCATCCTCCTGTATCTGGCAGCCATCACAGACACAGGAAGATGCTGTGAATGCCGGTTCCTGCCCCACTAGAGCGGCGTGCACATCACAGGGGATCTGCGGGCCGGAGGTTCCCCACCGCTGCCCTACATGCTCTTGCCAACATGCATGTGGTGCAGCCTATAGACTAGGCATATATGCTATCACTACATGTTAATAGGCTATCAATAGTTGATCCCTGGGGTACCTGGTGATTGTCTGGTGCCCGCAGTACACCTAGAATAGAGCTGGAAACTGGGCTCAGCTCCCTGTTTAGCAGTGGCATCGGGAAACTGCAGCTTCAGCTCCAGTTGAAGTGAATGGGAGCTGGGACTGTAGTACACTGGGGGTTGTCACTGTGTAGGGAATGGAGAATGGGAGCTGCATCCGACTCCATTCTCTATGTACTGCGAGTGGCAAACAGTTGATTGGTGGAGTGCCATTGTCACTGATCAACTATTCTATCCTGTGGATAGGCTACAGATTTTTTTTTTTTAAAGTTTTTTTATTTTTGGTAAACCCTTTAAAGTGTACCTGTCATGATCGTCCGCTTTCGGATCCATGGCAAGATCGACTTCTAATCCGGAAGTTCAGGTCTTTATGGATACGGAAGCACAATAAGACGGTAATGCGCCCAACCCCCGTTGGATCCATGGAGACCTGAACTTCCAGATTAGCAGTGGATCTTGCCGCTGATCGGAAAGCGTCCTACTGTTACAGGTACACTTAGGCCGCATTCACACATTATGTAAATACGGTCCGTGCACAGAAGATGTTCTACAGACCAGATTCACAGACCTTCTGATATCATAATATGTGATGCCAGCAGGTCCGTGAATCTGTTCTGTAGCACATTTTCTGTGCACAAACTATGGTGGAGATTTATCAAACCTGGTGTAAAGTGAAACTGGCTCAGTTGCCCCTAGCAACCAATCAGATTCCACCTTTCATTTTCCAAATCTGTGAGGAATGAAAGGTGGAATCTGATTGGTTGATAGGGGCAACTGAGCAAGTTTCACTTTACACCATGTCTGATAAATCTCCCCCTATATTCATGGAACGTGTGAATGCAGCCTAAGATTTGACTGTAGATGTTTCCTTCCCCAGTGCATACAGTAGGGAAAATCCCCAACTATTCTTAGCACGTGGCTGAGATTTGTAATATTCTGTGTACGTGCGTGGCATTGTAACTAGTCGTGCATTTTCCATACCAAAATCCAAATGGTCAAAGCACATAATTACTTTGTTGTTTTTTTTTTTGTTTTCTTTTTCAATTTGTACTTGAGGTCAGATGAAGAGATGCGGCCTCTGTATGTGACAGAGCTCTCCTTTTTAGAGAGCTGTCTACGTGTCAACCCAAAATCCTATGGCACATGGTATCATCGTTGTTGGGTCATGGAGCATATGCCAGAACCAGACTGGGCAAGGGAGCTAGCACTTTGTAACCGATTCCTGGAGATTGATGAGAGGAACTGTAAGTAGCCTATGACGAGGCATATCTTCTATAATATTATTTGCTCTATTTTTTTTTCTTATCCATCCTATTGTAATTGTACCACAGTTCATTGCTGGGATTACCGAAGATTTGTTACTCAGTCATTTCATGTACCACACACGGATGAGCTTGAATTTACTAGCAGCCTTATCACCAAAAATTTCTCCAATTACTCCTCTTGGCATTATCGGAGCAAACTTCTTCCCCAGATTCATCCAGACCCCCAGCGTCTAGGCCGAGCGACCGAAAAAGTCTTATTATCAGGTGAGAAGATTGCACTTACTTAACTGACTAGAGCGTGTTCATATTTATGCAGGAGTGAATTCTGAGGGTGAATGAATATCACTCCTGGTAATGCAGACAGTAAATGAGTGACAATAATGGTGCTAAGATACACTTCTGTCATCGTCATCTTTCTTCACCTGGTTGACAGGTATTTGTGTTTCTTGTGTGTATGGTGTGCACTGTAATCATAATATATCTGTATACTATTTTTCTGCTAGAACTAGAACTGGTACAGAATGCATTCTTCACAGACCCAAATGATCAGAGTGCCTGGTTTTACCATCGGTGGCTTCTTGGAAGAGGTGAGCGTTTTCCTAAAAGGGAATGTGTGATCAGAAAATGACTTATTGTTTAAATAATATTTTTATGTTTAGTTTTTGGTGACTTATTTTTCTTATTTTCCATTTTTCTATCTATATTATAAAATAATTCTGAAATCTTGCAGTTTTCATTCTCACCACTGGGGCTAAAACTAAGCTGAGACTTCCTGTTGTGTCTGTAGTGAGGAGGCTGCTGTAAAGTGATCTGTACTGCATTTACAGCGACATGTGACACCAGTAGATAGATAGCATCAGTACAAGACTATAGCATCTCCCTGTGGAATGACCTCTTCAAAGGTCAAAGTGCGCTCAGTAATGTTTCACATTCATCTCAAGGGGACAGACTGTCCATTTTCATCTATGTCCATGAGGCTTGCTATAAAGCATGTCACTAAGTGCTGTTGAGAACAGCCCAGGCAAGATTGCCGCCCCCATAACAATGAGAAAAAAGTTAAATTAAAAAAGTCAGAAAATAGAAACAGATTAGAAGAAAAAACAAGTTTTAGAATTTGACTCTAATCAGTAAAAGAAAATTGAGATGACACATTCCCTTTAAAAGACTTTTCTATGGTCTCTCATGTCACATCTTCTCAGCTGATTTTTTAGGCCCTAGACTTATCACTATTATAATGCATGTTACACTGTTAGCAACTCCTGATAGAGCTGCTAAAGCATTCTCTTACCATACTTGGTGTGCCATCCTCCTTGGGAGTATATAGGAGACAACGTTGTTTTATTTCAGCACGCACTGCAGGGAGAGAGGCCGGAACTAGTCATGTGGGCAGTGTCCAGGCCGTGACTAGTCACAGCTCTCTGCATGTCGGCACCCTGTGCAGGAATGGCTGACAGTCAAAGGGGCTTCTAAAGGTTTTTGAGGAAAACTGTTATGGTTGGAATGCTCGCTCTGCTAAAAAGATCATTTCTGCCAATAATGTTACATTAGACAATTGTTTTTGTGTTTGTTAAACCAACCCCAATGTGACCCTTTACATTTATATGATTTTTAACAATAGCTTTTGTCCCTTTATGTTCCAGCTGATCTTCCTCTTTCTATCCGATGTATCTCTGTTGATGTGCCTGTGTCTTGCATATCAGTATCTTTTTCTCAACCAGTTTTAGTAAGTGAAAAAAATGGTGACAACATTTACAACAAACATTTGTATTAAAAAAAACAGCCCTGTAATCATAAGATACTTCACTCCCATTATTAAAATGAAGTTCATGCCAAACCGACATATCTCAGGAATGGGAGGGTGCATCAAGAAACAGTAAAAAGGTGTGTGATCGGGACACCCTAAGGGCCCTATTCCACCAAACGATTATCGTTCAGATTATCGTTAAATCATTTGAATCTAAACGATAATCGTTCAGTTGAAATGCAGTTAACGATTAACGACCGAACGAGAAATCGTTGATCGCTTTATAAGACCTGGACCTATTCTTATCGTTGCTCGTTCGCAAAACGTTTGCAAATCGTTCGCATTGAATAAGACATCGTTCAGTTGTTCGCAATAGATACGAACGCAATAGCGAATAAATAGCGAAGAAAAACGATCGCAATTACGATAATAAGTAATGATTATCATTCCATGGAAATGAGTGAACGTTTTCAGGTCTTTCGCAATAACGGTCGTTTGAGATTGTTAACGATTATGCAAACGATAATCGTCCGGTGGAATAGGGCCCTAAGGCTATGTTATTACATAGTGTTTTTGTCAGTCTTTTCCCAACCAAAACCAGGAGTAGACAGGGCAAGATTAGAATGGAAAGATTTGCACAGTTTGTGTGTTTTCAACCCACTCCTGGTTTTGGATGAAAAAAGACTGGTGGAAACACTGTGTGAGCAGACTGCCTTTCTACATCTTTAATTAGAATGCCACACTCACACTTCTTCACCAATAGCAGAGCGATGTAGCCAATCTTGGCAACTAGAGTTGAGCAAACTTCATGCACGCAAAAGGCTGTATCTATGTTTCTTAGGGCTGTATCCAAATTCCACAGCCACCGCTAATCAAATGCCGCACACTCCGGTTCGGACGAACCCAAGTGTGCTCAAAGTTTGCTCAACATCTCTTGGCAACATCACCCAGTTATTGGTGAAGAAATGGGGGAGGGGGCAACTTTTGTCTGCATCTTTGACTGCCATGTGATTGACACATGCAGCCTGTGGTTATCTGTAACAGCAGACTCTAACCTGCTCTAGCAATTAGAAAGAATGTACAGTAGACTAGCACGTATTGAACATATGTTTTTTACAATACTATTCCTGAGAGAAAAGCTGTTGAGTCAGGGGGGGGTTGAGTGACATCAGCAGCCACTGATCCAACTTTACAATGAAAATCCAAAATATTATATACACATGATAATAGGAAAATACTTTACTTAGCAGATTTGTTGTTACTAAAAATGATAAATTATCAGTTTATTAAGGAATCTGAGCACACAGTACTGCTTATAGAATTCCCCTTTACAAGGCATTTCCCCTGGTCTTTGAGGACGTCACAACTTGGGGGCGGGGGGTGGGAGCCTTACCTGGCTGATGGGTTGCGTCTCACCCCATTCACTGACTAGCTGAACCTATTGTGCAGTAACCAGGTTGTGACATTTGCTCTGTAGGGGATGAAAAAGTTTCTTAAAATTGCTTGTTTTATTGATATATATTGATTTCTGCAAAGTGACATTTAAAGCGACTCTGTACCCACAATCTGTCCCCCCCAAACCACTTGTACCTTTGGATAGCTGCTTTTAATCCAAGTTCTGTCCTGGGGTCCGTTCAGCAGGTGATGCAGTTATTCTCCTAAAAAACAACTTTTAAACTTGCAGCTCTGAGTCAAACAACCGTGGCCTACAATATCTGTGCCCTAACTTTGAACCACTCCTCTGTCCCTCCTCCCCACCCTCTTCATCATTAGGAATGCCACTGGAACATTTTCTCCCGTCTGAACATTGCACAGGTGCCTTAACGATCCAGCCCATGTTCAGTATTCACACAGCTGATGAATAGGAGACAATCTGCCTGGAGCATTCCTAATGATGAGGAGGGTGGGGAGGAGGGACAGAGAGGTTGTGCCAGCCTAATGCTTACACAATCTTAGCCCCGGCCGTTGGGCACAGGGCTGAAAGTTTAAAAGTTGTTTTTTAGGACAATAACTGCATCACCTGCCGAACAGACCCCAGGACAGATCTTGGATTAAAAGCAGCTATCTGAAGGTACAAGCTATTTGGTGGGGTCAGATTGTGGGTACAGAGTCACTTTAAATGACAGTTACGCTTAAAAATCACACAAAATGTATCTTCTTCTTGAAAGTTGCCACTAAGATTCTCTGTTCTGCTTCAATGTATTTTAGGTAGAGAGCGATTTGATTCTGTTTATTGATAAAAAGCCAATAATGGTCACATGGAAAACACCAGATGGAAAAGAAAAGCCAAGTTTTCTCTGGGTAACTTTCTGAGCACTTTGATTAGCACCATGTCTTTATTATTTAAATATCTACCAACTTGTCACCATTTGTTTCTACTCTTTATCGTATGTCTGTGAATCAACTCTGTGTTCACATAAAGTTTGTGAAGTAGGCTTGTCATATATGATCACTTATGCCAAATAAATCCATAGGGAGCCAATATGCATTGGTATGTAAAATATACAGCTTTTTTATCCCAACTTATCCCACTTTATGGCATGGCATATGTAGCAAGCTTCCCCCCATGTATACCTCCAACAGAAGGCTCAGGTGCAATGTTAACAGAGCCTTGCATACATTCTAGCATCCGCTTCTTCCAGTGTATGTTGTCATATATGTGTCTGTATCTTTGTCAGGTGTGTGAATTTCCCAGGGAGCGTCTCAGTGACTATTGTCAGCATAACTTCAAAGTTGTTTGGAAGGATGGAGAAGCTCAAAAAGAGTGCATCTTATATCCAGGTGAGCACTGCTGAATACAGGTCTACAGCAAATGTAAAGCTGGGCATACCTCTATGATTGATTTTGTTTCTTTTACTGCAGGAAAACAGAGAACTTGGTTTCGAGACTCTGCATCAGAGGATAAGATCTTCAGGTACTTCTTTACAATGTCCTTTTCCACGGAACGATTATTGGCCGATATCGGCCGTTACAGACGGTAATCGTCCCGTGGAATAGAAGGCAACGATCAGCCGACATTGTTATTGTCGGCTGATCGTTGCAGTTGTTTGTTTTTCAACATGTTAAAAAACAAATGACTGATACAGCAACAATCTGCTGCCGTCGCTGCGTGCAATAAGAGCGGCGACAGCAGACACTGCTGTATGCTATGGGCTGGCCGGACGATATAGGGATCACCTGGGCAGCCCCCCCCAGCCCTTCCCGGCCTCGCTCGCTGCTGCCGCGTGGAATAGCGGCAGCAGTGAGCGGGCAACGAGTAGCAAACGAGCGCTGAGAGCGCTCCTTTGCTCCTCAAGTCGGCCCTTGGAATAGGGCCTTTAATTCTGCTGCATAGTAGGAGCATTTTGTCTTCTATTCTGGCCGCATTGTTTTTTTTTTTATTAAATCGACAACAATCAGCCGAGGAGCCGATCATTGACGTTCTTTGTCTATTGCAAGTTTAAAAATAATTGGCCACTTACTAGGGCTGGGCGATATACCGTGAAAATACCGATACCGTCTCTGGGTGTCAGTTAACCGACCTCAACTTTGCCAGGACTGTATCTGCGGTATTTTCACTATCTCCCCGTCTGAGCCCTGAGCTGCACAGGTTGGAGGATGTCTCGTGTGCTGTGTGTGCAGGGATGCACAGACAGCCCATAGGAGACTGGCACTGTGTGTCCCTTAACCCCTGCCCAGCATGTCAGAGCGGCCCAGTCGACTTGGCACAACCTACCAGCGTGTCAGAGCGCCCCGTGTCACCCGCCCGGCACGGAACACTGCCCCTGCTTGTCTTAGCCAGTTCCAGCAGCCCGGACATGCCTCTCTCAGTGGCCCGCCACAGTGGAGCCGCCACCTGCACGTCCCAGTGCCCCCCCAACGTGCACGTCCCAGTGCCCCCCAACCTGCCTGGCGTGTCAGAGCATCACAGCAGTGACTAAAACAGCAACCCATGAGAAAAAGAGCGACGTTTCTGACCACAACCGTGGTCTTTTCTCAAGCCAAATAACATTTGACTTGAGAAAAGACCACGATTGTGATCAGAAACATCGCTGTTTTCGACATGAATGAAAAAAGGTGTAGATTTATTCACAATCCAATTGGAATGTTGCTACTTTTTGAATATAGATAGATCTCCTCTGTCTGTCTATCTATCTATATGCTATTATCTATCTCGTCTGTCTATCTATCTGTCTATCGATCTATCTATCCATCAATCGATCTATTCATCAATCGATCAATAGATAGAGTAGATAGAGTAGATAGATAGAGTAGATAGATAGGAGATATCTTCACGCCGTGTCAGCACAGTGCCGTCTACAGCCCCGCTATAATGTGCCACTCAGTGTCCCCATAACGGTGCCTTTGTACTGTCACCTATACATAACATACTATATACCCATCATATATACTGTATGTCCCTGTACTGTCACCTGTATATACTATATACACATCATACTGTATATACTCTGGTTCCCTATAGTACATAGCTATATACCTGTATACTACGTCCTGTGGTGTGTCCATAGCTGTATGCTGTATACCTGTGTATATACACGTCCTGTGGTGTGTCCATAGCTGTATGCTGTATATACTCATCCTATGGTGTTTCCATAGCTGTATGCTGTGTATACCTGTATATACATGTCCTGTGGTGTGTCCATAGCTGTATACCTGTATATATACGCCCTGCAGTGTGTACACAGTGGGTTGCTGCTCATTAAGTTACTGTACTTTTTTTTTTAAACTTTATTGAAACAAAATATCCCCAGTTTGGTATGGCCAAGTGGGTGTGGCTTGTAAAAATGGGTGTGGCTTACAAAGGGGGCGTGTCATAGTTATCGTCCAATTATCGTTACCGCAGCTACATATGCGATAAACCGCGATATTGATTTATGCCAATATCGCCCAGCCGTACCACTGACCGCGCATCACTATGTGTAACAGCCATGTACAGCTGATGAGAGTGTAAAGAAAATAATAATGTTCATACTTACGTGTCCAAACTCCCCTGGTGTCCTGCAGCTTTTACCTCGCTTTTCCTGCTTTCTTCAGCCGCCTCTGACACTTCTGGCCCTGTGTCTGTGCTGACAGGCTGCTCAGCCATAGTGCCCATAATGCGGTCTCATCTCGCTCAGTGATTGGCTGAGGGGCCTTTCACTGAGGAGACGAGACCAGAATTGTCAGAGGCGACTGAGGGAGGCAGGGAAAAGGCTGTGGGACACCAGGGGAGCAAAAGTCATTTCTGTGTGAAAGCAATGGCTGCATGGACATGGATAACTATGTCGGAGCAGCCCTTACTACATGATTGTCGAGCCGTATAATGGGCTCAGTAAGCAAGCACAGATTTAGCAGGCCGATGCTTGCTTACACTGCTTATCGGGCCACGTAATGCAGCTCTTACACCTTAGTCCACCTAGTGGTTAAACAACTGCAAACCTTTATTTTTTCCAGTTTGGAGCTGTCAGAGGGAAAGAGCAATGTTCTGCAACAAGAATTACAGTCCTGCAAGGAACTGCAGGAGCTGGAGCCTGAAAATAAGTGTAAGTTTGTTAAAAATTTCAGAAAGAAAAATGATCCATATACTGTGTGTGTGTGTATATATATATATATATATATATATATATATATATATATAATATGTATATGTGTGTGTGTATATATATATATATATATATATATATATATATATATATATATATATATATATATATATATATATATATATAATTTTTTTTTCTTTTTTTACAGTTAAGTTAAATGGTCTGTTTTAATCCCAGCATTTTGAGTTGTTTATCAGCAGCACAATAGTCTTTAATACTAAAATGCCAACTATTATAAAGTGCTTCAGGCTGATCATACCAGTGAAGGGAGTAAAGGGCGACCGGCAAAGCTGTTTATAATCAATATTCTGAGAAAGTGATCTGTAAACAGCAGCAATGGTTATCCGCAGCATACCGATGGAAATCCATTCATCCTTCCTTACAGATTTTTAAAGCATAAAGCTTTCAGCATGTTGGTAAAGGAATCTTATGGAGAACATTAAAAATGAGTGAAAGATCCTGCCTGAGTTAAGGGAATGTGTCATCAGAAAATGAACTCTTGTTAAAATCAAGGTCCAAATTTATCAAACTGTGTAAAACTGATGTAAACTGAGCACAGCAACCAATCACAGCTCAGATATTATTTAGCTGCTGTGCTCAGTTTACATCAGTTTGTTTTACACAGTTTGATAAATCTGGACCTTGATTTTAACAAGATTTCATTTTCTGATGACACATTCCCTTTACGCAGACAGCATCATTCACTCATTTTTAATGTTCTCTATAAGATTCCTTTACCAACATGCTGAAAGCTTTATGCTTAAAAAAAATTGGAATGTTTACTCCAGTTTTTTTTTTTTTACACAGTTGGATAAATTTGGCCCTAAATTTTAATTCTAAACATATTTTTACAGAATTTTTGCTATTCTTTCTAATTTTCCATTTTACTATCTGTATTATAAAATAATCCTGAAACCGTGCACATGTCATTTTGGCTACTAGGCTTAAAACTAAGGTGAGACTTGGTTGCTCTCTCTTTGTGGTGATAAGAGAAGGCTGCCGAAAAGTGATGTGTACAGCATTACAGTGACAGGTGACATGAGTAGATAGCAAAGACAATGGCAGCTCTGCTTCGCCCTGCCTGTGGAATGACCCTCCTTTTTAAAAAAAAAAAAAATTCTTTTTTTATTTTTAACAAAACAAGAAATAACAAAACTGAAAGCAGAATATGCAAATATGTGGTTACAAAAAGAAAATAAAACTGTGCTAGAAAGCAAGTACCAATAACAGAGGTATATAACAACAAGTAGTAAGTTTGCCACCCGCACAAATCTCCTGCATAAATGAGAAAGGAACAAATGCAGAAATCAAATCATGCCTTTGGGGTATATCATTCTAGGGTGGCAGTAGGGTGGCACACTCTGCGAAAGGAAAAACACTGTCTGGTAAAACGTTCCCTCATCAGGAATGGTGGGGGCACCAGGGGCACATCAGTAGAACCAAACATTACTAATCTGGGAGGAAAGACAGAGTAAGGCCCTTGCACACTGAGTAAAGGAAGCTGAATTTACGAGTCCGCACGACGGATTCCGCCTGCAATCCTGCCTGCCCTATTTCTTCACCGGGATTTCTCTTGGGCCTCTCCCCTCCGCTCAAAGAATGAAATCTAAGAGAGGTTTTATATATAAACTGGTCAGCCCCTTTAATTCCAGTTTTCCTCACATCCACCAGCTTTTAGTGTAAGCTCCTAGCAGAGGGACACTTTGTGATCTGCTTGTTGTCAGAATTTTTCTTACAAGTTGGGATTTTTCCCCTCAAGGGATTATAAATATTGTCCCAGCACAAAAAAAGATATGCTATACCCTTGTTCCCTGGTGCTTATCTTCTGGGGAGCATGTGGACACAATACCATACCTTCACCTTTCTCCTCACATGTATACTGGCTGTGCCAGGGCTGGTACTGTTATATAGATACTGGGAGTGAAGCTTTGTGATGTCCTTATCACTTACCATCTTTCCATAGTATACTGATAGTGATAACTTCTTTAGATGAGATAATAATAAGTAAGCTTCTGAGTTATTACTTGGTAGTAGTAATGTATTTCCTTATTACCACATGTAGTGGACAGTGCTCCATAAGGGCCCGTTCACACTGAGCAAAAAAAGGCAGAATTTTAAGTGGAGCCCATGCTGCTTGAAATTCTGCCTGTCCCATTGTTTCACTGGAGTTTCTCACGCCCCTCCACTCTCCACTCAAAGAATTGACACAGGTCTTAACTTAAGGGGTAAAAAAAATTAATATATTTACTGTAGTATTATATATATTATTCACTATCCCATAGGAGAAAATAAAGTATTTACTATGAATAATATGATTTTATTTGTTGTTGTTGTTGTTGTTGTTATGTTACTATAAAGGAATGCGTGGGTCATTGAAAGAATTCTTTACGTACTATTGTTGAAGGTTGCAGTGATTTGGGTGGCTACTTTTTCATGTTTCTAAATGTGAGAGGAAAAAAACAAAAGTAACAAAAGTTTGAAGATATGAAGTACAACCTATATTGTCCTGTAATACAGTCAGTAACCTGTAGGTGTCGCCATCTGCAGATATTACCTATTGAAGTGTTTATTCCTGTAGAAAACAGTAGTGAAGTATGCAAGGTACAGAGCTATGCATCCGTAGATGTAATCTCACGCTAACTAACATTTCTAATGCTATAACAATGGCACACGTTTTTAGTTATAAATACATTTCTTGTATCAGGGCGCTGGTCCCAATATATCTACAGTGTGCTCCAACTTGCTGACAGATAGCATTAACCCTGTCATTTGCAAAAACATATATTTGTTTCCATAAAAGCATGTCAAAAGTTTTGATCATTTAGGGTGTGGGTGTTCAGATCCCCACTGATCTCTAGAAGGCACCAGGAGAAGCATGCAGCTAAGTGCTGTCTTTTCCAGGGCAGTCCTGCTATTCCAGACATGAACATTGGTGGCAGCAGAGAGGCTGTGTCACCCTTATTGCTGCCACTCAGTGTAAAATTACATAGATGTCAGTGGTCCCCATAAGCATATGTACTTGTATTGGCCATGCATACAGTACTTGTTTACTACCATTGGATGGGGAGGGGAGGGGGTAAGTTAGGATAAGGGGCTATCACATACCTCAGCTTGTGTGTATCTTCCCAGGGAACATAGGATTTGGCATACACAAATCCATTTGACTCATTCATTATTTCCTCCTGTCAACAAGTGTATCTTTAAAGCTCCATTAATATATTGTTTGCATAATAATCTTATATTTATCTAGTATGCAGGGAATGCCATGTGCAGGGAAGCAAGCAGGTAAACTTTCTTTCAGTCTTCAATAGTTTACGCTAGGAAAAGTTTTAAAAAGCTAGCAGATCTACTTTGAATGTATTATTCATAAAGTGAACATTGGATCTACACAAACAAGAATTCATTCAATATCTAACATAGGATCATACTACTTAAAGTGTTATCCAGCCTGTAAAAGTTGATGGCCTGTCCTCCAGGAAGTATTATTATTAGAACATCTCTTTATCCTGTGAATTTTACACAAATGTCAGAATTGGGAATTTTTTTTTTCAGATTGTTATGAATGTGCAAAAGACAGGCCGCTCCCTATCAGCAATGCTTCAAACAATGCCGTCTTTCTCATGCTTTATTGCAGCTTGTTCCAAGCATTTGTGCTTGCATGCTACTTGCCCTTTACACATCTATGAGAATCTGCATCAAACATAAGAGTGGGTCCTAGCACTATTTGGCTTCTTGATTTCTGCTCTGTGTTACAGGAGAATTTTTTACCCCCCCCCCCCTTAGCTAATTAGAGGGCAAAGGGCAATACATTGTCTTGTATATGCATTGTATAGTACATGCACTGTAAATAGTATTGTATAGTATATGCATTGTATAGTACATGCACTGTATATAGTATTATATAGTATATGCACTGTATAGTACATGCACTGTATAAAGTATTATATAGTATATGCACTGTATAGTACATGGACTGTAAATAGTAGTATATAGTATATGCATTGTCTAGTACATGGACTGTAAATAGTAGTATATAGTATATGCATTATCTAGTACATGCACTGTAAATAGTATTATATAGTATATGCATTGTATAGTACATGCACTGTAAATAGTATTATATAGTATATGCATTGTATAGTACATGCACTGTAAATAGTATTATATAGTATATGCATTGTATAGTACATGCACTGTAAATAGTATTATATAGTATATGCATTGTATAGTACATGCACTGTAAATAGTATTATATAGTATATGCATTGTATAGTACATGCACTGTAAATAGTATTATATAGTATATGCATTGTATAGTACATGCACTTTAAGGCTATGTTCACACCACGTAAGAGACCAGCCGTTCCGTGACCCTGGCCGGGTCACGGAACGTCCAGTCTCTGGCCGGATGATCTTTCGGCCGCGGAGCTCTAATGCGGGCATACGATGTTTGTACGCTCTGGCCGGGATCCCATTGAAAGTAAGGTTATGTTCCACCCCGCAAAACTACGGCCGTAGTTCTGGGGCGAGAACTACGGCCGTAGTTTTACGTAGTGTGAACATAGCCTCAATAGTAAATAGTATATGCATTGTATAGTACATGCACTATAAATAGTAATTTATAGTATATTCATTGAAAAGGGTAAAATCTGTGGCACATATTCAACATAATACACAGACTGGATTTAATGGGTTGCAGCATACCCTAAAATCTGCATAGATTCTTGAAGGTTTTAAAGACTGCATTCAATAGCATTTTACTGTATTATTTGGTAAACAACTAGAAGAACTTGTAGCAAACATTTGATGAGAAATAAAACTTTACAACTGCTTGTAATCTCTGGATCTGTTTTGGCTAGCAATTGTTGTTTCATTGTACCACCGTATTCTTTATCTCTTCTATTTTGTGTCTAGGGTGCCTACTGACTATAATTCTCCTAATGCGTGCCCTGGATCCTTTACTTTATGAGAACGAGTCTCTCCGTTACTTCGATACACTCAAGGTATATCATTGTAGGTTGTGGAGTAATTGAAAACGTCCCTTTATTCCTATTATACAGTGTTCTGTTTCATAGTTTAGAAATACTTTATAGAGCAAGATAATAGTGCCACCCTGTCAGATCTCTTCTAACCTGATCAAATATGTATTGGTACAGTATTTTCCAGAACTTTCCCTCCCATTGTTGACGGCTATATATACATAAAGGATACATTTTATGTATATATACACTATGGGGGGAATTTATCATTTCTGTTTGTGTAGTTTCTTGTGTAAATCTGTAAAAATGATTAATCAAACATGGTGTAAAGTTAATCTGGCTCAGTTGCCCCTAGCAACCAATCAGATTCCACCTTTCATTCCTCACAGACTCTTTGGAAAATGAAAGGTGGAATCTGATTGGTTGCTAGGGGCAACTGGGCCAGTTTCACTTTACACCATAAAAAGTATTGCAAAGAGAATTTTAGTTCCTCTAGACCCCAACAGTCCTTTTAAATAAAATAATTTAATAATTTAATAAATGTATTCTCAAGGTATCTCCCGCGTTCTTGCTGCGCTGGTCCCTGTCCAGCGCAGCAAGAACGCGGGAGATACCTTGAGAATCAGCGGCCGCTACAGGACGGGTGAGAGGCGTTGTACACGCCAATCGATATAAACATTGAATTTGTTTACAAACAACTACTGCAATCTCAATACCCATTTTATGAAATATCGGAAGCTCTATGTGAGCTATGTAATATAAATCTTTCTTGTGGGCAAAGACTGAATTCATGCTGAACATTGCAGGAGGACTACAAGTCTAACATGAATTATTTTTGATCCTTATAAGAAAAGGGCTATTTTTAATCAACTTTATACTATCAATTTGCTACAAATCGGAACATTTTAGATTGAGTTACCACAGACTGTTTGCCATAAGGACGTGAATGAGTGTTTATTTATTTATTATTCATTTTTTATTATTCCTTGTCTGGGACCCGGTAATATTGTATTGTTTACTTAGAGTTGAATTATCACTTATTACATAGATATTTGAGTTTTTGCTATATATTTTTTGCTATATTTGGATACATTTATTAAATTATTTTATTATTTTATTTAAAAGGACTGTTGGGGTCTAGAGGAACTAAAATTCTCTTTGCAATACTTTTTATATTGGCCCTTCTAGGTAGGGGCTTTCTCCCTTAGTTAAACCTCGACCCATTTCAGTACTGCAATTGTGAGCTGCACCTATCTATTGTTTCTTCACTTTACACCATGTTTGATAGATCTCCCCTTTTGTGCGTAATTGCGCCAAACTTTGTGACTTTTGGCCCACTCACTGAATTTCTGAAATAACTACACAAATTCTTTATTTGCATGCATACACAGGTATTCAAGTGTGATTTATGATATGTGAATTTATGATTTTTGAGCCATTCTTAGAGACCTGTGTGAAGCATAAGTTTAGTGTACGCTTTAGTTTGGTTGATTTGATTATGGCTACTGACTGTAATTACTTAAAGGACAACTCCCACAAAAAATGTTTTAGCTTATTTAACACACATTACAAAGTTATATAACTTTGTAATGTGGTTAAATACCCGGTCTGGCCCCCTTCCCCCACTTTCGGACCCCCGGCCCCCCCCCCCCCGCCCGGAAGTTAAAGAATATATACATTACATATTACGATCGTCACGGTCCTCTTCTCCCGGGCGGCATCTGGTGACGACGACGTCAGAGCCGGGGGGCGGTCCGGGTCTTCTTCCTCCTCGGCGTCTTTATAGAGAGTGAATGGGACGGAAAAGGCTGCTGGTGCACATGCGCACCAGCAGCCTTTTCATTGGCTGGAGCGCATCACATGGCTTCCAGCTTCGTCAACCCTGATTGGCTGAGGTTGCTGGAAGCCATGTAATGCGCTCCAGCCAATGAAAAGGCTGCCGGTGCGCAAGCGCACTGGCAGCCTTTTCCATCCCCAGGACCCGGAAATCAGAGACATCGCTGGACGGCGGTGACGGTGAGGCGGACGGCGGGCGAATGGAGTGGCGATCGTCACCGGAGGGATGGTGAGTATGGTGTCTGTGTGTGTCTGTGTTTTTTTGTTTGTTTTTTTGGGGGGGGGGGTCCCGCGGGAGTTGTCCTTTAAGAAACATGAAGAAGAAAAAATGTTTTTTTATAAATATATATAAATTAAAACCAGTTTTTATTCAGCTTAATCTTATCTTAAATCATTTGACTGTAATAAAGTCACGCCAGTGCCCCTCTCTTCCATAGTAGCGCCACCCACTGCCATTTCCCTGTAACTGGGGACACGTTGCTGGCATTGGAAATGACAGGGGATGGTGTTGCTCTGTTTCCCATAGTGTGAGGTCAACAAGCCAATCTGAGGTCTGGAATGGCCTGCCAATCAGGGCCGCCTCTGATGCTCCAGTTGGGTTTCTAATCAATGCACCTGTTGGCCATCACATTTTACAGCAATTGGGCCTGCAGGTTAAGAGGAACCCACCTGGGTATATGGGAGTTCTGACCTCACAGTGATCACCCAGTTGGAGGGAGCACCACAGCTGATCCATAGTCGCATTGATCCATAGTTGTGCAAGGTTTTGCAATAATTTAAGTAGAAGGTTGCATGCAATATACATGCTTTAAAAAAATTGCATGGGTAAATGTAAGCAATAACTTGCCCTGCATGTAATTTATTATTAGACATGAGACCTGTTAAATTTTGGGTGACAGACGCCTTTGTAAAACAACTAGTTACTTTTATAAGCAGCACTAACAAATGCATAGGGTGATGGATTTCCCCCTATAGCTTTATACAACAACGCTATATCTATCTTTATATACACCAGCCAGATGCCTGCTTTTAGAGCAGACTGGTGGTTAGTAAGCTAGACAACAAGCTGTCAACAAGACTTATCAGGTGGAGAAGACTAGTTTGCCAACTGAATGTAAAGTATATATGCATATTTGACTTGGTGAGCTCCACAAGTTTAACTACACAGTGGTGCCTTGGATTACAAGTCTAATTCGTTCTGGGACTGTGTTTGTAATCCAAATCCACTCTTAAACCAATAATAAATAATTGAAATGCAGACAATTGGTTCCACACCCCAAAAATAATGATTTTTTTTAATTCTAAATAACATGTAAAACAAATGAAACAAACATTTAGAAACGGCTGAATATGTCATATTATAAGTTACTGTACATTAATGGAGAAGATGGGAAACACAAGGGCTGACAGAGACTGCAGGGAGCAGGAAGGAATGAGCAGGGCAGATGTGGGCACATACATGCAGCTCTCTCTGTCTGGGGAAGAGAGGGGTTACAGCTATGGAGAGATTACCTCTACAGTCCTGTCCCCTGATGTAAGCCCCAGCCTGAAGTGGATCTGCTATGAAGGTGAGGGAGACTTCCTGATTCAGAGTACAGTGCTGTAGACCACGCTATACAGACCATGCTCCTCCTTCACTCCCCCTCCCACCCAGTACAGGGAGCTCTTCAACCAAAGCAATGCTCTTAAACCAAGTTACAATTTTGAGAAACTGTGAGCTCTTCTTGCAAAACGCTCTCAATCCAAGTTATTCTTAAGCCAAGGTACCACTGTATTAGTTAAGTTGGGGATACCCCTTGAAAGGGTATTCAGTGGATTTTCTTTTCCTAAAGATTTTTAATAGTGGCCTTGCTGGGTTGAAATAGTAAGAAAACCAATACTCACATGGTGGGATACTCCGCCATTTTGACCATGCCCTGTCCCTGTTGCTCACCACTTCCTGGTGACATCTGCAGTGGGGACCTGGCAGAAAGAGGCTGATTGGCCACTTCTTTGTGTCAGGAAGAGAGCATGAAATGCTTGGTGACAGGGGCTGGGCACTGTCAGAGCGCCATAGCATGTGGATTTAGGTTCCTTTATGTTGATAGGATTTAGTAACACTTATTTGGGATTCCATTCAGGTGTGTAATTGTTGGTGGATAGGAAATAATGGGTGAAGTGTTGCGCCTTCCGAAGGAAATACATTACATATGCTTCTATGTTCTGTTGTATATTTTATCACAGATCGTGGATCCAATGCGTTGCGGTTACTATGATGATCTGCGCAGCAAGTTCCAGATGGAGAATGGTATTTTAAAAATGGAATATGCCGATGCAAATGTAATCCTTGTTTCAGATAAGGTAAAACACAGTCATCTCATTGCCGTCACAGACCGATCATTTATGGTCATTATGTAAAGTATTGTGTTCTTTTCTCAGGACCTTACACGGTTGTATCACCTAGACCACTTGGTGTTGGCCAGTCATATGTGTCTATCAAATAATAAGCTTCGTACTCTTACAAGTGATCTGTCCATGCTACGATATATTGAGGTATGTCTTTAAATGCAGGGAATACATACAATGTCCCCATCTTTACTGTGAAAGTAACAACCTTCTTCTGGGGAGCCCCTAAGAGGTTTCACAGAATCCTGGTTAGGAAACAGGTGGAAAAGATTATTTTCTAGGTGTGTCCTGTATCATGAATATACTTACATACAAATTTTAAGTTCTTATATATCAATTGTAATTGTAATTGTCAAATTCCTGGAAGAACACTTTATAAAGGTTATTCAGGTTTAGAAAACCATAGCTGCTTACTTCCAAAAACAGTGTCACACTTATCCTCGGCTAGTGTGTATTATTACAGCTGAGTTTCATTCACTTCCTTGTAACTGAGCTGGAGTACCACACACAGACTGAGGAAAAGTTAGCGAAGAAAAGAAATGCAGATTTTTATTCTCGGATAACACCTTTTAAGTTGCTATTGTTTAGATGAACAATAACCGGTGTCATAAAAAAGCAAGCTATTTTTTTCTTTTAAAATTTTAGATTTTTTTTTTTAATGTACAGGATTTTAAATCATAATAACAGTCTGATAAAGTCCCAAATAAAGATCTAATTGTCAAAAGCTAATAGGCATTGGAAATGGCACAAATGTATTTGAATATTATGAGCTATAACACTAAAGTGATGTGTATATGTGTGTATGTATATGTATATATATTATATATATGCGTGTGTGTGTGTATATATATATATATATATATATATATATATAATATATATATATATATATATATATATATAAACAAGTCCAAGGTTGGAACAGCAGAACCTCCCGCAATGGCTTAAAATAAAGTAAAAATATTTTTTCACCGGATGGATGCTGTCTCCACACCACTTTTTACTTGCTATATATATGTGTGTGTGTGTGTGTGTGTGTATATATATATATATATATATATATATATAATATAATCATAATAGAAATCTTATTCTAACCTCACCACACACCCCTAAGGTCCTCCTGCGGTGTCTCCAGGTCCCCTGCTGACCGCTGTTGTCACCTGCAAGACAAACTTATCTTGGCAGTGACAGCCCAGTAAGCCAATCACAAGCTGAAGTGCTGTCCCATTTCAGTAATCTGCAAAGTGGGCTGTCACTGCTGTCATTCTCTCTAAAGTTTCAGCAGGGGACCCGGAGACTTCACAGGAGAACACTTGGGGTGTGTGGTGAATCAAGAATAAGATGCTTAATATTTTATATATGACTGCAGCATTATATTAAAAGTTACGGAGTACCCCTTTAATGTGGAACCATTTCAATCTGCTTTTGACTGAGGAAACAACTGAAGGTATTAAACCAATTGGATGAATGGTCAGTTTAGACAAAAAGAAACACTTTTTTTTAATATACACGTCCATGCAAATTTAACCTAAAGCAGCTCAGCTCCAGAAGTTTTCAATTAAGAGTAAAAAAAAAAAAAAAAACCTCATCAGAAGATTAATTCTTTGTACAGTTACAGTTTAAGTAGGTTCAGAAGTTACTTTATCTTCCTCCAAGGCTCTGTAGTGGAAAGAACATAAGTCTGACGAATCGGCACAATGAATTATGCGTAACATAGCTGAACCATAAGCCTGAGTGTGGTTTAGGGCTATGTTGCATTTCTTTGTAGCTTTGGTGCACGGTTTACAGTCAGTTATGTCCTGGTTCCAAAGTGTTTTCTTATAGTTACCAGTGCATCAAGTGATCAGTTAATTAAATAGTTTTGATCGCAGAATTTTTAAGTGCTGCCCCAGAATTGCAATGTACTGTGCAATACATCGGCGCTATATAGATAAAAATTATTATAATACACTGTGCATTGCAGTGTAAGTGGTCTTGCTACAGGTTTCTGATATACCTAGCTCACATGTGAATCTGGCCTGATCAGTCACCTGATGCTCTTCTTGCATAATACACTGATCAATTATTCAGAAGCCACCTACGTGTTAAATTGTTTTCAGGAACTCCTCAATGACAGCTATTAGTTTCAGCACATTATTGATGCATGCTCTTTAATGGCATATGTCCTCACACCTAGTCTGTGGAATTAGAAAGTTTGGGCTTTCCTTGTTGGAATCAATAGCGACAGTGGTGCACTTCCAGAGAACTTGTATATACCAGATGGATAGATATAACATAACATTCCCACTGAACTGCTCCTGTTATTGACAATTAGAATGTGTTTTTTTTTCTTTTTTAAGGTACTTGAAGTGGACAACAATCAAATTTCACGCTTAGAAGGTGTGTGGAATTTACCGAAGCTTGAAGAGCTATCATTGCAGTATAATAGTATCCTTTTGAGTCAATCAATTGTTTTCATTTTCAGTTCAAATATTCCTTTAAGGTGCGTTCACACCTACAGGATCTGCAGCAGATCTGCAGCAGATTTGATGCTGTGTTCAGTTATTTAAATGAAATCTGCTGCAGAAAATCAGCTGCAGATCCTGTAGGTGTGAACGCACCATTAGGGTATGTTCACACCTACCGGATCTGCAGCTGATTTTCTGCTGCGGGTCCGCAGCAGATCCGTAGCAGATTTCATTTAAATAACTGAACACAGCATCAAATCTGCACCATGAAATCTGCTGCGGATCCTGTAGGTGTGAAGGCACCCTTAATGCAGAACCACAGCCGATAATGATTGCCATCTACTTTCCCTTGACCGTAACCCAAGGAGGTGATGGCAACTAATTTCCTACAACAAAGGGCTCCACCTACCTGATGAAATTGATTGATAGTGCAATTTGCATACAGTATATGAAACAAAGTTCCCAGAATCAGATGCCTGTGGAGAAGCTGCTCACTAGAACTTTTACCTAATCATTAGAAGTCCTTCAAGCTTTTCTAATGAATAATTCATGTATTCATCTCTGGGCTTGCTGTGCAGTGCCCCATAGGGTTTATGCAACTAGTTAGTAATGAGCTTATTTTGTGTACTGCATAGGAGCTCTTGGGTAAGGAGTAGTCTGGTACCCAGGGTAGATGAGGAGGGACTGATCTGGCGCAAGGAGGAGTTGAGGTAGAAGTGATGAAACAGAAATGGGTGCTGGGAAGGGCATTGTCTGGCACGCAGGAGTGCTGAGAGAGGAGAGGGCTGGCAGGCAGGAAAACTCAAGTATATAGAAAATAGGTCGGGTAAAAAGTGGACTGAACTGGTAGAAACCAAGAAGGGTGAGAATGTGGGAAAATAATCACAAAATCGCACGCTAATTAAAAGAGTTATCCAGGCTTAAAAAACATGGCCGCTTCCAGAAACAAAACCTCTCCTGTCCTAAATTTGGGTGTGGGGTTTTGCAGCTCATTTCCATTGGAGCACATCATGTTATGGAATTATATTTTACGAATAACAAGCCCTCATATAGCTCTGTAGTGAAAAAAATCAAAACCTTATAGGGGTCAGAATATAGCACATATAGGAAGAATGTCAGTTAGACCGCACAACGAACAGCATAAAAATGCAAACTCTAAAAAAAAGTTGTGGAATTGCATTTTTATGGTATACTGAAGGATGTAATTTTAAATTGCTCCATAGGGAAAAAAAACATCCTCATATGGTTCTATAGATGGAAAAATAAAAGACAGAAGTGTTGTCTCATAGAAGGCAAAACCAAAACCTGACCTTTCATTAAGGGATTAATAGCAGAACATACTTAAAAAAACATGGCCGCTTTCTTCCAGAAACAGAACCTCTCCTGTCCTAAATTTGGGTATCGTTTTTTGCAGCTCATTTCCATTAGAGTGAATGAAATGAATTGCAATACCAAACACACTCTGAGGACAAGGGTGGCACTAGAGAGTAGCTGTGGTTTTCTAATTTTGGATAACCCTTTTAAGTCTATGTGAGATATATATCAAGCAGGAATCAGATTACTACATACATAAGTGGTATCCCAAATATAAAATATAACTTGTTAAGTACAAAAACTATTCAAACCACTCTCACAATAATCGTCAACTATAAATGAAAAAAAGCAATTAATAGAAGCATATCCAGTGTACAAATTAGGCACCAATGACTACTATTATTATTACTTTGTCACTGTTGACCATATGTGCCTGTAGTCCCGGTGGAAATAAACATTATCCAGAGTGCATGGAGGAAAACTACTTACCATACAGTTATAGTCTGCTCCCCCCCTTTTAGCTCAGGGAACTAGTGAAGTAGTTTCCCTAAAAAAGGTCATCCCCTGCCCCATGCTTGCCCTCATAAAGGCGGACTATCCTTTCTTGCCCAAGAGCCTGTTAACGCACCCACTCTAAAAATGACGACCTCTCCCTGTACTAAATCTAGGAAAATAGCCCTAACATAGTCCTAGCACGCTCCCTATGCATTTTTCTTATCCATCAGGACTGGTCAAGGAACTGTAATTGGACAAATACCATACAACAGAAAACACATTTGAAAAAATAGGCTAAGAATCCTCTAATCCGGCCAATGGTCACACCAAGAAGTGCAGCGGCACCTATGTAGTAAACAAACAAATTGTATTTATAAAACATATTTCCTTGGAGAGTGACTTTATGGTGGAACTTGCTCAGTCCCCATTCTAATTATTAAATTGTAATTGCTGTCCTTGGTATGTTAAGTGGTTTAAGTGGATGAGATGGTTTAAGTCATTGCTGCTATGGACAGAATGAGTAAACATGACTTCATATAGTAATGTTGTCCCTTCTCCAACCCCTGGCAAACGTGTTATCCCCACACTTGGAGCAGTAGTCACCCAGCTTCTTTGATGGGCATCTTAGTGGTCAGAAGCTGTGTCGGGACTATCTAGGGTCTGATCTGCAAAAATATAAATGCTTTTATTTTCTGATATTGGGATATTAGCAGTTATTTTATAGGCTAATAAGGCCCCCAGTGCATGATCTGTCCCAGCTAGCCCCCCACTCCTAATTTAATATTAGCATAGCACTGCCCCGATATTCATTAGTAGGGATGGGGCAGCCAGGGCAGATTGGTAGCTCTACCCCAGTACAGCAAAACACATCATTAGCATATGAAATAAACTGTTACAATTGTGCAGAGGATGAAGGTAAGGAAATTACCTTCATCCTCTGTGCCCCATGCGCTATAGGGACATATCAACAGGTTAGATCACCTGCCCATTGCATACAAGATTATTATTACCGCTTAAATTACTTTGCATTTCTCTAGGTAATTGTCAAAATGTAACCTTGCTTTTCCTTATAGAAATATCTTAGACATAGAAAACGTTTTGAACCTCCAACCACTTTGTAGCTGTCCTCGGCTATCAGTCCTGCGTTTACAAGGAAACCCCATCTGTGAAATAGCAGATGCCCAAGATCAGCTGAGAGCTCTACTACCACATGTGGCCCTTATCGAGATGTGACCTCTTTATTATGCCAGTTATTATTGTCACATTAAAATAAACAATTTCTGTTGTATTTTTGGATTCCACGTTGATGTTTTTGAAAGTAGTGGAGATATGATGTTCTGTCTAGAAAAGAATTGGGAGAAATGGCAATCTAGATGTCAGGAAATTTACTCTCTGGGCAGACTAGACCTGTGGCTTGACCAGTGACTTTCAACCAGTGTGCCGCGACACATGGTCGGTTGTGCCGCGGGGAAAGTTCCCCAAACTATGGTGGCCCTGTGTTTTGTTCCTCGGCAATGCGCAGCGATCAGTGGTGGATTATAATGTGGGTGGTTGCGTGGTGCGCTGCGGCGGGCCGTGATGCACGCATCCAATCAATGTGTGCGCTACGGCCCGCCGCAGCGCACCACACTTCCGGTCTCCGCTGATTGGAGGAGCACGTCCGGGCCCTACGGGCGGCCAGTAGGTGAGGCGGACAGCAGCTGCGAACATCTCGGAGGAGGTGGGGAGAAAGGGGGGGGAGAGAAACCTGGGGATGGGGGGAGAAAAACAGCGGAGAGAAGCAGGGGGGAGAGAAATTTGGTGGAGAGAAGCAGGGGGAAGAGAAGCACAGGAGAGAAGCATGGGGGAGAGAAGCACAGGAGAGAAGTATGGTGGAGAGAAGCACAGGAGAGAAGCATGGGGGAGAGGAGCACAGGAGAGAAGCATGGGGGAGAGGAGCACAGGAGAGAAGCATGGGGGAGAGGAGCACAGGAGAGAAGCATGGGGGAGAGAAGCACAGGAGAGCAGCAGGGGGGAGAAGTATGGTGGAGAGAAGCACAGGAGAGAAGTATGGGGGAGAAAAGCACAGGAGAGAAGCAGAGGGGAGAAGTATGGTGGAGAGAAGCACAGGAACGAAGCATGGGGGAGAGAAGCACAGGAGAGAAGCAGGGGGGAGAAGTATGGTGGAGAGAAGCAGACGGGAGAAGTATGGGGGAGAGAAGCAGGGGGGAAAAGGTATGGTGGAGAGAAGCACAGGAGAGAAATGGGGGAGAGAAGCAGGGGGGAGAAATATGGTGGAGAGAAGCACAGGAGAGAAGCAGGGGGGTAAGTATGGTGGAGAGAAGCACAGGAGAGAAGCAGGGAGGAGAAGTATGGGGGAGAGAAGCACAGGGGAGAAACGGGGGAGAAGTATGGTGGAGAGAAGCACAGGGGAGAAGTATGGTGGAGAGAAGCAGGGAGGAGAAGTATGGGGGAGAGAAGCACTGGAGAGAAGTATGGTGGAGAGAAGCAGAGGGGAGAAGTATGGTGGAGAGAAGCACAGGAGAGAAGCATGGGGGAGAGGAGCACAGGAGAGAAGCATGGGGGAGAGGAGCACAGGAGAGAAGCATGGGGGAGAGAAGCACAGGAGAGAAGCAGGGGGGAGAAGTATGGTGGAGAGAAGCACAGGAGAGAAGTATGGGGGAGAAAAGCACAGGAGAGAAGCAGAGGGGAGAAGTATGGTGGAGAGAAGCACAGGAACGAAGCATGGGGGAGAGAAGCACTGGAGAGAAGCAGGGGGGAGAAGTATGGTGGAGAGAAGCAGACGGGAGAAGTATGGGGGAGAGAAGCAGGGGGGAAAGGGTATGGTGGAGAGAAGCACAGGAGAGAAATGGGGGAGAGAAGCAGGGGGGAGAAATATGGTGGAGAGAAGCACAGGAGAGAAGCAGGGGGGGAAGTATGGTGGAGAGAAGCACAGGAGAGAAGCAGGGAGGAGAAGTATGGGGGAGAGAAGCACAGGGGAGAAACGGGGGAGAAGTATGGTGGAGAGAAGCACAGGGGAGAAGTATGGTGGAGAGAAGCAGGGAGGAGAAGTATGGGGGAGAGAAGCACTGGAGAGAAGCACAGGAGAGAAGTATGGTGGAGAGAAGCAGAGGGGAGAAGTATGGTGGAGAGAAGCACAGGAGAGAAGCATGGGGGAGAGACGCACAGGAGAGAAGCAGGGGGGGAGAAGTATGGTGGAGAGAAGCACAGGAGAGAAGCAGGGGGGAGAAGTATGGGGGAGAGAAGCACAGAAAAAAAGCAGGGGGGAGAAGTATGGTGGAGAGAAGCAGGGGGCAGAAGTATGATGGAGAGAAGCAGGGGGGAGAAGTATGGTGGAGAGAAGCACAGGAGAGAAGTAGGGGGGAGAAGTATGGTGGAGAGAAGCAAAGGGGGGAGAAGAAAACAGGCCCAGGTTTCACACTGAGTGCGTATAAATACATTTAGAATCTATATTATTAACTATCTGTATAATATGTATTGTTTTAGTGTCATTTTGTGCCATTTTGGTTGGTGGTGTGCCCTGGGATTTTTTAAGTATAAAAAGTGTGCCGCGGCTCAAAAAAGGTTGAAAATCACTGGCTTAGACCATGCTGGAGGGGGATTTTATGTTTCTTTTATTCAAAATGTATACAATTTGTAGTTTGTGTTTGGCATCTGAATTTTTGGTTATGAGTAATAACATATTGGGGGCACAGTTACTACCTTGGGATGTGTTCACACATGCATTTCTATGTCCAAGGAACATATTTACCATAAATATATTGTAAATTTCTTGAAAAATTCTCTAAGGATTATAAAACTAGAATGCACCCTTCTAACTGCAAAAGTTGCATAACATATTCTTACATCATGGCCTAAGCATAATATGTCTACCCATTCCTCTACCTGGCTATATAGAATGATGGAGTAGCAGAGCAGGTTTCACTGTCCTATAAAGGGGTCGTCCCATCTCAACGAACATATTTACACTGAGGAGCCCTGCAAGTTTAACTATTTTTGCAAATACATTACATATGCTGAGAAAAAAAATGCCTTTTTCTCCTGACATCCCGGCTCTTTTCCTCCCATTGTTGAAAGATTGCTGTCTAGGTTACCAGTTATCACTCTGCTCTAAAAGGGAGTGACTTAGGGTCTTATTACACTGACTACGGCCCGATCATTTCAGTAAATGAGCGCTGATCTGCTAGATCGGTGCACGTTTACAGGACCTATTAAACGGCTGGATAATCAGGCAGCAAGGGCTGCATGGAAATTGTTGGCGATGTCCATGCAGCCCTTGCCCAAACACCTGATACCTTATGCCGGTCGCACATCGCTATTACACATAGAGATGCACAGTCGGTGCCCAACGACTTTGGGTCCAAACCTAAACCAACGATCAGCTATCATTTCATCGGCTGATCGTTGTCTCTATTACACGGAGCAATAATCGGCCCGATTATCGCTCTGTGTAATAGGGCCCTTGGACTGGGATAAAGATGTATGTTAGACTGGGAGTGTAGATGTATAGAGATATAGGGGCACATTTATGAAGAAGCAACTTTTTTTTTTTTTTTCAGCCCGGAGCTGGTGTAGATTTTTGGCTGTTCTTTAGGCTAATCCAGATGCAAAAATAGATACATTTTGTGCATGGGGAGGTAACGCCTCCCCGCACGCAATGCCGAACTCCCTTTCCACCCATATGGCGCACACACACACAAATATATATATATGTAATGTATATTAGCATTGTGTATGTTGTATGTGTATGTATATGTATATATATATATATATATATATATATATATATATATTATACTGTAACTTCATATGTACCAGCCACACCACTGCTTTTAGAGCAGAGTGGAGGTTGGTTTCCTATACAACGAGCTGTTACCAAAGTAAGGAAAACAGCAGCCATGCTAAGAAAAGGAGGAAATTTTGCTTAACGAATATATTTTCAGAAATATTTAACTGAACAAGCCCTCTAAATTTAACCATGTTAGTTTAGATGGAAATACCCCTTTTAAGCTCGTTTTCTTCATTCTATATGTGAGTTCACTTTCAAGGTACTTTACTCTTCTATACCTATATGGGAGTGGATAGTGCTGTGTTTACTGGCATTTTGTCAGAAACTTTGAGGGAAGGGTTTTGGTTAATAAATGTTTATTGGGTGTAGCCGAGACTAGTTACAACCCATCATTATAAAGTAATTACGCCGTCCATGGACTTAACCTAAGAATGAGGAGGGTGTTGCTCATTCTTCATTCTCTCTCCTGCACTTGTTCCACCTGTTTAAAACTTGGAACCAACACACCCAAGAGAAGACTTCCCTGTGAATCAGCACTAACCAACCATTGTCTGGGCGCATATATGGCAAGCAATGGGATGAGGAGCTTTATATGCAAGCACACGTGTAGATTGCAAATTATATTTAGGCTATCGTCTTTTACAATGTCTGTGACGTTGGCTTGCATATACTGATCTGAACTTGTTTGCTAAGGAAACAATAAAAGTTTTTTTGTCCCTTACCATGTGTAATGAAAGTTTACTTTGCTTGGAAGTGACCAATGGCAGTAACAATGTGAGCTTGTAACTGGAATGACTTGGTGTGTACATTTTTTCACGCATAAGTTTTTGAAGTTGAATGGAGAAAAAACACATATCTTTCAGTTTTTATTCTGACCACTAAGCCAAGTAATAAGCTGACACCTCCTGTTGTGTAGAGAGAACTTTTCAGCAATCCCATCCCTATCATTAAGGCCCTATTCCACGGCCGATAATTGTCCTGTGGAATAGAAGGCAACGATCAGTCAACATCGTTCATGTCGGCTGATTGTTGCAGTCGTTTGTCTTTTAACCATGTTGAAAAACAAATGACTGTGATATCAGGGATCTGCTGCCGTCACTCCATGGTATAGGAGTGGCGGCAACAGACCGACACTATATCCTATGGGCTGCCCGGACGATCTAGCGATTTATCCGGGCAGCCTCCCCGCGGCCCCTCCCGCCCGTTGGCCCGTGGAATAGGGCCTTTACAGGCAGGATTGTGGTAAAAGGTGATAAGATGGGATCTGGACATTCATAATAGGGGGTGGACACAGCTCCCCTACAGTCACTGTTTAATATATTTCACTTTTAAAAACTAAGGCTACGTTCACGTTAGCGTTCGTCCTTCCGGTACCATTCCGTCATCCTTTTCAGTTTTAGAGAAAGCGAAACGGAAATTGTCGGATCTGTTATAATCCCCATAGGTTTCAATAATATTTGACCAAATAGTGCTCCGTTAGAATGCAATCCGTTCAAGTTCCGTTTTTCTGAACGGACGACAAAAATTGTGTTTGCAGTATTTTTTTTTCTGTTTTCAAAAACGGAACTTAAACTGATCGATGCAATCCGTTTTTTTAAAAAATGGCAGTCAATGGTGATGGATCGAAACGGAAGGTTAATTCGTTTGCGTCCGTCCAAGTTTCCGTCCCATTCCATTTTCTAGTTGGAGCATGCGCAGAAGGGGAGAGAAGACAGGAAGTTCTTCTGGGAAGGAAGGGGAGGAGCTGGAAAAAAAAACTGAAAAACGGACACCAACGGAATTACAAAAGGATGACAATGGAAGCAAACGGATGGCAAGCTTCCGCTAATTTTACTAAAATAAACGGATACACTAACATTTTTGGCTATCACTTTGTATCCGTTGACATCTGTTAGCAAATCCGTCTTTAGCTATCAGTTTCCAAAAAATGAACGGATCCATCAGTTTCATGTAAAACCGCTAGTGTGGCCGAGCCTTTACACTACTCATAAATGATCACTTATAAAAACTAAAACTAGCCTACACGTTTTACAACATAGCAGTCTTGAACAGGTTTAAAAGTGTTTTCTGGGACTTCAAATATTGATGGTGGATTTTCCAGGACCGGTGCAGCAGCTTGTCCATATTAACTGCTTTCCCTGGTATTGTAGTGCAGTCCCATTCAACTCCTATGAGCAGCACAGTTCCTTTATTTTGCTGATGCAGATGGGTTTCATGGGCAAAAGCCATATTTATCAAACCTTAAAGGTACTTTCCAATAAATATCCAGAAATACTGTATGCCTTAAATGAATACTGTTATTTTAACAAAATTTGCATAAGTTAATAGTAATTATAAAAAAAACAACTTTGGAATATATCTTATCAGAGAAAAATGCCTCTTTACTGGGCCTATTACATGCCCTGATGATCATTTAGCAAGGGCTGCATGGACATCGTTACCTATGTTCTTGCAGCCCTTGCTTAAACTACCCACGTTCAGCTGATCGTTGTGTTTATTACATGGAAAGATAATCGGCCAGATAGGGACGATTTGGCTGATCGTTCCGTGTAATAGTACCCTTAGACTCACTATTCCCCATGTGTCTGCATTGTTTCGATAACCCTTGGTTATGACCCACTAAGATGGATCAGATCTTCTCAGTTCAACTGCAATCTCAAGTATTGGAAGTTGGTTTCCTTTTAGCCTGCAAGCAAATGGGATTGTGTTAAAGTGTGAGCACTGCTGCATGACACAGACAGAGTGACAGATCAGGGAGGAAACAAGTGATTACATTCATGGATGGGGAAAACAGTACAGGGATGTACTAAAAACTGCACATTTGTACTGCTTTACTTATATGTAAGTGGTAGACATCTGATTTTAGCAAATTAGTTTCATGGCACAACCCCTTTAAGTCCCAGGCCAAATTCTTTTAATGTTAATCTTTCAAGTCTCAGTGATTCAGTATAATCACTTTATACATTTATACATAGGAGCCATTTATTGTTGTGTCTTTTTGACAGCTGGTTGTAGGCATTTTTACTCCATGAGAATTCTTGATCATGATTACATTCTACTTTCAGACATATGGATGTATCTGTAATAGTTTGGATTGTTCCCGCTATCTCTAATGCGGTGGTTGATAATATCTTGATAGTAATTGCCATGTTGTTGTAGATTGAGGAATGCAGCAGGGAATGACACTCTGGACGTATGCTCATCTCCGTGGTATTAGAAGCATTTAAACACTGCAGTGCACGAGCTCCTGCTTTCAGACACCACTGACATCATTTTATAAGTAGGCCATTAAATTGTTAAAAAAAAAAGTCATGGTCAGAATGAACCATCCCTTTACATATGTAGTTATTTTCCTATGTCATGGTATTTATTTGGCATGGTGAATTTGGATATTTTTGAATTTTTACAGTGAAATTTTGGAGTAGTTTAAGAAATATATATATTTTTTTGTTTTTTTGTGGACAGCTAACTTGTTTCAACACCATCTCTAATCTGCTATAGGAGTATGTGCACACTGAGGAATTGAAGAGGAAAGTTTTCTGCTCGAAATTCCTTGCCTGTTCAGGTCTGGCAGAATAGGAGCAGAATTTGAGCGGAATTCAAGCCCCGTTGACTTCTATAGGATTCCTCTAGTAGAATCTGCACAAGGAATTAACAAGTCAATTCTTTGGGTGGAAAGCGGATCCGTAGCAGAAAATTCGGCTGTGTTAACATGAGCGGAATCCCATTGAAAACTATGCGAAATTGCTCTGTTCATATTTTACTGGAGGAATTTCAAGCGGAAATTAAGAGTTGATTCTGCTTTAAATTCCTTGTCTGTTCTTCAGTGTGCACATACCCTTTGTATGTGTAATATTTTGGCTATATATTCAAACATTGTCGCTTTGTGGCCATCTTTCTGATGACAAAAGACAGCAGCAAATAATGATCATCGTTATTTGTGACAGTCATTCTCAACAGCCAGCCGTCACTTGTCGCCAAAATGACGGCCGTCTAAAAATACGCCTGGAAAACGACAGTGTGTGAACATAGCCTTATATTTTTTAGAAATGCTGACTAATCATGAAGCATTGTTCTGGATGAGGAAGTCTGTGGCGATTGGTAGAAATTAATTGTAGAGTTGCCCTTTATTGGTTGTTACAGTAACAAGAAAAACTTTTCTTTTAAATGTTTTTTTTTTTTTTTTATTGAAATTCTTCCATGAATAAAGCATGGGTAAAACAAAATGAGCCTTATCTCTCCTGCATCACGCATCATTTCTGAAGGTTACATTTTGTGCTCATCATGACTGGCCATGACTTCTGGTCTTGAGAAAATTAAACTAGACTAGCCTCCTTTGTTCTCACTGAACACCAATGTTTCCTTCTCATCTATCTTACCTTTCCTTATGTTACACATGACATCTTTTACAACCTTCTATACTATGTGTAACTCGTGAAGAGATTAAATACTTTGATATCTTCTCACACATATCCCAAGCAACAATGGAAAAACAATCATAAACTCCATACCAATTCACTTTATAGTGAAGCATAAACTTCCTTATGCTTCTGAGTAATTCGGAGACAACCATCACCAGCACCGCAGTGACACATAACTAATAGTCTAATACAGTAATACCTCTGTTCTCAAACACAATCGGTTTTGGAAGGCTGTTCCAGAATCAAACAGTTCGAGAACTGAACTGTGTAATGTATTTAATTAGTTTTTACACTCCATGGGTCAGGTGCAGAGTGCCTGGCCCACAGAGTGTTTACAGTTAAGTGGTGATGCAATAGCCTCACCACTTACCATCTCTGGACCAGCAGTAAGTAATGATGCATTATACATTCATTATTTATTTATATTTATTAGTACTCAATTGTATCTCATCATGGTATCTTCATCATGGTCATTTATTGCATACTGCATGTAAAGCTAGAGATTGTCCTTTTTCTATTCAAAATATAATTAACCAATAAAAAAAGTATGTGTATAAATATATTTGGGAAAATATGAATATACTGATCTGTTTTTTCCTTTTGTCTTTTTAATTTTATATACTTCTCTGTCAGCTAACTTTCAGTCCCTTTATACCGTACCTCTTAACCCCTTCCCCCAATATGACGTCCAGGGACGTCATGAAAAGCAGTGCCATTCTGCATCATGACGTCTCTGGACGACATGCTTTCCCTGCCTCCCATTGCTGTCCCTATCTGAGGTCTGGCAACTGGAGGAGGTTGTGTCACACAGCCTCCTCCCACTGCCCGGTGGGGAGCCGTGCTCCCCCCCGGACAGTTAACCCCATAGACACCATGGTCGCTGCAACATTTTGAAGCCCTCTAACATCCTAACAAGTAAAAGAACGTTCACCAAATGACGTCACCATAAAGTAGACATCTTGTAGATGTTGCAGTAATAATTAGTTCATGTGGCATGACTATTTTTGTCAGAAAAAGAGAATTTTGAATATAAAGGATTGTAAATTTTTCAAATTTTTACGCAAACTATTGAGTGTATCAACCAAAGTATACCACTTACATAAAGAGGAATATGTCACGAAAATACAGTCTCAGAATAACTGCAATACTTAAAAGCATCTCAGAGTTATCACTTCATAAAGAAAGACAGGTCAATAATGTGGCTAATGGCCTAAAGTCCAGTGTACACAGTCCAGTATTACAGCTCATTTCCACCCCCTCCGTATACAGTGACATCTGTCTGCACAGGTCACAGAGCATGCCTGAAAACTCTCCTCTAAAAAATCATGGACCATGCAGCTGCAGTAAAGCACATCACTGAATGCCGTTAACAGCAGTTTATGCAAAATGTTTGAGACTACAATCATTTACAGAAAACTGAATTTAAAAAAAAAAATTGCATTCTGGAAAAAAATCTGTTAAAAAAAAAATATGATTTATTCTTTAACTGGTTTTAAAAAAATTAGGCAATGCGTCAAATATAATGTTAATATACTGCATTATCTTCCTGCAGCCTTAGCTATATAGGTATTATATTTCTATGTAATCTCGCCCTCAGCTTATTATAAGATGACTATTGACCCTGTGCCCAGTGTACACAGAGAAGGTTTGGCGTGCAGCCAGCCATTGACATAGTAGGAAATAAAGGCTTTAGGCAACTGTATAAACATCCATGTATAGTAAGATATATTCAGTTCATGTATAAATCAATCATATAATAGAATAGTGAGTGACATGTTTATACAATTTCCAGTGTATGAACTTTTCTTGTATAAAGTAATCCTGGCTCTCGGCTGACCCACCGGGGCGTCATATTACTTGTTGAGTTAATCCAGAGCCCTGCAGCTTTTTTGTTTTCATGTTTCTTAGGGCAGAATACATTGTGTTCATTCCTTTCACTGCGACGCTTGCTGCTTCATCATTATCTGTACAATATATAATAGGAATGTTCCATGTTGTTTGCACTTCTTTACCGCTCCCTTTAGCCAGATTGATCAGCTACATATTGCTCAATATACAGTACAAAAGAATGTCAAATGTCTCATCTTTGTTTTCTCAAAGTGGGTATGTCTATATAGCAGCTATCAGGCTGAGCAATCAGGTGTTGAGCAATTCCTCAGGGTCCCATCCCCAAGGGCCCCGGTTAGGTATCCCAGGCAGCAGACATTTGGCCTGGTGCCCTAAATCTCTGTCTGGCATAGTGCCCCTGTCAACTTAGAATACAGGTGAAGCCTAGGAGCCATAGGGTGGTTGCCCTGCTTGTTTTGTATTTGGAAGACCACGTTAGAACATCAGTGTCCCCCTTTTGTCAACATTGTGTTATAACCACTCACCTTTATTACTTTATGGCGAGCATTTGTCAGCTCAAAAGGGTCTTTTTTACTGTGTTGTGGCACATACAGACATTACAGCTCATTACAAGTGTAGGGGGCACAATCGTAACCATTATTTTTTTGGGACCTAATGGGGATACTATTACTACATACAGTATGGATAGTGTCACTAATTTTTGTTTTTTAAGTTATCATGCTTTAAAACAAAGCTATACTTACCTGAAATCCCGATCCTGTTTTGTGCTGGTTGAAAAAAAAGAGACCAAATGCAGGAAGTCCCGGTCATTTGAACGCTCACAGTAAAGGCCGTCATTTAATTGACTGGTACATTGAGCTGTGAATCTCTGTACTGGCCGGGACTTCATGTGTTCAGCCTCTATTTTTCAACCAACACAAGACTAAAAATCTGCCTTTAGAAGACTGGACCTGGATTTCTGGTAAGTATAGCTTTGTTTTAAAGAGAATGTACCATCAGGTACTTATTACCTATGTATAGAATGGCGCCAGTGCCACAGCCCATGTACGGCACCATTCTATTCATGGGTAACGGGCCAGGGGTGAAGCACTGGAGGTGGGCCATCCTGCCCCCAGTGGGAGGAAACCCCCTCCCCTCTGTGATGCAGCTCCATTAGAATCAATCATAGAGGGATGGCCCACCTCCAGTGCTTCACCCCCGGCTTGTGTCAGGGAATAGAGCAGCATTGGCGTACGTGGGAACTGTGGTTCAAAAAAGGGACCGCAGAACCGGCTTCCGCATGCTGGCGCCGTTCTTTCCATGTGATACACTTAAAGTGAATGTACTGCTGTTACATTCGCTTTAAAGAAAAGAAGAAAAAAGCAGCGCTCAAGCAACAGTGCTTGAGTGCTGGTGCACTGGAGGAGAGCATGTCCTCTTGTCAATTCAGGTTTTTCGCTGCCTGTGGCCACAAGAGTGACTGGCAGGATGGGATGCCAAGACAAGGAAAGAGAAATTCCAGGACCTAAAGTCCACAAGCACTTTCACTAAGTCCAATGATAGCGCATACCCTCAATAATTACAGGGCAGTATATACAGCTGCTGTAACAAAGTGTATAACATGTCTCTTTTCACATGGCTTCCTCAAGGGAAGGCAAAACAAAGATTCAGACGTCAAGTAAGCCTTTGCTACTATTTTTGTGGCAATTTTTTTTTTTAATTCTAAGGAATTCCCATCCCAGATGACAAAAATGTCATCCACAGATCCAAAATAACTCTAGTAAAGGGATTTTATTTTTGTGGAAATTACCACTTCTTTTTCGAGCATGGGCAGTAATAAATTAAAAACAAAGTACAAGCGATATGCTTGTTATAAGTCGTACCATGTTTTTTTTTAAATCTTGTTTATATGACGCACGTGTCATTATGCAAGGGTTAACCCTAGATGTGGATAAAGGGTCATGTTTGAAGAAGTGCATATGTGTACGAAACAGCTGTCACTCTCTACGTTCATTCCCGGCATCTACACCTGCTGTAGCATTAAGTGCTGAACGCTTGCTTTACTATGCAATTTACTATCATGTTTTGTATCGGTAAGTGCCCTCTATATACTCTCTGTTCTTGGAATAGATATGCGAGGGTCGTTGACTCGTTGTTAATGGTGTGTATTCTAAACAGACAGGTTAAAAATGGAGTGCCACAGGGGTCTGTTCTGGGTCCTATTCGTTTTAATATGTTTGTGATGTAGAAGAGGGCTCAGTAGGAAAGGTTTGTCTGTTTGCTGATAATACATTCCTGGAGATGTCCGTAATATAGAAAATAATTTAGCTTAACTAGATAAGTGATCCAAACAATGGAAACTGTAGCTTGATGTTTCCAAATGTAAAATAATGCACTAGGGGAAAAGAAATCCTGACTGATGTCTTAAAGAAAGGCTTGCACGATTATCGAGTCGTTTAGTAGGTTCTGTAAGCTCACTTACACGGCAGGTTGGGCCATCCAATACCGGCGTTAATTGATTGAACCCAACATCAAATCTGCTGGAGATCTTGTAGGTGTGAATTTACCCTGTGTGTAACATCACCCACCCAAACTCACTTTCCTGTGAACTGGAATCTGCCTAGACATGGATAAATTATTCTATTGAAAATAATGTCATTTTGTTTCCTGCCAAAGCCCAGTGCTAGTTCCTGTCTCACCAGAATGGGCTGAAACTCTTTGGCACTAGACTTCTCTGCTACTGTTTTCACAACTTTTGTATAGGACATGCATACCTAGTACTTCACAGCATGCCCAGACATTGCAGTGATCATGGCAGGCAATGTTCTCTGCCAACCAAGGCTTTTGTTCTGCTAACTTGGCATTACGTGAATTTGATGTTCTTACCCAGAGTGGAGCACACTTCACACTATGTAAACTAGGTGCAGAAATGTATTTTGGAAAAGGAGAATATTGCCTCTTCCTTCAGTACTAGTGAATTGGCAATGTATTACATACATCTTTTTACACTAGCTCTCCCAATGATATGCTCATGCTTAGTAGTCCTGGATATTTATGAGCAGCTGCTGACTGACAGCTTTCTGCCAATACATATTATAGGAAGACAGCTGTCAATCAGCATGGAGTCGGAACAGCAACACAATTGTGTTCTCCAATCATCAGGAACATCTCCTGGTAGGAGGGATTGGTTATACAGATCTGTCAGGAAGGCAGCAATCACAATTTTGAGTTCTTTAAGGACCCTTACTTGTACACCATCTGGAACCGTTGCCTTATTAAATTTTAAATGGACAAGCTCCTCTGTAACTTCAGCCTCTGAAAACACTGGAGCTGAACCCATACAACTGGAGTTTATACTGTGTCCAACCATCCTGTGATTTTGAAGGCCTCCTTTTGAAAACATCAAGCAGAAGTAGCTATTCAAATAGTCAGTGACCATCTTAAATAGTCAGCGACTGACTTGAATGAAAATCAACAGTTTCCTTAGTCACTACATAGGTTACGGGGGTTTGGAAACTTCCAGCAAAGCAGGATTTTGGCAATTCCACTGTCCAGCTTAGCTGGACCCTGTTGACTGCGGCTTATCCCTTTAGGGAAAAGATGCACACAAACTCTGGTAGATAATCCGCTATTATGGTCCAAAGTGCTTTCTTGCAGTCATCTAGGCTTTTGTCACAGTCCAGGTCTGAGGACACACAAGTGGAGGGCCCCATCAGATGGGCAGCTTCCTAGTCTATCTGATTGAAAGGCCCAAGACCTCAAAGGGAATCTGTCAGCTCCATACAAGGTACAGATCTACTGACTTGACTTACAGGAATGGAATCGGCGCTGAAGTCCAATAGTCATTTATTGAAGCCCATAAAACCAACGTGTGGGTTACAGCAAAGAGGTCTCCTTCTATGCCAACACGTTTCTGGCTAAGCACCCTTTGCGCTTTTTGAATGTATTTCAATGACATTTTGAATGTTTTTCAATAGTCAGTCCTCTTTACATAAGAGACACTTATGCTGCATGTTTGCGCTACTAACCTGAAAATTGGCAAGTGGTTCTTTCCTTACACCTTCCTTGAGGTGGGAGTCGTCAACAGTACTCACTATGGGCCATCAAACTGGGGTGTCAGAAGTCTTTACAAAATTCCTATTGCCAAGCACGCCATGGTTTGCTTTTATTTATTACGCAAAAAAAAATAAAAAATCACAAAAATCTAAATGCATTCCCACATATCTTCATATGACTTCCCATTCTCCAGTTTGTATGTGGTTCCAGTAATGTCTTGTGGATCTGGTAAAGAGGAAATATTTTGCAATGCTAATTAGTAAAAGGCTTGTCAGCGTTGGCTTGATAAACAATATTAAACAGTGAAAGTCCATGCATTCCCTTTGGGCTGTGCCTCGTTTTAAATATGATGAAGCAGTTAATGTGAAAGTAAGTTTTTGTATGCTTACAGATTTTTTATTTTCATTACTGTAGACACAAATCATATATGTCTTGTATCTTTCTATCGTAAATTGTGGGAAAACTGGTGGAAAACCAAAATGCATTCACGTAAACCAATAATTTCTCCATCAGAAATATGAAAAAATTAGATGCATTGGTTATTATATTGTCCATGATTCTGAACACAGAGCTGAAGCTGGTTTTTGTATTTCGCCATGCCATTTCACCATGCCATCACTATCCACTATACCAAGACTGACATTACCAATAATACCAGTACATAAGAAACAACACCTTGACCACTACAATTACCACCACATGGCGAGTCATGGTGACCACTACAAAAAGACTAGTATGCCCCCCATACACTGACTTATAAAGAGGTACATAGCAATGGTATACAGGCTCTGCATACCATGCAAGTGATTACAGTGCAGTTACATCCAGTCACTTAAGGAGGGAGTCATCTTTCATCAGAGTTGCTAACTTTTGCTTTTTTTCTTTATCTGGCCTTGCCATTGTGAAGGCTTTTTCTGGCAATGCTTCGTCTCCACAGAATCTGCTGGGAAAAAAATCTAGGCTTTGCTCCAGCACCATCCTCACATTTAGGCTTCCCTATAAAGAATGAATAAAAACACTGGTCATTCAGTGACATCAGTAATGTCAAAGTAGGTGTAAATGTGTAAAGATTTTGTGCACAACACATACTTTCACTATTTGGCCCAATTTTCCTGCGGTCCTTTATCCTACTTACAGATAACTTTAGTTCAGGTTGTGAGGAGGGTGGTATGGAGGTTACAAAATCCCTTTAAAGAAATACTGGAAACCTAAAAAAGTTCCATGACCTTTAGACATACTGTATAGTATGTCATTGACCTTCCTTAGTAGGAACTGAAGCTAACCACAAGCTAGCTAACACCCAGGAAACTACTCTGGATTTTTGCAACAATAAGTTATTGTGCTTGTGTCAAACAAATCCCTGTATTCTATACATTTATCTTTGATAACTGCTATGGAGTTAGTCATCAGGAATTTAGATATAAATATCCAAGTAGCCATTCCATCCTAAATTTATGCTACCTACTGTGGCGAATAAAAAAAAAACGGATTTTGCCCAGAGCGACCAAGCAGTACTTTAATTTGAAACCCGAGCTGTGATTCGCTGCTCTGAGCAAAACCAATATTGGTTTTCACAGTTTTTATTTATCTTCCCACCCCCCCCCCCCCCCCCACACATACACACACACACTGTAGATTTATAGCCTACAGTTTGTTACTTTGTCTATGCTTACCTGTACATATGTATATGTACATGAAAATACCACCTGATCACTTTTAGGTCTTATGTACAAACTTCTTGGGGTTCGAAATTTTGGCACATAAAGAAATTAGCACAGATCAACACTTCTTATTGTACAGAAGCAGAGATAAGACAGATAGGTCATGAGTCCTTGCTCCTCTACATCAGTGCTTTTAAATTCCAATCCTCAGGCCTCACCAACAGGTCATGTTTTGAGGATTTCCTTAGTATTTCACAGGTGATATAATTATACTCAGTGCATCAGGTATTCTCACAGGTGTTCTTTGTATGGGATATCCTCAAAACATGACCTGTTGGTGAGGCCTGAGGACTGCAATTGAGAAGCACAGGCCTACATACATTTAGTAGTGAGTTATGCCAATTGATTAGGGCATAATGTGAGCACAGGAGAATACAGCACTCATTAGATCCAGTTAATGGTAGGATATACAACAACTTAAGAGTACCTGCCTCTTCTCCGAGTATGTCTGTTTTAGTAAAAAAAAAAAACCCTGAAATAACAGTTTGGTGGCATAATTAAAAAAACAAAAAACTTCTTACTCGATCATTCCTCCTGGAATTGTATGACTAAATTGACAGTTATCTGTAATCCTTTGTGTTCTTACATGCAGTGCAGTAGAATTGCCACGTGGGATCTGTCACTCACAGAGGCTGCAAACACTTAAAGAGACTCTATAAGTAGGTTTTTGCTGTCCTATTTCAGGGTACCATAAACTAGTGAGAGAGAAGCTGAACAGAATGATGTATCACTTACATTGTTCTGTGCAGCTTATTCAGAGATATCCTCCTGAATAACATGGAGTAGTAGAGGAGTAGTCCTCTCCATTATGTGCATGAGCCCAGTAGTCCTGGATATTCATGAGAAACAGAAAACTCCGCCCACCAGCTGCTGATTGGCAGTTATCTACCCATGTTGTGTATAGGCAGTGAACTATTAATCAGCACCTCGAGGGAGGGAGGGGGGTGTGGCAAGAATCTTATTATCCTGCCTATTAGGAGAACGGCTGAACAAAATGATGCAAGTAATACACCGATCTGATCAGCATTTCTGTCACTAGTTTATCCTGCCCTCATTTAAGACTGCATAAATCTAGTTACAGATTCCCTTTGAGGCCTGTAACATATGAGCTGCCAGGATGAGACCCCCTACTCTGATGGCTTGTAATATTATTAACTAATTTCATCTATCCCTCTAGCTTGCAGAAAAGATTGCATGTCCATTCAGCATAGGTGCCTCTATCACTATATAGAGATATTTGAGAATTATTACTATAAAGAGCAAAGGGGAGCATTATTATTGGGTGGAGGCACTGTTGGGACATTTATTATTGAGTCAGGGGCACAGTTGGTGCACTATAAGTGAGGACATTATTACTCTATACACAGTAACAATTACAATACACATGATTCACAGTCAGGAGAGGAGAGTCAGATGGAGAAGAAAGGAACTCTGATCAGAAAAGATGTCACCTGTGAGTCACTGAATATAACTCTAAATTACTTGTATAGGTTTATGCAGGCTCTCAGGTGACAAAGCCTCAGTGGGGCGCCCATCCATGCACTATGCACCCATCATCCACACACTATGCACAATCACTTGAGATACCACTAACATACACAAACGCACATTATTAACACTGACAGACTGACACAGACACTCACTGACTGACACACACTCCGCCACTGACACACAGCACTTAGAGCTCAGTCTTCTCCCTCTTCCTCTCTGTCGGGCTGCTCTCCACACTGTAAGGTTGAGGATCCTCGGGTCATGTGATCAGGTCCTTAACCTTTTTCTCTCTGTGTGCAGGTCCTGCTCCATCTTCAGCTGGCTCACCCTGCACTACAGTGAGGGGCTGAACATTAGAACACTGATACTCTCACCCTCTTTGGGCCCCTAGAGGTGCTATGGGCCTTGGCACTTGCCCAGGTAAGCCCTGGGCTGGCGACGACCCTGGATAAGAGTATATATGGGAAGATAGCAAGTGCAGGACTATGCAATGTTAGTTGTTTGAGTGATGTACTGGTATCCTTATAAGTGGTTGCTGAGCAGTTGCATTGCAACTGAGTATTGAAACTGGGAAAGGACTCACCACACTGCAAGGTTTTGGAGACCCTAAAGAGGTTGTCTGGGAAGCAGAAGATGACTAAAACCACGTCCACAAGAAATGATCAGGATATATGCGGCCCCCTCCTCCAAGGTCTAAGATGGCTTACTTTCGAGATGTGGATTCCCAGGAAGTGGGTGCTGGGGAGCAGAAGGCTTCAGCCGTGTACTATTGTCAATTACGTGTATTAACTGTTCAGAGACCAGGCCATAGCTAATAATGGAGAAAGGTTGCTCATACCAACCATCATTTGCTGTTCCAAAACACCTTTAAGAAATCAGTTCTGTGATCTTATTAATTGCCATGCCCTGCACTGGCTTTTTTTTGAGGCCAGAAAATCCTCACAAAAAAAAAGTATGTGGGCACCCTGAGGTGAGGACAAGAGAGCAATGTTTATGGTCAAGAGCCCAGCCTGCATTGCCACTCCCCAGCCTCCTCATGATCATATGTTAGTAGCTGACTAGCGTAGAGCAGGTGTACACCCTGATCACTGGTTTCCGTTCTGGAATGTTGGCCGTCATGTTTAATAAACTGGCAATCTAGCACAGGTTTACTAATATTCACAGTATGAAGATTGCAAAACAGATAGTTCTCCTCCATTTCATCAGTGATCAGAAAGGAATGGCACACTACTCCTTTAATAGCCATATTGTCAAAGGGCTACTGAGAACCACATTACTCGACAGAGCAACTTATAGCATTTTAATGATGTCACCTGAACTACAGTACAAGATGACTATAGTGCTTGGATATGCAGGATGGGCAGGTCGCTCTAGTAGGAAGGAATGCCATAAAGCTGAAAGGTATACATTGTGCAGCATCCATTCTGTAGCATCATTTTCCATGTCCTACAATATTAGTTCATTTTGTTAATAGCATCAAGTTATCTTTATACTTAGGTTTTTTTTTTTTAATTCTTTTTAATTGAACTCAATAGTAAAACAACTGTTTAATTGTGTTTTCAAAAAACACCAAATCCGAATCGGAAATCAGTTTAAATTTTTAGGCCATGTTCACACACTGTATTTGTTAGTAAAACAGCAGCTTGCAACAATGTTAGTTGTTAACTAACAATACTCGATTGCATTGATGTGTATAGAACAACGGCCGTCGTTCTCTACGGCTGCACAAAATAATTGACAAGTATAAGTTGTACGGACGCAGTTCAGTGAACAGCGGCCGTATAACATAGTCTGTGCTCCTGGCCCTACTTTACACTGTGGTCTATAGCAATTTGGAGTGTGGGCACCTGAATGTGGTCGCAATCAAATTAAAATCACTTGATGTTCCTTCAGCCGATACTGAAGCATTGGCCATTGTTTGACATGGCTGTCTCATACACTGTGTGAACATGGCCCAAATGTGGATTTACATGTGGATTGTGATTTTTAATCTATGTAGTATGGAATTATTATTTTTTTTGTCACGGTGACGTCAATCACAGACGTTTTTTCATGATTCCGTGTTCAAATCAGCACTAATTTTAGCTGGGTGGACATGCCCTAAGGCTGGATTTAAAGGCACTATTTCCCAAGCCAGAGCTCTGTGGCCATATATTTGTTGCTAGACTATATTTGTTTTTTTAGTTCGTGCTGGAATTTTTTTTTTTATTGCCAGTTCTCTAAAGGCATTTATTTGAATGTGTTTATGTTGAACCACTCCCAGTATGTGTGAACATATAATTTTGCTTGGACTCAACTTATAATGAAAAAAGTTTTCGAAAATCTGACCAGGCTCCACCCATTCTCATATGTTAAAAAAAATTTAAATTTTTCCCAGCAAGACGCAGACTGTGATGAATTTTCCTCTTGTTCTTTAACATAGAGACGTGAGTGTAACAATAATGAAGTAGTGTATGGAGATGAGCTATCCTAGTGTCACTGCAGATGTCACAGCGCTGTGTACACGACACTGATCTGCAGGGCTGGAACACCGAAAGAATGCTGAAAGTTTCTTTGTGTAGTGACACATGTAACCTCAGCAAACCCTTCCCAAATGTTACATTGACTTGTTAGGAAGACGTCATGTGCCTGATCACACGAATGAAACAGGAAATGCAGAATTAACATGACTCATACAAATCCTTTCTGCAACTTTTATGTAAAATTCTATATGGAACACAACTTAATTTAGTTATTTAAAAATAAATTTCCCAATCTGTCCTATTAGTCAGACTATAAGATGCTCATATGTATGTTTTCCTCCCTCTGTTCACAATGCAAATATTTGTAATAAAAGTACAGCTTAAGAACGGATTACATAATGTCCCATAAAGAGTCTCTAGATCTCAGGCCATCGTGCTCTTCCCATATACAAAGCTATATATTACTTTTTATTCACACACACAAAAAAAAAAACAAAATACAGCAGTAATTTTGAGTTTTTTTTAAAAAAATTTCAATGGGGCGCATTATTACATGAAAGAATCGGCCATACTTTGACCTCAAAATTACAATTTTATTTCGATATTATTTTACTGTGTGTGAACTACCTTTCAAATACTCAGCAGACATTGACTGGATAGGTTGCATTTTTTCCTGTCTGATTCTATCTTCTCACCAAGATTAAATCTGCATTCATTATCTGGCACCTGTTCACCTCCACTGACTTCAAGGAACCAAAATGTTCAACTGAGCGAGCGAGCATGTTAATTAGGGTATTAAATATAATAAATTTTTTGAGCCTGTGTTTATATCAGCAAGGGGCATACCTTACCCTCTGGCTAAATGTGAATATATGATTTAATATGTATTATTTTAATATGTATGATTTAATATGATTATTTATGTTCAGCCATATTTACAGGTTTTAGAAGTACATTTATCATTTGTCCAATTTTTTGGGTGCTTGCGCATTTTTTCTATGCTGCGCAAAAATCCCCAGACCTTGCACAAAATTTATCAGTAGGCGCACTGGCCTTAATGAATCTTGCAAAAGTTTTGTGCACAATTTATTGGCTAAAACAAGCAAGGAGTAGAGTACTGATGCGCAATGTTTTGTGCAAAAACTAAAAAATAAATAAATCTGCCTAATAAAGTTCCATAACATTAAATCACACCCCTCAGAATGTAAAAAATGTGCAGCCGGCACAAATTCCTCAAAAAAAAAGTGCAAATACCTTTACAAATCTTTAGCCGCCGCTCCGAACGCCACCCCCGCCGCTCCGAACGCCACCCCCACGCCGCACGATTCATAATTTTTGTCTCTTAAAGATACGCCGAAAACCTACTCCAGTCCTCAGCTGGCATAGGTTTTCGTCCGTGCGCACCGGAGTGCACAGGATTTATGTAGAGGCAGTCCGTCTCTACATAAATCCCCGTGGCGCCGGAGATGCGGGGACATTTTTAAGTCCGGCGTAAAAAACGTCGGACTTAATAAATGTCCCCCATAGTGTATATTGTATAGTGTACCTTTCCTTGGTTTGCTTGTGCTATAGTGTATATTATATATTGCACCTTTCCTTTGTTTGCTTGTGGTAAAGTGTATGTTGTATATTATAGCTTTCATTGGGAGATTATTGAGAATAGCACACTATAGTGTTATAGTGTTATGACTTGGGGTTGGAAGAGATCATCGAAAGGACTGCCAGAGACCTGTCATAGTCATTGCCAAAGGGGGTTGGGGCTTGTGATGCCCCAAATAGCACTGAGCTACTTCACTGAACTGGTCTGGATCCTAATGCTGGGTACACACAAGATGAGAGCGCAAGTGCAGCTATAATACACAGCCATGCACCTGCTGCAACAGGAATCTGAGATAACTCTGATCTTGGCCAGTTTAACCCTTGAGCTGTCAACCTCAGTCACAGCATCTAAGGTGTTTGATAGCAGTAGGGGAGCCAGGAGCCTGACAACACTGACAAGGCAACAATACATTACAAAACTAAGAATGCCAAATGCTTATTTATGTAATCATATACAAAATGTAATTTTGTAGAAAAAAATGTACAATAAAGTTTTTTTTAATTAAATATTGTTTTACTGTTTAAAAAATAATAAACAATAAAGTAGATATTTTGTATTGCAGCAATTGTAACTAACCATAAAACAAACAGGTAATCTTCTAACTCACACTGCACAGTTCTAAATATTTACATATATATATATATATATATATATATATATATATATATATGTGAAAAATTTAAATTGAGTGAAATTGTCCTTATGTGGCTCTGTATATGGGTACAGAAAATGACCCGAGCCATGATGTACGTGAGTGTCCAAAAAGCCTATGAAGCTATGTTCACACATAGCATTTAATTAGGGCTATTGAGCGGAAAATTGCACAATCGCAATAAAATAGCACTAATTAATGCTAATTAAGCATTGTGTGTGAGAATAGCCTGACACAAACCAATATCTGTGAGCCCTTAGCTTTAGTCAGCCGTCAGCTGCACATCCCCTAGTACACAGGGAGATGTGCAGCTGACAGACTATTTTATGAGATGTCCAAATTCACGATCAGCTGATGAGCAAGCATTGCTGGCCCTATTACATGTGGTGATATCTGCATGCCTTGACAGATAATTGTCCTGTTAAATAGGACTTCTAGAAGATAAGGAGTTACAAACCGGCCAAAAATTGTTGACGGGGAAGAGGTTAAATTATTGGGTTAACCATTGTTTATGTAGGTAAAAATCTACCCCCTTGCTGCCCTGTCCATTAGTTCAGTTGAGATCCCGGAGATTCCATCCATATGATAACTGCACATGGAGGAACATGTGACATAGACATCACTCAGTATCCTCCATAGGAATACATCATACACTAGAAACTAGCACAGACACAGTGCTATTGAACTTAAATGAAGGATGTGGAAACAAGGGGTGAGAATTAACCTATGTAACAACAGGAGCAACAGAAACAAAGTAACTACTAGGCTATGTTCCCACTTGGGGAACATATTGGGCAAAGGCAATGTCTCGCTATATAGACAGCCAATTATAAGATCAGGATTATTATTAGCATCTGTCTATATAACAAGACACCCGCCTTTGCCCAATATGGAACATAGACTAGGTAAATATCTAAGCTAAGCATTAGATTATACTTCTTACATCTGATAGGAAAGCAGACAATTCCTTTATTGCTTAAATTATACTTTCACCAAAAATTTGCAAATAAAAACTTTGTCTGTCTGTTCTGTAAAAGAATTTTTTTTTTTTTTTTTAAATCATATGCATTGAATTTTTTTTTATGTGGTGACACTTTATTATATTCCATAAAACATCCCTTTAGGGTATCTTCACACTGAGTAAAATAGGCGTAATTCCGTGGCGGAACTCTCCGACGCAGAATTATACCTGCCTCGGTGTGTGTCATATTATCTCAATGTGAGAGCGCGAGCTCCTCCGCAGCTGCCGCTTTCCAATCAAAAAAGTGACATATCACTTCTTTGAGCGGAGTCATTCACTTATAGCGGGACACTAAGCACGGCGGCATTCTGCGGAATTCCGCTGTATTTGTTTAGTGTGAACATACTCTTATTGTGCAAATAGTAAAAGTACATATTCAGTGTAGTGTATATTTAATGAATGCCAAACAGTTATGAGAAATACCAAGTACTTTTTTCTGCAACCTAGTTTAAAGCGAATGTACCACTAGGTACATCGCTTGGTGGTCTTTACATGAACAGACTGGTTCTGGGCGCGGGGATGCCGGTGGCATGGTCCTTTTCTTGAACCACCACTTAGTTCCCGTGCACAACGCTGGTCTAGTCTCAAGCACTGGCCGGGCATAAAGCACGGGGGGAAGGCCCGCCGGCCCCCAGTGTGATGAAACCCCTCCCCTCTGTAACTTGGCTCCATTAAAATCAATGGAGCCACGTCAGAGAGGGGAGATCATCACACTGGGGTCAGCAGGCCCATCCCCAGTGCTTCATGTCTGGCCAGTGCTCGGCAATTGACTGCCGCCGTGTGCAGGAACTGGGCGGCGGTTTAAAAAGAGGACGCGGCATCGGCATCGGCATCCCCATACCGGCGCCATGTAAAAACCACCAAGTGGTACATTTGCTTTAAACTAGCTATGATTTTATTGTTTTATTTAGTTCCTTGGAGTAAAACATGACTGCTGTATGGAAATGTTATGAACAGTTGCTGTGAAGGTAAAACTTGGAATTCACTCCCAACCTTCCCTGTAAGGCAAATGACAAATTGATCTAAGAAGAATGTTCCTATGAAATTGCTCATAACCCATAATTTTCATAGTGATATCAATCTCCAATCATTTGTCTCCCTGATTACTACATCTCATTTGTCGTTACTCATACGGCTCATAAATTGGCGAACATGTCCCAAACTGGCACGCATAACCAGCAAAGAGCAAGGTACTCATTGTGGACAATAAAGATCACTGACTGCCAAAAATGTTTACAAGCAAAACTAAAAGAATATAAGACGACAAGTAAAATATGTAGCTTCTCCAGCTTCAGAATGTCATTGATCTTTTTTATTATAGACACAGGGGGAATTTGTCAATGTGTCCGTGAATTAATGAGCAATTATCAACCCTGGTACAGAGCACACATAATATAACACATAATATAACATAACTGAAGATTATGGGGAAGATTTATCAAACAAGGTGTAAAGTGAAACTGGCTCAGTTGCCCCTAGCAACCAATCAGATTCCACCTTTCATTTTCCAAAGAGTCTGTGAGGAATAAAAGGTGGAATCTGATTGGTTGCTAGGGGCAACTGAGCCAGTTTCACTTTACACCATGTTTGATAAATCTCCCCCTATGTTCCTACAATGTTTTTTTCTTGTCCGTTTAGATTTTAAAAAAATGGCATTTGTTATTTTTGCAGTTTGGAACCCCTTCATTACAATGATTGCTGTTGGTACATTATTTTAGTTTAGGGTCCATTTACACAGAAAGAATATCTGACAAAGATTTGAAGCCAAAGCCAGAAACAGACTATAGACAGGGATCAGGTCATAAAGGAAAGACTGAGATTTTTTCTCTTTTCAAATCCATTCCTGGCTTTGGCTTCAAATCTTTGGCAGATAATGTTAGATAATCTTTCTATATAAATGGACCCTTAGGTGGACAAATTGCCCTTTGGGTGTGTCTTTAATCTAAAAATTCATTGAATTTAATAGTAAAGATGGTAAAAGGACAGTGAAAAAATAAACACTGTGTGTGAACAACTAAAAAATAATGTCCACTGTTTGCAAAAGACGTCCGAAAATAATTGACATCATCAAATAATGTCCGTCTTTTAATACACTGTGTGCATTGGGCAGCCGTCGTTCCATTGACTTCAATGCATTGCTCTAATAACGGACGTCATTTTTAAAAGAAAAAGCGCCCGCGTTTTCTCTTTATTATTACTTAGTGGAAAGATAGCCTAGATCTGATGCCATATTGAAAAACATTTCATCCCACCGATGTACAAATGCAGTAGTAGCAGAATTTTTGATTTTAGGGCCATAATATTTGGTAACGTTAAACTTTCCATGAACCTTCATACCTGACCTTTTTCCACTGTGGGTTAATATCTTAAATCATTACATACTTTAAGGAATTCCCCACTCACTCTATGCTGTGCTGGGGGAAGCAATTCACATCCAGACTTCATGTTTACATATTCAGAGTAGAGGTATTCGCTGGTTTTGCTTTCCAAAGCAAGTCCATCTCTGCAATATTCTTTTAGGGTACATGAAATCCATATAGGATTAATGATGAGCGATTTCCAGCCATAGTTTCAATAAGTGAAAGGTTAAATGGTTAAAATCTGTGTACTATGTTACCAATAAATAGGGAAAAAAATAAAAATCAGCATCAAAAGTATAAACAATATAAACCTATGCCACTGATCGAGACTAGAGATGAGCGAACCGGGTTCGGGTTCGAGTCGATCTGAACCCGAACTTCCGGCATTTGATTAGCGGGGGCTGCTGAACTTGGATAAAGGCCTAAGGTTGTCTGGAAAACATGGATACAGCCAATGACTATATCCATGATTTCCACATAGCCTTAGGGCTTTATCCAACTTCAGCAGCCACCGCTAATCAAATGCCGAAAGTTCGGGTTCGGATCGACTCGAGGATGCTCGAGGTTCGCTTATCTCTAATCGAGACCCTCTAGAGTGGTGAGCTGCTGGAAAGAGCGTTTTGTTGTGGAGGACCCCTATAATATTTCATGTGTGACCACCCTCGGGAATTGATTTCTAGCTTCTCTTTCCTAAGAAGGAATTACGTTTTTTGTTCACATCTTTTCTAAGCAGAATACAGCTAGATAAGATAAACCAAGATAATATTGTATTTTTCCATAGAAAGTCATACTGGGAACACTCCATGATATTTCATGCAGTTGCTTCAGTCTACAAATCCTTTTTTCTCTCCATCTTCTCTTTGTACATAATAAATAACAGTATATACCATGGTTATGGTTTAGTTATTATTAGCCATTCTATTCCTATAGATCTACAATACAAATTAAATAACTAATAGGGAATATCGACAGAGATTGTCGTCATGAGTCAACCCCTGTAAATTAAATGTAAAAAACAAAACAAAAACAAAGGAGAACATTTTTTTTTTTAATTATGTCAAATAAAGTCTTGGCCACTAGATGTCTCTCTCCTGTGTAATTTACCTTCCACTGCCTATTGTTATAGGAAATCTGTCTTTAGTATAAGCTAGATCATAGGTAGTTTCAGCATCAGCAGTCTACAGTGTAACCTTTTCTATTCTGTGCTGTTGCTGCTGTTTCTTTAATTTAGTTTCTGCTCACATAGCACCTTGCAGACCCAGTGCATCCTTAACCCCTTCCCCCACTTGCAATCTATAGTACTGTACTGTGTGCTGTGTAAATTATCCCCCAGCACAGTGCCAAACTTTATCACGGCATAGCAGTGTGCAACATGTGCCGTGTCATGCTTTGATTTAATTTGACGGAGAAGTAAGGAAAAGAAAGTTATGGTCCTGTCCCTTGAAATGGAGAAAATGAGAAATAGCTGTGCACCATGAAGGGGACTCTCTGGCCCAGTATCAGCAATTGAAGCACTAAAATCCCCTTGTCACCACTCTGAAGGGTTAATATAACAAAACCATGCAGGTTTAAAGCAAATGTACCACTAGATACAGAACATGGCTATGTGCTTTTTACATCAACATACCGGTGCCGGCGCAGGGATGACAGTGGCGTGGTTCTTTTTTTTAACCGCCACTCGGTTCCCGATGCAAGTCTATTCCCGAGCACCGGCCGGGCATGACGCACTGGAGTTGGTGATGATTTTCCTTCTGTGACGCAACTTTATTGATTATATTGGAGATCGGAGATCATCACACTGGGGGCCGGCTTCATGCCCGGCCAGTGCTCAGGGATAGACTGGCACTGTGCGAGGGAACCAGGTGGGGTTTCAAAAAGAGACTGCACCACCGGCATCCCCGCGCCAGCACTGGTCTGTTATTGTAAAAAGCCCATAATGCCTAGTGGTATTTTCATTTTAAGGGGAAAAAAAACACGAGAGGTATGCTTTAAGTACATTACATATATTATCGGGTTTATATACATATTAGGGATTTCCGTTATGAGCAATTATTTACCAATTATACTTTTGGGAGTGACTCAGGTGCTAGGTAGGAGAGGCACCAGGGAATTATTCCTCACCCTGAGCCACAACAGTGCTAAACATTCAGCCAAAGCCTGGAAAGGATAGGAAACATGACCTGCTAAGAAGGACTCTCACTTCTCCTCTGTTTTGCATCCACTCCTTATTCCTATATATATGTATTTATGATAAAATATCCTAATATTACTAATAACTGATTAAATATAGTTACAGGTAGCTTGGTGGGCTTATAGATAGATGGATAGATAGATAGATAGATAGATAGATAGATAGATAGATAGATAGATAGATAGATAGATAGATAGATAGATGATAGATAGATAGATAGATAGGAGATAGATAGATAGATAGATAGATAGATAGATAGATAGATAGGAGATAGATAGATAGATAGATAGATAGATAGATAGGAGATAGATAGATAGATAGATAGATAGATAGATAGATAGATAGATGATAGATAGATAGATGCATGTACATATAGATAACATAGATGGATGTATGGAAAAGGTGGATTACATATGTCGTGTTATTAGGGAAATATTGCTTACACGGCACAGGTGTATCATAGTTGGATAGAAGCCAGTCATTGATCTGGCATTAGAGGGTATGTTACAATGTTTGATCTGATGTTGCAATAGAACACATTGTCTTTGTACAATCCGGATACCGGCCCATGAGTGTCACACAAGGAGAGGTAGCTGTAGCGCAGTGAGAGGAGGATAAGGTGTGTAGCAGTGTGAGGTGTGGATGAGAGGCCCTCCTATGGGTGTGAGGTGATGAGCACTGACACTGTTACAAGTTGCACATTCCATGGATTCCAGTTGTTTGGCATAGCATGATATGGGAAGGGCTGTCTTATGACGTGTAGTTAATTTTTTTTTTTTTAAGTTCCACCCCTTGATTTATAGACACCCCCCTACAGCATAAACCTCACTGAGAGGATCTGTCATTATACACAGAGCAGCTGTGCAAGGTCAGTACCACTTCATGCTTTAGATAACTATTACCTTATGTGATGTGTTTTATACTTTTGTGTTTAGCTAGGAAGCTGTCGCATATGAGATGCTGATGTATCTGTAGATTGCTAGCTCTTGTGATGACGGTTGTTTGTCCTATTGGTTATTACTACTGCTATCTAGATAGTCCTGTTTTTATGATATCTTTCCTTTCCATGTATATGCACAGTGCTTTGTCTGACTTTTAGAGCACGAAACTTATTGTGCTATATAATAGTAAGCATATCAGTTAGGAAAACTATCAAACAATGCAGCCCCAAAAAGTTACATGTGTGGCGCTGCATCAATAGAGAGAGAACTGTGATTTTACTGTAACTGATGAAGAATAAAGATAATAACGTGGGAAATGTACAGGCAAGGAGACGTCCCTTGATGCTGACAGACCCACAGCTTGCCAAGAAAATAAGGATGTAACAAGATGTAAGATTGAGGTCTACTTTGCCGGTTGTGAATATGTGAACCCCACTTAGTTGATCCAATAGTGTTTCTAGTTTAATGTCAGCAAAAAAATAAAATAAAAATTGGATGGGGTCTGAGTGTTCAGACTTTGTCCACTTCCATGAACAAGCTCTGTATCTATAGTAGTGAGACTGTCCTATGGACTTGTATTATGAAACCATCATGGTTATGTGACACACAGCTGGGAGATAATGTGGTGAGGGTGCAATTCTCCCTCCCTTGTTTTTTTTACATGATTAGAACCAGTTCCTGAGACATGTTTTCTTAACCTGTTTTGGTTTTCTGACTGGAATATTATTAAAAAAAAAAAAATCTACATGACAATGGGAGAAGACATCTTGCCTGAGCTACCTTTAACAGCGTTTAGGGATGTGCTTTACAGCAAGTACCATGGACATAGGCACAACAGCTTGGAGGGGACAGTATTTACTTTAATTTATTTTCACAGGAGTTTTGTATGCACTCTCTGTGACCTATGTAGTGGAAATTGTGGGTATGCCTGTGTGTGGGACTCATAGGGAGCAGAATGAAGGAAAAAAGCAAGTTTATATTTAGGCTTCAATGCCAGAATGAAAACAACAAGATTTTAGGATTATACACAGTAAAATTAGTAATAAAAAAAAAAATTAAAAACATATGTTTAACATAAAAACTCGATTTAAACAACAGGTAATTTTCAAATGACACATTCCATTTAAAGGGACTATGTCAGCAGTTTTGATCCCTGCCAGCACTTTACAGAGGGTGGAAGGAGGTATGTAATCATACCTTAGGCCCCAGTTATGAAAAGCAAACCTGTTTTAATGTCCAATATGGCAAATGCCCAGGAATGAAACCCTTTGCGTTACCTCCCCGGACTCCTCTGGACTCAGCAATTCCCTGGCTCCTCCACTCAGCAGAGTAACAGCTCTATGTTACCTGCTGACAGGCTCCCTTTAACAGACAGCTAGATTAGAGAATGGATGAAAACAGGCAGATGATCATTTTTTAAAGTTTTATGTGTATTTTAGATAAGGCTGAAATCTTGTGTATGCTGTCAGTTATCAGTATATTTTGCAAATCTAACAAAAAGGTATTTCACCATATACTATGATATACTTTAGGGACGACCATTAAGTTAAATAGACCATATGTAGTCTGCAAGTGACTATGTTTTTTTGTGTGGAAGGCAAAGCTTATCAGACTATGCTTTTGATTCCTGCACAAAATCAGTATGCGATTAGGAAATGCATTAAATGAGGTCAGTTACACTCAATGGGCTGCCACAAGTACACCCAAATATATGTTGAAATACCTTTTTGGCAGTATCCTGCATATAAGTGATATAACAGATGGAAAAACTAGATGTGAATGGAATCTATATTGGGAATAAGGCAAAAGCAAAAACAACTCAACGGTAATCATGGTATACTGCTATTTACTATATACAAGGAGGAGACGGAGAACAAAAAGATTTATAGGCTGTAATAACAGGGTGAATAATGAATGACATACTATGGAAAAATACTATGTAATCTTTATATTATCTATCCAGATTCTGCTTGGGAGACATAATCACAGCTTACTTTTCAGAACAGTTTGGAAGTGGGAATTAAACTGTTAAGTCCCAGGAAAGAAGTGGTTAACCACATGAGAAGTATTATGTATTACGGGGACCCTCCTCTGTGGGGGGACAATCATTTCAGCAGCTCCCCTCTGTGGATAATAAAAGTGGCTCATGGTACCATGATAACATATACCACTTTATCATTTTAGCCATTGAACTATTCACAGAATGGAAGTTTGCCTGGGACTTTCTAATATTCCAACATATGCTCCAGCCTATTATGCCAATAATTTATACATAGAACAGACAAGACCAGTTGTACTGGCTGTCATCAAATTGGGTTGGTGAAAAATGGATGGAATGCCGTGTGATATTTTTACAGATATGTCACACCTACCACCATTTTGTTAGGTGAAACTAACTCAAGGGTGTTGTACAATCCATACTAATGGTACATCAAGAGTGTAAGACATGAGTTCTCCACGAGTTGTATATTTGGTTTATCAGGGAGATTATCAGGGAAGGCAACTGCCTGGGATCGAATGTTCTTCCTATGGTTGTTTGGGTTTCTTTTGGGTACTCTAGTTTCTTCACAGATTCCAAAAACATACCGGCCCAGATGGCCCACACTTTCTATGTGCAAACGTAGGGTAGACGGACTTCAAATGTGCCGGATGTATGAATGTGGTGCAGGCTATTTTAAAAATCAGGCGATCTTAATGGCTATCTACTCTAAGTTTAGACCAAATTAATTTGAGCCATTTGGGCACATTTTTGGCACCCACTTTCATGCTTTAGACCATACCCCTTTTGTCCCAATGGAGAAACCCTTTTTCAGACCCAGTTGAACAGTGTCTCGAAAGTGTCTAAATTTCTTGAAGAAAGTTCTATATACCACATAAAGGTCATCACTCTGGCTCAGATTAGTACATCTGGGCCACTGAGGTTACATTGTGAACTCCAATGGGAACGTTATATAATAAAAAAAAAAAAAAAACACAAGTGCATACATTGTCTTCATTATAAGCTACATATATAGTTTTCCTTTATGGCTGTAGTCATTCCAGTACATCATTATGCTTATAGAAAATCATTTTGTTTTTTTACCCTGTCTATATATACAATGACAGGAAGGAAACATCCACAAAAAAAAAAAAAGAAATGAACTCAAACTGAACTCTTCTGCTATTGCTTTTGTTTTCAGAGATGTAATAGATTTTATATGATCAGTATATTCCTAGACCCCAGATTTTCTATAATGTAGGACAGTAAACAGTGATGGCTTCGTTTATATACTGTGTGTATAGCTTGTGTTCAGAAGTCATCTGTATTTTCTTATAACATTTTGCTGAAAGTTTCCTGTGAGTTTCACCAGTACAGAAGTAACAGTACAATGCATTTTTGTGCCTGTCATGGGAAGGACCCTGGTGAGCGGGGAGTGATGTGTTAGCAGGGGATAAGGGAACTTACAAGGAGGGTGTGGTTACTTGTTGGCACATCTTCCGTTTTAATTTCATTTCTTATTTTGGCCGTATAATCAAGCGGGTCAGTACAGAATGCTATGGGTTAAAGACTGATGAGGGAGGAGGATACAAAAGGGGATTTCATGATAACAGCAGAGGGGCCTGCTTATGGGACTGCTACATAGGACTGCTACATAGGACTGCTGGTGCTCGAGACTGCCTCTGCTACATACAGACAAGGCAAGACTGTGTATATATGGTTTCTGGAAATGGAGAACGCTGTTAAAGTCTAAGGATTTTAGTTTAGATACCAGCTTCTTCTACTGGGACAAGTATATATTTAAAGATTTACCTGTAAGAGAATGACTGACTCTATAAATCAGCACTGTCTGTGGTTATTGTAGTGTGTGGAATCCTACAACATGAGGATTTATGAGATAGCTTGTACTGACATGTAGTCGCAGGAGTATGCTTATGACATGACACTTGAGAATGAACTTGCTTTATTCAAGGGGCTGTTCATCAGCATACAGCTGCCAAACATGTATATATGTGTGTATGTGAAATACTCCATATACGTTATATACAGATAGATACAACTCTATAACACTAAGCATATGATAGTGGGATTCTGCATTTTGTAATGTGATTGACTTACTCTTTCAGGTATAAAACATGAAGAAATCCTGGTGGGAAAGATGCTGCTCCTGTTGCTCTAGAGGTGAAGAGGTTGACGACTATGCGAGAAGACCTGGAGGACAAGGATGCAGACCATCAGACAGAACTACAGATGGGGAATACATTGCAGGGGGAGATAGAATTTCAGGGGGTGACAGAATTCCAGGGGGAGACAGAATTCCCGGAGGTGAAAGAATTCCTGGTGGAGAGAGAATACCAGGTGGAGAGAGAATTCCTGGTGGAGACAGAATCCCTGGTGGAGACCGATCTACAGGAGGTGGAAGTACCGGTGGAATTGATAGAGAGGGTAACGTCATATCGGGAAGCGACAATGATAATGTGGGACCAATGCCTACAGGTAAGGATTTAAGGATACGTAACCCCCAACTATTAAACCACTTTAAATGAACTAGTATTTCCTATGGTAATAACCCACCCCTTTCTACCGCTTCTCTTCAGTTTCATTCTTTTAACTCTCCCTTTTATGGACTTTGAATAAAATTAGATTTACACGACTACAAGAATTACACGATTTAAGCTCCTTTTGTAAGCTTTGTCCCTTTCGTTTTTTTAGGTAACCTGCAAGTTCAAAGCGTCGACTTGCTTAAGTCTCGATCTGGGGAAAATCGTCGGTCACATCACACTGATGAGTATGAGTGTGATGAGCTGATCGTAAGGAGAGGCCAACCCTTCCAGATCTGTGTCACCTTCCAAAGACCATTCAACCCCAAGAGTGACCAAGTCTGTATCATTCTGCATCAAGGTGAGCCAGAGACCAATTTCTTTTACGGCAGTCACCATTTTACTTTGCGATATAAAACAAGCTGTTAAATGTCTTGTTTGAGCCTGTCCCCTGTTAAAATGTCCATTATACCCGTATAATATTTTAACAGGGTCAACTGAGTCATGAGGAGTTCACTTGCCTGAATTATTTTATACAGAGGAATCACTAGGTTGTAAATTCCTCCATATGAAATACATATTATCATGGGCTATGATTGGTTCAGGATTCATGATCATTTACTGAGTCACACCACTTCCGCCCAGGTTCGAGGAGCTCTCAGTATGAAGATATGTGGATAATTACAGTTAATGATAATAAACGGCTTGCTCATGACTTACTTATCCTTAAAATCGCTCCCCATTTATAGAAAGAAATGCTGGGCTGTGATGACTTGTCTGAAATTATAACCTCCCGGATTGTTTTGTAGCAACAGTACATCCTACTATATTTTATGAAAATAGAACATGGTACTTTGTGCTCTGCGTTGGGTCATCAATTCACGGTGGTTGTCATTCTTTTTCAGGAAACTCCCAAGCAATCACCATTCCCTTTGTCAAGGAATTTGATGAGGGTGGCTGGGGATGCCAAATGGCCGAAGCTAGCGGGCAAAACGCCATCTTGTGGGTGAACACCTGCGCTCAGGCTCCGGTGGGAAAATACCAGCTCAGTGTTAGGAGTGGAGCAGGAACTTACAATGACTCGAAGCTGAAGGTCTACGTCCTCTTCAATGCTTGGTGTCGACGTGAGTATGCACAAGTTTTATTCATTCTAATGTATTATAATCTCACTATATCTAATTTCCGGAGGTCTTTGTACATATCAATGAGTACGTTTCTTCTTTTGTCTTTAGAGGATGCTGTATTTATGGATAATGAGGCATGGAGGCAAGAATATGTTCTGAATGAAATTGGAAGAATTTATTATGGTACAGAACATCAAATAGGAGAACGTTCCTGGAATTATGGACAGGTAAAAAAAAAATTTGTCAATAGTGACAGTGGAATCTACGGTGTTTAACGGGTGGCGGCCCATCAGTGCTTTATCTCATGATTGTTGGGTGCTGATGGGTTACTATGGCAAACATGGGGCTGGCAAAAGCATAGGTACGTGCACACTACGGAATTCTCGCAGAGAACTCCCCACAGATTCTGATGCTCAACTCCGCACGCTCGCGCTTCACTCTCCGTCCATCCAATAGACTCCATTCTATGATGAGGCGGATTCCGCTGTCCGCCCTAAGAATTCTTTGCGCAGACAGCGGAATGCCCCTGACCATAGAATGGAGCCTATGGGACTAGTGGAAAAAGGGAGCGCGGGAGCTGAGTGATGGAATCTACTGGAAGCTATCCATGAGGATTCCATGGTGTGCATATACCCCAATAGGCTAGGTATTGTACACTTATACTGAATGGCTCATTGTGTACAAAAAACCTAAAAAAATTATTGCACTTTTCTTTTAAATCCCCCCCCACCCCCACCAAAATTCTGAAAAATTACAATGTACCAAGCATCAATAGAAATTACAATATTCATTGGCTTTTGGATTAAGACAACAAAAAACCATGTTTTAATTGTTCCAAAGTATTAAAATTTATATACTAAATATACCCATAGAGTAAAATTAAAGGGGGTTGTGGAGCCGCTGGAAAGTGCCAAGTATAGTACTCAGCTCTCTCTGCTGGCTGCATAGAGAATGAATAGAGCTGCAGGTCACATGCAGTTGATGTAGGGCTGAAAAACACCCGTAAAGACTATGATTACAGTTAATGCATAATTTCCTGCAATAGGGTCCTGCCGAATAACATCTTATGTAAAACAAGCACTTGGAAAGTTTCTACTCTTTATTGGTCACAGGTCTTTTGTCATAAAACAATGCTTATAATTTTAAAAAATATTATTTTAACCTACAGTTTGATAGAGGAGTCCTGGATTCTGTACTATACGTACTGGACCGTGGAGGTCTCTCACCTTCATCAAGAGGCGATCCCATAAATGTTACCAGAGTTATTTCAGCCATGGTGAATTCCATGGATGATAATGGTGTTGTTGCTGGAAGCTGGTCTGGGGATTATGGTGACGGTGTGAACCCTGTTTCTTGGGTGGGCAGTGTGGATATTATGCTCCGATATCACCAGACCGGGAGCCCTGTAAAATACGGCCAGTGCTGGGTCTTTGCTGCTGTCACAACAACAGGTAGGAATGGAGTCTATAATGTTTTACTAATTGGCGCAACATTATTATATCTTGAGAGCAATTCTTTTAGGGTTTTTTAGTGTTACCCCTTCTGAATATTTATGTAGAAACCAGGAGTCCTGACTAAGCGTATTTTCACACTGAGTAAAAGCGGCGGAATTCCACAGAATTTCTCTATGGTAGGGCTGGTGTGCCTCCACTTCCGTCTCTCCACTTGAAAGAATTGACATGTCAATTCTTTGAGCAGAGAGCAACAGAAGCAGAGGTGCGCGAGCCCTTGCATAGAGACACTGTGTGAAACTGAGGCATAGGTGCATGGGCACCTTTAAGGTATGTTCACACTAAGTAAAAGTGGCAGAATTCCGCGGTGGAACTCTCTACCACAGAATTTCGCTGCTTTTACTCAGTGTGAACATACACCTTTGGTTGAAGTTTCTGAGTCTCCACCAACAGATGGCGTTGGTGGGGAGAAGGATTAGACATGTTGAGTTTTGGAAGGGAATTGTTTTGGAAGAGATAAGCTGACCTGTCTGGCTGCAGCCTACGCCCCCCCCCCCCCCCCCCCTCATAGATATAAGGCTGGGTTCACACTGCATATTTCTAGTACATTTAACATATACATTTTATTTGGACGTTTATATGGACTGCAAAAACGCAGTGTGAACCCAGCCAACCCATAAAATCAAGGATAAGTAAATAATATAACGGAAAATATATTTTTGTACATCATTAACTTTTAAAACACTAAAAACCTCCATTGGGTAGCTGCAGTTTATCAAACTGTATCTTGCTCCAAATGTCATGCCCACCAGCAATGCCTCACTTACACACTTTTACTTTCAGTACTCCGCTGCCTTGGAATCCCAGGACGGACTGTTACCAATTTTGCCTCAGCTCATGACACTGATGGAAATCTAACATTTGATGTTTATTTTGATGAAAACATGAAGCCACTGGAGGACAAAAATAGTGATTCTGTCTGGTGAGCCTCAATATATGTATATACTTTACTGTACATGCAAAATTACATTGTATTTCGCCAAACTTTGTAAATAGCAATCCAACTAAACTTTAGGAATACATGTACTAATATATACATGTGTATCTCAGGAATTATCATTGTTGGAATGACTGCTGGATGACCCGTCCTGACCTGCCATCAGGATACAGCGGATGGCAAGCCATTGATGCCACACCTCAGGAGACCAGCAATGGTAATGGACAGTCATATAGCTTTTCTCTTTGATCTATTTACCTGTTTTTACCTACTATTTCCAGCTCCACAATACACCTCACTCACATCACTGTAATTTTCAGGTATATACTGCTGTGGTCCATCGCCTCTCCTCGCCATCAAGAATGGTTTAGTGAATATCAAATATGATACGCCTTTCATTTTTTCAGAGGTAATTTATATATATATACGTAGATATATATGTGACCTGTTATTGATAAATAATCCACTGTGTTCTGTCAGACTAGAAAGAATATAGCAATTCCTGTAGGACATACAGCAGCTAATAAGTACAGGATTTTTAAATAGAAGTAAATGATGTGAGCATGCCATTTACTTATAATGTCCTCCATGCTTCTGCTACTCCTGAGGGTTTGATACAGAGAGGTAGCAGAGCAGGATCACATGTTTTCTATGTGTATGTAGTGTATGGGGGACATCATAGAGGCTAGGCTCCAGCTCCATGAGCTGAGCTAAGTTCAGGTAAAGTTTTATTGTAGGGAGTTGTAGTTTTGCAACAGCTTAAGAGCTGAAGGTTCCTCATCCCGGTTGTAAAAAGACAGCAGTTTAGCTCTGTTCTGCCCACTTAAAGGGGTTATTCAGCGCTACAAAAACATGGCCACTTTTCCCCCTACTGGTGTGGTTTGCAATTAAGCTCCATTTACTTCAATGGAACTGAGTTTCAAAACCCCACCCGAACTGGAGACAACAGTAGGGGGAAAGTGGCCATGTTTTTGTAGCGCTGGATAACCCCTTTAACTGCTAAGTTATACACTCTCAACAGCTGAGAGCCAAGTTCACAGCCTGCCATACACTGTCAATAGCTGTTGTCTGAATGCCTGACTCTATTTCACATGACTCAGCTCCACATACACAGGCACTTTGGCGGCAGCTTATCTTCCTTAAGTACATAAGATTATCCTTATCCTTTTCCCCCAGACATATGCTAACATCCCATTCACGTTAGAAAGCTGGATGGTCCGGCCAAGATAGGAAACTCTAATGTGTACGGCCACCTTCAGGCTATGTTTACTTACCGTCAAAATGAGAGCCGTTTTCTTTGAAGGATCATGATCATTATTTGTGGCTACCATTGACGTTAAATGATGGCCGTCCCAAAAAAAATAATGCCTCTCATTTTAATGGTATGAAAACATGGCCTAACCGTGTAACTGTCCCTGGACTTTTCACAAGGCAATGCTCGCCAGTAAATGAAACAGGGAAGTGAAAATTTGCAAAGAAAAGATCATGTAACTCAAATTCAGTACAAAATCGAGCAAAGTATTTACAAAGTTATATAATATTCTATTGTATTTCAAAACTGGAGTTGTCCTTGAATAGGGGCTTGAATTTGTAGGGCTGAAATAGACTGAGCCGTCTGTTATGTGTGACACAGGTGAACAGCGACAAGGTCTTTTACCAACGACAGCCAAATGGGAAGTTTAAGAAGGTCCATGTGGAGGAACGAGCAGTTGGACATTGTATCAGCACCAAAGCCGTGGGATCTAATGCAAGAGAGGACATCACTTACCTGTACAAACATCCGGAAGGTAACAAGGGGACACCTTTGGCATTGACAGAGGCTCAAATAAGAATAATCATAGTAGATGGGGAAAAAAACTGTTCATATAAAATAAGTTTTGTTGTCTTTTACATTTCTTATTTCACCTGTGTTCATGTTCATAGTGCACGGGGTAACTCTCATAGTATCAACCAGATTGTATATAAGGAAACCCCAGGAGTTTTAATATTGATTCTCTCCTCTGTAACCCTAGGATCTGCAGAGGAGCGTAATGCGGTGCACACAGCTGCACAGTATGGTAATAAACCATTGGCAGAGGTGGAGGCAGAAGATACAGGAGATATCTCACTCAGCGTGGAGTCACAAGATGGTGTATCTATGGGCAGTGACATCGATGTCCGTATCTTATTGAGGAATGGTAGCGGAAGTCGTCGCAGAGTATCTTTATCCATGGCCATTGCTGTTATGTATTACAACGGAGTCTGCAAAGAGTCATTCAAGAACGAAGAGTGTAATGTATCGCTGAGCCCAGGAGAAGGTAAATGAGGGATTTTTTTTCTTTTCAGTTTTTTTTCCACCTTATTCTGTGCAAATGTATATATTAAGGACATATGTATTTGCATTGTACCCTTAATTTACAATATTAATGGTTCCACCATATACATTGTATGCTGAAATCATTGTATCTTGAGACCGTAACTTTATGGAAAACTAATAGGTTTCAAGGTCTTCAAAATGTCAACCTGAGGGAAAAAAAATTAAGATTAAGGAAAAATAACAAGACATGAAAAAAAGTCAGAAATAGCTGCTAAAAGCTATAAATAACATTATACATAGTGGGCAGGTGCTTCTCCCTACAGGTGAAGAGCAGTACAGTACTGTACTATACTATAGGGAGATGCTACTAGACAGCATGTGAATGCAGGTACTTCAGCAATTCAGGGCGTTTTCAGTATAATACCCACTCTGATAGATCAGATTTATCAGACATTCACAAAAGCACATATCAGGACTGTATGTAGCATTATATATTAAAGGGGTAGTCCACCCAAAAAATTTTTCTTTCAAATCAACTGGTGCCATAAAGTGCCAGAGATTTGTAATTCACTTCTATTAAAAAATCTTAAGTCTTCCAGTACTTATTAGCTGCTGTATGTCCAGCAGGAAGTAGTGTTTTCTTTCCTGTCTGACCCAGTGCTCTCTGTTGCCTCCTCTGTCCATGTCAGGAACTGTCCAAAGCAGGAGCAAATCCCCATAGAAAACCCCTCCTGCTCTCCAGACTGGAAATAATACAACTTCCTGTTGGGCATACAGCAGCTGATAAGTACTGGAAGGCTTGAGATTTTTTAATAGAAGTAAATTACAAATCTCTGTCACTTCATGGCAGCAGTTGATCTGAAAGAAAATTTTTTGGGGTGGACTACCCCTTTAAGTCAGGTATCAAGTTTCAATGATCCAGGAAAGACCATTGTATGTTGACTGTAACCTGCGGCCATTGTAATTTGAGGGATCACTGTATTATCTATGTGATGTTAGGGAATATTATATGAAACTTTCACTCACAACCATAAACTATGGAAGTGACTTCACACTGTGTTAGCGCAGTGTGCCCAATGTATATATATATTTTTAGTGGTGGATTGTTGTGGTGACATAAGGAGATTTCTATGACATATTGTAAAGCAATGGGACAATATATTCCTCTTTGTTATTAAGATTTTAAACCCTCCAATTTCTCTTGTGTAGTCAAGGCAGTGGGAATGAGAGTGACTTACAATGAGTATCGTGTCCAACTGGTGGATCAGTCAGCCATGATGTTAACAGTGTCTGGAATTGTGCAAGAAACTGGACAAAAACTAGCCACACAGCACACGTTCAGGATACGGACTCCAGATCTTATTATCAAGGTATAAAATCTTCAATATGTTTGTAATAAAAATCTATGTGTAACTATAACATTGAACTAAATGGATCTACTATGTAAGAGAAAGGAAGTGGCAACTGCTCTGGAATCAATGATATGATGGTCAGGATACTTATAGTAGTAGGTTGGAGAAAGACTCTGCAAGGTGGAGATGGAGAGGTGCAGATCAGAATACCGGAGGGAGGAATAAATCAATCTATACGCACCATTTATGTTACATTGGATATGTCCTATGTACAAATAGAAGATTGCAAAGATAATCCATGTCCACAGTACTGTCCTGAAACTCATACAATGATATCACTGTTACAGGTCCGTGGTGAAGCGGTTGTTGGTCAACAGATTGAGGCAGATATCATATTCCAGAACCCTCTCCAAACTACTTTGCACAATGGCTGCTTCCATGTGGAAGGTCCTGGCCTCCAAAGGCCAAAGGTCGTACAAGTTGGGTAAGTACATTTTTCCAAATTTTTTTGTTGAAAAGTTTTGTCCATGGTATTAGATGAGATACAGTGTGATGGCCCTGGTGGTATTTATTGCAAGATGACCGAAGATAATCCTGTTACAAGTCAATGAGGGTTTGGAAATATAATGTCCTGCAGGCCCACATAGAAATTATATAAAGATCCATGGGAAACAATAGAACAAGGAAAGTTTGGCTGCCAGTGGATATGCCATTGGCTGCTCCTAACTACACCTCTTAAAGTGACTGTACCACCAGGCCAGGCCCAGGCTGAAGCACTGGAGGTGGGCTGACCCACCCTCAGTGGGAGGAAACCCTAGCCCCTCCATGATAGGGTTCCATTGATTCTAATGGAGTCACGTCATGGAGGGGCTGGGGTTTCTTCCCACTAACGGTGGGTCGACCCGCCTCCAGTACTTCAGCCTGAGCCTGGTGGTACAGTCACTTTAAGATACATCTTGGCTGTATTTAATCTATATCACAATAAATGTCGTTTTCCAATTGGGACGTTTCCTAAACATCCCAATTATGTTCCTATTTTTCCACATAAAAGGCCCCGGCACTTAGTTTTACCGATAAACTTGCTCATTTCTAAACCTGTCCTTTCTCCGATTTGAGACGAATATCCTGTGATATCTTGAACACCATCTCTGTTGTCTCATACAATATATGGTTTCTTTCGTCTACAGAGATGTTGGGCCATTGCAGACTATTTGTATCACAGAACGATTTACACCTCGACGTCCTGGCCAGCGTCAGCTCATGGCAAGCTTTGAGAGCAGTGAGATGAGTCTGGTCCATGGAGTCACTGAAATCATGGTACGAGGATGAGCTGCTTGTGCGCCGGATCCCGTTTCCCTCAGAGCCAACCTGTATTAATTGTTCAGTATTATTTGATCCAATGGGAGCAGAATATCGTCCTCTAAATGCAAAAATACTGAACCTTCCTGTTTTCCCGAATCCTCTCACGTATACCAGGATATCCAAAAGGACTAATGTGACATTTTACAGATGTGACCACTTTGTGACTGTGAACACCTGCCAATAGCTTATAAGAAAAACTGTAAGCAATTTCTTCAATCTGATTTATTAAGCAATATGATGCCTTACATATTGGCGTAAAGTCTATACTGTAACCTTTTCTACTCATTTTTTTATTTTTTTTTGAAAAATGTTTCACTTTAAGTATGTGGTATTCACAAACATGTGACATGTAGGACACAAATAACCGTCACAATTCACATTTGTATGTAAGACAACCTATTATTGTATGTTTCTTACATATTGGGGTAATATAGAAAAAAAAAACCCTTTAAATGGAAATCCAGAAAAAGGTATGATAGAATATGCAATATCCTACAACTGTGAGCCTAAACCCGTCATTCTGATATCTGTACATATCTGTAGCAAGGGGCTAAGACTATGATCACTTTACATACTCCCCTGCCCCCATCCTGCATTAAAACCCCTTTTCTCCTACCTGACCGAGATGCTGGTTACTTTACTTTTTGTAATATGAAGGTAATAATGTTATGACTATGATTAATTTATCCTTCCGGAAGGTACAGGTGTAGCAGAGCTGTACTGGACAGCCGGGATTGTCTCGCACTACGTGGCTTTGCATCATGATAACTCTTTTTAAAAAGTAGTGTGGGGTAGGTTTATCTGCAGTCCTGATTTTTAGGCTATGTTCACACTATTTTAAAACAACGGCCGTTGCTATGAAATACGGCCGTTGTTTTTACATGGCATGGACATACACTGTAATTGCACAATGATGTGAGCAGAAAATACCTGGTCATCATTGTATGCCATCTAACGGAGTTCTCCTGCTACATGTATGTGCAATATACTTGTCTTAATAGTGTGTACCACGTTGCTGTGCTTTACCCCTCTGTATCTGTTTATGTGACTGATATGTGACTGCATAGACAGACTGTGATAAGAAAAAGCACTGGATTTAGCTGTGCACTTTTATTTGTTAAATATATATTTTATTGTTTCAATAAATATTTTATAATAATCTCTAAGTGTTTTGCATGGTTTGTTTTGTGGTTTAATACTGGAAAGTTAGATAAAATTTGGGTTTAACCCTATGCGAAATGAATGATGTACATAGGGCAAATGGATTGCAGTAACCTACATAATAGGGTACAGAATTATGCAGGAAAATTAGGCTTTTTCACACAGCTTGTTCTATGATGAGAGATATAGGGGGAGATTTATCAAACATGGGGGGAGATTTATCAAACATGGTGTAAAGTGAAACTGGCTCAGTTGCCCCTAGCAACCAATCAGATTCCACCTTTCATTTTCCAAAGAGTCTGTGAGGAATGAAAAGTGGAATCTGATTGGTTGCTAGGGGCAACTGAGCCAGTTTCACTTTACACCATGTTTGATAAATCTCCATGGTGTAAAGTGAAACTGACTTAGTTGCCCCTAGCAACCAATCAGATTCCACCTTTCATTCCTCACAGACTGTTTGGGAAATGAAAGGTAGAATCTGATTGGTTGCTAGGGGCAACTGAGCCAGTTTCACTTTACACCATGTTTGATAAATCTCCCCCATAGGTTTTACCTAGTGACCTCTACTGCCAAGTTCAACAGCTCCCAGTGTGCAGCATCTCCCAGACTTCTATTATTTTACTTCAGATTTATTTCCTCTCCCAGTGCGAGCTGTTACACATACACAACAGTAAGTATTTGTCTTGCCTGGGCCCATGCATACCAGGGTGGAGGCTGGGGGGAGGTTGAAATACAAAATAGAACAAAAGGTTCCCTTAAAGGTAAGTGTCATAAAAAACTGTAAGACAAGCTATAAAAACAGAAGTGGTCAGCAACAAACAATGCAACATATCCTGGTAGAGATCAGATTAAAGTGAAACTAACAGCAGGTTAAAAGACTGTGAGGGTACTATAACACCATGCGATTATCATCTGTAGCTGGCCAATTGCGGCTGATTATCGTTTAGTTTAATACCAAAACCCACACCCAAATCGAGGACAAGAGTGTTGCTGTTTCCACAAGAACGTGCCCATGTTTTTCTGACTGCGGCTAGACAGTCGTGTGACTAAAACCCACTCTAAAACCTCTTAGAAGTCCCTGAAATAGGCAGAACAGGCATATTTCCCACAATTGGCTTTTTGGAGCCACAACCAGGCTGAGTTTACCTTGGGATTTTAACAATGAAACCTTGGATTACAAGTAACTTGCTTTAAAGCGACTGTACCAGTGTATCAGATAGACTCGCTTTAAGTTTTGCCCATGGATAGAATGGCGCCGACATGGGGAAGCTGGTGCCAGGGGTGAAGCACTGAAGGCGGGCCAGCCCGCCACCCAGTGGGAGGAGACCCTTGCTCCTCTATGATGGGGCTCAAATGATTCTAATGGAACCGCGTCATAGAGGGGAGGTTGTTTCCTCCCACTGGGGAAGGCCGGCGCTGTACACGGGAACCAGGCTGAGGTTTTAAAAAAAAGACTGCGGCACAGGATTCCCTGCACAGCGCCGTTCTATCCATGGGCAAACTTAAAGAAAATGTACCAAATGGTACATTCCCTTTAAGAGCGTTTTGCAAGACAAGCCAACAATTACATTTGTTTTTAACTTGGTAAACAAGCACGATTTTTTTAAAGCGACTCTGTACCCACAATATGATCCCCCAAACCACTTGTACCTTTGGATAGCTGCTTTTAATCCAAGATCTGTCCTGGGGTCCGTTCGGCAGGTGATGCAGTTATTGTCCTAAAAAACAACTTTTAAACTGGCAGCCCTGTGTCAAATTGTCCTGGCCTACAATATCTGTGCCCTAACTTTGCACCACCCCTCCGTCCCTCCTCCCCACTCTCTTCATCATTAGGAATGCCACTAGAACATTTTCTCCTGTCTGAACATTGCACAGGTGCCTTAACGATCCAGCCCAGGTGCTGGGCTGACACAGGTGGGGAATAGGAGACAATCTGCCTGGAGCATTTCTAATGATGTAGAGGCTGGGGAGGAGGGACAGAGAGGTTGTACACAATCTAGGCCACGGCCGTTGGGCACGGGGCTGAAAGTTTAAAAGCTGTTATTTAGGACAATAACTGCATCACCTGCCGAACGGACCGCAGGACAGATCTTAGATTAAAAGCAGCTATCTGAAGGTACAAGCGGTTTCGGGGGTCAGATTGTGGGTACAGAGTCGCTTTAATACAAGCCCCTGTGTCGTCCCTGCCCCCCCCATCCTGATACTGTACTGGGTAGAAATCCTTTCATTTTAACCCACTACTACCTGCTACTTTCTTGCTTTGATGTACAAGTGATTTGAATTAGAAGCACATTCCTATGAAGCTGGAAGGGGAAGAAGGCTAAAGTAATAGGCCAGGTGTTTTAGTGTTGTGCAAAAACATTCTCACAGCTCTTAATACAACCGACTGAGCAGAGGTTGTGGCTGCTGGTTATCCAGGGGGATGCTGAAACTCATCTTCTAGAGAGGAGACTGGCTGCTTTTGCTAGGCAAAGTCTGCTGTAGTGCACACAACCTTCCCCACCTGCCCTTGTGCTGCTGTGATGGACAAGAACACTTGTAGTGGGCAATAAGTGTTCTTTTTCAGTGTCAGGAGAGGCAGGGCAGGCCATACAGTTCAGCAGACTTTGCTGAGTAGTTATATCCAGTGACTCACAGGTGACATCTTCTCTGCTTGAAGTCATGAACCTTTCCTTTTCCTCTTTGTCTATCCCAGACTAACATGAAGATTTCTTGCATCTATGACCCAGATGTGACGACTCTTATTGTTCGCCATCCTCCTGCACAAACCTTCCTTTCTTCTGCCCCCTTAGCAGTACCATCCTGTTGCTACATCTGTAATAGTCAGATCTATGTGATTTACTCTTATGATTTCTTCAGAAAGTTGAAGCCACTGACGTCTCACACTGATGATGAAATCTGTGTGGGAGACTGCTTACATCACTGAGGTTAGTCACTTTACATTACTTTGATTTTATATGATTGTCGCCAGGGATTGGTGTAACCTTCCCTTTATGTTATTCCTAATTAGTTTTATGTTTTGTTACTTGAGTCACCATGCTAAAGTGCTATGTTAACAGTCAGCTCACATAAGTGTCAAATAAGAAGCTCCTATACAAACAATAAGATTACTCAAGGCTAGACAGGTTGTTACCTGGATACTGCAACAACAAACCTTACCCCTCAATAAGACATCGTGCATGTCTCAATCTGCAGAAATTCCATATCTAAGGGCATTAATATTCACAGGTGTGCAACATCACATCATGGCACAAATCTGTGCTCTGTCGTCAGATTGTCGTCATGATTTCTCAGCAAATATGTGCAGATAGCTAATGGTGCAGAAATGGGGGCATAGTTCTGGCTACGTCATTAGGAAAAATCAGCAATAAATCTGGCCATTACATTAAGACATCACCAATTGCTCCAGATTTATAGTCCGCACTGCACTGCAGGTCAATTTCGGCTACAGATTTTGTTCCGCATCATGGTTGCAATTTTTTAATCACATCCACTTTGCCGCTACTGTAGTTGCTGAGGATTTTCTATATGGAAGTTTTATGTGAAAGGCCTGGTCCAACTATTAGTCAATTGTTTAATATCCCTTTAAGGGTGCGTTCACACGTACAGTATCTGCAGCAGATTTGATGGCGCAGATTTGATGCTGTGTTCAGTTATTTAGTTACATTGATATCTGCAGCATCAAATCTGCTGCGGATCCTGTACGTGTGAATGCACCCTAAGGGTAGCTTCACACGTACCGACTCGCAGCGTTATTAACGGCTAGGTTAGGTCCTGTCAGAACACTGTCACTACATACATGCAGTTATCTAAACGATCGCTGCGTGTATGTAATTCTGCCGGCCGCTTAACCCCTTCTGATGCCGCCTGCCTCCCGCTCCGCTCTGTATACACACCGTCCACCAGTGGCATAGCTACCATAGAGGCAGGGTAGGCAATTGCTATGGGGCCCTTGAAGGAGGGGGGCCTGGGAGAAAAGGTAAGAGCATGTGTCCTTCTGCTTAACCCCTTATGTACTGCACTGTGTAAGTGACCCAATGTTTACTTACATGCTGCAACACAAAAAAAAGTGGTAACAAACAGAACACAGAGATCTCTGCTTTACTGCACTGATAACCTCTGACCTCTGTTCTCCAGTTGTGCAATCAAGTAGGAAAGGAAAATGTGCAGAGGTCAGGGGTTATCAGTGCACCAGCAGTAACGCAGATGTCTTCTGAACTTTGGGTCACTTACACGCTATAGTACATAAGGGGTTAAGCAGAAGGTAGTCTGCTCCTGCACCTATGTATTTAACCACAAGGGCTCCTAACAGCCCTTATAGGTAAAAACAGTGGACTGTCATAGCAAGCAGCCATTGTCTCTCTACTCTGCCAGTCACTCTTGTGGCTGCAGCCAGGATTCTGTCTCTAATCACAAGAGATTTAAGTTTTTGGCCACATCACAGAGCCTAAATTTTTTGCTATGGGGCCCTGTGAATCCTAGCTACGCCCCTGCTGGCCACATTCCCCTGTGATTGATCCCGAGCAGGTGTAGAGTTGTTCCACAATGCCTTAGCCAGGCGCAGAGCCAGATGGCTTTATTAAGAGACATACTCTTAGTAAACCCGGCCCGGAAAAAGGAGTACACCTGCCTTGATAAATCTATTCTAAACTACTGTATATATCAGTCTTTCTACTGTTTTACAGCAGAGTGGTGGTCGGTAACCTAGACAACAAGCTGTCACCAATTAGAGGGAAAGAGCAGCATAGCAGGAGAAGGAGGCAATTTGCTAAATGAATGTATTTATCTTGGTGGGAACTAAGTACATATACATCTATATATCTGTAGTAATTGGATACCACTAGGGACAGCAGACAGTAGATTTACATGTTTTCCGTTTTCTACCTTTTGCCATGTGAACAATCTTGCAGTTAAACATATTCTGTAAGCATTAAAACTACTGAGAATGGTGGAAATCTCAGAGCTGTATCATTTGGGCCTATATGCTATAGGTCATGTTCACACGCTGGAAGAGATTGGCCGTTCCGTGACCAGGCTGTGTCACGGAATGACCGGTCGCTGCAAAGATCATCCCGGTGGTTCTTTCCGGCCGCAGTGTTCTGATGCGGGCGCATCAGCGCGCGCCCACATCAGAACTTCCCATAGTGCACAATGTGAACTGTGTGAACTGACTGAACTGACAGAGGCCATAGGCTGTATCCCAGTGTTTCACGCAGTCCTCAGGCTGTATCCACTCTCTCCACGGTGCGGGCAGACAGCGGGAATTAGAAGCTGAGAGTTCAGGTTCATACGAACCCGAACCTCGGCCGGTTCGCTCATCCCTATTGAGAACACAGAAAGGCTATGTTCTCACACTGTTGAAATTGAGCGGATGGCCGTCATTTAATGGCAAATATCAGACGTTGTTTTAAAATAACAGTAATTATTTGCCATTAAATGGCAGCCATCCACTCAATTTCAACAGTGTTTGAACATAGCCTTTCTGGTTTTGGTTGCAAAATACTGACCAAAATTACTGCGTGTGAACATAGCCTTAAAAATTATACAATAATGATTAAAACATAAATTTTTATTCTATTTAAACCAGAGAATGAACTGCTGGCAGGTCTCTAGACAGGAGAGTTACCCCTAGAACACAGCTTCAACTATATCTGAGTGTTTCTTTCAGACATAAACTGCCTACAGAGGACTGATTTGCAATCAGAGACACTGGCTGACAGCTGAGCGTGCAGGAGGCCGGGCATAATTGAGTATTCATGAAGAGGAGGTAGGGAGACAGAGTGGAGAGGTGTGCCAGAGTGTGGCACAAACAACTACTCTTTGGCTGTTAAGTATAGTAGAAGATATGAAATTGTGCATAATCCACTGCACAGAAAAAGCAAAAAGCACCGAGCTAACTAGGGGACTGCCAACTACAGCACAATGTCAGCACCTTAGATAGGGCCCAGGAGCTGACAGATTGTCTTTAATACTTGTATAAAACTTTTCAATTTCTTTTACAAATAGGTTAAATTGTAACTAATTGTGGTCTTTTCCGCTAGGTCAACCAGATTGTTAGTGGAACATGTATATGATAACAGCGCCACCACTTGGCTACTAATGGTAAATGATTTGCCTTGTGAACAGTTTTTCTAATAATTAAGTTGGTCCTAAAGTTCATGTTTTCAGAGAAGACATTCAATGTTTCCCCAGGACACCTCAACAATCAGCTGAATTAGGGGGCCCTTTACTGTGAATACAGACACAATGGCTCCTCTGTATGTGCATTAGTGACTGGTACTGCAGCTCAGTCCTATTCCAGCATGAGCACTGTGGCCCCCTACTGATTGGTAATACTCATCATTTTACCTTAATTTATATAATTTAACATTCTTGTAAAGTAAGAAAAATTGATGGAAGGTACTGGAGAAATACACTAAGTACAAGGGGTGCTGAGGTGAAAAAATATCAGTGGGGTACTCTGGGTTGGAGGTTTTTTTTCACTATGGCTGGAGAGGGAGAGGATGAAAACAACAACGTCCACTTACCTCCCTGGTTCCAGCACTGGTACCGCATCGCGCTGCTATGGGCCCCTAGCTGCTTCCTGGTCTATGACACGGCTTGAGACGTTATGATTCAAGCACGCTCAGCCATTCAGTGGCTGTAGCGGGGTCCGTTGAATGGCTGAGCAGGCTTGAAATCTCACGTCCAGGAAGTGGCTGGTGGACTGGAGACTGAAGCAGTGCGATGCAGGACCCAATGCTGGAACCGGGGAGGTAAGTGGACGTTGTTGCTTTCATCCACCCCCTCTCCAGCCAAAGTAAAAAAAACTCTCCTGCCCACAGTACCCCTTTAATGTGTCTAGTAATTGGTGTGTTTTCATTTCTCTTAATGTTACCAATATGATCTTAAATTCTCTTGAAGAAGTCCCTAACGGGAAAGAAATGCATTGGGATTTACAGTGATATAACAGCCACTGTGTACTATAGGGTTTAATAAGGGACCCTTAGGGTGCGTTCACACAGAGAGATTTGAAAAGAGGAGAAATCCCAGTCTTTCCTTTATGACATGTTCTCTGTTTATAGTCTGTTCCTGGCTTTGGCTTCAAACATCTGTCAGATAAATCTCTCTGTGTAACCACAACATTAGGGATAGAGAGGTGGAGTCGCTCTTTTTAGGGTGGGAGCTCTGGAAGGTCAGAGGTGATTAGGGAATACTAGGACAGTGTCAGGGACCGGTTGCCTATCCAATGACAGCACATGGGACATATCTAATATCCAGCTCCATAAGAAGTATATATAGACGGGGTGTTGTTTATTGCTGTTTGTTGCTGCTCCTGGATGTTGTTTATTATTCAAAACGTCTGAGGGGTAAGATTGTGTCCATTTGCTTTGCTTGTTTATAGACATATACACGTCTGCTATTTTTGTTGATATGTTTTATATTTTAATAAGCGTTAAAAGTTATATTTTATACTCTTTTTGTGAGATACTATCTCTATATGCCTAGCATTTAACATTGACATGAGTACGTTTTTTTTCCTGTCAGATCCTGTATAAATTAGACAGAACACATGGAGAAATGCTCAAAACTGTGTGCATCCGTTTTTCCATTGACTTTCATTATAAAAAAAAAAATGGATCCTTTTTTTTTTTTTTTTACGGACAAAAAAACGTGGTAGACCATGTTTTTTGTCCGTAAAAAAAAACGGATTCCTCTTGATCCGTTTTTTTTTTTTTTATAATAGAAGTCAATGGAAAAATGGATGCACACAGTTGCATCCGTTTTTTGCAAAAATGGATGTAAACAACGGATTGCAAAAACGTAGTGTGAACCCAGCCTCATTCGCATGTTTCAAGACGGACTTTCAAGCTCTGAAATTGTTTTAATCTTTGCGCTACTATACTGACATGATGTATATACAGTATGTACTGGTTTGCATGCTGTGCAGTCACACAAGGTGCATGAGCTCCTTCTGCTGAAGGAGTTGCCACAAAATGTCTGGAAACCTTAGTCTTGCATCTACCGCTAATATTAATATCTATTGCTAATTGGTCACCTTATGTTACCAATATGTGAGCACTTTACGGTAGGCATTTTGTTGTACTACTACTTAGGCACTATACAGCTTACTGTTTTGCAGGTGGCAGCACTGAGGACAGGCCATCTATTATTTCAGCCTGGAAAACCCCTTTAGAATAAAATGGACTTTTCTGGAATGAAAAAATAAATGGAGTTCAGAAAAAGGTTCCGTCAGTAGGATTTTCTTTATTTGCAGGCATCCTCTTTGTATAAAATGCACAATTAGAGCTGCTATTACTTGTCTACATTACCAATAAAATACGAAGGTATAGCAACTTATATATGACTATTACCAGACACCCACATTCTCTTTACAGCTGTATTCAAGGCAAATTCTGACAACAAGAAGTAAACTGTTACTTTGCACTCTTAAATTATTTCGTTAAAACGTAGACTTAAATTACTTCTAACACTTAAAGCACATAAAGCGAACGATACTCATAGCTGTACTGCAGGAACTATAAAGAGCAGTACATATTGGCCCTTACACGGGAACAGGGTCGGACTGGGCCACCGGGGGACCGGGGAAACCCCCGGTGGGCCCCGAGCAGGAGTAGGCCCCGCCTCCCAGTCAGGGAACACGCAGCGGGGGCCCCCAGGCCCCCCGTGCTCCTGGGGGGCCCACTCAGCCTCCGATTGCCGGCCCGCACCTTCCCTTTTAACTGCAAGCGATCGCAACGATCGCTTCCAGTTAAATCAAGCAGTGTTCCCATTGACAGGGCGAGAAGCCATAGGCTTCCTGCCCTGTCAATCACGCTTGTGACCGCAAGCAGCGTCTTGCTTGTGATCACAAGCGTGCCGGTGCCGCCGCCACCCGGACAGATGAGCAGCTGCTTTTCCCGGCAGCGTCATCCCCACTGAGCTCTGTGCGCGGTCCGGCAGCTGGGACTTCCGGTTCACGTAGCGCATACCGGAAGTCCCAGCCGCTGCGGCGCGCGCGAGCTCAGTGTTGATGGTGCTGCCCGGGACCAGGAGCTGCTCATCTGTCCGGGAAGAGAGGAGAAGAGACGCGCGACCGGCGGGGGAGCGTGGTGACAGGTGAGTTGGGTTTTGTTTTGTTTTTTTATCATAGGGGGGAGATGGACAACATGGGGGGACTGGCTATGGGGGAGATGGACAACATGGGGGGGGCTGGCTATGGGGGAGATGGACAACATGGGGGGGCTGGCTATGGGGGAGATGGACAACATGGGGGGGCTGGCTATGGGGGGAGATGGACAACATGGGGGGGCTGGCTATGGGGGGAGATGGACAACATGGGGGGGGCTGGCTATGGGGGGAGATGGACAACATGGGGGGGGCTGGCTATGGGGGAGATGGACAACATGGGGGGGCTGGCTATGGGGGAGATGGACAACATGAGGGGGGCTATGGGGGGAGATGGACAACATAAGGGGGATATCTATATTGAAGGACAACATGAGGGGGCTATATATATGGGGGATGGACAATATGGGGTGCCATTTATAAGGGGGACAACACAGGGGAGGCCATCTATAATGGGGACAACACAGAGGGGACCATATACTGTAAGGGATATATATATATATATATATATATACATATATATATATATATATATGCTGGAGTCCATACGAACCCAAACGTTCAGCATTTGATTAGCGGTGGCTGCTGAACTTGGATAAAGCCCTAAGGCTATGTGGAAAACATGGATATAGTCATTGGCTGTATCCATGTTTTCCAGACAACCTTAGGGCTTTATCCAAGTTCAGCAGCCCCAGCTAATCAAATGCCGAGAGTTTGGGTTCGGATGGACTCGAACCCGAACCCGGTTCACTCATCTCTAATACATACATAGTGTCAGGGCTGCCTACTAAAGAGTGTGTGAAGGGGCCAATACAGATGTGCAGTGTGTATAGAGATGAGGATGGTGCCAGAGTGAGGAGCCTAATATGTCTGTCTGGCAGATTCTGTGGCTTCGTGGCTCGGAGAAGTTCTCATAATGGCCCAGGACAGATGGAGAAGAAGATGAAAATGGAAGAACTCTGATCAGAGAAGACGTCCCCTGTGAGTTACCTGATATATTTGCACTGTAATGTATATGGAGTACAGAACCTGTGTACACCTGCATCCACCTCTATATGACTGGATGAGATGATGGTGATCTGTGTACAGTGAATCTTATTCAGTAGCAGTGTTAGTGTGTTAGTCAGTATGTGGTGGTGTTAGTCAGTATGTGGTGGTGTTAGTCAGTAGCAGTGGTGGTGTTAGTCAGTATGTGGTGGTAATATTTGTTGCTTGTATTCCGGTACTGTGTTTTATTGGTCTTAGTATACTGGATTTGGTCAGTAACAATATATTGATGGTATTGGTTGTGGTGTGGCGGTAATATTTCCCCCTTGTATACTGGTATTATTGGTAATATTGGTATACAGGATTTGGTCAGTAACAGTATGGCGGTAATATGTATGTGATAATATTTCCCCCTTGTATACTGGTATTATTGGTAATATCACTCTCAGTATACAGGATTTGGTCAGTAACAGTATGGCGGTAATATGTATGATAATATTTCCCTCCTATATACTGGTATTATTGGTAAAATCAGTCTCAGTATACAGGATCTGGTCAGTAATAGTATGGCGGTAATATGTGTGGGGATATTTCCTGCCCTGCTGATTAGCAATCATTTGCAACCCTACACTGCCCCATATCACACCGTGTTAATGTACCCTTATTAATGTTACCATAGATAAGTGCGGTGGCTGAAGGGTAGGCCCCAAGAATGATTTCCCCTGGTGGGCCCAAGGCACTCCAGTCCGACACTGCACGGGAATGTAACAAGCAGGAAACCTACAACATATTGAACATTACAGAAAGTCTGAGCTGCTCAAATTAAATGTGGAATGCTAGATGTGTGTGAGCCAATGAATAGGCAGGCAGCAATAGGCATATATGTGAATTATCAGTAGTATGCTGTATATTATGTTTGGCTAAATGACACTGTGAACCTTTAATATTAAAAAAGCTGAGCTATATGCAGGTAGCGTGTTATATGGCAGGAAAGGCCGAGCAGACTGATGTAATCTTGTGTGCAATTTTATTAATTTAAAGGGGTTATCAAGCGCTACACAAACATGGCCACTTTTCTCCCTACTGTTGTCTCCAGTTCAGGTGTGGTTTGCAATTAAGCTCCATTTACTTCAATGGAACTGAGTTTTAAAACCCCACCTAAACTGGAGACAACAGTAGGGGGAAAGTGGCCATGTTTTTGTAGAGCTGGATAACCCCTTTAACTACATAAACCCCATTGGAGTGGTCCTGCTCAGTGACAGTCGCCTATCTGTACGTAAGCCCTTGTATGGCAGAGTAACAATCATTCAGCCAAACCACCTATAAGACTTATGAGCACAGATGGAACAGACATTTTAACCAATAAATGATGTCATATTGTAGATTCTCCAACACCACTATATCATTCTACTAAGCCAATCCCACGTTATAATATGCTGCCTGCCGATAGGACAGCATGTTTAACATAACAGGTTCCCTTTAAATTAAAGACAATGGACATCTTTGCGGACATTTTTCAATTCAATTGTATGTTTTTTTTAACATATTTACCATTGTTAGTCTGTAAGCTCATGCATGCGAGCAGGTACCTCACTCCTCATGTATGGATAATTATATGTAGATCTCTGTAATGTCTATTTTTTGTCTATGTATGTACCCCAGAATTGTAAAGTGCTGCGGAATCTGTTGGCGCTATATAGATAAAAATTATTATTGTTTGTAAATAAAACTGTTGGGACCATTCCAGTACGTCTTACAATGCCTAGCAAGCTGCTAGATGCCACTCGGTGCTCTTTCTGTCAGATAAGCTCTTTGACAGCTCATTTTGAAGCCCTTCTTTTTGCACAACTAAACATTAATGTAAGCTGGCACTGTCATTAAAGAAAACTTTCTATATGTCACAGAGACATGTCAAAAGTTATGATCAGTCTTGGTGCTCAAGCACCCACCGATCATAAAGACTCAGCTAAGTTCTTTTTTCCCTGTCTTAACTCCTGTCTTAACGAATTCTGTAGTAAGTCCATGGGCCCATCTCCTGCAGCAAGAAGACAGAGAGAGAATCACCTTGCTGAGCGCTTCCTCCTGCTTGTTCTAGGGATTGGTGGGAATCTCGAGACAAGGACTATGACAGATCTAAATTGTTGACTTGACTCGGTGAGCTCTCTTATGGAATAAGCAATGAATGGAATCTAGTAGCAGTATTGAATTGTAAGGTGTACATGCTACAGAAGACAAACAGTCAAAATACTTGGTAATTATGGTAATTATGTTTTTTTCAGTAAAATATATACAATGCAATAAAAAATGTCTGCCACAGTGTCCATAGCCTTTAAGTGTCATTTAGTGAACAGATAACAATCATGGGTTGCTAAAAATGGGGTTAAGTTGTTGGGTCACTCTGATAAATGTTGTCCTTCTGCTTAGCTCTTTGAGCTTGGCAGCACCTACATAGGTGCAGGTAGAACGAATTCCTCCAAGAATGTCTTTAATGGTATCTTCCACATCACCCCGGTAAGGGACCTCCACGCTTTTCCCCTCAGAAGCTCTAGAAAAGATGTAGGAAAGCAGATTTAGATTACGACATTTATATCTAGTGATCTAGTTGTGGGGTTCTAGTCATAATATTTACCTGTATTCCGCCACTCCGCCAGCATGCCTCTTCATGGCTGTTTCTGAGCTCATACCATAGAATAATTTATACTTCTTCCCATCCTTCTCAATGATTTCCCCTCCAGATTCAGTGTGTCCTGATAACATACCCCCCAGCATTACAAAGTCAGCTCCAGCTCCTACAAAAAAAAATAATTAAAAAGTGTGTTCGGTATAAAGGCACAATTTCCCTTTCATCATTGATTGGAGCTTTCCTGTATGGAAAGTAGACAAGCGACCCCCTGAGTGCATCAGTTGGATCAGTTTCAGGGCATATCCACTTTAGAATAGCAAAATTGAGTGATCGTGGCGCCCTGGGACAAGGCATGGTTACTGGTGCAAGACCAGCTAGAACAAGGAACTGTCCACACTGTGGGATTCTTTTATGCAAGAATGTTGAGAGTATACAGAGTATGATGTGATCCATGTTTCTTTTTAACATGCAGATGACAGGGTCATACTTTATAACAAGCAGCTTGAATTGATGAACCCTTGCTGTCAGATGTCATCAAATTAGGCTGCTACATGTGGCATAATGGGTCGGGTAGTGTTTTTTTGGGTATGTTTGGGCCTTGTGGATGGGTGTCTCGATAGAAGGGTTTATTTAATGGGGTATTTTCTTCTCAATATAGTTAAACTTGTAGGGCATGACTGCTCCCATTAGTAGAAGAGCTCTGAGGCAAGTGACTGGTTACATGGGTATAAGGGCACGCCATCACTACAGCCAGGTAAACAAAGCCCAGCTGGGAGAACTAGAGCGCTGATGCCAAAAGTTGCTGGTGAGTATGGTGTTCATACACATTTTAACAACTATTTAGTAAAATAATCCTCTGATAGGATTTAGATACTTACCAAAAGCTTTCGCCACATCACCCGGACAAGTACAACCTCCATCCTGAAAACAGAGAATATCTTTATCATTCTGTACAGCTTCTTGCCTAACTGCATTTGTATAACAGTATACAATATATATATATATATATATATATATATGCACAAATGTTTAAACACATGCAAGTATACACTATACCGATATAATATGGCCATTGAGTCCATGTGCGGCATCTGCACACTCAATCACAGCACTCAGTTGTGGATATCCAACTCCTGTCTTCTTTCGTGTGGTACATACAGAACCTTAATAAAGCAGATAGAAATGTGAAGGACTGATACATTATTGGATTAACATCTCACCTTAGTGGACATAAAATTGTGCCTCAAAAATGTCATGCTCCATTAGGTGATAAAAATACATTTCCAATGGAAAATGGAGAAAAAAAAACACCAAAAAATCTATTGGTAAACCAGAAGTTATAGCATCAGTTCTGTTATAATGTTTCACCAGGTACTGCCATCAGAGCCTGATTCATGTCCCCTCATGTCACACCCCCTGAGCCTGATTGACTTTTCCGGGTAAACTGATATAGAAACTAAATTTTTAACCCCCTCCGGCCGCTACACATTAAATTAATGTCACTGCAGCCTATACCTGATACTGCAGTAACGTTTATTAACATGAGTATGACATGGGCAGAGAAGCAGTGGTGATGCCATCCTCTGCAGGTCCTGGCTGTCAGTGATGGCTGAGCACCCACCACAACTGTCAGCATCAGAGCCATGCTCCAATGCTGACTGTTAAACCTATAAATGCTGCAGTCAGCTCGACCGCAGCATCTTATATGGCTGCAAAGGGAGAAGTCTCCCTCTTTTTACTATCGGGGCTCTGTGAAGCAATCACAGAGTCCTGATGGTAGCCAGGGACACCGGAGGCCTCAGTGAGGATAGGGGGAAGGTGGGAAAGTGGGCAGAGATTGTGGCAGTGATTTACAGGTTACGTTATAAACTGAGTAACACTACAGCAATCTATGCCCGCTCCCCTCTCTCCCCTGCCACTGTCACAAGTTGCCCTGAGCTGCCGCCATCTTCAAATTCAGAACTGCAATAACAGAACCCGATTGGTTTTGTCATTGCAATAGAAGCTATTGATGCTTCTATTGCAATGACAGAACTGGTTTCTGTCATTACAGTAAGGGATTTGAAGATGCCGCCAGCTCAGGGAGGCTTGTTAAAATGACAGGGGAGCGGCAGAAACAGTGGTTGATCATCATGGCTGAAAATCAAAATTTGACCTGGGCACTGAGGCATCAATGACCCATAGTTGTGAAAGGGTTAAACTGACCACAGTTCCTCTTTAATAAGCGTACTTATCGGTATACAAAGACGGTATTTCAATTTTTTCAATAACCTATAATATTATTGGTATTGCTTTTGAGAAAAAGCAGTACTATGGTCCAAAGCAGGATATCAGGTAATGTAAGTTACAATGTAAATGTCAAGCATATGTGTGGGCCAAGATCTCAGCACACCATTGTCTTTATTTCTTCAAGCGTCAAGATCTTCTATAGCCAATATTTCATCATTGAAAAATTAAGCGAACAGTACCTGGCCCTATTCCAACCTTGATGATATCTGCACCTGAAAGGATTAATTCTTCAACCATTTCTCCAGTTACAACGTTTCCAGCCTGGAGACAGAAATCACGTGTCAGTAAATGTAAGGCTAGGAAAACAAAACCTCAATTCATGACACCTTGTAGGGAATGACAAGACGGTTCGTATCATATGAAACTATGTGTTGTTTTTATCCATGTTTTACATGTTTGTAAGTAAAAAAAAATTATTAAACCTATTGAAATAAACAATAAAACATTGCCAGTTATACACTTACCATAATTGTATGCTTGGGGAACCTGGCTCTGACATCTTTCACATGCTGAACAAACTGCTCCGAATATCCATTAGCTACATCAAGGCAGATGTAACGGATCTGAGGGACGGCCATTAATACCTCTTCTAGTTGCTGGAAGTCGGACTGGCCAGTACCAGAGCTTGCTGCCACATTCTTTGGCACATGCAGAAAATTATGTTAAGAAAATCAGATATCTAGTAGAAGACTATTGGAGAAAATATGTCTGTAGGATGTCACAGTGCACTATGTCAAATAAAAGACTACAGGAAACTATTACTCACATCGAGACATTCCGGAGAGGTGGCGGCAAATTTCTTCCACTCTTCGACTGAATAGTGTTTATGTATCGCTGTGAAGAGAGAAAACTGAAAGGAAGCTATTATTAAGAATACTGTCACATTTCAACCTTATATGTGAAGAATAGTTGCTGCTCGAAATATACAGCAACTTCATTTCTACCTCAATGTAATGCAATGTAAAAGCTAACATATCCAGTGACCCCAAGTCAAGCACACAAACTTGAGTTCTTGATTTCTTAGGGCGTGTTCACACTATGGGATCTGTGCGGATAACATCCTGGGGATTCCCCCCCCCCCCCGCTTGCCTCTCTGTCTGTTCCATAGACTCCATTCTATGCTCAGGCAGATTCTGCTGTCCGTCCAAAGAATTGACCAGTCCATTCTTTGGGTGGACAGTGGAATCTGCCCAAGCATAGAATGGAGTCTATGGCACGGGCGGAGAGTCAAGTGGGAGTGAGCGGGGGAAAGCAGCGGAATCCACACTGATTCCGTAGTGTAAATCGCGCCCTAACACTGATGCCAGTGCATTATCGCAATATAATATACGTTTTATTTCTTTTTCATTCTGGACACTTCCTCACCTTGCACAAGGCTCTTGCCATCTCAAAGGTGCCCACTGTGTCCATATTGGCCGCAATTATTGGAATCCCCTGATAGCTCTGACCAGAATTCCTGAATGTAAAGGAACGAGAAAGTTCCACCTGGAAACAAAATAATAAAAAGTTAAAGGGGTATTCCACTCCAATTCATTCCATACTTGTTATTCTAAAGAAGAAAATGAAAACTGTAATAGGCAATAGGTGTGGATCCACTGTAAAACCTAATTGGTTTACTTTGGGCCACTCCTGTGGCATTGTAGTCTCTTGGTTTTTAATGGGGCATCCATTACTTCAAAAAAATTTGAGCCAATATAGCAAAACTTATGGTACAAAGTTCCCCCCAAAGCGCCCAATTACAAGAGCCAATGTACTGCAGAAACAGAGTTTAATATAGAGGAATAGAAAGGCAAAGCAGAATACTGCCAAATCCCAGCAGCGTGCAGCATATTGCACTTATAAGGGAACTTCAGTACGTCTGACAAGGCTTATATCTTTAGTCTGAGATAAGATAAAAATGCTACATAGAGTCCTCAGTGACTTCAACCATCTGCATTAAACTAGTTCAAAGCTGGGAATTTTGCCAGTTACTTTCACAGACATTTCATTCAGCTCACAATGCAGTATAGTAAGTAAAATATCTTTAAAGGGGTCATCCAGCTCTACAAAAACATGGCCACTTTTCCCCCTCTCTTGTCTCCAGGTCAGGTGTGGTTTGCATTTACTTCAATGGAACTGAGTTCCAAACCCCACCCAATCTGGAGTCAAGAGAGGGGGGAAAGTGGCCATGTTTTTGTAGCACTGGATAGCCCTTTTAAGGCTTTGGTTCTAAGCCTAAGGCCTCATTCACACGTCCATAGTTCTGTCCGCAGTAGTGGACAGCACTATGGACCTATTCGTTTTAATGGCACACACGTCCACACATGATTTGTGTCGCAAAAAGATGGGTGGGTCCTAGTATGTACCCACAATTGCGGCACATACATACTACTATTCTTCAATGAATAAGTTAGTGCATTGCGGACAACTACGGATGTACACTGGACGGGTGCACACTGCGCTTTTGCTGTCCGTTTAACAGAAAAAAAACAGATATATCTGTGTGCAAAAGGATAGGAAGCAGCACTGCTTGATGTGCAGGTGGATCCCAGCCGGATGATTTTGACCACGATCGAGCTACGTAAAGGATTCCAACAACACTCCCAATGTGAATAAGTTCAAAAATGTATTTCTTCATCAAACAAGGCAAACAGTGCTACATAGCAAAATAGCCAACAGCGACATTTCTCCCATCTCACATGGTCATTTTCAAGCATCCATGCATCTGTTTTGATCAGTTTTTCCATTGACTTCCATTATAAAAAAAAGGATACATTTTTATCTGTCTTTTTATAATGGAAGTCAAAAGGATCAAAACAGATGCACACAAATACATAATTTTTTTCCGTTAAACGGACAGCAAGAACGCAGTCACAAACACACCTATATGGCGGTATTACCATTGCAAGTGACTTAATAATAGATATAATAATACGTCCGCATTAGGTAAATGTGAACCCTGACTCAGTATGCCTTTGGAGTGAGAAGTTACAGGACCACATAGGAACATAAAATTCCTTGTCACGCCCCCCAAGCCCGCCCATCGGGCGAGCGGGGCATACGGCAGGTGTACACTAGGGAGGAGGACCACCTTCCTGGTGTACGCCTCAGGCGAACGTTTCATAAATGTCCCCCATAGTGATATAACCCACCAGGACAGCAGATGAGCCATGTCATGGATTACAACTAGGGATGGTCCAAACCGAGTTCGTACGGAGTTCGTACGGAGTTCGTACGAACCCGAACCATGCGCAATGATTACCGCTGTCTGCCCGCTCTGTGCAGCGGGCTGATCCAGCGGGAGCAACGCCTGGAAAACTGGGATACAGCCATAGCCATAGCCTGTATCCCAGTTTTCCAGGTGGTCCTCCCGCTGGATCCGCCCGCTGCTCGGAGCGGGCAGACAGCGGGAATCCGATGCCGAGCGTTCGGGTTCAGACGAACCCGAACCTCGGCGGGTTCGGACCATCCCTAATTACAACCCTACAATGGATGTAATATCAATACAGTCTTGTATATACACAATGGATTCATTTATGTGGTAAATGTATTTTCTATTTTTTCTGGTCTATTTCAGTATAGCATCTTTATACTATAATATTAAAATATATATATAGAAATATACAGGAATATAGAAATAAAAAATTAAATGCTCACCTCACTCCGAGACTTCAAAGTACTCCTCTTTGGTCTAAGTAAAACATCTTTAAAATCCAGCTTGATGTCATTGTCTATTCGTGGCATGATTGTTCCCTGTGAAATAAAAAAGAAGCAAGTGTTAGTTATATAGTATAGTACTTATAAAAACTCAACAGGAATGGAGGGGGGTCAGGTAATTCAAGAACTAACAAAAACACAAATACCAAATTTTTCGTCACATTCAGCACATACGTTTTTTGTGCTGAAAAAGCGTCACATGAAACTGTCAGTGTTTGTTTCTGTCATTTTTCCATACAACCAGATGCACGCTGCCACATCCTTTTTTCAATCTGCCACCTGGTTACCGACATCTGGGGCACTTTCTAAATATGCAAATTAGTTTTTTTGATGCACTGGAGGCGGGCCCAACATCCCCCGGGGAACGCATGGCTCCTGTATTCACCCAGTCCTGCTTTCTGTGTCAACTCCGGACAGGAGCATGGCGGTTTATTGCTGGATCAGTGACAAGTCCCTGCCTTTATTCGGGAGTGTGATGTTGAGTTTACACAGAACGATTATCGTGCGAATTTGCACGATAACGATCGAATTCGCGCGATAATTGGCTCTGTAAACGAAGTGAACGATCAAGCGACGAGCAAGAAATCGTTAATTTTGATCTTTGAACATGTTCTCAAATCGTCGTTGGTCGTTCGCAAAAGATTCGCAGATCGTTCCGTGTAAACAGTTGTTGACCGATTTAACCTATGTGCGAGATAGGCTTAAGCGATCGCAAAACGATTTTTCCATACGATATATCGTTCCGTCTAAACACTGATCGTTATTAAAAAAAATTGTTACTTCGAAATCGTTAATCGTACAATCCGGCGAATTATCGCTCTGTGTAAAGACAGCATGAGTCTTCATTGTTACAAGCACATAATGAGGCCATAATGCGCGTGACCCCCATACTGATCTAATGGGGGTCCTGTGCATTATGGTCTTACTGCGTGTTCGTATCCATGGAGACCTGAACTTCGGAATGAAGAGAGGAACTTGCTGCTGATTTGTCAGTGGGCCGTCACAACAGGTACACTTTCAGGATAAATTTATAATTGTCTAAATTTCCTGTTAATGCATAGAGGACAGCTATAGTAATAGTTTTCCTGCATTGCACTGTATTTCCCCTGCCCATGTATTGTTTATTTGTATTATTGCATATGCATACTCCTCCCTGGCTGAAAATACTCCTTAGAAATGCTTTAAGGGTGCCTTCACACCTACCGTATCGAAGCAGAAAATCTGCTGCGGATCCGCAGCAGATTTAACTGAATGAATGAACACAGCATCAAATACGCACTGTCAAATCCGCTGCGGATCCGCAGCAGATTTGTCAGTGCGGATCTGATACTGTGTTCATTCATTTAGTTAAATCTGCTACGGATCCGCAGCGGATTTTCTGCTGCGATACGTTAGGTATGTTCATCTCTAGCAGCCACACCAATTAAAAAAAAAAAAGTAGGCAGAGTTTGGCATACTGTACATTTCTAAGTGTGCGGCATGAGATTGGCGCTGCATTGCCTGATTCACTAAGAGGTGTACACCTCTGAACAAATCAGCTGAATGCTAAGCCTTCAGGATTTTACTAAGGATTAGCATGTAAGACACATAACTTCTGACATGTTGCTACCCAAGTGAGACTAATAGTTGTATCCATACTTGTTATTATCTATTCAGTCTCCTTCTTCCAGTTCTGAGCTGCTGCTTTCTGCTCAAGACACAAAAATCTGTGTGTGAGAGTTTCTGAGCAGACACGGCGCAATCCCTGCCGCGGAATCCCGCCGTGCTCAGTGTGCTGCTTTGAGCGAATGGGAGAGCACGCGCCTGTCTGCTCCCGCGCTCTCCCATTCGCTCAAAGCAGCACACTGAGCACGGCGGGATTCCGCGGCGGGGATTGCTGGTGACTCTTGCCTATCTGACCCGCTCCCTATTTTTAAGGACTGTATATGGTGATCGTTTTCATTTTTCTACCTTACGTTTATACCATTTTGGTGATGCCATATGTCATAGGGACTCTGCTTAGGCAGCTTTGTTAGACTTTACCATTATTCATATGGTCCGAGGTCAGTGTGGTTGATTAGACCTGGCTGGTACGCCGGCAGGTCTCATGTTGACATTTTAAGTGTTTTTAATGTAGGGTAGTGTTTGGGGTTTGCCTTCCTTATTGCTTTACCCCTGCATAATTGATGTGATGGTATTTTCAGTATTTTTGATATTGTTATAATAAAGTATCTTTGTGATGTGCTACCTTTTTGTGCATATGCTTTTGTCTTTTTGGGGAGTTATGTGTTATTTATATGCATTGGTTTAGCACTCCTTATTTGTAGCGGTGCCCACTATTTTTGTATATATACTACTGTTTCCATGAGATATCTCAATTAGTTTATTTTACTAAAACGTCAGAAACTATGTCAGAGACCCGGTTATAATCAATAGATGTCGTCTGTGTCTGGACATTTTCGTTATTCTGCTTTTATGGCAGAGCTGAACAGCTGAAAGACGAACAGGGACGTGTACGAGGCCTAACACTCAGGCTGTGTTCACATATTCAGTTTTCAAACTGCAATTAGTGAATACAAAGCCAGTACCAGGCCATGAATGGAGGGCATGTATAACGGAAAGAGTGCGGCTTCTCCACTTTTTTGGGGCTTTGTATTCATAATCTGCAACTAAAAACATGCATGTGTGAACACACCCTCACAGGCAAATTGTTGTGCCGTTCCTCTGGCAGAAGCTTATGGTATATGCCAATGCCTCTTAGACCCCGCGCTACCATTGCAGCCCACTGACAAATAGGGTGCTAACAGTAAGTCAGTCCCCACTTAGGGTCTGTTCACACTCCGGAATCGGCGCTGAATTTCTGTGCAGAACGCCCGCCCGCGGAATTGGTACTGAATTCTACCTGCTATGTGTTTCACGGGGAGGCATTGCGCACAGAATTTTCGGTGCCGATTCCGTAGTGTGAAGGGGCCCTTACTCTTACAGGATCCCTACTGACTGCAGCATGTGCAAGAGGTTAAACAGACAATAGTGTTGAGCAAACCTGTCCATATGTTCCGGGTTCAGCAACGCTATCTGAACACTGTTTAATTCCCTGGTGGATGCCGTCCTAGGAAGTCCTGGTAAAAATGGATACAGTCACAGGATGTATCTTTGTCTTCATGGCAGCATCCAAGGGAATTAAACAGTATTCAGATAACGTTGTTGAACCCGGAATATTTTGTTCGCTCAACACCATTGTTCAGCAATCACATATCCAGTGAATCAAGTGCTGGCTGAGTACGTACAATGCTGCTACATTCACCAGGGGAAAACTATGTTTGTTCTTGGGAGTAGTGAGAGTCCTAGTGGTTGGACCCCCAATGACCAGCTAGTTATCTCCTATCCTATGACTTTTAATCATAGGACAGCCTCTTCTGGGCATGAAATACTGAAGATACTGAAGATCTCTTACTGATTCTGACTTCCCACTTTAAAGGGGAACTCCGTTTTTTTCCTTTTAAATCAACTGTAATTGTAATTAACTTCTATTTATAAATCTCCAGTCTTCTGGTACTTATCAGCTGCTGTACGTCCTGCAGGAAGTGGTGTATTCTCTCCAGTCTGACACAGTGCTCTCTGCTGTCACCTCTCTCTATGACAGGAACTGTCCAGAGCATCCCCATAGAAAACCTTACATGCTTTGGGCAATTCTGGTCATGGACAGAGGAGTCAGCAGACAGCACTGTGTCAGACCACTTCCTGCAGGACATACAGCAGCTGACAAGTACTGGAAGGCGTGAGGTTTTTAAACATAAGTAAATTACAATTTTATATGATTTTCTGACACCAGTTAATTTGAATTTTTTTTTTATGTTGTTGCCGGAGTGCCCCTTTAAGTTAAAGAGGAAAATCTGCAACTAGTCTGCAGCATATCCACCGCATGTGAACATAGCCTTACTCTACCCTTTCCCATAGAAGCAATCCTAGCAAGAGGTTTTAGATCACAAATGTCAAACTTGCTGCCCTTCAGCTGCTACAAAACTACAATTCCCATCATGCCTTGCCAACCAAAGACAAAGCGTTAGCTGCCCGAGCATGATGGGAATTGTAGTTTTGCCACAGCCGGAGGCAGTAACCCAGGAGACCTCAAGGTCATTCTACCTCCCCAGCTAAAGAGACTATACAAGACTAGAGAGAAGCGAGCACGTAATGTCAGGCATGAGAGGATGCGGCTAGCGCTGAAGATGAAGCACACTGAGGAAGCAATGGCCGGCGGGTGAGATGGATGTCAGCAATGATAGAAGCAGAGAACGGAAAGCAGCAAAAGCCTGAGCGGTATACACACCTATGGCTTTATCTACACCTATGGAGCGAGAAACGAGCGCAGTGACGTCACACCTGTCACTGGTAACTTCCTGTCACCTGACCCTCGACACCGGAAGTGAATCCGCTTAGAGGAAGGCTCGGGTGCGCGGTTCTGAGTGATACACAGTCGCCGCCAGGATGCTGATTAAAGTGAAGGTTGGTTGCGGCTTCTATCACCGCGGGAGTGGCCTGTATACCGGCGGGGAGCCCGATACTATGGCTGGGGGAGGGGGAGAGAAGGTGCCGGCTCTACCGGGTGATGGCGACCACATGCAGCCTGGGCTTGTAGCGAGGCGGCATCCATTGGCAGGAAGCAGCAGCAGCCAGGATAACCAGTGCCCGGTGTGGTCATATAGGATGGCTGTAGTTTGCTTCTGTATTGTAGAGATTGAGCTCAGCTCCCTGTATGATGGCATGGGCTCCCCGTATGATGGCAATGGGCTCCCCGTATGATGGCATGGGCTCCCCGTATGATGGCAATGGGCTCCCCGTATGATGGCAATGGGCTCCCCGTATGATGGCAATGGGCTCCCCGTATGATGGCATGGGCTCCCCGTATGATGGCAATGGGCTCGCCGTATGATGGCAATGGGCTCGCCGTATGATGGCAATGGGCTCCCCGTATGATGGCAATGGGCTCCCCGTATGATGGCAATGGGCTCCCCGTATGATGGCAATGGGCTCCCCGTATGATGGCAATGGGCTCGCCGTATGATGGCAATGGGCTCGCCGTATGATGGCAATGGGCTCCCCGTATGATGGCAATGGGCTCCCCGTATGATGGCAATGGGCTCCCCGTATGATGGCAATGGGCTCCCCGTATGATGGCAATGGGCTCCCCGTATGATGGCAATGGGCTCCCCGTATGATGGCAATGGGCTCCCCGTATGATGCCATTGCTCGCTGTATGGCGGCAGGGCTCGCCATACAGCGTGTTAGCTGAACGTGTTAGCTGAATTTCCCAATAAACCTTATAGAAAGCCATCCATCAGCGGCGGCAGCCATAGTATAAGGGGCCATCACCCAGCCCTTGGCACTATTACCCGGTCCCGAATAGATCATAAATGGGGTGCTGGCCAAGCACATACAGTGCACCCCATTCATTCACTCTGTCCATGTGATTGCTGGGCTCCAAGGGGTTAATCCCTATACTGGGGACTGGAGGATTTTTTTTTTAAAGAACCAGCTCACACAGCACACGCTCCCTATCACTATGGTGTATGAATCACTCTGCAACGCTGCAGCATGTTAGTGACGTCATAAGAATAAAACCAACCTGGCTCTGAGATGCTGGAGCTGTTTCCCCCCGGAAGCTTCTAACCGACTCCGCCAGCCCTGATTGATCGATCTCTTCCTATATCCAGACTGGGAGAGCTCTATTACTCCAGGGAGAAGTAGTAGTAGGAGACCACCCTAATGACTCAGAGCCCCTTCCGGACCAGCATTATAATGGGGATAGGTCTGAAACACTGCAGCATTTTATAGTGACAGGTACACGCTTGTATTTAAGAATCCCTTTAAGGGTATAAACCCACACACCATATATGCAGCGTATTTACTGCACAAATACGCAGCAGATTAGATCTAAATAACTGAACACAGCATCAAATCTTCATCAAATCTGCTGCGTATTTGCTGCGTATACGGTGTGTGGGTTTGTACCCTTCGGGTGGAATAACACTTGGTGTAAAAAAAAAAAAAAAGCAGTATTAGCATGGATGACTGCTACGGCCAGGTCCAAACTTCATAATCACATGGTTTACATCATACAATCACTGGACAGATTTCATTTTTCAGGATTTCTATAAGAAATTTAATTCTGGATTCTGGACAGTTTTCAGATGCACACCCGGAGTTGTCTGGAATTCTGGATGCCCCCATAGGGTTTTATGGGGCACATGTCCTATAATTTCCGGGCCTATTTTCCATTAAAACAAAAAATCCTGGAGGGGGTGAGTGCCCAATAGAACCCTATGGGTCAGGAAATCTATAAATTAGTTCAGGAAACAACTGTATCTAGTCCTTCAACTAAGTAAAGGCTTACACTGTGACATTGCAGTAGGATAGGGTTACATCATGCTTAGCACAGGTTTTTTTTTATCCATTCATTCATTCATTCATTCATTCATTCATTCACAGCAGACCGAGAGCTAACTCTGCATTACAAAGTAGGCAATCGTCACATGGAAAACCCATATAACTTTATGCAAATTAAATTTAAAGGGGTTATCCAGCGAAAATATTTTTCTTTCAAATCAACTGATTTCAGAAAGTTATATAGAATTGTAATTTACTTCTATTTAAAAATGTCAAGTCTTTCCATACTTATCAGCTGCTGTATGTCCTGCAGGAAATGTTGTTTTCTTTTTAGTCTGACTCACTGCTCTGTACTGACATCCCTGGCCGAGACAGGAACTGTCCAGAGCAGCAGCAAATCCCCATAGAAAACCTCTCCTGCTCTGGACAGTTCCTGTCTCGACCAGGGATGTTGGCAGAGAGCGCTGTGTCAGACTGAAAAGAAAACATTTCCTGCCGGACATACAGAAGCTGATAAGTATGGGTAAACTTGATATTTTTAAATAGAAGTAAATTACAACTCTATATAACTTTCTGAAAACATTTATTTAAAAAGAAAAAAAAGATTTTCGCTGGACAACCCCTTCAATTTCTCACCATAGACACTCAAGTTGTGGATCTGACTGCTCGTTACTGATTGGCCGTACTTTTCTTTTTCTTTAATTTTCTTTCCTGTTTGTTGAGCTCTTTATGGTCATATGTTTAATGATTTGCTATTGTCTTTCTAGACGCTGACTGGGAAGGAGATAGAAATTGATATTGAACCCACTGACAAGGTATTGCACCAAGTTATTTCCATTTATGGTGTCTGTCACTCATAGGGCAGGGATCCCAAACCAATCCTAGGAGATATAATTGTATGCCCTGACCAGTACAATATCTACATATCATGGTGCAATGGCATCCTCATTGATGAAAATCCATGCCAAATTTTAAAAACCAAACAAAAAAGAATGGAACTCTTTCTCCGGACCAGCAGGAAGCGCTGGCTCAGCCGATATCTGGTTAGGGCAGGTCTTTAATCTTCATCGTTATGCTGCTCTGAGACCAGCCTTGCGGTATTTTTGGCACAGTACAGTCTACTTATGCTCTAAGCGTGCAACAGTTTTCTTGTCTTTTTTTTTTTTTTTCCAGTTCTAAATTTTATTCAGTGTTTTTTTTTAAAAAAATTACAACAGGCGCAAATCACATTTCACCCTGCACCGGTTTTCATTAAATAATGTATCTTCTGTAGGTGGAAAGGATTAAAGAACGAGTGGAAGAAAAGGAGGGAATTCCTCCACAACAGCAGAGGCTTATCTATAGTGGAAAACAGATGTAAGTAATAATAATATATTTATTTGTATAGCGCTTTCCAGTACAGATGCATTTACATTATCAGATGTGTACTGTACTGTAGGTCCTTTTACATGAGGATTTTTTGCTGGCAGGAACCCTCGCTGCCAGTAATCATCCCGTGTAAAAGGGCCAGCGTTTATCAGCTGATTGCATCCTCAGCAGTGAGACTCTAACCGATCTAAACTTTTGACAGATCTGTCAGAACTTAACCCCTTAAGGACCGCGGGCGTATATTTACGCCCTGCGCTCGTTAAAGGAGTTCACAGCAGGGCCGTCGGCGACCCCGCTCTGAACCACCACAATCCCGGGTGCCGCATGTAGCCCGGGACCGCGGCTATTAGCTGGCACGGTCCGATCGCTGTACCCGCTAATAAGGTATTCAAAGTTGATAGCTGCATCCGATTACCTTATGCAGCCGTTCCCTAGTGTCTAGTGGGATGGATCGCTCCTCTGGGACGTTGTCCCGGAGGAGCGATCCACACATTCTGCTTCGGCCGGGCCCAGCGCCGTAATGGCACTGATCCTGACTCGGCCTTCTGTTGCTTCCAGCTGCAGCAACCCGAACTATTAATTAATCACATTCCTGATCTCGCACGGTGTAAAAAGTGTAAAATTGTGCATTTTTGGTCGCATCAAATCCAGAAAAATTGTAATCAAAAAGTCGCATATGTGCAATCAAGGTACCGATAGAAAGAACACATCATGCCGCAAAAAATGACACCTCACACAGCCCCATAGACCAAAGGATAAAAGCGCTATAAGCCTGGGAATAGAGCGATTTTAAGGAACATATATTTGTTAACAATGGTTTGAATTTTTTACAAGCCATCACATAATATAAAAGTTATACATGTTACATATCATTGTAATCGTAACTACTTGTCGAACATATATAACAAGTCAGTTTTACCCCAGGGCAAACGGCTTAAAAACAAATATCCCCCAAATAATTGAAATGCGTGTTTTACCACACATTTATTTTTTTTCTGGTTTTGCAGTGTACTTTATGAAAAAATTCAACCTGTCATTGCAAAGTACAATTAGTGGCGCAAAAAATAAGGGCTCATGTGGGTTTCTAGGTGAAAAATTGCAAGTGCTATGGCCTTTTAAAGGGGTTGTCCGGCGAAAAAAAATTATTCACAGAATAACACACATTACAAAGTTATACAACTTTGTAATGTATGTTATGTCTGTGAATGGCCCCCTTCCCCGTGTCCCACCACCCCCACCCGTGTACCCGGAAGTGTGGTGCGCTATACATTACCTGTCGCGTGCCGACCACGGTCTCCGATCGTCAGCAGTGACGTCTTCTTCGGGAGCTTGGCGGATCTTCCCGAGTGCCGGCCGCCCTCTGCAGCGTCATCCGAAGCTCAGCCGCGATTGGCTGAGCATAACTGTGCTCAGCCAATCGCGGCTGAGCAGCTGATGACGTGGCCGCGTCATCAGCCGCTCAGCCGCGATTGGCTGAGCACAGTTATGCTCAGCCAATCGCGGCTGAGCTTCGGATGACGCTGCAGAGGGCGGCCGGCACTCGGGAAGATCCGCCAAGCTCCCGAAGAAGACGTCACTGCTGACGATCGGAGACCGTGGACGACACGACATGCGGTGAGTATAATGCACCACACTTCCGGGTCTAGCGTGGGTGGGGGGAAACACGGGGAAGGGGGCCATTCACAGACATAACATACATTACAAAGTTGTATAACTTTGTAATGTGTGTTATTCTGTGAATAATTTTTTTTCGCCGGACAACCCCTTTAAGCACAAGGAGAAAAAATAAAAGTGCAAAAAATGAAATTGGCCCGGTCCTTAAGGGGTTAAATTACAGTAACGCTTTAAAGGGGAACTATCAACAGGTTAGACATATCTAATGTGTCACATACCTTCCTCCTCTGTGCTGGTCCCGCGCTGTCAGTCGGTGTAATCTTCGGCTAGGAGCGCTGCATATAAGCACAGATATGTGGTCAGTGCCCAGACGTGTACAATCACAAATGAAGGCATGAAGGCATGAAGGCAAAGCCCCTGGATTCCGGGGTATTCATACAGAAGAAAAGACCAGATTCCTTCAGCTCTCTTAAAATTCATACATTTATTGTTACAACTCTTTTAGAAACAACCTATGGGTTTCGAACCTGTCCAGTTCTTATTCATGGGATAACGGGTAACGTCACCGTAGCGAAACGCGTCAGTTGCTTTTAAAGAATTGCAACAATAAATGTATGAATTTTAAGAGAGCTAAAGGAATCTGGTCTTTTCTTCTGTAGGAGCGCTGCCCCACCCCGTCAGTGTCATCCAGCCTGCCTGCTCCATTAATAATAAGTGTAGCTGGCGGGCTGCATGACTGTGGGGTTGAGGCAGTCGTCCTAACAGTACTCCTGGCAGAAGATTACGCCTACTAACAGTGCGTGACTGGCATTGGGGAGAAAGATAAGACACATTGCTTCCTCCTCAGCGTCCCAGGCGCTATAGGGGGCTATCAGCAGGTTAGATTTGCTGACCTGCTGATAGTTTCCCTTGAAGGATCCTTTTACACAGCTTTGGTATCACATATGCAGGGCTGCATCACTAGATCATTTGTGCTTTCCTTCACTTCCATCATTGTTGGCATCATATCCTCCATTTACACAAGGAGATATTCTGCAGACTATTACATGGCCTGATATTGAGGAGGAAGCGTGCATCCTCCCCGTTCCCAGCTGCACTGTCTGACCTATTATACGCACAGATATCGAGAAGACATCTATAGACCACCCAGACGATCTAAAGATTGCTCGGGGGGGTCCATAGAAGAAAGCAGTGGTTGCAATCAGGATTTTAGAACATTTCTAGAACAAGACAGCAATCAGCCGACTTGCGTGTCGGATGATCGTTATGTGTAACTGGGTTCTTACACTGATTTTTAGGCCTCCATATAAGATGCAGTCAGCTGATAAAGGACCCTGATCCTGTCCCAATCCCTGGCTGCTACCGTTCCCAAGATGCCATTGGTCCTCACTTTAGGGAGTGAAAACTAGAATGGAAAGATTAAAATCCTTCTGTTTTGGTTCCACTTCTGGCTTTAGCTAAAACTACTGACTAGTGAGTAAAGTACTAACATATAATTAATATCTATGTATGACTGTGATTAATTGGTATATTAGTAAAAAGGAAGCCACTGGTGAAACCACCACGAGAGAATGTATAAAAAATCAATTTGCATATAAAATTAAATTAAATTTTGTTAGTATTTTTTTATCTTAGGAATGATGAAAAGACCGCTTCAGACTATAAGATCCAAGGAGGTTCAGTGCTACATTTGGTACTTGCGCTTAGAGGGGGTTGCTGAGAGACCACCAAGTTTTCTATGCAGTCCTTTATAAGTTTCAGCTGTCGAGGTACCGCATCCCAGGGGTCCTGCGGTTGTAGGACTGTTATCTCCAAACCTCTGCCAGCTTGTTTGTATAATAATGAGATTGTGTTGTTGTGTTATGTTTGTTTGCCCTGAAATAAATGCTCCTCCAAATATTCTCCCTGTCAGTTGCTTGTATGATAGGCTGACTCTGATGGTGTTTCAATGGTGCGTTTATACAGAGAGATTTATATGACAGATTTTTTAAGCTAAAGCCAGGAACAGACTATAAACATTCATAAAAGAGCAGTATGTGACCATGCTCCTGCCTTGGCGTCATCTTCTGAGCCTGTATATGTCTGTGGTCACATGCTTCTCTATGCTTGGCAATCTCACGGACAGGATTGCCATTCAGCATACAGAGCAGGACAGCACAGGCTGAAGGAGGGGTGTCTGATATCAGAGCTATGAAGCATAATTGGACCTACTATCAGTAAGTGCATTGCCGTCATTGTAAAATAATGGACTTTAATTTGAAAACAATGGCTGTTATTTTGCATTAAAAAGCGTTGTGTGAACATACGATAAACAAATTTCCATCCACAGCTTCTTAGAATCAGATAACTTTTATTGAGACATCACAAAAATCTAACAAACAAAAACAAAGCTAAAAACACGCCGACACATTGCAGGGTCAGAACCCCTTAAAGGGGTTGTCCAGCAAAAATCTTTTTCTTTCAAATCAACTGATATCAGAAAGTTATATAGATTTGTAATTTATGTTCAATCTATTTTTATTTATAAGATTGGTTCACAAAGCAAACAATCGACCGAAGTCATATAAACCCAATACAGAAAGACACATTAGATTCCATAAAACCATTTCGTGGCACCGACACACCGAGGCGTAGCCGGAACTCACCCTTAAACGTATGTGTCCGTTTTCTTAAACCAAAATACCAACTTATGAAGAAACTTCAAAACCTTAACAAGGTATACACTAATATGCATTAATGCACAAAAATTTTGATCATGGAATGCAGGATCCCCATCATGGGGAACAGAAGGCCTGTTTCTCGTTGGGTAGCGGGCAGAACCCCAAATTGAAAGAGTAGAAAGGAAAGAAAGAAAAATAGATGAAAAAGCACATGCACGACTCACAACATAGAACAAGAAACAACACACAAAAAAAAAAAAAAAAAAAGGGGGGGGGGGGGGTAGGGGGGAGTACACGAGGAAGGGAAGGGGGAACAGGAAACTGAACAAAGGATGTGGTCAAAGGTAGGCCAGAAAGAAGTTCCAGGGAAACTCCAGAGACGTCACCGCAATAAGGCCTGAAAGTCGGCGGACTCCATGAAAAGTCGCCACGGAAGCCATACCGCATCAAATTTGGGAGACCTATCATGTTGTTCAGCCACTAACTCCTCCATGCGCCCTATTTCGCCCAGCTCTGCCACCCACTCTATAAGAGAGGGCACAGTAGTCGTTTTCCAATGGCGTGGGATTACCATCCTAGCCGCTGTCAGCATGTGTCTCAGCATACCCTTTTTTATCTGTGACAAAGACCCCGGAATCAGGGATAGTAATGCTACTTGAGGAGTGTTAGAGATGTTCCTCTTGGAGTACTCCTTGTAGATTCGGAAGATTCCATCCCAAAAAGCTTTAATCAATGGGCATCCCCACCATACATGTAGCAACGAGCCCCTGTCGGACAAGCATCTCCAACACTGATCAGAGGCTGTCGGATACATTTGGTGTAAACGAGTGGGACAATAGTACCATCTCGTTACAATTTTATAGTTCTTTTCTTTGGCCTTCACGGCCTGAGATAAGCCGTGAGTCAATGTACAAATTTTCAGGCGCGCCTTCTGTTCAAGTCCGAGACCCAAGTCCCGTTCCCAGGCTGAAAAGAAAGGCGGTGGTTCATCATTGCCAAGGCGCAATAATATTTTGTAGAGTAAGGACAAAGAATGGGGTACAGTTGCGGGAGCATTAAACAGATCGTCAAAACTAGAGCTGTCAGTAGAATATGATGATCCGCTAAATAGTGAACGGAAGAAAGATTGCACCTGTTCCAACTCCAACCAGGAGATTCGACAACCTGGTGTCCTTGCTTCGAAAAAGCTAAGATCAGGTATTGCACCACCACAGACCACATCTCGAAGTCGCGGGGGAGTTATCATGTAGATTTGTAATTTACTTCTATTAAAAAAAAAAAATCTCAAGTCTTCCCATACTTATTAGCTCCTATATGTCATGCAGGAAATGTTGTTTATTTTCAGCCTAACACACTGCTCTCTGCTGACATCTCTGGCCAAGACAGGAACTCTGTTTTATATGAATCCCCATAGAAAACCTCTCCTGCTCTGGACAGTTCCTGTCTCGGCCAGAGATGTCAGCAGAGAGCACTGTCAGACTGAAAATAAAACATTTCCCTCTCACCCTCTCACCCTCGCACCCATGGAGAGGTCCACCTCCAGCTCCTCTGGACAGGAAACAGTTCACTGGATCCATAAAAGAAGAGACCGCCCCTTCATCGCCAGTTCTGTTTCCTGTCCCTTGGAGCAGGAGGTGGTTCTCCCCTGGACATCCCCTTTAATCATGGCACATACATACAGGTAATGGCTAACTTTTAAATGCATAGGATGTGATGTCTTGTGCAGAAAAACACGCCCCATAGAGTAAGGGGGAACAACTGATCCAAGTAAGTCACATGGCTAGTTACAATACAGATATATGAAATTTACAAAAATATAATATAAAACACACAAATACCAAAGAATCATAATAAATAATCTCAGTAGCTATAGAATAAGGGTCCTTTTACACAGAAAGATTATCTGCCAAAGATTTGAAGCCAAAGCCAGGAACAGACTATAAACAGAGATCAGGTCATAAAGGTAAGCCTGAGATTTCTCCTCTTTTCAAATCCATTCCTGGCTTTGGCTTCAAATCTTTGGCAGATAATCTGCCAGATAATCTTTCTGTGTAAATGGACCCTAAATCAGATTTGTAAATAAACCCTTTCGGAAATCTGGTGTTAAGATTAAGGATCCACAGTACTTCCCCCTCCCCCCCCCCCCCTCCACACACACCATTTCGGTCTATTAACCCTTTCAATAGCAGATATTGTTAAGCCTCTTAGGGTACTATTAGACGGGCCGATAATAAATGTAAATAAGCGCCGGTTGGCACTCGTTTACAGGGCCTATTACACGACCCTATTATCGTTTAGCAAGGATTGCAGGCACATCGTTACCGATGTCCTTGCAGCCCTTGCTAAACTGGTATACATTACCTATGCCGGGTTCAGGGCTCCTTCTGCTCTTCTCTCCGGGTCCTGCGCGCTGCAGCTTCAGAGCGGTCTGTCTTAGTTGACAGGCCACTCAGCCAATCTCTTGCCGTGGCGGTCCTGGCCTGTGATTGGCTGAGTGGCCGTCAGCTAAGACATGCCGCTGTAAAGCTGCAGCGCGCAGGACCCGGGGAGAAGAGGAGCAGAAGGAGCCCTGGACCACGGATAGGTAATGTATTCTTTTGCAAATCGTTAGCCACCCGCCGCGCACCGCTATTACACGTAGCAATGTGTGGTCGGTGGCTGACAATTATAGGTCTGAATCTATATCAATGATCAGCCGATGACAACGATCATTGGCTGATCGTTGTGTTTATTACACAGAACGATAATCGGCCGGATAGGGCCGATTATCGTTCCGTGTAATAGTACCCTTAGATCACCTCCATGGCATTCAGCAAAATGCCTAGAAAAGCTAGATAATGAGCGAAAATTGTTAGATGTAATAGATGTTCATATATCTCTCAGGAGTTCCCCAATACGGGTTTTGAGCTTCCTGATATTTGATTCCACATACTGGAATTCAAACTCAGTGCAGTGTGCAACATTCACTTTGTGTGGAATTGCAGTTAAAGAAGCAGTTCACTTTTTTTTTTCGCCCCCCCGGGTAGCCGCTGTCAAGTATACTTACAGAAGATGATCGGTGTCCCGTTCCCGTCGGTCAGTTCTGTCCCGCGGTACCGTTTACATTGGGCGTGCGCTCACTTCCGCCGGCGCTGTGACTCCTCTTCTCTCCCTTGTCATTTGAACGCCGGAAGTCACGCGCTTCCATAGAGAATGCATGGAAGCGAGTGACTTCCGGCGTATAATCACTGGTCAGGGAAGAGGACTCGCAGCAGCCGGCGGAAGTGAGCGCGCGCCCGATGTGAACGGCACCGCGGGACGGAACCTGACGCTAATATTGCTGGGTAAAAGTAGTTTGCCCAATGTCTGGCCTCTTTGTGCAACGTACCTGATGCCTGTACTAAGCACCTGTTCACATTTGTAATCTTCCAAAAGTAACTGAACATACTTATTAATAATTCTACGAATCTCATTGAATTGTGGACAATAATTAATGGAAAAAGTGATAGGTTTAGCAGAACTCTGTACAAAGTCCACATTAGATTTCCCATCAATGAGATGAGTAGATTCCACATTAGATTGAGGAACCAGTACAGTATCATGTGCCCTATCTTATAGGTGATATGATCTATTTTTTTGCTCAGCTATATTTCTAGCCCTGTGTATTAGATGGATCTTGTACCCTCTGGCAAGAAGTCTTTCTTATTTAACCGCATTGTCTAAATAGATTGCATGACAGGAGCAGTTACAAATAAGACGGATAAACTCCCCAACTGGGAGGGTCCTAGTAACAGGGGGTGGGTGGCTACTCCTGGCATGCAAAACACCATTGCCAGCGGTGGGTTTACGGTATAGGCATGTTTCTATCTTACAGCCCAGAAAAGCTATAGACTCTACTTCAAACTGAGAAATGAAATGAAGATTTAATGTATTACCTTTAAGGCAACAAACAAAATTTAGGGCCTTATTCTCAGACCCTTGCCATAGTAGGAGGAGGTTGTTGATATAGTGCCCATGCCAGGTTATACAACCTAAAAATGGGTTATGGGCCCTATACAGGACGACCTCCTCCCAGTAGGCCATGTAGATGTTAGCCAAAGATGGTGAGAAACTGGCACCCATAGGGCAGCCAAGGATCTGGAGATAAAAATCATCTAGGAACTGAAAAAATTATTTGAGAGCAGAAAGGGCTTGACCATTAGAATGTAATCTGATACATTTTTACTGTAATTACTGTATTTCCAAATATGGTAAGTAAGCGCATGAAGTATAACGTGACAACGTCACAAGATAACCACGACAAATTGTTCATGACAGGTAGTTTTTGAACACTGGCCAACAGACTTTTGCTATCTCTCACGTAGCCCATTGTCCGTGTGGCCAGAGGCTGAAGAAAACTATCCAGCCAAATGCATAGTCTCTCCTGGAGGGACCCTATACCAGAGACGATAGGGCATAGAGGTGGGGGGAACAGATTTTTGTGTGTTTTCGTTAAGGCATGTACCCCCAACTTTACACCTTTTTCTTAGCTTTGTTTTTGATTGTTTGATTTTTGTGACGTCTCAATAAAAGTTATCCAATTATGAGAAGCTGTGGATGGAAATTAGTTATTGTGGATTTACCAGGTTGTGGCCCGCAGTATGATGGCCTTAGTCTATGTTCCCACACAGTATTTTTGCTCAATATTTAGCAACCAAAACCAGGAGTGGATTGAAAACACAGGCTATGCTCACACACTGTCAAAATTGAGTGGATGGACATCATTTAATGGCAAATAATTACCGTTATTTTAAAATGTCCATCCCTGCAATTTCAACAGTGTGTGAACATAGCTTTTTTGTGTTTTAAGTCCACTCCTGGTTTTTGTTGCAAACAGGACTATGGAGTCGGAGTTTGAGTCGGAAAAAACCTCTGCCCTCAGTGTGGTGTTTTCTCTCTGGGAGAAGATTGTGTGTTTTCCTTCAGTGTTCTATGGCTGCAGGTGTGTGTGTGTGTGTGTGTGTGCGTGTGTGTGTGTGTGTGTGCGCGCGCGCGCGCGCTATGGCTGCAGCAGGTTGTGTGTGTATGCTATGGCTGCAGCTGGCTGTGTGTATCAGTGTGTGTGTGTGTGTGTGTGTGTGTGTGTGCTATGGCTGCAGAAGGCTGTGTGTGTATGCTATGTTTGTAGCAGGCTGTGTGTGTGTGCTATTGCGTGCCCCCACAGTGCTCCTCAACACCACTATGTGTGACCCCTCTATATTACTATGGCTGACCCCTCTGTATCACAGGTATCTGGCATTGTTAGCAGTGTTTCTTTAAGTATGGTGAATATTTAGTTAGAAACATAGAAGACTGTCAGCAGGAAAAGACCACCTGCTCCATCTAGTCTAGTTGTGAGTAGTTCAGGACATAGAGGCTGGAGACTTGCTGCATCCACTGCACACACAGGAGAAGCTGCTTTATATACAGTATTCCTTTATTTCCTCAGAAGTTGCACCAGGATCATGTAGGACATTAGGGAGAAGCTGCTGAGCCAGTGTGATAAATAACTCCCCTGGTATCTAATCGGCCATTTATGAAGGAGCAGAAGTCTGAGTCGGTCCTGATAAAATTCAGGAGTCGGAGTTGGAGTCGGTCCTGATAAGATTCAGGAGTCGGAGTTGGAGCTGCGGCTTACCGACTCCACAGCCCTGGTTGCAAAATACTGTGTGTGAACATAGCCTTAAAGGAAATTATTCAGCTGTAATTCATGTTCCAAACTATTAGGACGTGGAGACACACAGTACTTTTCATATAAAGCTTCCAGAATGTAGAAAAATGTGTCTCCTGACCTAACAGCTATCTAACAGTGTCTGTCAGCAGTTTGCAACGTTACCCTTTAAGGTGCCTAGACACTTTGAATAACTTTCGGTTGAACAACAGTTATTAGGAATAAGCGAATTTACAGTACTAGCGAAGTGCTTCGCTGGGCTCAGCCATCGGCCTGTCAGCCGGCTGCCTTTGAAATCTATGCTGTCCCTCTCTTGGTGCCTGGAAAAGCTAGATACAATCCTGGGAAACTTCTCCAAGTTTCCCAGGACTGGATCCAGCTCTTCCAGGCACCCAGAGAGAATCAGCACAGTTTAAAGGCAGCTAGTACTGTAAATTTGCTCATCCCTAACAGTTATCTGTCTGAGAACAAATGGGCAAGGCAGTGAAAATCCAGCACACCTGATCCCTATCTCCATAGTGGAGACAGTGGAAGCCCCCATACACTTGTACTGACAGTCAGTGGCAAGTTTGTCTGACTTTAGTGTAAAGTCCATGGGGACTGTTAGTGCAGTTTCCTCAAACCCTTTGACTTTTTAGCTACAGCAGAACTACAACTCTCATCAATCACAGGCTGTCTGGACATGATTGCAATTGTAGTCTTGCAATAGCTGGAAAGCCACAGGTTAAGGAGCTCTGCTTTAGTGTACAGCTAGGGAGGTCCCATTCACATGATGTGGTTGAAAACTGCATAATGCTAACTGTGTTTTGTTTTTTTTAAAACCCATTGTGCTCTGTCAGTTGTTGTTTTCCATGGCAACAGATTGTGGCGGGGAAAAAGGGCCAAAATACACAATGGGAGGTGTGTCAAGGTCAATGGGCGAGATTTATCAAACTGGTGTAAAGTAGAACTGGTTCAATTGCCCCTAGAAACCAATTAGATTCCACCTTTCATTTTCCAAAGTATCTTTGAGGAATGAAAGGTGGAATCTGATTGGTTGCTAGGGGCAACTGAGCCAGTTCGACTTTACACCAGTTTAATAAATCTCCCCCAATGTGTACAACTTAAGTCTGAGCAAAAACTTCTATACCTGTGAAACATGACCCAGACATAGTTATTGCTGACACTTGGGTTATACGGGGGAATCGTCTTTGTCTGTGCCAGTCCATGCACTGATAGGCTTCGTTCACACATCGTCTTTTTTTGGCCATTTAACGGCTCCCAAATAATGGCTTTTATTTCATAATGAAGGACGTTATTAGGACTCAAAATTACAGCCGCCCAATGGTCAAAAATAGACAGTGTTTGATCATAGCCGTAAAAGAAAACAAGTTAAATTGAAAAGCAAAGTAGACCAATAGGGTTACGACTCATTTTTTAGCAACCATTCAGATAAAAGCAACCTTTTTTCCCCTCTTTGTTCCAGATAGAAATAATACCCCACCCACACACACACTGTATTTATCATGTGATATAACAGATCTTAAAGTAGTTATCCAGCGTGGGGGCACTTTTTTGGGGGGACAGGGGAGGAGGTGGCTGAAATAAAAGAAGTCCACTTACCTCCCCGGTTCCAGCGGCGGGTCCCGCATCACGGCGCTCCGGTGCCCGGTTCCCGGACGCTTCCTGGTGTCTGCCGCCGCCCGAGACGCTATGTCTCAGGGCCGCTCAGCCACTCAGTGAAGGAGGCGGGATCCGAGGGGACTTCAAGGGGATGCGGGACCCGCCGCTGGAACCGGGGAGGTAAGTGGACTTCTTTTATTTCAGCCACCTCCTCCCCTGTCCCCCCAAAAAAGTGCCCCCACGCTGGATAACCCCTTTAAGATCTGTTATATCACATGATAAATACAGTGTGTGTGTGTGGGTGGGGTATTATTTCCATCTGGAACAAAGAGGGGAAAAAAGGTTGCTTTTATCTGAATGGTTGCTAAAAAAATGAGTCGTAACCTTATTGGTCTACTTTGCTTTTCAATTTAACTTGTTTTCTTTTACGGCTATGTTCAAACACTGTCTATTTTTGACCGTTGGGCGGCTGTAATTTTGAGTCCTAATAACGTCCTTCATTATGAAATAAAAACCATTATTTGGCAGCCGTTAAATGGCCAAAAAAAGACGATGTGTGAACGAAGCCTATCAGTGCATGGACTGGCACAGACAAAGACGATTCCCCCGTATAACCCAAGTGTCAGCAATAACTATGTCTGGGTCATGTTTCACAGGCATAGAAGTTTTTGCTCAGACTTAAGTTGTACACATTGGGGGATATAAGTGATATAACAGATCTTAAAGGGGTTATCCAGCGTGGGGGCACTTTTTGGGGGGGACCGGAGAGGAGGTGGCTGAAATAAAAGACGTAATTTTACCTCCCCGGTTCCAGTGGTGGGTCCCGCATCATGGCGCTCCGGTGCCCGGTTCCCGGCCATTTCCTGGTGTCTGACGCCGCCCGAGACGCTACGTCTCAGGGCCGCTCAGCCACTCAGTGAAGGAGGCGGGATCCGAGGGGACTTCAAACGGATCCCGCCTCCTTCACTGAGTGGCTGAGCGGCCCTGAGACGTAGCGTCTCGGGCGGCGTCAGACACCAGGAAGTGGCCGGGAACCAGGCACCGGAGCACCGTGATGCGGGACCCACCGCTGGAACCGGGGAGGTAAGTGGACGTCTTTTATTTCAGCCACCTCCTCCCCGGTCCCCCCCAAAAAGTGCCCCCACGCTGGAGCACCCCTTTAAGCTGCTATTGGAAATTACATCTCTTCAAATCAACATTCAACCTTTAGGTTACAAACACACTTGGCGGGTCTGCAGCGAGTCTCCATGCTGCGTTTTTGCAGCAAGACTCGCTGCAGATCCCGGCCCTATACTTTTAATGGCAGACAAACACGCAGCAGGGATGTACATCCCTGCTGCGAGTTTGTCTGCAGCCCACCCCATTAAACCCCCCGGCCGCCGGAGCTGATGCTTCACCTCATCCGGCGGTTCCCGATGTCTTCAGCAAGCCGGAGCGGGGACCAGGTGAAGTATATGCTCCAGCCAGCCGCCCGCATCCCCGGCCGCCCGATCGCACGCCCCCCCGCAGCACCGATCGCTCGCACGCCCCCCTGCAGCCCCAGCCGCCCGATCGCCCCCCCCCGATGGGGGCTGCAGGTGGGCGATCGGTGCTGCCGGGGGGCGATCGAGCGGCCGGGGCTGCAGGCGGGCGTGCGATCGGTGCTGCGGGGGGGGGGGGGGCGCGATCGGTTGGCCGGCTGGCTGGAGCATATACTTCACCTGGTCCCCGCTCCGGCTTGCTGAAGACATCGGGAACCGCCGGAGCCGGGATCAGGTGAAGTATCAGCTCCCGCGGCCGGGGGGTTAATGGGGTGGGCTGAAGACAAACTTGCAGCAGGGATGTACATCCCTGCTGCGTGTTTGTCTGCCATTAAAGTATAGGGCCGGGATCTGCAGCGAGTCTCGCTGCAAAAACGCAGCATGGAGACTCGCTGCAGACCCGCCAAGTGTGTTTGTAGCCTTAGGGTGCGTTCACACGTACAGGATCTGCAGCAGATTTGATGGCCCAGAATTGATTTGCTTTGAATATGCAGCTTCAAATCTGCGCCATCAAAATCTGCTGCAGATCCTGTACGTGTGAACGCCCCCTTAAAGAGCCCTGAAACATGACAGGGGGTTGTATGCCTAGCTAAGATCTCTGCCGGAAGGGAAAGTGACCCATCGATACACAGCTGGATTGGGGGTTATTGTCCCCTGTCAGTGCAGAGCAGGGTGCTTACTAGCTAGCAAACAGGCATTTGATGTGGGACTGAGAGGTAATGTTCCACTAGAACAGACCATAAGACTAGTGTATGTATAACTCATAAAACTAGAGATGTGTTTATCTATGTTTTCCAGGACTCCAACGTCGTCCTGACCTGACTTCAGCAAGTTCGAGTTGCAATCATCTCTACATAAAAAAAATTATTAGAAAAACAGATGCAAAGCAATAAGGAGACATGCTACCCTCTCTGTCCCACATCAAAGGCCTCACACCTGCCAGCCAGCACCCCAGCCAGTACTGAGGAGGGGCAAAAACCTCAAACGGCTGTACCGTGTATACCGCTAGTGCCGCTCCCGTGCACCGTGTATACAGCTAGTGCCGCTCTGTGCACCATGTTTACAGCTAGTGCCGCCTCGTGCACCGTGTATACAGCCAGTGCCGCCCTGTGCACCTTGTATACAGCTAGTGGCGCCCGTGCACCGTGTATACCGCTAGTGCCGCTCCCGTACACCGTGTATACAGCTAGTGCCGCTCTGTGCACCATGTTTACAGCTAGTGCCGCCTCGTGCACAGTGTATACAGCCAGTGCCGCCCTGTGCACCGTGTATACAGCTAGTGCCGCCCCGTGCACCGTGTATACCGCTAGTGCCGCCCCGTGCACCGTGTATACAGCTAGTGGCGCCCGTGCACTGTGTATACCGCTAGTGCCGCCCCGTGCACCGTGTATACAGCTAGTGCCACCCTGTGCACCGTGTATACAGCTAGTTCTGCCCCATGCACCGTGTATACAGCTAGTGCCGCCCCGTGCACCGTGTGTATACAGCTAGTGCCGCCCCGTGCACCGTGTATACAGTAATGCAGAGAGCAAGGTGCAGAACATACCCATTCACAGTTCACTGCCCATCCTGGATGCCGGCATTTGGCGGCATCCAGGACGGGCAGTGAACTGTGAATGGGTATGTTCTGCACCTTGCTCTCTGCATTACAGCACTTAGTCACCTTACCATAGATGGCTGATTTCTGTCACTACTTGGGCTTTAGAGCTACATAACTTGTTACATATGCCATCAGTATATGGTCTGGCTGTTTCTCATTAGTTTACAGCGTGGTGCGGCCTGTATCATTAGCAGGCCAGTTTCTAGGTAATTTTGACTACAGGGCGAATCTTCATAAAGCGCCCCCCCCCCCCCCCCCCCCCCCCAAGTGATTTATTTGGGTTGTTGCTAGAAAAAGCAGTGTGTGTTTTATGTCATAGTTACCCAACCTTTCTAAAGTCATACAGTAACTCACAGGTGACGTCTTCTTTGATCTGAGGCGTCACTTTCCTTTTCCTCTCCATCCGGCCCAGACCTCCATGATGATTTCTTGAAGCTACAATTCGTCTTTTCTGGACCTGCCAGACAAACATCTTAGGCTCCGCACTTTTACAACTTCCACTTTTTTGTGTCATGTGCAGTAAGGCTAGTAGCTATGTGGGTTGTCCCCTGTATATAGGACCCCCTGCTGTGCCTTCCAAATAGTAATAATGTCCTCTGCTGTGCCCCCATATAGTAATAATGCCCTCAGTGTGCCTTCCAAATAGTAATAATTCCTCCTCTGCTGTGCCTCCTATATAGAAATAATGCCTCCTGCTGGACCCACCATAGTAATAAAGTTCCCCTCCTGCCTGCAATTAACCTGACCGCCATTCCCAAATACACTACCCCACTTGACCCCCTCCACACACACACACTACCCCATCTGTATCCCATCCCCCCCACACACTATCACCTCTGACCCCCCCTCCTCCACACACTATCCCCCCTGACCCCCCTCCTCCATACATTATCCCCCCCTGACCCCCTCCTCCATACATTATCCCCCCCTGACCCCCCCTCCTCCTCCATACATGTCCCCCCTGACCCCCCTCCTCCTCCTACATTATCCCCCCTGACCCCCTCCTCCATACATTATCCCCCCCGACCCCCCCCTCCATACATTATCCCCCCTGATCCCCCCCCTCCTCCTCCATACATTATCCCCCCCTGACCCCCCCTCCTCCTCCATCCATATCCCCCTGACCCCCCCTTCATACATTATCCCCCCCTGACCCCCTTCATACATTATCCCCCCCTGACCCCACCCCCTTCATACATTATCCCCCCTGACCCCCCCTCATACATTATCCCCCCTGACCCCCCCCTCCATACATTATCCCCCCTGACCCCCCCCCCCCCCCCCATACATTATCCCCCCTGACCCCCCCCTCCTCCTCCATACATTATCCCCCCCTGACCCCCCCTCCTCCATACATTATCCCCCCTGACCCCCCTCCTCCATACATTATACCCCCTGACCCCCCTCCTCCATACATTATCCCCCCTGACCCCCCCCCCTCCTCCATACATTATCCCCCCCTGACCCCCCCTCCTCCTCCATACATTATACCCCCCTGACCCCCCTCCTCCATACATTATCCCCCCCTGACCCCCCCTCCATACATTATCCCCCCTGACCCCCCCCTCCACCCCCCCCATACATTATCCCCCCCTGACCCCCCCTCCTCCTCCATACATTATCCCCCCCTGACCCCTCCTCCTCCTCCTCCATACATTATCCCCCCCCTGACCCCCCCCCCCTCCTCCTCCTCCATACATTATCCCCCCTGACCCCCCCCCTCCTCCATACATTATCCCCCCCCTGACCCCCCCTCCTCCTCCTCCATACATTATCCCCCCCTGACCCCCCCCTCCTCCTCCATACATTATCCCCCCCTGACCCCTCCTCCTCCTCCTCCATACATTATCCCCCCCTGACCCCTCCTCCTCCTCCTCCATACATTATCCCCCCCCCCTGACCCCCCCCTCCTCCTCCTCCATACATTATCCCCCCCTGACCCCCCCTCCTCCTCCTCCATACATTATCCCCCCCTGACCCCCCCTTCTCCTCCATACATTATCCCCCCCCTGACCCCCCCCCCTCCTCCTCCATACCCCCCCCCCCCCCCCCCGACACACACACACACTTCCCCACTGGCTGCCTTCTCACCTCTCACCTGCGTCTGCGAGGTGAGTACTGCAGTGATAGTAGCGGCGCATCACCTACTGCCCGCCCGACATATCGACGTGTTCCTCCAATCAGAGCAGGGCAGTTGCGTGGAGCTCCCGCTCTGCACTGCGCTGATTGGATGAACACGTGCGGGCAGGAGGTGATGCGGAGAAACGGCCGGGGCAAGTCTTGAGCGCTCACATGTGAGCGCGGCAGCGGCAGACTGGGGTGGGGGGGCTGCCGGGCGCCCGGGTGACGGTCTGGGTGTGGGGGCGCTGGTGCGCTATCCAACCAAGGCTGTGTTAGGTCTCGGGGGTGCCACCAGCGCCCCCTAACTGTCCGCGCCCCGTGCCGTCGCCCGGCCCGCTGCAAGAAACGGCCCTGATCATTAGGTTACCTTGGCCTGCCCATACCTGTGGTGCTGTTTTCCACGTGTGGTTTTCTGAATTTTTTACTGCTAATCTGTTGTCATATTTTTAAACAATAAAAATTTTTGGGGATACTATTATCTAGTCCATGTTTACTTTAGTGACACACTACACATAAGGTCTTGTATTACTTATAGGATTATTATCGTTTTGAGACTGTGTTTGTTACTGGTACCATTAAAAGCTCAACATTGAGCTATTATATATATATTTGTGTATCCATTTTGGATGAACTGTGTATACAGCTAGTGCCGCCCCGTGCACCGTGTATACACGGTGCACGGGGCGGCTCTAGCTGTATACACGGTGCACGGGGCGGCACTAGCTGTAATCACGGTGCACGGGGCGGCACTAGCTGTATACACGGTGCACGGGGCGGCACTAGCTGTATACACGGTGCACGGGGCTGCACTAGCTGTATACACGGTGCACGGGGCAGCAATAGCTGTATACACGGTGCACGGGGGCGGCACTTGCTGTATACACGGTGCACGGGGCGGCACTGGCTGTATACACAGTGCACGGGGCGGCACTGGCTGTATACACGGTGCGGCACTAGCTGTATACACGGTGCACGGCGCGGCACTAGCTGTATACACGGTGCACGGGGCGGCACTAGCTGTATACACGGTGCACGGGGCGGCACTAGCTGTATACACGGTCCCCGGACGGCCCTAGCTGTATACACGGTGCACTGGGCGGCACTGGCTGTATACACGGTGCACGGTGCGGCACTAGCTGTATGCACGGGGCGGCCCTAGCTGTATACACGGTGCACTGGGCGGCACTGGCTGTATACACGGTGCACAGGGCGGCACTGGCTGTATGCACGGGGCGGCCCTAGCTGTATACACGGTGCACTGGGCGGCACTGGCTGTATACACGGTGCACTGGGCGGCACTGGCTGTATGCACGGGGCGGCCCTAGCTGTATACACGGTGCACTGGGCGGCACTGGCTGTATACACGGTGCACTGGGCGGCACTGGCTGTATACACGGTGCATGGTGCGGCACTAGCTGTATGCACGGGGCGGCCCTAGCTATATACACGGTGCACTGGGCGGCACTGGCTGTATACACGGTGCACGGTGCGGCACTAGCTGTATGCACGGGGCGGCACTAGCTGTATACACGGTGCACGGGGTGGCGCTAGCTGTATACACGGTGCACGGGGTGGCAATAGCTGTATACACGGTGCACGGTGCAGCACTAGCTGTATACACGGTGCACGGGGCGGCACTAGCTGTATACACGGTGCACGGGGCGGCACTAGCTGTATACACGGTGAGTGCAGCTTATTTCCCTTATCAGAGCTGATTTGCCTATTTTTTCCCATAAGGCATTGCATGACAAATAGGACCCCCACCTGCTAGTTTTGCAGTCTCCCCAAGGAGGCACAACACCCCCTGACTCCTCAGAGAAGAATGGGGCACATTATGTTATTTCCATCTTATTGATCTTTGCTGTGTTACTATAGCAGCCCTCCCTTCCAGCTGCAGAATAAGCCACCCACGTGACATCAGGGATCGGGCCATTCTATGACGAGCAGCCGTCGTACACAGCGCCCCCTAGCTCCCCCCACACCATAGCTGTGAGGACCCGGTGACAGAACACCTCGATGAGTGACAGCCGCGGTACCGCCCACCTCCGGGACACAGCTGCTGACGTGTTCAGGGTGTCTTCCCAGATGCCTGAGGGACCCGCACACCGTGACATCGTGTTCCTGGGGTAATAATGAGCGCGGACGGCGCTACACACGGCCCACAGTACCATTCGCCTAACGCTACATGTAGGGACGTTAAGGAAGATGCGAAAGGGTCAGGGTGCTGGATCAGGCGGGCGGTGGACGACCCTGTGACGTCACGAAGGTAGAGGCCCCCGGGATCTGTCAGAGAATCCTGGTCCCGAGTGCAGGTAAGAGTGGGCAGCAGCAGCAGCCTGGCACCTGTGTGTCTGCCAGCCTGACCGCCCCGGGCACAGCAGCACCCGCCAGTCACACACCCAGCCTCCCTGCCAGCACAGCAGCACCCGGTACCTGCCAGTCACCTGGACACCGTGACCAGGAAGTGGGCAGCCACTGTCACCATAGAGTCACTGACCGCTGCAGCCACAGCCCAGGCTCAGGGGCTCACACATAGACAGCTGCTGGATGTTGTGTATAACTTTTCTATAGATACCCATGTAACATCTTATTACCAGTCTATTAGAAGCAGGACAGCTGGGTATTGTAGTGCTCCACCAGTCAGCAGTGCCTATAGTAAGGGATGGGTGCCCATGTATCAGGCTGGCAGAGTCCTGGATCTCACTGCATCATTGTCTCTAAATACTAGAAAGACTGGCAGGCAATGTGCAGTTTAGGTATTAGCCTATAAATATATATATATATATATATATATATATATGTGTGTGTGTGTATAGCAGTATGCATTTTCCAATTGCACTTTTTTGTTACATGTTCGTACGTTGTTATGGGGGTGGCCATCTTGACGAGGCTGAAGTTGGTTTCTTATTCGGCCAGTTTCTTATTCGGGGCTGAAGTTGGTTTCTTATTCGGCAGTTTCTTATTCAGAGGATTTTTCTTTTTCCTGTTTTAGCTATTATTCTTACAGAAAATGTATAATATTCATACCCTACCGTAAGTGAGGGGCCCTGAGAGGACTGGTGATAAAAGTGGCAAAAAAGACCCCACGGTTGGCATAAAAATGGGCATGAAAGTAAAACCACAAAATTATTATTTAAAGGGAACCTGTCACCCCCCGTACCGGGGTGACAGGTTCCCGACCCCCCGTTAGAGACCCCTATACTTACCTCATCCCGCCGGGTCCCGCTTCTGGATTCGGTCGGGTCCCGGAGATCTCAGCCGCTGCAGCCCGGCGCGCGTGCTGAGAGATGAGTCCAACACCCATAGAGAATGACAGGAGAGTCCAGCGCTCCGTCATTCTCTATGAGCGTTGGACTCATCTGTCAGCGCGCGCGCCGGGCTGCAGTGGCTGAGATCTCCGGGACCCGACCGAATCCAGAAGCGGGACCCGGCGGGATGAGGTAAGTATAGGGGGCTCTAACGGGGGGTCGGGAGCCTGTCACCCCGGCACGGGGGGTGACAGGTTCCCTTTAAAAATAAAATTGACTTTGGGCCACTGATCTCACACTGATAATACACAGAGAAGGATGCCCCGCATCACACCCAAGAGAGTCCAGCCTGGCCCAAAGTGGTTCTGGGTATAAAAACTGGCATCAAAGTGGGCACATAGCCATTTTTCATGATTTGAATAAGTAACAGCTATTTTCAAAGGGTTAAATGAGTTTGGGCCACTGATCTCACACTGATAATACACAGAGAGGGATGCCCCGCATCACATCCAAGAGAGTCCAGCCTGGCCCAAAGTGGTTCTGGGTATAAAAACTGGCATCAAAGTGGGCAGATTGGAATTTTTTCCTGATTTGAATAAGTAACAGCTATTTTCAAAGGGTTAAATGAGTTTGGGCCACTGATCTCACACTGATAATACACAGAGAGGGATCCCCCGCATCACATCCAAGAGACTCCAGCCTGGCCCAAAGTGGTTCTGGGTATAAAAACTGGCATCAAAGTGGGCACATAGCCATTTTTCATGATTTGAATAAGTAACAGCTATTTTCAAAGGGTTAAATGAGTTTGGGCCACTGATCTCACACTACGTACACACAGATAGGCATGCCCCGCATCACATCCAAGAGAGTCCAGCCTGGCCCAAAGTGGTTCTGGGTATAAAAACTGGCATCAAAGTGGGCAGATGGGCATTTTTGTCCTATTTTGAATAAGTAACAGGTGTTTTCAAAGGGTTAAATGAGTTTGGGCCACTGATCTCACACTGATAATACACAGAGAGGGATGCCCCGCATCACATCCAACAGAGTCCAGCCTGGCCCAAAGTGGTTCTGGGTATAAAAACTGGCATCAAAGTGGGCACATAGCCATTTTTCATGATTTGAATAAGTAACAGCTATTTTCAAAGGGTTAAATGAGTTTGGGCCACTGATCTCACACTACGTACACACAGATAGGCATGCCCCGCATCACATCCAAGAGAGTCCAGCCTGGCCCAAAGTGGTTCTGGGTATAAAAACTGGCATCAAAGTGGGCAGATGGGCATTTTTGTCCTATTTTGAATAAGTAACAGGTGTTTTCAAAGGGTTAAATGAGTTTGGGCCACTGATCTCACACTGATAATACACAGAGAGGGATGCCCCGCATCACATCCAACAGAGTCCAGCCTGGCCCAAAGTGGTTCTGGGTATAAAAACTGGCATCAAAGTGGGCAGATGGGCATTTTTTCCTGATTTGAATAAGTAACAGCTATTTTCAAAGGGTTAAATGAGTTTGGGCCACTGATCTCACACTGATAATACACAGAGAGGGATGCCCCGCATCACATCCAAGAGAGTCCAGCCTGGCCCAAAGTGGTTCTGGGTATAAAAACTGGCATCAAAGTGGGCACATAGGCATTTTTCATGATTTGAATAAGTAATAGCTATTTTCAAAGGGTTAAATGAGTTTGGGCCACTGATCTCACACTGATAATACACAGAGAGGGATGCCCCGCATCACACTGATAATACACAGAGAGGGATGCCCTGTGGGTCCTTACCAGACTTTGGAGCAAATGCCAAACTTTACTAAAACGGTAATAAGGATTAAGGTAAAACACACACCTTTATCCATGGTGTTTTTGGTGCAATAGGGAGCTATCAGCAGTTTAGATTAATCTAACTGGCTGACAGTTCCCCTTTAATAATGGTCATTATTTGCCCTTATTTTTACTTTGTTTAAACATAGCCTAAAGGGGTATTCCTGGAAAAATTGAAAAAAAAAAAGAAGCAAAATTAACCCTTAACTAAAGAACTTATATATTCCTTGTTGGCTTTACTCGGAGATTGCTGGTCCAGTCACATGATGCAACCTTTCTTACAGTGATGTCCTACTTCCTTTCATCTTTTTGGGTATGGTGACGTCAGCACTTGGGGGCAAAGCCATCTCTCGTACCCAGAACGGCCTTCCTACACGTGCGCAGTGCGATCATTAGTATTGCAGCATGCATCTGCTAATCCCACTGGGTATAGGGACATCAATGCTCCCGTAATCAGGTTCTGCTGGCTACAAGGGCGGTCTTACTGGCTACAAAGGGGTCCTATATGGCTATTAGGGGACCCTGACATTGCAGGCAACACATAGGACAAATATATTTCAATGGCCCTGTTCACACATCTGTACAAGTGTTCAGGTCCACGTCCCGCGCTACAAAAAAATAAAGGATAGATTATAGTGCGGACTTGCATTTGCGGCACGAATCATTGTCTTCTACATAGTGCTCCGTAAACTGCTTAGCACTGTTACTGCACATTCATAGTGCGGTCCACCATTACAGGTCCGTATTCACTGGCTGAACTATGGATGTGTGAATGAGGCCTAACATAGCCTAAAGCAGACCTGTCAGCAGAAAACATTGCTGCAGGTATTGTTATTATAGAAATGTATTCAGGGTTAGCCGAGAAATGTTTAATAAGAAGAGATGGGACAGCTAATTCTGGGATCCTGTTATGCTGACAAATGCCTCCTGAGTACTTTAGCCCTGTTTGCTTAAAGGGGTAGTGCGGCGCTAAACATTTATTCACAAAATACCCAGAACCACTTTGGGCCAGTTTTTATACTCAGAACCACTTTGGGCCAGGCTGGACTCTCTTGGATGTGATGCGGGGCATCCCTCTCTGTGTATTATCAGTGTGAGATCAGTGGCCCAAACTCATTTAACCCTTTGAAAATACCTGTTACTTATTCAAATTGGGAAAAATGCCAATCTGCCCACTTTGATGCCAGTTTTTTATACCCAGAACCACTTTGGGCCAGGCTGGACTCTCTTGGATGTGATGCGGGGCATCCCTCTCTGTGTGTACGTAGTGTGAGATCAGTGGCCCAAACTCATTTAACCCTTTGAAAACAGCTGTTACTTATTCAAATTAGGAAAAAATGCCTATGTGCCCACTTTGATGCCAGTTTTTATACCCAGAACCACTTTGGGCCAGGCTGGACTCTCTTGGATGTGATGCGGGGCATCCCTCTCTGTGTATTATCAGTGTGAGATCAGTGGCCCAAACTCATTTAACCCTTTGAAAATAGCTGTTACTTATTCAAATCATGAAAAATGGCTATGTGCCCACTTTGATGCCAGTTTTTATACCCAGAACCACTTTGGGCCAGGCTGGACTCTCTTGGATGTGATGCGGGGCATTCCTCTCTGTGTATTATCAGTGTGAGATCAGTGGCCCAAACTCATTTAACCCTTTGAAAACAGCTGTTACTTATTCAAAATAGGACAAAAATGCCCATCTGCCCACTTTGATGCCAGTTTTTATACCCAGAACCACTTTGGGCCAGGCTGGACCCTCTTGGATGTGATGCGGGGCATGCCTATCTGTGTGTACGTAGTGTGAGATCAGTGGCCCAAACTCATTTAACCCTTTGAAAATAGCTGTTACTTATTCAAATCATGAAAAATGTTTATGTGCCCACTTTGATGCCAGTTTTTATACCCAGAACCACTTTGGACCAGGCTGGACTCTCTTGGGTATGATGCGGGGCATCCCTCTCTGTGTTTTATCAGTGTGAGATCAGTGGCCCAAACTCATTTAACCCTTTGAAAACAGCTGTTACTTATTCAAATTAGGAAAAAATGCCAATCTGCCCACTTTGATGCCAGTTTTTATACCCAGAACCACCTTGGGCCAGGCTGGACTCTCTTGGATGTGATGCGGGGCATGCCTATCTGTGTGTATGTAGTGTGAGATCAGTGGCCCAAACTCATTTAACCCTTTGAAAATAGCTGTTACTTATTCAAATCATGAAAAATGGCTATGTGCCCACTTTGATGCCAGTTTTTATACCCAGAACCACTTTGGGCCAGGCTGGACTCTCTTGGATGTGATGCGGGGCATGCCTATCTGTGTGTATGTAGTGTGAGATCAGTGGCCCAAACTCATTTAACCCTTTGAAAATAGCTGTTACTTATTCAAATCATGAAAAATGGCTATGTGCCCACTTTGATGCCAGTTTTTATACCCAGAACCACTTTGGGCCAGGCTGGACTCTCTTGGATGTGATGCGGGGCATCCCTCTCTGTGTAATATCAATGTGAGATCAGTGGCCCAAACTCATTTAACCCTTTGAAAACAGCTGTTACTTATTCAAATCATGAAAAATGCCTATGTCCCCACTTTGATGCCAGTTTTTATACTCAGAACCACTTTGGGCCAGGCTGGACTCTCTTGGATGTGATGCGGGGGATCCCTCTCTGTGTAATATCAATGTGAGATCAGTGGCCCAAACTCATTTAACCCTTTGAAAATACCTGTTACTTATTCAAATTGGGAAAAATGCCCATCTTCCCACTTTGATGCCAGTTTTTATACTCAGAACCACTTTGGGCCAGGCTGGACCCTCTTGGATGTGATGCGGGGCATGCCTATCTGTGTGTATTATCAGTGTGAGATCAGTGGCCCAAACTCATTTAACCCTTTGAAAATAGCTGTTACTTATTCAAATTGGGAAAAATGCCAATCTGCCCACTTTGATGCCAGTTTTTATACCCAGAACCACTTTGGGCCAGGCTGGACTCTCTTGGGTATGATGCGGGGCATCCCTCTCTGTGTATTATCAGTGTGAGATCAGTGGCCCAAACTCATTTAACCCTTTGAAAACAGCTGTTACTTATTCAAATTAGGAAAAAATGCCCATCTGCCCACTTTGATGCCAGTTTTTATACCCAGAAACCACTTTGGGCCAGGCTGGACTCTCTTGGGTATGATGCGGGGCATCCCTCTCTGTGTATTATCAGTGTGAGATCAGTGGCCCAAACTCATTTAACCCTTTGAAAACAGCTGTTACTTATTCAAATTAGGAAAAAATGCCCATCTGCCCACTTTGATGCCAGTTTTTATACCCAGAACCACTTTGGGCCAGGCTGGACTCTCTTGGGTATGATGCGGGGCATCCCTCTCTGTGTATTATCAGTGTGAGATCAGTGGCCCAAACTCATTTAACCCTTTGAAAACAGCTGTTACTTATTCAAATTAGGAAAAAATGCCCATCTGCCCACTTTGATGCCAGTTTTTATACCCAGAACCACTTTGGGCCAGGCTGGACTCTCTTGGATGTGATGCGGGGGATCCCTCTCTGTGTATTATCAGTGTGAGATCAGTGGCCCAAACTCATTTAACCCTTTGAAAATACCTGTTACTTATTCAAATTGGGAAAAATGCCAATCTGCCCACTTTGATGCCAGTTTTTATACCCAGAACCACTTTGGGCCAGGCTGGACTCTCTTGGGTGTGATGCGGGGCATCCCTCTCTGTGTATTATCAGTGTGAGATCAGTGGCCCAAGGTCAATTTTATTTTTAAATAATAATTTTGTGGTTTTACTTTCATGCCCATTTTTATGCCAACCGTGGGGTCTTTTTTGCCTTTTTTATCACCAGTCCTCTCAGGGCCCCTCACTTACGGTAGGGTATGAATATTATTCATTTTCTGTAAGAATAATAGCTAAAACAGGAAAAAGAAAAATCCTCTGAATAAGAAACTGCCGAATAAGAAACCAACTTCAGCCCCGAATAAGAAACTGGCCGAATTAGAAACCAACTTCAGCCTCGTGCCATCTTGGCCGAGCTGTTTTTTTTACCAGCACTGAGAGATATGCCCCGCTGTGAACATAGGCAGAAGCTGTGTAACATGAAGGGTTAACAGTACTGGGTTGTGTTCTTTGACCTTTAAAGAAACACTCCAGTATAGGGATTCACCATCCATGCTTCATGGAGCGAACGCAGAACGTGTGAATCCAGACTAAGTTGTCAGAATGAAAACTGCAAGAATTCAGAGTTATCTTATAGCATAGAAAGTAACATGGCAAATGGGAAACAAATCACCAAAAATTATTTTGTATTAATTAAAAAAAAAAAAAAATAGTTGAAAGTGGATTGTCCCATGACATTTACTGGCCGCCCAGACCTTGTGATAAGACTTATTTATGCCATTATACTTATCCCCCTCCCCACATTATAGGAGATAAGTGGTGTTGAGAGGACTTGTCCAAGTGTTCTGGTTCAACAACATTCTCCAAAAGCTTGATATTTGACTCCTGGCATCTGGACAACACGGTTACAGCCATAGCCAGTACTTTACAGCTCTGAGGGTGTATATAGATACAATCAGACGTTACAGAGAAACACATATAAAGGGAAACTGACAGCACCTAGATGCATATATAGAATGCTAACAGTTACCTATTAAATCAGTAGTCTGGTATTACCTTTATAAAGATCCTATTTTCCTTGATCTTTGTAAAAAAAAAAAAAACAACATCTTTTATTATACCTCTATATAATATCAGAAATAATACAGACGCACAGTAGGAAGTCATGCTCTTCTCTGGATTCCTTATTACTGCTATTTAAAGGGGAACTTTTTTCTTTAAAATCAACTGGTGTAAAAGTTATACAGATTTGTAAATTACTTCTATTGATAAATCTCAAGTCTTCCAGTATTTATCAGCTGCTGTATGTCCTGCAGAAAGTGATGTATTCTTTCCAATTTGACACGGCGTTCTCTGCTGCCACCTCTGTCTGTGACAGGAATTGCCCAGAGCAGTAGCAAATCTCCATAGAAAATCTCCCCTGCTCTGCACAATTCCTGGCATGGACAGAGGTAGCAGCAGAGAGCACTGTCTCAGACTGGAAAGAATACACCACTACCTGCAGGACATACAGCTGCTGATAAGTACAGGAAGACTAGACATTTTTAAATAGAAATAAATTACAAATCTGTATACCATTCTGACACCAGTTAATTTGAAAGAAAAAAATTGCCTGATTATCCCTTTAAGCTATGATAGGTTAGTTTAGGGGAATGTGGCTCCTCAGATGTATCTGTGATCCTCTCTGCTTGTATATTATCAGCCTATCCCTTATTTTTGTATTGCTTATGTCCTTTAAATTAACAGTATTTTTTTCCTGTTTAGACATGTTTGTCTTGCACTCTTTTGCCGTTCTTCTTTTGTGGAGTATGGCTCCTTCACCAATAACCGGGGACAAGCGATACAAGCAAGGCGATGCGGTTATGCTGTATGTAAATAAAGTGGGGCCATATCATAACCCACAGGAGACTTATCACTACTATCAGCTGCCAGTGTGTGCCCCCTCACAGATCCGTCACAAGAGCCTGACCTTAGGAGAGGTGCTTGATGGAGATCGCATGGCAGAGTCCATGTACAAGATAGCATTCCGAGTCAACGTGGATAGAGAAACCCTGTGTGAGCTCAAGCTGTCAGTAAGTCAGGTGAGACATCATACCCGGCCTTATATTATCCACCTGTTTCAGTTGCTTGCAGACAGATTTCTTTGTCTTTGCAATACAAAGCACTGTTTGTTACCTGTATGTAACGTTCAGTAATCTTTTATAATAGTTTGTGAACTAAACACTGTGCCAAAAGGACAAACAATAAAGTAGGACATGCTTCATTTATATGTACTGGCAGGAATAGTGTGGAGGCGATTCATTATGTACGGCCACATTGGCTGCATTCATCTCACAGAGTAATAGAAGGGAGGGAACCCGTCGGGTCATAGCTTTCATCGTCCAAATGACCTTCATGGAATGGAAGTCGCATTGTGATTGGTTGCTGTGGCAAACTTTTCCATGTTTCTTCAGCACTAGCTTTGTGGACCACCCATAGACTAAAAGTGCCCAAACGGTCCACAGTGATCCCTCCAAGGACGCCCTCAACATTCTTTGCAGAGTCTGCAGTGACACACAGGATTATGTTGGTATTGGAGAGCAGAGCCAGCTGTCAGTTATAGCCGGGCTCTCCAAAGAGAAGGAAGGGACACTTTATTACCATTGCTGTATACACAGAGCTTAGAGAACACAGCTGCCGCAGGAGCTGCAGTCAGTGAAAGTAAATTATGCCCATGCACTCAGTCTGTTGGGTGCAAATTGAACACATAAGGGAGGATTTATCAAACATGGTGTAAAGTGAATCTGGCTCATTTGCCCCTAGCAACCAATCAGATTCCATTTTTCATCCCTTACAGACTCTTTGGAAAATGAAAGGTGGAATCTGATTGGTTGCTAGGGGCAACTGAGCCAGTTTCACTTTACACCATGTTTGATAAATCTCCTCCATAGTTCAAATACCACAGTATATCTATTACATGCAAAAAAGAAAAAATCGAATTAATGCTTTTAAAGGGGTTATCCAGATAGAAAAAACAGTATCTGTCTCGTTACAAATGTATATAAACCAATAAAGAAGCTATACTTACCGCTGTGCACTTTCCCCATGTCCATCCTACGGGTCTCCAGTGTCCTGCTGAGTCGATTCTGCCTCCACTTCTGAGATGGACTCGTCTTGGGGGTGACAGCGCTCTCAGCCAATCGATGGACGTGGTGCAGTTGTTCTTTATTGTTTTATATACATTTGCAACAACATAGATGCTGTCGTATCTATAAGGACAACTCCTTTAAGTGTTATTCAGTCATTTTTCATCTATTCATATCGTATATACAGCTTTGGTTTTATGCACATAAGGATAAATGCACTTGCTTATGGACCACATAGATAGTATTCGTATACCACAGTTGGTTGTTTCGGTGAGACGACCTTTATATATACATTGGTGGGTGGAGAAAGACACACAGCGGTGCCCTGATAACTGCCATACCAGAGACGGGCCAGGGCCTAGTATGGCAGCTATCAGGGAATCGCTGTATGTCTTTCTCCGCCCACCAATGTATACCCGTTGAGACCGAAACGTCTGTGTTATACAAATACTATCTATGCGGTATATATGCAAGTGGATAAGTGTAACTATCTTCATGTGCCATAAACTGGAGCTGTATAAATTGCTGAAACATTGCTGAATATTCCTGCAGTGAGTGTCAGGCTGTATTCTCGCTGGAGCTAATATGTGATCCCAATTATAGGGGAAGTCGGTAATGAAATAAAAAAGTGTAACAATATGTAAAGTAAAAATACACACACGCACTGCCTACAGGTGTGTGCCACTTTTTATTTCCTGGCTGAGCTTTTTTTTTTTAGATTTAAAGGTTTGCACAGTTTTTACAACTTTGCGTTCCTTACATACTTCCTTACAGCTCTTTGTACAATTCTTGCCTACTTTCTGCCTTTGTACGTCTGTGCTGTACTTACAGGGACTATGGGCTGTAGCAGCCCCTCTGAATTGCCATATTACACCTTTATGGCCAGTTGACATACAGTAAAAGTGGCGGAACTCTCCACCACAGAATCCCACCTGCCTCAGTGTCATACAATCTGTCTATGGGAGGGCTTGAGCACCTCTGCACCATGTCAATTCTTTGAGTGGAAAGACGCGGAGGCGCGCAAGCCCTTTACCATAGACAGACTGTATGACACTGAGGCAGGCGGGATTCCGCGACGGAACTCTCCGCCGCTTTTACTCCATGTGAACTGGCCCTTAAGTGCTGATGAGTAGCAATTCATTAATTTATATGATGACAAGAACATTAATAGGGATTGAATGACTTCTAAAAGTATGCTAGATAAACTGGTTGGTAAACTCTACTGTACCCATTCCAGAAGGGTGACTTTCCACAGTGCGGTAATTGTATATTATAACCTTTGCTTTCGAGCACTGCAGGCCATAAACATTCCATAAACATCTAGTTCTGATCAAGATCACATCCCTATTGTAAGAAATGGAAGCTGAGCTGTCGTTGGACAGTGTGTCTCGGACAGACTGATAAATGTGGGCCTTGCTATGGACTGGAGCTGTAGCACCACAAAAAGTCTCGATGTAGCCAGGCCTAACAGCTCCTGCTGAACTTGAATATGCTAATGAATAATGCATTGGAGATTAGGTTTATCTCAAAATCTGGATTCAGGGCAATACAGATCAATGCGTCATCCATAGATCCAAGATAGCAAGGCTGTACAAATAATCCTTATATATGAATAATATGCAGCTAACCTTTTTTTTCCTTATATTTTTTCCTAAGGTAGAGGAGCTGCGCAAGGCTATTGAAGAGCTATACTACTTTGAGTTTGTTTTGGATGATATCCCAATCCGTGGTTTTGTAGGATACATGGAAGAGAGCGGCTTTTTGCCCCATAGTCATAAAATTGGCTTGTGGGCTCACCTGGACTTCAACATAGAGTATAATGAAGATCGTATCATATTTGCCAATGTTAGTGTCCGGGATGTGAAACCGTTTAGTCTGGATGATGTGAAGGAGCCTCTTAGCTTGACTCACACTTACAGCATACGCTGGTTCCCTACATCTGTCACCTATGAGAGGCGTGGTGACCGCCTTAGAGACTCCAGCTTCTTCCCAAAAAGCTTGGAGATTCATTGGCTTTCCATCATCAATTCCATGGTGCTAGTTTTCCTACTTTTGGGTTTCGTGGTGATTATTCTCATGCGTGTTCTTAAGAGTGACTTAGCACGGTATAACTTGGATGAGGAAGGATCAGATGACATGGAGCAGGGAGACAATGGATGGAAGATTATACACACAGATGTTTTTCGCTTCCCACCTTATCGAAGTCTCCTTTGTGCAGTGCTTGGAGTAGGCTCCCAATTTCTTGCTCTTGGCACAGGTAATATTTAAAGATGACAAGACCTTCATGTTTTTTCTCCCAAACATACATTTTCAGCCATGATTCTGTTCCTGGTGTTATTAATTTATTGTCTGTTCTCTCCGCAGGTATCATAGTAATGGTTCTTCTTGGCATGTTTAATGTGCACAGACATGGTGCTATCAATTCTGCGGCCATATTACTGTATGCATTCACTTGTTGCATTTCTGGCTATGTATCGAGTAATTTTTATCGACAGATGGGCGGAGATCGTTGGGTATGGAACATTGTCCTGACCACTAGCCTTTTCTCAGGTAGGTGAGATTTTATAGAACTTCACTCTATCTCTAGAATATGAATGTAACTATTATATACACTTGCTTTTATTCACAATATCTTAACATGATTTTTTATATACGCAGCTCCTTTTTTCCTGACTTGGAGTGTTGTAAATTCAGTTCATTGGGCAAACGGTTCAACACAAGCCCTGCCTGCAACCACCATCCTCCTCCTCCTTACTGTATGGCTTTTGGTCGGATTCCCACTTACTGTAATAGGAGGCATTTTTGGTAAAAATAGCGCAGGCAACTTTGAAGCTCCATGTCGGACTAAGAACATTGCTAGAGAGATTCCACGCCAGCCGTGGTACAAGTCTGCTCCGGTTCATATGGCCATCGGTGGATTCCTGCCATTCAGGTATGAGGACCTTTTCCTCTCTTTCTAAGCTGTTGTTACTGACCTATAATTGTGCCTGTGCAAATATTTGCTTAGACTTTTGTACACGTTGTAGCCTTCTTTTACAGTCTTCTACCTCTACTTATGATTGTGTTTTTTTTTTCCAGTGCCATCTCTGTGGAGCTGTATTACATTTTTGCTACAGTGTGGGGACGTGAGCAGTACACGCTCTATGGGATACTATTCATTGTTTTCGCCATTCTACTAAGTGTTGGTGCATGCATTTCTGTGGCGCTGACGTACTTCCAGCTATCAGGAGAAGATTATCGCTGGTGGTGGCGGTCCATTATGAGCACAGGATCTACCGGAGCTTTCATCTTTCTATACTCTGTTTTCTACTACTGGCGTCGTTCTAATATGTCTGGGGTGGTTCAGACTGTAGAGTTCTTTGGCTACTCTTTCCTCACTGCTTATGTTTTTTTTCTTATGCTTGGAACTGTCAGTTTCACAGCATCACTTCGATTTATCCGCTATATATATGTCAACCTTAAAATGGACTGAGGTAGTAAGCCTAGGGGGCAGTTGTTGTGCTTTAATTGCTACATATGGAACTATGGACCAAGAATGGAAGAGACTATGCAAACAGGAGCCGGAGATCACTCAGATACTGCTAGCGGGAGGTATTCCAACAACTGACATTGGGAGCTGGGAGAGACCTTCACATGGAGAACTATTCAGCACAAGGATTATAAACATCGCTGTTGAATAGCGCAAGATTTCAAAAGCAAGTAGGAGGCGGAAATGCTGAGATCAGAAGTATTTAAAGAACAAGTGTAATCTAGGTCTGCAATCCTTTGTGGAGAAGTATGATAGACATGTATTACTTTGCTCCAAGTCTTTTTCCATTCCTGTCTCTCTCAGACTGCTATTTTTTTTTTTAATTTGTAAAGAATGCTTCCAATGCCGACCCAACCTGTCATAATCCGGTGTCCTGATGCTGCTGCAGGTTGCCTTTTCATAAAGAGAAAAGTCTCTGTTTTTTTACAGTGCTGCGTTCCCTCCGGGCCTGTACAATGTGTCAGGTGGTCTACTGGATTGGATCTGGCCTGTCATGGTACATGACCATCTCGGTTCTCTCTGGCCTGTCCGACAAGTCTCTCGCTCTTTATTGGACTTCTGTACAAATATATTTATATCTTTTGATTTTTCCTTTTTACAAAATAAAAAAAATATATATCAAAACCTGCCTGTTTATTGCCACGTTTGGCGATTTGGTGAGTATAGGAAAAGTATTTTGTTTTTTTGTTAGTTAACCAAATAGATTTCATGGTCTATTTATATGGCTATATTGTGAATGAAAAAGCAAAATTCATGCAGCACTCAAGTGAAAAAATCTAGCTGGGTGCCTGCTGTCACACCCTGACCCACAGGTGTCTATTTAGATAAAGAAAATTCAACTGCAGCACCTCCAGACTCAAAGTTGAAAAATACGTGATTTATTCCATACGTGATATACAGGGAAACAACAGCGACGTTTCGCTCCTCCGATAGGAGCTTTCTCAAGCCAGACTGGCTTGAGAAAGCTCCTATCGGAGGAGCGAAACGTCGCTGTTGTTTCCCTGTATATCACGTATGGAATAAATCACGGATTTTTCAACTTTGAGTCTGGAGGTGCTGCAGTTGAATTTTCTTTATATTGTGAATGAGCTATATTTATTTATTGCCAAGGATGAAATCTGAATAAGCTGGAAAGCCTTGTCCAAAACCTTTTTTTTAATCTGACAATCTTTTCTGAACATGCAGGGCCCGGATTTGATACCATCCTAGGCAATAAATGTCTGTGGTTCATACATTGAGCTGTAATGTAATGTCCATGCACTGCTAGTTGTATACATCATTATTCATGCCTTCATAATCGTTTGAAGGTCCATAAGACTAGTGTCACGTATTTATGTAAGTGTCTACAATAGGCCCAGTGGAATACAAATTGTAGAAAATTGCTTATATATATATATATATATATATATAATATAATTTTCAGTGCATGTTTTCAGGTTATTGATTTAACCCCTTAACGACCGCGGGCGTAAGTGTACGCCCCCAAAACCCGTGCCTTAACGCAAACGGGCGTACATTTACGCCCGTGGTTTCCCCGATCGCTGCGTGTACACACGCAGCGATCGGGGAAGATGGCCTGCTATAATGTATAGCAGGCCATCCCTGCTTGTCGGCACAAGGGGTGATTAACCCCTCCCGTGCTGACGATCGCCGCTATTGGCTGATCAATTCAGATCAGCCAATGGCGGCGATCTGCAGCTTTCCGGGTCATCGGTGATTACGTCGGATTCCATGGACTACGTCGATGACCAGCGGTTGTTTGGTGTTTTTTTTTTTTATAAAATGGTCAATGAGGGGTGTGGGGTGTTTTTATTTGAATAAAAAAATTTTTTAACTTGTGTCTTGTCTTTATTTCTTTACTTTATAGACTTAGTAGTGGAAGCTGTCTAATAGACGGAATCCATTACTAAGTTGGGGCCTAGTGTTAGCCGGTATAAAATGGCTAACACTAACCCCCTATTATTACCCCAGTACCCAATGCCACCAGGGGTACTGGGAAGAGTCGGGTGCCAGTGGTCCCGGAGCGTCAAAATTGGCGCTCCTGGACCGGGCGGCAGCAGGCTGGTAAGATTTAGGCTGGGGAGGGCCTAAAACAATGGCTCTTCCCACCCTGGTGTTACCAGGCTGGTTATAAAAATAGGGGGGACCCTATGCGTTTTTAAAAATTATTTATTTAAAAAAAAAAAAACCGCATAGGGTCCCCCCTATTTTTATAACCAGCCGGGTTAAAAACCAAGCGACAGCAGCCTGGTAACACCAGGATGGGAAGAGCCATTGGTTTAGGCCCTCCCCAGCCTAAATCTTACCAGCCTGCTGCCGCCCGCTCCAGGAGCGCCAATTTTGATGCTCCGGGACCACTGGTACCCGGCTCTTCCCAGTACCCCTGGTGGCATTGGGTACTGGGTTAATAATGGGGGGTTAGTGTTAGCCATTTTATACCGGCTAACACTAGGCCCCGACTTAGTAATGGATTCCGTCTATTAGACGGCTTCCACTACTAAGTCTATAAAGTAAAGAAATAAAGACAAGACACAAGTAAAAAAAATTTTTTATTCAAATAAAAACACCCCCACACCCCCTCATTGACCATTTTATTAAAAAAAAAAAAACAACCGCTGGTCATCGACGTAGTCCACGGAATCCGACGTAATCCACAGGATACCGATATCTGAAAAACAAAAAGGGAGAAACACACAAACAGGAGCACAACACCCATCATTGTGAGCGGTGTTGTGCTCCTTACAGTATGCAGCATCTTTACAGATCGCTGCTTACAGTCTGGCCCCCAAGGGGTTAAGGGAGGATGTATTGCATCCCCCTTAACCCCTTGGGGGCCAGACTGCTGTCAGACTGCACCCATCCCAGCAAGGAAGGGGTTAAGTGACCCCCCCTTCCTTGTTGGGAGGGGTGCAGGGCAGGGGAGGGGGTGGGGAGAGCTCTATACTCACCCCGATGTGTCCTCTTCGCTGGTCCGCAGCACAATGAAGTCACTGTCCAATGTAAATATAGATACAGCGGTTGGCACTACGGGGTTAACTGGATAGTCGGCAAGCTTGAAAAGTCAGTGGTAGGTCTTAGTGAGTTAATAAATGGATACAACGTGCAGACGGGGGTGCTCTCTCTCGTGAGAAAAAAGAACAGTTCATATACATATACTTGCAAAGAAAATGAGTAGGCACTCACCCGATTCTTGAACTGCACTTTATTGGTAACTTCTTTTTAAAAAATTCATGGCAGACATCCTTGGTGGGCTAAGACGCCAACACCTTGCTAATGCGTGACAGCTGTTTCGTGTGGATCCCACACTTCTCCAGACTCCGCCCCTACACTTGCGTCACCCTCTTATAACGGAAGTAATATGATGTTACTTATTAAAAAAAACAATTGCTAAATATTTTAAAACTCTACAAATACAAAATTGCAATGTTAATAAATAACTATTCAATGTGTTACAAAAACATGCTTAGATCGATCCTTTCATTTAAACCACCGGCTCCTTGTGCATTCGTCCTTATGATCCATCGGGCTTCCCTACGTAGTAGTTCCTTGTTAATGTCGGCATAATCGCCTATGTGAACACGCTCCAATCCCATGAATTTCATGTGGCTAACATCACCACCGTGTTCCTCTCTTATATGCTGGATCAAACGGGGTACTCCTTTCCCAGTTCGTATTGATCGGACATGTTCACTGAACCTCCTATTAAGGTTTCTAATGGTTTTACCTATATAGAAGCGTCCACAGGTACAGGTTATTGCATAGATTAGTCGTTGAGTACGACAACAAATCATATCTGTGATTTTACGTGTGACTCCTCCGACTGACACTATTTTTCCAGGGTTGAAAAACGTATACCAAGCGCAATTTCCACACTTATGATTGCCGAATGTGAATTCACTGAATTTTTACAAGCCATCGACGATGTGTCTGTGGTGGGGGGGGGGGCGGTCCTTGGCACGATCGACGTGGAAAGTTTATACACTAAAATTCCCCACAACTTGGGGGTTCAAGCCATTAGGGAACTTCTACTACAAACCGGGAAAAGTACAGATTTCATTGACTTTATTTGTGATAGTCTCTTGTTTATTTTACAGAATAATGTATTTCAATTTGGGGAGAAATGGTACAGGCTGTGCGAGGGTACGGCGATGGGCACGCCCGTCGCTTGTACCCTCGCAAACCTGTACCTTGCGGTTTTGGAGAGAAAATTAATTTTTTCCACAGACAACCCTTATATCAAGTTCTTGTTGCAGTATCACAGATTTGTCGATTACATTTTTGTAGTATGGGGAGGTACAGTAAAAGAATTTGACGAATTTGTCTGCTACATGAATACTGAAAATAATATGAATATGTCATTCACCAGCCATGTAAGTTCTCAATCTATAGAATTTCTTGATGTTCTTGTCACCCTCAACCAAAATACATTAATGACAACCAGCTACCGTAAACCCACGGCATCGAATGAGATTCTGCATTATAAAAGTTACCACCCACACTATACAAAACTGGCAGTTCCTTTTGGACAGTTTTTAAGATTACGCAGGATCAACAGTACAGATCAAGCCTACCTAGAAAAAGCCAATGAATTGTCCGATAGATTGATCCAAAGGGGTTACCCTGAAGCCGAACTAGAAAAGGCAAAGGTTCGAGCCTTCAAAAAACAGAGACATGAATTACTGTTTAAAAAAAGCAAAACTAAATGTAGAGAAACTGAAAAACCATGTTTTGCCTTTTCATTTAAATTCTCTCCCTTAGCAGATACTATCCGCAAGGTAATTAACAAAAATTGGTATCTCATACAAAAAGATCCTGTATTCGCAAAGTGCTATGCGGAAAAACCACTAGTCAGATTTAGACGTTCCAAAAATCTGAAAGACTTATTAGTACAGAGTGCACTCAAAGAGAAAAAAAGTAGTGAAAATGCATGGAAACAATTCACACTACCTAGCGGCAATCATAAGTGTGGAAATTGCGCTTGGTGTACGTTTTTCAACCCTGGAAAAATAGTGTCAGTCGGAGGAGTCACACGTAAAATCACAGATATGATTTGTTGTCGTACTCAACGACTAATCTATGCAATAACCTGTACCTGTGGACGCTTCTATATAGGTAAAACCATTAGAAACCTTAATAGGAGGTTCAGTGAACATGTCCGATCAATACGAACTGGGAAAGGAGTACCCCGTTTGATCCAGCATATAAGAGAGGAACACGGTGGTGATGTTAGCCACATGAAATTCATGGGATTGGAGCGTGTTCACATAGGCGATTATGCCGACATTAACAAGGAACTACTACGTAGGGAAGCCCGATGGATCATAAGGACGAATGCACAAGGAGCCGGTGGTTTAAATGAAAGAATCGATCTAAGCATGTTTTTGTAACACATTGAATAGTTATTTATTAACATTGCAATTTTGTATTTGTAGAGTTTTAAAATATTTAGCAATTGTTTTTTTTAAAAAGTAACATCCTATTACTTCCGTTATAAGAGGGTGACGCAAGTGTAGGGGCGGAGTCTGGAGAAGTGTGGGATCCACACGAAACAGCTGTCACGCATTAGCAAGGTGTTGGCGTCTTAGCCCACCAAGGATGTCTGCCATGAATTTTTTAAAAAGAAGTTACCAATAAAGTGCAGTTCAAGAATCGGGTGAGTGCCTACTCATTTTCTTTGCAAGTATATGATAATGAAGTCACTGTACTGCGGACCGGCTAATTATATGTGCGCTGAGCCGATCAGCCAATCAGCTGAGCGCACATATAATTCTAAATGTTTCTTCTAATAATGCTATTGTGATAACATAATTAGAAGAAACATTTGATGTTTTCATTAAAGTAAAGTGATGATTGGTACAGAAAGCTCTATTGCCGGCAATATGAATTAACGGCTTACTGAAGCTTCCTGTACTAATTAATATTTAATTAATAAAACACATTTTCGTTGAAATAAAATCAGTTTCGTTGTTCAATAATTTAATTTAAACGAATCCATCATTGTGCAATTAAATATACTGTCAAAAAATAAATATATATATAAATATACATTTATTTTTATATATATATATATATATATATATATATATATATTTTAACAGTATATTTAATTGCAAAATGATGGAATCGTTTAAATTTAATTATTGAACAATGAAAGGGACTTTATTACAACGAAAATGTGTTTTATTAGTTCAATATATTAACCATGAGAGACATCGGCATACTGCAGAGGATCGCAAACCCCGGTAATAGCGATTCATGTAAACTGTTTCCCTGCTTTCCCAGATGCATCCAGAGGTGTTTGCATCACTTTCTTAAGATTTTATTTGTTATTTTTAGTTGAACCAAGTAAATGACCGTATGTTTTCAGCCGCATGTCTATTTTTTTCCCACGGCCGTAGTTTCATCCGCACATTCACAGCCGCATAAAAAATACAGCCGCACACATACATAGTGTGAACATAGCCTAAACCTGAACAGGTCCCTAAAAATATCTGATTTTGAAATTTTACTGAAAATTTGGAAATTTGCTGCTAATGTTTTACGCTTTCTATTGTAAAAAAAAAATGAAATATAGTTTAATAAATGCCGCCAACATAAAGTAGACATGTTGCTAATGCTATTTAATATATAATTTATGTGGCATAACTATTTTCTGTATAAGCAGAAAAGTTTTAAAAATGCATTTTTTTACAATTTTTCACGTTATTTTGTTTTTTTTCATAAAGATTTGTTATCGACTCCAATTTACAAGAAATGTGAAGTACAATATGTCACGAGAAAACAATCTCAGAATCAGCCGGATAGGTAAAAGCATCCCGAAGTTATTAATGAATAAAGTGACACAGGTCATATTCATAAAATTTGCTCTGGTCCTTAAAGAGAACCAATCACGGCCGAAAATCAAAAATTTTTTTTTTCCTTATTGGATGTATATTGTAACTTTAAGAATATTTGTAAATATAATCAATAATTTTTATTGCCGCGTTTTCTAATTACAGACGTTTTACTTTCCTGCCTCGCGCCAGCTCTTTTCAAAAGAGCCGGCTCGAGACAGGAAGCTCCCGTCATGCATAGAGGCAGCAGGGCTGGGCGCCGCCATCTTGATTACGTCACTTGCGTTCCACTGCTGGAACGCAAGTACTGTAATCAAGATGGCGGCGCCGGACTTGCTGCACCAAACAAGAGGATTAGGTAAAGTATAAGAAACATACTGCAAAAGCACTCTATTTATGAAGATACAGACTGCCTTTGTAGTCTGTATCTTATACTTTACCTGATCCTCTTGTTCAGTGCTGGAAGGCCGGGCGCCGCCATCTTGAATACGTCACTTGCGTTCCAGCGGTGGAACGCAAGCGACGTATTCAAGATGGCGGCGCCGGCCTTGCTGCAGAGATCAAGAGGATCAGGTAAAGTATAAGATACAGACTGCAAAGGCAGTCTGTATCTTCATAAATACACAAAATGAAGATACAGACTGCCTTTGCAGTCTGTATCTTATACTTTACCTGATTCTCTTGTTCGGTGCACGAAGGCCGGTCGCCGCCATCTTTAATACGTCACTTGCGTTCCAGCGGTGAAACGCAAAGTGACGTAATCAAGATGGCGGCGCCCGGCCTTCGTGCATCAAACAAGAGAATTGGGTAAAGGGATAAGATACAGACTGCAAAGGCAGTCTGTATCTTCATAGATAGACATAGGCAGAGATTACCTTTGATAATAGGGACAGTGATTTTTTGGTGATTGGTTCTCTTTAAGGCTATTTTAGGCCCGGTCCTTAAGGGGTTAAAGTGTAACTGTCATTTAAAACAACTTTGCAGTACAAGTACAAGCAATTTGAAGAAAATCTGTGATAGGTTTTGTTAAGCAAAACAGTTTCCTTTAGTAGTCACAAGGCTGTTTTCCTATTCCCCCCCCCCCTCCACACACACACACACACACACACACTTCTTATCTGTTAGGGTATATGAACACTGAGTAATTCTCCCGCTTGACATGTCAATTCTTTGGGTGGAGCATAGAATGGAGTCTATGGGACAGACTGAGAGTCAAGCGGGAGCGAGTGGCAGAATCTGCAGCAAGTTATCCACGAGAATACTCAGTGTGCATATACCCTAGATTTGCTAGGCAAAGTCATCTACATTACAGAGAAGCAAAATGAAGATGGGTTTGCTGTGTCCATTATAATGTATGGAGGGAGATGAGTGAGCAGGAAGAACAAGCAGCCTGTGCAGTTTGGAGACTGTCTAGACACAGAAACATTAGATTCACAGGTCAGATTAATTAGTGCTGGTCTGGGAACATGGTCAGATAAGATTGCAGGATGTTGTGCTGTGCTGGCTCCTATACTGATTCTCTCTGCTTCCTACTCGCTCATCCACCATGGCCTCTCCCCCCTCCATAAATTATAATGGACACAGCAAGCCTGTCCTTATTTTGCTCCCCTGCAACAGATAAGAAGTGAGGTGTTGGGGAGGCTGCAAAACAGCCTTGTGACTACTTTTGCCTTATAAAACCTATTACAGAGTATCTTAAAATCACTTGTACTATTGATTTCTGCAAAGTTGTTTTAAATGAGCCACTTTAAAGCATTCAAAATATTTTTTAAAAACCATTATGGAATCCTTCAGAGTTGTAACCAGGGGAGCTTAGTGATCCTATTGCTGTTATTAAACCCCTGAGCTATACACCATGGATGGGACTGCCATTTCTCATTCTGTCCATATCAGGGGTGGGAACAGAGCTGGGTGGTTTGCCAGCAGCACTCACACTTGGACCTTCTCTGGCCTATGACATGAGTAAAGGCATGGTGTGGACCCTCTGAAGGAGGCAGACAGGCTTGGATTGCATTTACACAGTCCAGGCTCTCTCCCCTGCATAGCAATAAAGGCCCTATTCCACGGAACGATTATCGGCCGTTGCGGCCGATAACTGTTCCGTGACATAGAAGGCAACGATCAGCCAACATCGTTCATGTCGGCTGATCGTTGCAGTCGTTTGTTTTTCAACATGTTGAAAAACAAACGACTCATATAGCAGCGATCTGCTGCCGTAGCTCTGCGGAATAGGAACGGCGGCAGCAAAGACTGCTATATGCTATAGGCTGCCCCGACGATCTAGCGATTACCCGGGCAGCTCCCCCCGGCCCTCCCTGGACTCACCCAATCACTGCCGATGCGGGGAACTAGAAGCAAACAAGCGCTCATTTGCTTCTCCGGTCGGCCTGTGAAATATAGCCTTAAAGAGGATGTACCACCAGGTACATCCTCTTTAATCTGACCCAGGGATAGAACGGTGCCATCACGGGGAAGCCGGGCTGCGGTCTGTTCTTTGAACCGCTGCCCAGTTCCCGTGTACGGCGCCGTTCTATCCATGGGTCCTGGGCTGGAACTGAAGCACAGGAGGCGGGCTGGACTGCCCCCAGTGGGAGGGAATTCCCTCCCCTCTATGATGCGGCTTCATTAGAATCAACCCTGGACCTGTGGATAGAACTGCACCGTACACGGGAATCGGGCCGCGGCATCGGCTTCCCCGTGATGGTGCCGTTCTATCCCTGGGTCAGATTAAAGAGGATTTACCTGATCCACTTGTCCCCACTTCTTGTGCTTTCTGCTGGTCTTTTATTGTTAGAATTACCAGGCTGTGGACATCAGTTTTTATTATAAGTGAGACACCTAGTGGCCGAAACTTTTATGCAACTTTTTATGGGATAAATAGTCATATTTGGTGAAGTGACTTAGAATTATTATAGGAATAACCTGCAGGGTTGGACAGTATAACTAGCCAACTATAGGTCACACATCATTGTATTACGAAGACATAATACTGAAATTCACTGGGGAAAAGACTGTTATAAATCATGAATAGCATTTTTCTCAGTTTTGTCCCCCTCTTATACAATGAATTCAGATGCTAATTCTTTGATAGAAGCAGGTGGTGGAAAGTTACTCGAAGTCTTGTTCTCAAGAATGCCCCAGACAAGTGCCATTATATTGCACCCCAAAATCATACAAGCAGTCAACATCTGGTTAACTGCAGACATACAGAACCAAAAGTGGGAACAATACTCAAACTGGACAACTCAATCCAACAATTTGAGGGAATGTAATTTGGTGTGTGTGGAGGGGGGAGGGGGGGGGTCTGTTCCTTCTGTGCTCTTCTGTCTCTTTTGTCACACTATCAATTTTGACAGCAGCTACTTTCCATACTGAGATATGATCAAGGTCACAGATGCCCCTATGAGGCATTTCCTTTTAAATCTCTATCTAAAGGCCATTTTACACTGGCTGATAATCCTTAACAAGCATTGACCTGTGTATAAGGGCCAAAAATCAGCCGATGAGCTTGTATTGGTTCTTTTGTGCTGCCGGTAAAATCATTGTTATCAGCCTCTAATCTCTCTGTCTTAACAGGATGTGCAGCCTATAACAGTGCATATAAATGGATGAATATATAATCCTATATATAAAGGCACTGCAAACTAGCCCGATCTCTTACATCAGGCCATGTAAAACGGCCCTAAAACAAGTAAACGGGGGCAGTAATAAAGGTTATTATCAGTGATATAAGGTACATGGCGGAGAAAAATAAAAATAATGTCACTATTGTAATAATAATTTCAATGTCCCTAAAAATGTCACTATAGTAAATAAACTGTTGTTTTTGTTTTTTACTACTACTACTTTTGCTGTAACCCCAAAACCGTCTGAAAATACATTCATAAAAGGCGGCTACTAGTGAAGAAGGCTGACCAAGAACATTTCTTCAATCTTCCATACCACTTCTTAATTAAGAATTTTAATTAAGATATAACAGTATATTTAGAGTATTTATATGTATTGGCATATGTCCCAAAAGAAGACGAGGAGCAGACCAGTAATTCTGTTGCATGTTGAGTAATAGTGTAAATGCGGCCATACATCTTATCGCTCCTGTTCTCCTCATGCAAATGAATGTTTGGCACAGCTGAATGTTTCTGTGGTCTTTATGGGGAATGGAAGGGTAAGGAGAAGTCAGATTGCTCTTGCAGTGACTTATCTCTCCAAGAACAAAGAAGTCGGCCAGTGCTTTTTTTATCATGCCTAACCCCTATCTTCATGCTCTGGAGACCACCATACACAATGTAAAGTGTATGAGGACCTTTAGTACCCACTAACTCTGTTGAAGAAAAACCCTTTCAAGATGGTAGATAATTATGGGGATTGCCTGACTGGTATAAGGGTCAGGAAATGTAGGCATCTTTGGGTGGGTTATCAGTAAACAGATTTCCTATAGTGTGCAGCATGGTGATCGCTCAGCTTAGCAGCAGCATCAGTCTCATAAAAGGGCTAAAAATGGTGACTACTACTGAAGTAGGCCCATCCAAGAACATTTCTCATCCTTTCATTCCATTTCTTGATTAAGAACACCATCCACCTTTCATAGTTATTTCATAGATATTTCTGCTGTTCGTGTTCTGCTTCCCTAACTGTAAGGCCTTGTACACATGGTAGAGCCATGTTACCTTGAATGTTGCAATTTATTAATAAAAAAATACTTGTGATTACTAAAAAAAGGCCCCTTTAGTAACTCTTTACTGGTCTACCCCTCACCTCTGGGTGCCTGTTGTGTCCATGTTTTCCAGGACTCCCTAGAGTGGTATCCGGGTTCGAAGTTTGCTCAACTTTAGCTCTGACACCGCAGAGGTTCAGTGCACCATGGGACGTCATGGTCTCGTAGAAATGAGACAAACCAAAGAGCTGTTTGCTGAATTCCGTGGTAACAACGAAATGGTTATTGGGGGATCACACTTTTCCCAATGTTATCCAGGTCTCACAGATCACAGAAAACCAAACCAACCACTTAAGGCGAGAACAAACAGCAATTAAAAACTGTAGCGGACAGAGTTACTGTCAAAGTATGCAGAACTGGAGAAGGCCATGGAAAGCCCTTACATACAGGATAGGAGGACCTGAATAAATGCACCAGTCCATAAGGACAAGAAAGCTATCCCAAATGATGATATCCACTTGCTCTACAACTTCTCATGTTAATACCAAGGTAAATGAGAAGATGCCCATTAAAAAAACAGCTTGTGTTATTGTTACCGTTGTCTATATGCTATTTCTTCTTGCGGATCTTTGGAAGCGTGGTACATTTGTTTATGTATTGCATTTTCTAATTTTTCTTTGGAAAACCATTTGGAAAAAAAGAGCTTGTGAATTGTTTACTGATTCTGCTTAAACAGTGGTTGAAGCACTAAGAGCTTGGTATACCCAGTATGACCTACACTCACCGGCCACTTTATTAGGTACACCATGCTAGTAACGGGTTGGACCCCCTTTTGCCTTCAGAACTGCCTCAATTCTTGGTGGCATAGATTCAACAAGGTGCTGGAAGCATTCCTCAGAGATTTTGGTCCATATTGACATGATGGCATCACACAGTTGCCCCAGATTTGTCGGCTGCACATCCATGATGCGAATCTCCTGTTCCACCACACTCCAAAGATGCTCTATTGGATTGAGATCTGGTGACTGTGGAGGCCATTTGAGTACAGTGAACTCATTGTCATGTTCAAGAAACCAGTCTGAGATGATTCTAGCTTTATGACATGGCGCATTATCCTGCTGAAAGTAGCCATCAGATGTTGGGTACATTGTGGTCATAAAGGGATGGACATGGTCAGCAACAATACTCAGGTAGGCTGTGGTGTTGCAAAGATGCTCAATTGGTGCCAAGGGGCCCAAAGAGTGCCAAGAAAATATTCCCCACACCATGACACCACCACCACCAGCCTGAACCGTTGATACAAGGCAGGATGGATCCATGCTTTCATGTTGTTGACGCCAAATTCTGACCCTACCATCCGAATGTCGCAGCAGAAATCAAGACTCATCAGACCAGGCAACGTTTTTCCAATCTTCTACTGTCCAATTTCGATGAGCTTGTGCAAATTGTAGCCTCAGTTTCCTGTTCTTAGCTGAAAGGAGTGGCACCCGGTGTGGTCTTCTGCTGCTGTAGCCCATCTGCCTCAAAGTTCGACGTACTGTGCGTTCAGAGATGCTCTTCTGCCTACCTTGGTTGTAACGGTTGGCTATTTGAGTCACTGTTGCCCTTCTATCAGCTCGAACCAGTCTGCCCATTCTCCTCTGACCTCTGGCATCAACAAGGCATTTCCGCCCACAGAACTGCCGCTCACTGGATGTTTTCTCTTTTTCGGACCATTCTCTGTAAACCCTAGAGATGGTTGTGCGTGAAAATCCCAGTAGATCAGCAGTTTCTGAAATACTCAGACCAGCCCTTCTGGCACCAACAACCATGCCACGTTCAAAGGCCCTCAAATCACCTTTCTTCCCCATACTGATGCTCGGTTTGAACTGCAGGAGATTGTCTTGACCATGTCTACATGCCTAAATGCACTGAGCTGCCGCCATGTGATTGGCTGATTAGAAATTAAGTGGTAACGTGCAGTTGGACAGGTGTACCTAATAAAGTGGCGGGTGAGTGTATGTCCTATGTACTGCACCTTAACCAAGTCAATTCTGAACTACCACTGCTGAACAAAATTAAAGAGGTGATCAAAAGCATGAAGACCAATGAAAAACAAAGGAATTGATGGGCCCTCTGCAGAAATGCTCAAAACTAAGGGTTCTATTCCACGGGACAATTATCGTTTGAAAAATCGTTAGATTGTTTGTAAATGAACGATAATCGTTTCCTGTAATAGCAGACAACGATTAATCGACCAATAAGAAATCGTTGGTCGCTTGATAGAATTCGGACCTATTTTTATTGTTGATCGTTTGCATTCACGCATTGTTCGGTGTAATAAGACGTCGTTCGCAGTAACGACAACAGAACGACTGCAAGAACGATCATAAGTAACAATCATCAATTCAGTTGGGTGAAGGATTTCAGGTCATTCCCCATAGCGGTCGTTTGATGAAAGGTGACCTCACTGTGACAGCTGTTGCGGCATTATGCTTCTGTGTATAGCTCTCAAGGTCTTTTGGAACGTGATCCTTCAGAAGATAAATGCCACACTTATGTGACAGCAATCTATATTCTATGACAGCAGCTCCTGTGTAAACCACATTGTCTCACACTGTATTATTATTTTTATTTTTTTTGCAGAAATCAATAGTACAGGCTTTGTGATTGGGTTTATTAGCCGAAAAATGATTTTTTATCATGAAAAAGCAGTTTGAAGCTCTCCCCTCTGTCTTCGTTGTTAATTTCGAGTTAATTTACAGCTACATCACCGGGCTATTTCCTCGGAATTCAGCACTGACCTCTGAATACCGCTTTCACACAGGTCACACTGTGTAATCCTTTGTTCTCTGCTCTCTGCTGCCGACTAATCTCCCTCATCCCTCCTCCCCCCTCCCCTCTCCATAGAACAGATAGGACCCGACTGACAGGGCCGATTCCGGGGTCTCTGCCGCCTGAGGCAAACCTCAGATGTCCGCCCCCTGAGTGATGGCCCGCATCGCGCCCCCCCCACCCCAAGCCAGCAGCTCACCTGTCCCACGCCGCAGTCGGCCCGCGCTCTCCGCTGTCTCCACATCCTGTCAGGTCTGGCGACGTCACCCTGCAGGTCTCATGGACCTCCAGGCTGTGGTAAGTGAGTGGGGCGATCGGGTCGCGCGGGGCCACCGGGGGGGGGGGGGGGTTGCGGTTTGATGCGCCACCCGCACCGCATCAAACCGCAACAACCCCCCGGCGGCCCCGCGCGACCCGATCATCCCAGTGCGCCCCCCACCGACCCCGGGCACTCACCACAGCCTGGAAGTCGATGACAGCTGCAGTGTGACGTTGCGGGACCTGACGGATGTGGAGACAGCGGAGAGCGCGGGCGACGGGACAGGTGAGCGTCCGCTGTCCTTTTTGTTAAGTGATACTTTACAAAAATGACAGCAGGGGAGACATAATGCCGCCCCCTGCCAGACCGCAAAATCTGCCGCCTGAGGCGGAAGGCTCATTCCGCTTCATGGCAGAAGCGGGCCTGCCAACTGATGTAAACTAGTCGAGATTTCCTGATAATGAGCAGTAAATGAGAGAGGAGGGAAAGGGAACCTGGGAAAGTCTTTTTGAATGAAGATAATGGCATATTTGCCTAATAAACCCAATTACAAAGTTTCTTAAAATCGCCTGTACTGTTCATTTCTGCAAAAAAAAAAAAATAAAATAAATGACAGTGACGCTTTAAGGAAGAAATTAACAAATTCCTAGAATCTCTGTTTGGTGTTTGCTGATTCTGAAAAAAAGCTTTTGAAGAAATTAACATTGTTCATCTCATCAAAGTGCAGTATGAGGAGTTTATGTGTAGCCTTGTCCAACCCTGCTCAGGTCGTCTTCGATGTGCGGCAAGAAGAAATTTTTATCACCAATACATGTTGTCAAAGTGATGGATGAGATTGCAGCCAATTGATACCTTTGGCATCCTATTAGTATGGATCATAGCAACAACTTTGATCTAGCTGAGTTTTAAAGTGAATGTACCATCATGGCGGGCCGACCCACCCCAAGTGGATCAACGGAGGGACGGGGTTACCTCCCACATGGGAGGGGGTTGGGGGCCTCTAGTGTCTCACAGCGGATACCGCCCCTGTGAATTCCAATGTAATTACATACTGGCAGCGGGATTGTCATTCCGCTGCCAGTATGTAAGTCCCGGCCACATTAACCCCCGCCACCCTTGATAATACATTACCGGCAGCGTGATGCGGCCGCATCTGAGGCTACCGGAGGTCCCGCGCCACCAATCAGTGACTGCAGCGGGCTGTGCACTGATTGGCTGCACGGGACCTCCGGGAGCCTCAGATGCGGCCGGATCGCGCTGCCGGTAATGTATTATCAAGGGTGGCGGGGGTTAATGGGGCCGGGACTTACATACTGGCAGTGGAATGACAATCCCGCTGCCAGTATGTAATTACATTGAAATTCACAGGGGCGGTATCCGCTGCGGATCCGCCCGTGTGAATTTACCCTTAAACTGTCTCATTGAAATCAATGGGATCACTTCAAAGATGCATATCCCTCTGGCGCTTTTCTACTGCAGCGGAGGGAAACGCCGCTGATTTGCCAGATAAGTGTGAACCCAGCCTTAGAGATCCATGTGCAGAAGTGGAGTTGGATCAGACACCCCCTGCTAAAGGGCATAGACAAGAATTGCAGACAGCTACTTAAATAAATCCAAACGGTAAATGAAGAAGAGGTGCAAACGGTATGAAAATGTGGTGTTAAAAGGGGTTTTCTAGGCAAAACAGATTGATGGCCTTTCCACAGGATGGGTCCTCAATCACTGATTAGCAGGGTGCCAACACCTGGCACTCTACCCATCAGCTGCTCAGTGCCTAAATTGTACAGTGAATGGGGCTGAACAGTGTCATCTCTATGTAATGGCCAGACCTGGTGCTCCCATTCAAGTCAATGACCACTGAACTGCGGTACCCAGGTTATCAGTTATGTGTCACCACACAGTGCACAGTGAATGGGGTCAACTGCTCACAGCCAATGCGCACCTCTCCCCAGCACACACCTAGTTAGGCACGCTGCCTCTGCTCTCTATTTTTCCGCTTTCTGCTAGATGTAATTGGCAACTTATGCTGCGTTTACATGGAACGATTATCTTTTGAATTATCGCGTTAACGATTGCATTTGAGCGATAATCGGCTCGTGTAAACACAGCGAACAATCAAGCCACGAGCGAGAAATCGTTCATTTTGATCTTTCAACATGTTCTCAAATCGTCGTTGGTCGTTCGCTAAAAAGTAGCAAATCGCTTCGTGTAAACAGTCTTTCACCGATTTACCCTATGTGTGAGATGGGCTTAAGCGATCTTAAAAAGGATTGCAATAACGATTTTTCTTACGAATTCTCTAACGATTTATCGCTCTGTGTAAATGCAGAATAAGCTCTTGTAATATCTGCTGCCAGTGAAGTGCACTCTGGTAGCAGTGGTTTATGTAATAACTGCTCTATCGGCAGGTGCAGGGCTGTTTCCAGGCTTTCTGCCGCCTGAGGCAAACCCGGGCTGCTGCCGCCCCCAGCCCGCCGCGCGTTGATTGCAAACAACCCCAGCCCCCCCCACCCCCGCGCGGCGCTCCACACCACTGTGGCGCACGCACGCGACCAATCAGGGACAAGGCTACTGGGCGACGTAGGACGGAGAACCCGGCAGTACGTGGGGACGCCAGGGAACGTGGGCGGCAGGATGTGGTGAGGCTGTGACTGCTGCTGTCATTTTAGCTAAGTTAAAGGACAACTCCGGCGCTAAAATTTTTTGTCCCAATAGAAGCACAGTACAAAGTTATATAACATTGTACTGTGCTTCTAGCATTGATTTTTAGCCGTTCCGTTGTTATTTGGCCCGGACCCCACACCCGGAAGTAATCAGATTCTATGCCTACTGTATTACTGTCGACACCACTGCCCTGGCGGTCTGCCTCTTCGTGACGAACGTGTAGCAGCAAAGAGGCCGTCCTGCCTGTTGTCCATCTTCTCCAGCGGTCCGGCCCACCGCTTCACGTCGGCAGTGACGTCCTTGCTCAGCCGTCATTGGCTGATAAAGCTCCTGGCCACCTGATCCCCGCCAGCGAATGATGATCTGGTCCGTGCGCATGCGCACCAGTGCTCTCTCGGTCCCTGTATTCAGACTCTATGCAATCTGCGCCTGCGCGAAAACCACAGTATTTGCCAATCAAAAGGCGTTTTTATTCTAGTGGGTTTGCTAATCTAATTAGCAAACCCAGGTTATAAAAAGAGCTGCTAAATAAAAGAACTTTTAGTAAACTTCATGCCTGTGTGTCCAGTGATTTATTTTAGAGGAGAATCAGCGCAGAATCATTTTCAGCCACACAAACTGTCCAGGTACAGTCAATTTTTTGAAATCTGGCTAATTATTTTATATCTATTATAATATAAATAATTTCATCTGTCTTATTATGGCCGTAATTGATGTAAGCAATTGCATAATATAGATATGTATATATACATCTTAGTAAATAATATCACTTTTGAAGCTGGCATATAGTTTCTTGAGTTACCTGAGATATATATATATATATATATATATATATCTCTATATATATATATCTCTATATATATATATATATATATATATAATTGGTTCAACCCAAAAAAATCTGTGTCTATCAGTAATTTAGTAATAGAGAGAGACAGAGAGAGTGACAAAGAAAGAGAGATAAATTGAGACATCGCTCTATCTATCTCAATTTTTTTTCATACACCAGAATGGAAGCATAATATTTCTGCTGACAATACTGCATGCCTGACGGAATGTTTTATATGAAAATTCTTTTATTTAATTAGTCATATATAAATTTATTCCATAATATATATTGCTTAATATATTTCTAAAGTCATCTAATATCACTATACGTATTGTTTTTTGGTTTTTTTTCACTTTGGCTTCAGAGGTCTAGTCTGTCTAATCTATCTATCTATCTATCTCCTATCTATCTATCTATCTATCTATCTATCTATCTATCTATCTATCTCCTATCTATCTATCTATAGTATCTATCTATCTATCTATCTATCTATTATCTATCTATCTATCCAATCTATTATCTATCTATCTATCTATCTATCTATCTATCTATGATCTATCTATCTATCTCCTATCTATCTATCTATATTCTATCTATCTATCTATCTCCTATCTATCTATATTCTATCTATCTCCTATCTATCTATCTATCTATCTATATTCTATCTATCTATCTCCTATCTATCTATCTCCTATCTATCTATCTATCTATCTATCTATCATCTATCTATCTATCTATCTATCTATCTATCTATCTCCTATCTATCTATCTATATTTTATCTATCTATCTATCTCCTATTGATGTATCTATCTATGTATCTATGTATCTATCTATCTCCTATCTATCTATTTATCTATCTATCTATATTCTATCTATCTATGTATCTATCTATCTCCTATTGATGTATCTATCTATGTATCTGTCTATCTATCATCTATCTATGTATCTATCTATCTATCTATCTATATATCTATCTACAGTATCTCCTATCTATCTATCTATCTATTTATTTATCTATGTATCTATCTATGTATCTATCTATGTATCTATCTATTTATATTCTATCTATCTATCTCGTATAATTACCATATTTGGGTACAGTAGGATGCGATTCAGTTATGACTGGATGGCAGGTGACTGGAATGCAACTCTTTCGCTTTCACTTTGCAATGTACACTAACATTGCAAAGTGAAAGAGCGCAGGTGCAGGACGGGCAGAACGCTGGGGATATAACTAGGGGCGTGTATGCAGAGGATAGGGGCGTGCATAAGAAAATTAGGGGAGTGCAGAGTGGGCGGGCCGGAGGAACGGAGAGGCGGCATATAGAATAGGAGGGACGGGTCTGGAGCGAAATGAATCATGGGAGTTTGGCTGCGCGCGCATCACAGCCGAACCAGGAAGTAAGAGGGTAACGGAGCGGTGTTACAGCGCGCGGCGGGGTCCCGGAACGGCGGTAATTTCACTTGCAGACCACATCGATAGGCTCAAGAGGTATGAAATAGACATTGGGGGTGATTAGAATTTTTTGTTTGAGCGCCGGAGTTGTCCTTTAAACTTAACTAAAATGAAAGCGGTGAGGATCTTGCCGCCCCCTGCAGGGACGCAGAATCTGCCGCCTGAGGCGGAATACTCATTCCGCCTCATGGCAAGAGCGGGCCTGGGCAGGTGTGATGGGGGGCAGGCTGTAACAGTCAGCGATTGCCTGAAACCTACTCTGTACCCATAATCTGACCCCCCCAAACCACTTGTATCTTTGGATAGCTGCTTTTAATCCAAGATCTGTCCTGCGGTCCGTTCGGCAGGTGATTCAGTTATTGTGCTAAAAAACAACTTTTAAACTTGCAGCCCCATGTCCTTTGGGAGTATCTGTGCCCTAACTTTGCACCACCCCTCCGTCCCTCCTCCCCACCCTCTTCATCATTAGGAATGCCACTGGAACATTTTCTCCATGCTGAACATTTGCACAGGTGTCTTAACGGTCCAGCCCATGTGTAATGTTCACACAGCTGATGAATAGGAGGCAATCTGCCTGAAGCATTCCTAATGATAAGGAGGGTGGGGAGGAGGGACAGAGAGGTTGTGCCAGCAATACACAATCTAGGCCACTCCCATAGGGCATGGGGCTGCAAGTTTAAAAACCGTTTTTTAGGACAATAACTGCATCACCTGCCGAACGGACCCCAGGACAGATCTTGGATTAAAAGCAGCTATCCGAAGGTACAAGCGGTTTGGGGGGCTCAGATTGTGGGTACAGAGTCGCTCGAAGTATAGTGCAGAAAACTTTGCAAAAATTTGAAAATTTCAGCTGTTCATTTTTACTGACAAATTTCAATAAATTCTATAAAACATCTGTGTGGGTTACAAGTTCACTAGCGCTCTATGTAAGTTACTTAAATGGTGTATTTTGGGGGGGGGTCTAAATTGGGGTCTATGAGGAGGTGCTTCTTATATTTTGCCACCTCAACTCTTTTTCAAACCAATTATGGTGCCTGTAAAACACTCAAAAAAAAAAGAAAAAAAATGTACAATATCCACAAGGTGTCAGTCAGTGCTCTATGGCCAGACATGGGTCCTCTTACAGAGGCTGATTATAGGTGGCCAAGAACGCTCAGTGCCAATGATCAGGCCATGTAAAAGGGCCAGCGATCAGCCGACGAATGAGAAACCTTTTGGGGGGGGGGGATTTTTAAAGATCGGCGTACAAGTATGCCAGTCTTATATTAAGCTCCGCCCCTTTTTCACGACAGGATTCACTAAGAGTGTGCCCGACGTACCAAATCTACACCAGGTGTGGATTTGCATCTGCGAGGTGTAAATCACGATAAACAAGGTGCAAGCTTCGCCAGCCCGCCCATCGGGCGAGCAGGGAGTACGGGAGGCGTACGCCAGGGAGAAGGGGCAAATCTGCACCTTCTCCCTGGCGTACCATGGGTAAATCCCCCCCCTTTGTGTTGTCTTCACATCTTCCTGTATACAGGAGGCTGCTCTTAGTGGCGTAGCTACCATGAAGGCAGACCACGCCACTACTACGGGGATGGATTGGCATCTGGCCCTTTAGCTGTAAGGGTTTGTGATAAACATTCATAGTTAAAGGGGTTATCCAGCGCTACAAAAACATGGCCACTTTCCCCCTACTGTTGTCTCCAGTTTGGGTGGGGTTTTGAAACTCAGTTCCATTGAAGTAAATAGAGCTTAATTGCAAACTGCACCTGAACTGGAGACAACAGTAGGGGGAAAAGTGGCCATGTTTTTGTAGCGCTGGATAACCCCTTTAAATGCTACAGCACTCTGACTCACATTGGCTTCCCGCCCTGCTAGTCTCTCTTGTGGCCGGAGGCAGCATTGCACCTCCAGCCACAAGAGGCCGCTCTCTGTCCGCTTCAGAGCTGGAATTAAGAAGGAATGCTGGGAGACTGCGTCGGGCCAGGCGGCATAGTTTTTTTGCTATTGGGTCCCTTGAACTCTAGCTGTGCCACGGCTGCCCTGTATAATAGCGGAGTGTGTAGCAATGCTGGAGGACCAGGGCTCGGACAGAACTACAGGTCCCGACACAGAAATCGATAGCAGCACAAGGGTCCGTGCCGCCTCTTACCGCTGTATAAATAATCACATATCAATGAAAAATATACATTTATTTTAAAGAAGTTATATTATAAAGTTACATAATGTTAATCAATTTATTAAAGAATAACTGATTAAAAATCATTACCCTGCCGTGTATAACTACCTATCTTACAGGCAGAGAATAGTTAGAAAACCTTTTTTTTTAACAATTTTTTTTTTTACCACCAATGTTATACAAAACACTTTTAGCCAGTGATTAAAGGGTTAAACTGTTTCCCCTGGTTAGTGCAATCTACACAGGGCAGACATTGCTGTGATGGTAATAAAAGGATAATAAATCAACCATAAGTAATCATTTTTATTAGCCCATCCTGCACGGTGTATCTAATGTATCCAAGCTACCGAGACTGGTACATTGTAACCAAACTACTGAGACTAATACATTGTATCTAAGCTACCGGGACTGGTACATTGTAACCAAGCTACTGCGACTGATACATTGTATCTAAGCTATTGGGGCCCAGCACATTGTATCCAAGCTACTGGGACTGGTACATTGTATCCAAGCTACTGAGACTAATACATTGTATCTAAGCTACCGGGACTGGTACATTGTAACCAAGCTACTGCGACTGATACATTGTATCTAAGCTATTGGGGCCCAGCACATTGTATCCCAGCTACTGGGACCAGTACATTGTATCCCAGCTACTGGGACCAGTACATTGTATCCCAGCTACTGGGACCAGTACATTGTCTCCCAGCTACTGGGACCAGTACATTGTATCCCAGCTACTGGGACCAGTACATTGTATCCCAGCTACTGGGACCAGTACATTGTATCCCAGCTACTGGGACCAGTACATTGTATCCCAGCTATTGGGACCAGTACATTGCATCCAAGCTACTGGGACCAGTACATTGCATCCAAGCTACTGGGACCAGTACATTGTATCTAAGCTACTGAGACCAGTACATTGTATCTAAGCTACTGAGACCAGTACATTGTATCCCAGCTACTGGGAACAGTACATTGTATCCAAGCCACTGGGACCAGTACATTGTCTCCCAGCCACTGGGACCGGCGCCCTGAGCCCTGAGCCGTGCACTGACTGGAGACCGTTGTTTACATGTGACTGGGAATCCGTGCTCCTCCCGGTCAGCAGATGGCGCTGTGCTCGGTTCCCGCTCGGCCTGACACCCACGTGGAGGAGACAGTTAGTGGCGGCTCCCGGTTGCTGGCTCTGGCAGCACCGATATTCCGGTCTGGGTATACGGGACGCCGTCTGTCGTCATGGCGAACATACTGGAGGCCATACTGAGTAATCTCCTGCAGCCGGACAATGCTGTCATCCAACAGGTAGAGTGCCGAGACGGGACGGGTAGTGCCGGGATGCTGCCAGGAGATGGGACGGGAACCGGCACTCAGATGTGACAGCCGTGAGGGGACACCGGGTCTCTGCTCCCTGACAGCTGAGGATGTACAGGAAGTCTCTGCCTCCATGTCAGCCCCTCATCCTGCTGCCCAGCCCTGGGAGCCGGGGGCATCCTCCTCCATTACATGAGGGGCTGGTACCACATGGACAGCCCCCTGCCCCACTCCTACAGGATACCAGCCCCCCTGCCCCACTCCTACAGGATACCAGCCCCCCTGCCCCACTCCTACAGGATACCAGCCCCCCTGCCCCACTCCTACAGGATACCAACCCCCCTGCCCCACTCCTACAGGATACCAGCCCCCCTCCTACAGGATACCAGCCCCCCTGCCCCCCTCCTACAGGATACCAGCCCCCCTCCTACAGTATACCAGCCCCCCTGCCCCACTCCTACAGTATACCAACCCCCCTGCCCCACTCCTACAGGATACCAGCCCCCCTGCCCCACTCCTACAGGATACCAGCCCCCCTGCCCCACTCCTACAGGATACCAGCCCCCCTGCCCCACTCCTACAGGATACCAGCCCCCCTCCTACAGGATACCAGCCCCCCTGCCCCACTCCTACAGGATACCAGCCCCCCTGCCCCGCTCCTACAGGATACCAGCCCCCCTGCCCCACTCCTACAGTATACCAGCTCAGTACCACATGGACTGCCCCCTGCCCCACTCCTCTGCAGGATACCAGCCCCCTGCCCCACTCCTCTGAAGGATACCAGCTCAGTACCACATGGACAGCCCCCTGCCCCACTCCTACAGTATACCAGCTCAGTACTACATGGACAGCCCCCTGCCCCACTCCTCTGCAGTACACCAGCTCAGCACCCCCATGTTTTGATGATTTCTTTAGTATTTCACAGCTGATATAATGACAGCTATCACACAGGTGTTCTTTCTATGGGATATCCTCAAATCCTGGCCTGATTGGGTAACCCTGTGCTAGGTGACTACTCTGGCCTCCTCAGTGGCTGCTGGCCCTGTGTAGACACTCACTAGCTGTACTCTGTTGCTAGGAAACCAACCAAACTACTTGCTGAATAAAAGCCTGTATTAAAGAGGAACTCCAGTCCTTTTCTTTTTCTTTTCAAATCAGAAAAATACAGTCACTATACACTACAAATGTTGCCTAATATCCCTCAGTTCAGCTCGTCCTTACATATATCTCATGCTTGTCACACTTTCAACTAATCCCTGAAAACATACTTTCATTATTTCCCACACCATATGTTAATAACCTGTTAACTATGCACTGGGACCGGAACTAGTCACAGCTGGCGGGAAATTGTCTGTACAGTGCAGGACCTGCAGCGTTATTGAGGGGCCCTCAGTGTATATATATATATATATATATATATATATATATATATATATATATCCCTCTGAAGTAATGGCTCCTCTGTGATGCTGCAAGTTCTGCACTATACATATAATTTCACGCCACCCGTGACTAGTTCCTGTCCCCTTGCATAGTTAACAGGTTATTATCATATGGTGTGGGAAATAATGAAAGCATATTTTTGGGGGTTAGTTGGCAGTGTGGTATGCATGAGATATGTGTAAGGACGAGCTGAATTGGGGGTTATTAGGCAACATTTGTAGGTTAAAACACCAAAACATGGTTATTGGTGCCCTTTAAAATGATATTTTCACCCCCCACACTCTTGCTTCATTTCCTCACTTAATGTCACCTAGGCGGGGCTTCACAGCTGGTGGCTCCATCTCCTGGCTGGGGAGAGGGCTCAACTATCATTAAGTCCCGCCTAGGTGACACTGTCCACCAATTAAATATCATTTTATCATTTTAAATGAGGGCAGCATAAACTAGTGACAGAAATGCTGAACAGAATGGTTTATTACTTACATCATTCTGTTGAGCTGTTCTGATATATAGTGGAATGGGCTTCATGCCATGCCACATTCCCACCCCCACCTCTGTCCTCATTAATATCAATGACTACAGAGTATTGTTGAGTGAATTTGCCAAATTGTTCTGGTTTGACAACGTTTTCCAAACTCGTATGCTTGGCATTTGTCTCCCGGCAGCTGAAGAAGTTGGATGCCAGTCTAGAGAGTCCTAAAAACATGAATACAACCATAGGCTTGTTGGAAAATGTTTTTGCTGGTATCCTTATGTATATACATAGTTCATGACATGCAAACAGCCAAACGTGGTGTGACCCATTCTAATACCAGGCAGTCCTAACATAACATAGCATAACACACAAGCAAGCTGAAGCTATAGTTTGTAGCACTTCTAGTGACTGTGTGGGCACAAGCAGTTGTTAGTTATAGGACTTATTAACCGCATAATATTTATATAGTTGAACTTTAAAGTATAATAAGGTAAGTTTCCCATTCTATACAATTAGAAATTACTTTGGGTCTTGCAGAGGCAGCTAGAGGTTCAGTGTTCTGGCTAATAGAATCAATTACTTGGGGATGTAGTTGGCCGTAACACCAGTGGGTAACTCTCCCTTCATTTCTGCAGGCCACTGCGCAGCTAAAAGAAGCCGTCAAAGATCCATTGATTATTCCAGCACTGTGTGATGTGCTACGTGGTGCCCCGGACCCCCAGGTAAAAACTGTAAACACAGAGCAAATATTGTTTATACTTGCAATATAATTGTACAGAGGCTGCCGCACACTACAATTGTGCCGGACAGCCTCCCACCGGGTGCTGTATGTGAGAATATACAGTACATGGAGAGAATGGGACCCCTGCTCAGTACAGTGCTGTGGTAGTGCTTGGGCAGAGCCAGGGATCAGGAACTGTAGGGCTTAGAGGATCATAACTAAGGGTGCATATTAACCAGAAACAATTTGATTTTTGCACACGTTGCTTTACCAGTATGGATAATTAAAGAAAGATTTATTCAAAGTCGTACTCGATCTTTCGATCTACTCGGTCTTGAATTTTTTGACACCACAAGTGGCTGCGCAGACACTGGATCCATGCTGTGCCACATAGAAGGTGAGCTGAACATACACTTTTATGGTTTGTAAGGCAAATGTTGTCGCCCCTTACTGCTGCCCCATGCTCCTCCATGTCGGCCATCTTATGGACAGACTTATCTTAGAGCAGGGCAGCACAGCCTAGAGGAGGGGAGTCTGATATTAGCTCTATGAGGTACACAGGGAGCTGCTGTCAGTATATACAGTGAGTACACTTACTAATACTGTACACTGAGCAATTTTAACTATAAAGTGGCCAACCCCTTTAATGCGCTCCTGCAATAGCTATTGACTAATAATTATCGATGTGATTGTGTATGCTTTACAAAAAAATTGCTCTGTATAATTCTTTGATAACTATGCTATGTGTTTTCATTCTGAAACAAGGAAACATTGCAGAATATAAGCAAACATCAAAATGGTAATTACATGTATTCATTTCATGCAGATTCGACAGTTTGCGGCCGTTTTATTACGTAGACGCTTGATCAAAAGATGGAAAATGATGCCTGTGGATCAGCAAGAAGGGTAAGTACTAGGGATTTGAGCCAGAGTGATATCCTGGTAATTTCTGTGCCATGTATCAAACTTAAAGGGAATGTACCATCAGGCCCGGGCTGAAGCACTGGAGGCGGGCTGACCCACCCCCAGTGAGAGGAAACCCCTGCCCCTCTATGATTGATTCTAATGGAGCTGTTTCATAGAGGGGCGGGGGTTTCCTCCCACTAGGGGTTGGTCGGCCCGCCTCCAGTGCTTCAGCCCGGGCCTGATGGTACATTCCCTTTAAAGAGTACCTGTCATTAAAATAACTCTTGTCATCAGGCATATCAAAAGGTAATAATTACAGCGGTGTCACTGCTGAGACCCACTGTGAACAGGAGATATAGCCAGGGAGAGAGCGTCAGACATGCGATCCACCCTTCAGCCATATCTCCGGATCGTTTAATTCCGACAATATAAGTCAGGCTGAACTGTCAGGTGGCCGGCTATATCTTCTGATCGCAGTAGGCGTCAGCAGTGAGACCCGCTGTGATCAATAAATTTTGACATGCCTGATGATATGTCAGAAGTTATTTTTAATGACAAGTGCTCTTTAATGTAGTGATCCCCATAGAGTGCTGTGTGCGAGCCCTCTGCCTAATTTTGGATTTACAGAAAATAACTAGTGGGAAAACTGGTACGTTTTCCTAAATTCCATTTATTACAGAGAAGAAGAATCAGTTTTGAAGATTCTCTTTCTTTTCTATTGGTAATTGGTTCATATGTTGTCCAGGACCCCTCTAGTACCCCCACTATTACATATTACTGTGTTTGCATTTAATTTAATATATATTGGCGCATGTATATACACCAGTCCAAAAACCTTATTCTTTATAACGCACACCTCAGATACAGCACAAGCTCTTTTTGAAAAGCAAGTCTAATTAACACTCGGGTGAGTAACTAAAACTGTCTAACTGGCCGGGCTGTGTGGAGAAGCTTTATCTGAAACAACACTGTACACAATGTCCATTCAAGTCACTGGCTGTATGCAGAGATTGTTGTGTCAGCTTTTTAGTAACTGAACTCTATGAGCAGGGATAAAGCGGTTCAACTGTTTTCACAGCACTTTCAATAGTCATATAGTTATTATTTTTCCATCTATATACCCACATGAGGGCTTATTTTTGCAGGATAAGTTGTATTTTAAAATTAAACCATTTAATGTACCTTACCATTTACCAACAACCATGTACCATTATCACATTCAGTGCTCTGGTCTGCTCATGAATATACATCTGGTGCTATACAGTGATGGGTACCAAAGTGATCTAGCTTCAGAGCACTGCCACAAAATATATGAGGAGGGTGGGCCGGCAGGGCTGATAAGTGCAGAGGGTGGTAGTCCTTCCCCCAGTGCACCAAACTACTTAGTTTACATATTGATTTAATTGAAGGTTTAGCAAAGATGAAGCTGAGGATGGTTTTGTATGTACTTAAAGGGAACCAATCAGGCTGAAAATCGCTCTAATGATAAGGAAACATGCTGGCACATCACCCATCACGCTCCCCAAACATCCTCCTGTACCCTCCGTACCCCCCTCTATTAGACCGTATTCTTACTTTTATGATGTCCTGCGCTGTATGTAAATGCCGGGCAAGTGGTCACGGTGGGCTAATCTAGTCACGGTCCTGGGCGGTGGAATCGCTGTAATCACGCCCAGAGGCGCGTGATTGAAAGACCTGCGTTCCACTGACATCACCCGGGGCCTGCGATCAACGTTGGTGGCATGGCGACGTCTTTAGCATGTCACGCATGCACTGCACGGAGGGTGAAGATGCTGATGTAATGCGCATGCACGGCGTCCTGAAGATGTCGGCTCGCCACGGACGTGGAACGCAGGCCCCAGGTGACGTCGGCGGGTGTGATTACAGCGATTCCAACCGCCCAGGACCGTGACTAGATACGCCCACCGTGACTACTCTCCCGGGATTTACATACAGCACGGGACATCATAAAAGTAAGAATACACTCTAATAGAGGGGGGCACGGAGGGTACAGGGGGATGTTTGGGAAGCGTGCTGGGTGATGTGCCAGCACGTTTCCTTATCTTTAGGGTGATTTTCGGCGTGATTGGTTCACTTTACAGAAGTTGTCCATGTTATTTAAAGGGAATCTGTCACTAGGTTTATGCTGCCTTAAATGATGGAAGCATAAACTAGTGACAGAAATGCTGAACAGATCTGTCTGTTACCTACATCATTCTGTTCAGCTGTTCTCCTAATATGCAGGAGAATAGGAATATTGCCACACTCTTCCCCCCCCCCCCCACTCCAGTTGCTGATTGACAGCTGACTGCCTATACACAGCATGGATAGATAACTGCCAGTCAGCAGCTAGTGGGCAGAGTTTTCTGCTTCTCATGAATATCCAGGACTACTGGGCTCATGCACATAATGGAGGGGACTACTTATTCATGTTATTCAGGAGGATAACTCTGGATCAGCTGCACAGAACAATGTAAGTGATACATCATTCTGTCCAGCTTCTCTAACACTAGCTTATGCTACCCTGAGATAGGACAGAAGAAAACTGCTGACAGAGTCCCTTTTCAGCTGTTCTATCCAGCACCACTGTTATGGTCTTCCCTGCTGCCTTCATTTACTTCCCTGTACGACACACTCATGGTACTTCCTGGGCTTCTTGCAGCCATTCAGTGGCTGCAGTAGTAGTCTGCACAAGACCACTGAGGTAAATCACTGACTGCAGTATGTAGGGGCAGGTCATCACTTCAGGGAAGTAAAGTAAGGCGATAGGGAGACTGGAGTGCTGACACTGGATGCAACAAGGATATAACAGGTATAGTGTATTTTGTGGGGGGTTCTATATAGCCCTTTAATAGCACAATGCAGTCGAAAAGCAACAGACATCTGATAGAAAAGAGAGAACGAATTTATGAACAGAGCCTTGTTTTTAGGACATCATCATCATTTTAGGTTGTCTATTTCTACACATTGGTTCTTATAGAAATTAGTTTCACAAATGTAGTTAAGCGCTTAGTTGTGTCACTTTTGCGTTTTTGAAAGTTTTACATACATACATCCATTCTTTATACTCAGCTCTTGTCTCTTTATTTAGGGTGAAGTCCCTTCTGCTTGAAGTCATTCCAAAGGAACCAGAGTAAGTGAAAGTTGTTAGCCATTACTTTAAGGCCTTAATATATTTCTACAACAAAATATGCTGTTTGTTTTTGACAGAAATGCACAAATATAATATTAGATGTGTAACAAATTTAAAGTGAGATAGCCTTAAAGCGACTCTGTACCCACAATCTGACCCCCCAAACCACTTGTACCTTCGAATAGCTGCTTTTAATCCAAGATCTGTCTTGCGGTCCATTTGGCAGGTGATGCAGTTATTGTCATAAAAAATTACTTTTAAAATTGCAGCTCTGTGCCCTACGGGCGTATCTGTGCCCTAACTTTGCACCACACCTCCGTCCCTCCTCCTCGCCCCCCTTATCATTAGGAATGCTCCAGGCAGATTGCCTATTATTCACCACCTGTGTTACCACAGCACATGGGCTGGATCATTAAGACACCTGTGCAATGTTCAAACAGAAGTAAATGTCCCATTGGAATTCCTAATGGTGAAGAGGGTGGGGAGGAGGGACGGAGGGGGTGGTGCAAAGTTAGGGCACAGATACGCCCGTAGGGTTACGGGGCTGTAATTTTAAAATTACTTTTTTATGACAATAACTGCATCACCTGCCAAACGGACCCCAGGACAGATCTTGGATTAAAAGCAGCTATCCGAAGGTACAAGTGGTTTGGGGGGGTCAGATTGTGGGTACAGAGTCGCTTTAAGGGATATCATCAATGTGTGATGGGTGGTGGTTCAACTTCTTGGACCCTGGTGATGGGTTGTGGTCATCACAGCTCTTCTTTCTGTGGCACAGGAAGGATCAGCGTAATGATGGGAAATATGGTTGGAGTAAGTTACACCAAACGATTATCGGCCGTATTTGGCCAATTACTGCCTGTTTTGGAAGATAATCGTTTGGTCGATTACCGCATGTTACAAGACAAAGATCAGCCAACATGCACGATGGCTGCTGAAAAATCATGATCATAACAGCGACGGTCTGCTTCACATTACTCTATAGCAGCGATAGCAGCAGGCCGCCTCTGATTTTAGTGGGCGACCTGGACCATCTAAAGGTCATCTGATCAGCCCCTCGCACAGTTTCCCGGGCCCACTCCTCTCGTTTGCTGTCTGTGTGTGTAATAGCATATACAGCGAGAAGGAAGCAAGCGCTCACCTGACTGGTCGGTGCTCAATTCCTCCTCAATATAGTGCTGTGTAATATCGCCTTTAGGGTAAGGTTTCATCATAGTACCTTTAAAAAGTACCTACCACTCCGTTCATGCGGCAGAATACCTTTTTAAAACCCTGGCAGCTCCACACTCCGCTTCTAATGCGATCGTCGTATGGACCTGCAAGAAGCGCCATAGACTTCATTATAATACGCGTACCATACAGTCCACAGTGCTTCCTGCGAGTCCATACAATGCTCACATTAGAAGCAGAGCGGGGAGCTGCTGGGGTTTTGAAAACGTATTTTGCCGCATGAACGGGGTGGTAGGTACCTCTTAATAACCTATTGATGTTCTCAGGCACAAAGTTCGTCATGCTATTGCACAGCTTTCTGCAGTTATTCTAAGGAACGAGAAGTTGGAGCGCTGGCCGCAGTTCATCCAGTTTGTGCTACAGGCATCTCGCAGTAATATTCCAGAGCAGAGACAGGTAGGTCTGCAAAATCACTCACTTTGGGTTTACACTGGGATTTGTCCTTATTTGAACCATATATTTAACTGTTGCATCATTTTTCACCACATAATAACATTTTGCATATCTGACTGCAGTATTAGGGGATGGTAAGGTAGTGGGGCAAAGTGTTACCCGGGTGATGTCACATGTCACCATTTTGGTAAATTTTGAGCTTGCACTTTGTAGGTTTATATATTCAAATAATTAAAGCGACTCTGTACCCACTTTCTGACCCCCCCCCCCCCCTTCCCCAAACCACTTGTACCTTCGGATTGCTGCTTTTACTCCAAGATCTGTCCTGGGGTCCGTTTGGCAGTTGATGCAGTTATTGTCTTAAAAACAACTTTTAAACTTACAGCCCCGTGCCCTACGGGCGTGGCTTAGAATATCTGTGCCGTAACTTTGCACCACCCCTCCTCCCCACCCTCTTCATCATTAGGAATGCCACTGGAACATTTTCTCCATGCTGAACATTTGCACAGGTGCCTTAACGATCCAGCCCATGTGCCTCGCTGACACAGCTGACGAATAGTAGGCAATCTGCCTAGAGCATTCCTAATGATGAGGAGGGCGGGGAGAAGGGACAGAGAGGGTGTGCCAGCCTAATGCATACACAATCTAGGCCACTCCCATAGGGCATGGGCTGCCAGTTTGAAAGTTGTTTTTTAGGAAAATAACTGCATCACCTGCCGAACGGACCACAGGAAAGATCTTGGATTAAAAGCAGCTATCTGAAGGTACAAGCGGTTTGGGGGGGTCAGATTGTGGGTACAGAGTCACCTTAACTAGTTATTCTTTGTTTTATCCTATGTTATCTTATTGCGATATATATTCATTGGGTGTCAGCTTGCTGTATGGTAGGGTCTTGCATCTGCCCCTGGACTTAAAGTGTACCTGTCATTAGATCTTTCAAAATCTAAATCAACAGTAGATGTGATATAAAGCAAGTTTGCAATATACATTCTTTTTTTTTTTTTTTGTTATGTTGTAAAACAAAGCTGAACTTAACAGAAATCCAGATCCAGTCTCCTGAAGGCAGATTTTCTGACTTGTGCTGGTTGAAAAAAAAAAAAAAAACAGACTAAAAACAGGTATTCTGGCCTGTACAGAGAGTCACGGCTCAATGTGTCCATCAATCACATGCCTGCCTTCTTTTTGTGAGAACTCAGATGGCCTGGAAAACATGGGACTTCCTGTTTCCTGTTTTTTGAGAAGAAAAGAGTCATAAAACAGGAAGTGCCGTGTTTTCCATGATAACAAAAAAGTAAATAAAAAGTAAAAATAATAAATGTATATTGCAGATTTTCTTTATATCACATCTACTTCTGGTTTAGATTTTGAAAGTTATAACGACAGTGACACTTTAATATCCTTTGCACTATACGTTGTTTATTGGCCTACATGGGTGCTTTAACTGCTTCTTTTAAAAGTATGATTTATTATTTTAAAATGAAACTGACAGCAAGGATTAGGATATATGCCACTCTCTAGATGCCAATCACATACCTTTAGCAATATTGTGTGATTCAACATCTTTGGTAAAATGTTTTTTATTCTGGGCTTACAGTGTCACAGAGGCGGGTCTGTGACACTGTAAGCTTCGGCCACCACTGTACCTTCAGGCTGCCGTCCGTCTCCTCCTTAACCCCCAGACGACCCTGGGCGTACCTGTAGGTCCAGGGCCGCCTACGGGTGTTCAGAACGGGGCCTCGCGGCGGCAGCTTTGGCAGCTGAATCTGATTACTTAATTAGCGGGCACAGCGTTTGGACCGTGCACGCTAATAGCCGCAGTCCCGGGCTACATGTGGCACCCAGGACCGCGGCTATTAGTGGACACGGTCTAATCGCCGTGCCTGCTAATTAAGTAATCTCATTCAGCTGTCAAAGTTGACAGCTGCATCCGATTACCTTATGCAGCCATTCCCTGTTGTCTAGCGGGGTGGATCGCTCCTCCGGGACGTTGTCCCAGAGAAGCAATCTACACGTCCGGCTCGCGCCGGGGTCTGCACCGTAATGCCGCTCATCCCGACTCAGCACTCGATTGTTTCCGGTTGCAGTAGCAGGAAGCAATTGAGTGCCTATCTCATTGATCTATACTGTATAACTATACAGCATAGATCTCAATGAGAGATCAGTGCACTTATTCTAGAAGTTCCCCAGGGGGGCTTCTAGTATAAGTGTAAAAGAAAAAAAAGTGTCATTATTAAGAAAAGAAAAAACCTCCGCTAATAAAATTTCGACTTACCCCCCTTTTTCCATGTTATAAATAAAAAAAAAATAAAAAAAACATGTTTTGCATCGCCGCGTGCGTAATCGCCTTAACTATTAATTTATCACATTCCTGATCTTGCACGGTAAAGTGCAAAATTGTGCATTTTTGGTCGCATCAAATCCAGAAAAATTGTAATAAAAAGCGATCAAAAAGTCGCATATGCGCAATCAAGGTACCGATAAAAAGAACACATCATGGTGCAAAAAATGACAAAAGGATAAAAGCGCTGTAAGCCTGGGAATGGAGCAATTTTAACCCCTTAACGACATCGGGCGTAAACTTACGCCCTCGCGCCCTGGTACTTGGCGCATCAGGGCGTAAATTTACGCCCGATGTTTCCCCGATCGCTGCGTGTTCACACACAGCGGTCGGGGAAGATGGCCTGCTATAAATCATAGCAGGCCATCTTAGCTTCACGGCACGGGGGGTGGTTAACACCCCCCGTGCTTACGATCGCCGCTATAGGCTGATCAATTCAGATCAGCCAATAGCGGCGATCGGAACCTTTCCGGGTCATCGGCGACCCGATGACCCGGAAAAAAATGGCGGTCGGTGCTGTCCGAGGACGGCACCGACCGCCATTACTGTAAAAAGTAATGGTGATCGCCGGGCCACCGGCCCGATCGCCGTGAACGGCCGGCCGGTACCGGCCGGCCATTCACGGCGATCGGGCCGATGGCACGGCGATCAGAGTCCCACAATATAGTAAATACCTGCCCTGGACCCCTCAGCTAGGTAGCCGAGGGGTCCAGAGCAGGTATTTGTACATTACTCACCTGTCCCGGGCTCCTGATCGGCGTCTTCCGGGTTCGCGGCATCCTCGTCTTCGTTCGGGTCTTCGGCTTCTTCCGTGACGTCACGTTCGGCTTCTCGGCTATTTTCGGCTCCAGCGTCGGCTCTTTCCGTATTTTGCGCTCTGCTGCCCTCTAGCGGCTGATATGTGTAATACACTTATCAGCAGCTACAGGGATGTTCAAATGTAGAAATTTTTTTTTTTTTTTTTTTCAAAATTTTTTTTTTCTATTTTCCGCACCCTATCGCCGCTGAGTGTTGATCAGCATCGCACGAAAGTGCGCTGCTAATCAGCAACTCCTCCTTTTTGGCGTAGGGTGTTTTTTTTCTATATTCTACTGCCACGGTCTGCTTATAAGTGCCGCACATAAGTGCGGCATTTATCAGCAACTCCTTTGTTGGCGTAGGTTTTTTTTTTATACTTACTGTAAAAAAAACACGTAAAAAACACTACATTACACCACACTACATTGAATAAAGTTTGACACTACACCACTACATACCCCATATACCAATCCCCGTATAAAGATGGCCCCCAGGGTGTTTTCGGTGTCAGAGGGATACGTTATTATTGCCTCCGACACCGAAACAGCCAGTGAGGATGAATGGGGGGGATCCTTCTTTCCTCCATTCATCCTCATCATCCTCATCATCCAGTGACGTGTCTGGGGGGTAGCGTAGCGTACGCCGCCCCCCAGACACGTCTTTTCCGCCAGTACCGTCCCAATAAGAGATGACGGTATGGTGTGAAATTCTACAAACTCTGTGAGCGTGCCTTAGGGTACACTTACAGATTTCGGGTACGTGCACACTGCGGAATGGCGAAGGATAACCCTTTGTGCATTCCGCAGCTGGCACCCGCCGGCGGACTGATGCAGGCATGTGTCTCCACCCGTGTCATAGAATCCATTCTATGCACGGGCGGATTCCATCGTCCATCCAAAGAATGAACACGTTGGACGGAGAGCGGAATCCGCCCGTGCATAGAATGGAGTCTATGACACGTGTGGAGACGCGCGCCTGCATCAGTCCGCCGGTGGGTGCCAGCTGTGGAATGCACGAAGGGTTATCTGTCGCGATTCCGCAGTGTGCATGTACCCTTAGAGTGTATGTAGGAAGGGACACCCGAATCCAGCCCCCAGATGCCCCCCTCCCCCCCATCCTCGGAGTTAGTGGGAAGATCGTCCGGGAACTGATCTTCCCACTGCTGGATAAAGGTCACCACCTGTACGGGGATAACTTTTATACCAGCGCCCCCTCCTCTGGTCTCTCGCTGCCCTGTAGCTTGCGGCACGATCCGAACATATCAGAAGCAGTAATAGCGCCCTAATATTTAGCAGCCATGGAGCGGACCCAGCGCTTCTGGATATGAGGGACCCCGTATCGCACCAGGGCAACATTTTCCAGGTGACGTCCCCCACACTGGAGAACGGGAGACCCCAGAAGAAGTGCAGAGTGTGGCGTAACAGGGGGATCAGGAAGGACAACATTTTCCAGTGTGACGCCTGTCCTGATCCCCCCGGCCTCTGCATACTGGATCGCTTCAAGGCGCACCACACGTCATCGGGGTTCTACCTTATCTAAATTCTGTCCCTTATTCCTATTTCAGGGGTCACGTTGATCCAGGGATTATTCTGATCGCCATTATGGAGTCGGGAAGGAATTTTTCCCCTGTGATGAGGCTACTGTCGTCTGCCTTAAGAGGGTTTTTTGCCTTCCTCTGGATCAACACAGGTTGAGTTTGATGGACACCTGTCATTTTCAACCTTATAAACTAATAATTGGCCTAATACCCCCAAATAAATTAGAATTGTCCCTTTTCCCCAGCTAAATAAGTATGGCCGCCATTCCCATTAGAGGATGCCATGATGCAATTACAAAGCCTCTGTGCGTCCAGGACAGTAGAAACCCCCCACAAGTGACCCCATTCTGGAAACTACACCCCATAAGGAATCTAAGAAGGGGGGCAGCGGGGATATGGCCCCCTGGTGACGGCCACATTTGGGACGTGAAAATGAAAAAAATTGTATTTTTTATTTTCTCGGCACATGTTCTACGTAAGTGCCCGTCACCAGTGGGGTCCATATGCTCACTGCACCCCTTGTTAGATTCCTTATGGGGTGTAGTTTCCAGAATGGGGTCACTTGTCGGGGATTTCTACTGTCCTGGCAGCACAGGAGCTTTGTAATTGCGACATGGCCTCCATCCTCCATTCCAGCCTCTAAATGGCGCTCTGTCCCTTTGGTGACTTGCCCTGTGCCCATATGGCACATTATGTCCACATGTGGGGTATTTTCGTACTCAGGGGACACTACCCTACACGTTTTGTGTTCATTTTCTTTTTTAACCCCTTGTGGAAATGGAAAAAAATCAAGGCTAGACCAACATTTAGTGTAATTTTTGTAAAATTTTTACTCTAAATCATTAATCTTGTCATGTTTTTTCATTTTCACAAGGGGTTAAAAGATAAAAAAAAACATTTAATGTGTAGAGCAATTTCCCCTGAGTACGGAAATACCCCACATGTGGACATAAAGCGCCATGCGGGTGCAGGGTAAGCCTCCGAAGGGAAGAAGCGCCATTTGGTTTTTGAAGGCTGGATTTGGATGGAATGGATTTCGAGGGGCCATGTTGCATTCAAAAGGCCCCTGTGTTGCCAAGACAGTTGAAACCCCTCACAAGTGACCCCATTATGGAAACTGCACCCCTCAAGGAATGTAACAAGGGGTGTAGTGAGCATATGGACCCCACTGGTGACGGACACAAATGTGGAACAATGTGGCGTGAAAATGAAATATTACATTTTTTACACTATAATGTTGGTTTAGCCTTGAATATATCATTTTCACAAGGGGTTAAAAGAGGAGAAAAAAAACAAAATGTGTAGCGCAATTTCCCCCGAGTCCGTAAATACCCCACATGTGGACATAAAGCGCCATGCGGGCGCAGGGCAAGCCTCCGAAGGGAAGGAGCGCCATTTGGATTTTGGAGGTTGGATTTGGCTAGAATGGATGATGAACGCCATGTCGCATTTACAGAGCCCTCCTGCTGCCAAAACACTGGAAACCCCCCACAAGTGACCCCATTCTGGAAACTGCACCCCTCAAGGAATCTAACAAGGGGTGCAGTGAGGATATGGACCCCTTGATGACGGGCACATTTGTGCCATGAAAGTGAAAAAAATGAAATTTTTCCCTTTCACGTCACATTGTTCCACATTTGTGCCCGTCACCAGTGGGGTCCATATGCTCACTGCACCCCTTGTTAGATTCCTTGAGGGGTGTAGTTTCCAGAATGGAATCACTTGTGGGGGGTTTCCAGTGTTTTGGCAGCACGAGGGCTCTGTAAATGCGACATGGCCCTTGAAATCCTTTTCAGTGAAATTCAGCTTCCAAAAGCCAATTGGCGCTCCTTCCCTTTGGAGGCTCGTCCTGCGCCCCCTTGGCACTCTATCGCCACATGTGGGGTATTTCTGTACTCGGGAGAAACTGCGCTACACATTTTTTGTCTTTTTTTGCCTCTTATCCCTTTAAGAAAATGAAAAATTGAAGGCTAGAACAACGTTTTAGTGTAAAAAAATAAATTTTTCTTTTTTCACGCCATATTGTTGGGAAAATCTGTGAAGCACCTGTGGGGTCCAGATGCTCACCGCACCCCTTGTTACATTCCTTGAGGGGTGTAGTTTTCTAAATGGTGTCCCTTTAGGGGTGTTTTTTAGGTTTTGACACCCCAGAGCCTCTGCCAACCTGAAGTGGTACAGTCAAAAATGACCAAATATAACGGAGGCGTTGAAATTCACTAGGCGCTCCCTTATATCTGAGGCTTGTGGTTGCGTCAAATAGCGCAATAGGGCCACATATGGGGTATTTCTATAAACTGCAGAAACGGGGCAATAATTATTGGGGTGCATTTCTCTGGTAATAGGTTTATAATTATGAAAAATATTGGATTACAATAAAATCTCTGCACAGAAAATTAAAATTTTCAAATTCCTTACACACTTGGCTTTTATTTCTGTGACTCCCCTAAAGGGTTAAAACACTTTCTGGATGTGCTTTTGCAGAGTTTGGGGGGTGCAGTTTCTGAAATGGGGTGCTTTGTGGGGCTTTCTAACATACAGGCCCCTCAAATACACTTTAAACCTGAACAGGTCCCTAAAAATATCTGATTTTGAAATTTTACTGAAAATTTGGAAATTTGCTGCTAATGTTTTAAGCTTCCTATCGTCTAAAAAAAATGAAAGATAGTTTAATAAATACCGCCAACATAAAGTAGACATGTTGCTTATGCTATTTAATATATAATTTATGTGGTATAACCACTTTCTGTATACGCAAAGAAGTTTCAAAGTTGGAAAAATGCATTTTTTCACATTTTTTCACATTATTTGGGTTTTTTCCATAAAGATTTGTTATGAGTATCGACTCCAATTTACCAGAAATGTAAAGTACAATATGTCACGAGAAAACAATCTCAGAATCAGTCGGATAGGTAAAAGCATCCCGAAGTTATTAATGACTAAAGTGACACTGGTCATATTCATAAAATTTGTCTCTGTCATTAAGGCCATTTCAGGCTCTGTCCTTAAGGGGTTAAGGAACATATTTTTGTTAACAATGATTTGTATTTTTTATAAGCCATCACATAATATAAAAGTTATACATGTTATATATCGTTGTAATCATAACGACTTGAGGAACATATATAACAAGTCACCCCAAGTAACCCCAAGGCGAACGGCATAAAAAAAATACCCTCCAAATAAAAGAAATGCGTTTTTTTTTTTTTCAATTTAACCACACATTAAATTTATTTCTGGTTTCGCAGTGTACTTTATGAAAAAATTAAGCCTGCCATTGCAAACTACAATTAGTGGCGCAAAAAATAAGGGCTCATGTGGGTCTCTAGGTGAAAACATGCAAGTGCTATGGCCTTTTAAGCACAAGGAGGAAAAAACGAAAACGCAAAAACTGAAATTGGCCCGGTCCTCTAAGGGTTAAAGACACAGCAGTGGCCGGAGAGCTGACATTGGAGAATGAAAACATTTTTCTGATTTCTGACAGATTTACTTTAAGTCTATATAGAATGTAGGACTGTTTTGTATTAATAAGCAACAAGCAGCATGATTTCTGGTGATGAGTTACTGCGACCTGTTTGGTCAAATATATATAGTTTATGATTTTATAATTTTATTTTTTTTAAGATTTTTTTTATATCTGTAAATGTGGAATAAGTGACATAAATACCCACATAGTATTTAGTGTTTTCCAAGTCAGATATATTGACTTTGAGGACTGCTTTTATAGTTCTGTATTTGGTGCCACATGAGGTATTTATTGTGTTTGTTAGTGAGCTATCCTGTAATTTCCCAGATTATTTAAAGATAAATTTACAAGTTCCACACTATTGTTTGTCTTGGGACAGGTATTTGCATTTGGACAATAAATGCTGTGTTATATATATATTTTTTCATTTCAGGTCGGTCTCCTGGTTCTTCGCTGTGCTCTAGATCTCACTGCTGTAACCTTCCGGCCCCACTTCCCAGATTTAATCAAACTTTTTAATCAAACTCTTGTGGATCTTCAGAATGGACCTTTGCTGCTGTATTCTGTTCAGTCTATCACAAGTATAGTGCCCGAGCTGGTTGGTAATGAAACTGTAAGTACTTTGCAGCACAAAACCTCTTGCTTTACTTGTAGTTACACACATTTCCTGTATACCTACTGTATGTTCAATCATAGAAACATAGAAGATTGTTGACCGCCTGGTCTACCTAGTCTGCCCTTCTATTATTTCTTTTATTGTTTTCTTAGGATAGCTACAGTGTATATAATTATCCCAACCAAGTTTAAATTTATTTGGAAGTTTGCTCCAAGCATCTACTACTCTTTTAAAAATTTTTTTGTTCTTCTGATCTTTCCTCCAACTAACCTCATATTGTGTCTCCTTGTTCTCGTGTTCAATTTTTTTAAATTTTATTAAAATGCTTCTCACCTGAACCTTATTTAGGCCTTTGACATATTTAAAAGTTTCCATCATATTCCCCCTTCCTTTCTTTCCTGCGTGTCACTGCCATTATAACTTTCAAAATCCAAATCAACAGTAGATGTGAAATAAAGCAAGTTTGCAACATATATTCACTTTTTTTGTTGTTATCATACTGTAAAACAAAGCTGTACTTACCAGAAATTCAGGTCCAGTCTCCTGAAGGCAGGTTTTTTGACTTGTGCTGGTTGAAAAAAACAGACTAAACACAGGTATTCTGGCCAGTACAGAGAGTCATGGCTCAATGTCTCCATTAATCACATGCAGGGCCGGATTAAAGGGAGGGCACCAGGGGCACGTGTCCAGGGGCCTCCACCACTAGGGGGCCTCCACCAGCCCAAACCCTGAAGTGGTGTCTAGGAGCCAGTCCCACGCGCAAAAAGCATGTGGAAACCCTACCTGGACACAGCACTGGGCACACTGCATGCTGTCCAGGGAGGGAGGGAGGGAGGTGTAGGGTTAATCCTGTGTAAACATCTCCCTCCCGGCAGGCTCAGACTCCCCCCTGGTGGGTCTTTGAATGGATTCTTCCTGTCAAGCTTCTGGGTGCCTGTCTCCTGCAGAGGTCCTCACTCCCCCCTCGCCCCTCCCCATCACTGAGGAGAGGACAGCGTGGGACCTTAGCAAAGAAACCTGATCTCTCCAGCAGGGATGTGATATCATGGAGCATGCTGGAGGATCTGTCACAGTGGCTTTCAGGCTGAAGGAACAGAGAAGAGCCAGAAGAGAGAAGACCTGTCATCTGCCCAGATCAGGTGAGTATAAGGCTTTGTTTTGTATTGGCACATCAGAGCAGGGATATATATTATCGGGGCATATATCAGAGCAGGGATATGTACTATAGGGGCACATATCAGAGCAGGGGGCATATATCAGAGCAGGGGGCATATACTATGGGGGCATATATCAGAGCAGGGGTATATACTATAGGGGCATATATCAGAGCTGGAGTATATATATATATATATATATATATATATATATAGCCTGTGTGTAGCATATGACAAATAGCCTATGATATATAGCTTCTATGGTATATAGATTCTACACAGCCTTTAAGTACTTTCTGGGTGCTCTTTACTGCTTCAGGTAGTTTATATGGTTGGGAACTGAAGATAGGACTTTCTGGGGAGTCCAGGTTCTGCCTGCAATTCACAACTGCACATGCTAGCAGTGGTGGCTAACACAGTGGGCAAGAGCACACAGAAAGTGCTAAAGTGCTGTGTTCTCGCATTGAATTAAGTGGGATCACACCACGATGCTCACCCCTCCCCATCCTGTCTCTAGGGCCTGGCATCTTCCTCTGGACTGCAGCCTCTAGGGACCATCATATGCAGAACAGAGGAGGATGCTGAGCCATACAGCCAGGAGTGAGGAGGGGTAGGTGCTATGTCCCCTACAGTAATCAGCCACCTATATAGATTGCTGTATGGTTTATTTGTGGGGGAAGAAATTGGGGGGAGCCCCCAACAAAATTGTTGCCCAGGGCCTCCACCAACCTTAATCCGACCCTGATCACATGACTGCCTTCTCTCTGAGCGCTCAGATGGCCTGGGATACACAGGACTTCCTGTTTTCTGACTTTTTTTTCTCAAAAAACAGGAAACAGTCAGAAAACAGGAAGTGCAGTGTTTTCCATGATAACAAAAAAAAGAAAATAATGAAAATTGCTAATTTGCTTTATATCACATTTACTGTTGATTTAGATTTGGAAAGTTATAACGACAGTTACACTTTAAGTCTTTCTTGATACTTTGGGAATTTATCTTTTAATTTTATTCCATTCAGAATCTACTTAGGTCTTTGATCCCAAAGTTGGTAACAGCAATCAAACAGCTGATACAGGTTGATGAGGTAAGGCTTTTAAGTCCTTTTTTTCAGCTATACCCATGGTCTTTTGTCTCCCCCTATAAACTCAGTAACAAAAAGCATCACCAGTTTAAATATTTTTTTTTCTACCATTATCACCGTTTTTTCAGGTCCAGGCTTGTGAAGCAATGGAAGTCTTTGAGGAACTCATGGAGAGTGAAGTATCAGTCATTGTTCATTATCTGGCAGAGGTTATTCACTTTTGTCTTGAGGTGAGGCATAAGCTTATTTCAAACAGGAACGTGATGAGGCACATGACTGTCAGTTTTCAACATTTTCAGCAGTTATCTCTTTCACCTCACCATTTTCAAACTTTACACACAACATTGCTAACTTTGTGTTGTGCGACCAATGTCGCCATGTAGCCCTAGCCTGAAAAGTCAACAAAAGTAGTCAAAAAGCCATGTGTACAACATAATGGGACCAATGAAATCTACAAGTCTTGCAAAAACAAGCACTCATACAGTTGCGTTGACAGAAAAATAAAAATGTTGCTGATTTTTAAATGCAGCAAAGCAAAACTAAATCGCTCTGGTAAATTGATTTTTATTCCCTCTGGCGTATCCCTTTAAAATGGTTATTTTCCAGGTATTTTACTTTGATGGCCTATCCACAGTCGTGGCTCTGGCATGTACACAATGAAAGTCTGGAAGCAGTTGTTCCATTTATTGTGTAGTGGTGTATACACTGTGGCCGGTATTCCATGCGGCCGCTTAGAAAACGGACATGTCTATTTTGTGCGGCCACTATTCATTAAACAGTGGCCGCACAAAATAGATTGTGCAGACAATGTAAAGTATGGCTCCGGCCATACTTTACATAGTCTGCTATGGCTAATTGTAGTGCGGGCACACCTGAATGCGCCAGTATTCCAATTAAATTGATTGAATGTTCACATGCAGTATTGGCCAGGTTGAACATCTCAGACAGTGGCCGTGTCACAGAACGGACGCTTTTTTTCACGTGTGAACATGGCCTGAATGTAAACATTGTGGGGTTAATAGGGCAAAATAGTATCTGTTTAAATGTAACTTTGTTCTGCTTTTATTGCGCAGATTGCCATAAACAAATCACTATCTGATAACCTCCGTGTGAAGGCACTTTATTGTATTCGCTATCTCATCAAGCTGAAAAGCAAAGTGAGTAGGTTAATGTTTGTGTGACTTACATTCTAGTGTAATTCCTGAATAGCCGTCTTATTGAATAGGAAATTGACTAGAAATCTGTGCGCTTAGAATATGTTTGGGAAATAACATGTATAATGTCTCCTTATTCTGATGAATTGTTTAAAGATTCAGGTACACTGTCCTACAAAGTATAAGTAAAAACCTTATTACACAGGGTGACTGTGAGGAGAAAACAAGTGATGTGAGCGCTAGTTTGCTCCTCGTTCCCCGTTCACTGCTGCCGCTAGTACACGCGGCGGCAGCGAGCGGGTAAGAGCCGGGGGGCTGCCTGAGCGATCCCAATCCGGTCATCAGCCGGCTACCTTTTAACTCAGTAACGCTCCGTTCCGCTCCTCCCCATGTACCTGGATAAGCTGGATCCAGTCCTGGAAAACTTCTCCCAGTTTCCCAGGACTGGATCCAGCTTTTCCCGTCACCCTAAGGCCTTATGCAAACATTCAGTAATTTTTCCTGGTCCTGAAACAACCCGCTAAAATTTACAGATTGGACATCCGTATTGCATCCGTATTTACATTTCCGTAAATCCATTTTTTACTACTGCAATGCACTTCATTCGTATTTTTTTACGAAATACGGATGCCAACATGTTACAATCCGTAAATAATTGATTTCAATGAGAGGATCTAAAAAAATCAGGGTCCGCACCGGGTCCGTACTAGGACATGTCCTTTTTTTTTCAGGATTGATTTTCATCCATTTCTGCTACTGATAGTGTGAAGAGCCCAATAGACATCAATGTGCACTAACTCGGATCCATAAATACGGATCCCTAAATTACGGAACGTGTGCATAAGGCCTAAGCAGCACTGTGTTAAGAAGCAGCAGGCAGACAAGCAGATTGCCGAGATAACAAAGCGCCCCTCTTTGTTATTTCTGTTAATTCGTTCATTTCTATTTACAACCATAAAAGATAAGGTCCCTTATAGTGTCAAGAGAATCAACGCTGGCGCTATATGATGCTTCAAGATAGCAGCTAGATGTTAGGAAGAACCCTATTTGTCTCCCCAGATAGTGAAAATACTAAAATAAATTGAGCACATATATACCTAGATACATATGTGCTACATCCAGTGCTTGGAGTGATATTTCCGTTATAAATGTGCCTATTGGTAAATGTTGTGCATACAAATATAATAAACCTTGTTGTCACACAGCAATGCCTGGTCTCATACACATGAGTAGTAAGTCTGCAATAAAATGGCCACTACAATGCAGATATTGGAAAAAGCCTACCTATTATCCGTTGTATGCATATAGTCCTGAGGCAGAGACCATGCTGAAGTTCAGGTTGAGAGCCTGTGGCCGCTGTACTTAGTGTGCAGTCTTCCAGGTGATTATCCTGCTAGTTCAGTGTTCCGGCCTGTAACACCGTGCACTAGCACAATAGTTTCTTAGTGAACTGGAACAGTCCTGAGTGACGTCACTCCTCTTGGCTGTGGATCCTCTGGAGGGACAAATTCAAATCCTACTAGTTTCAGTGCGAACACTTTCGTCGCTCATTTCTATTTATAACAATAACTCATTTACATTGATGTGTTGAAATATTCAAAATAGTCTTGTCCATTCCATCTATTTAGTCAAAGGACCATGAGCTATTTACATAAGTTTTTTGCATTGAATTCTTTGTTGTCCAGTGGGTGTCCACTTTACTAAACTAACTTTCTAATACCCTACTAGGAAGTTCTGATTTACTGTAGGTGATCCCTTATCTGGAGCTTCATCCATTGGTCCGGATGAAGACCAAGGGCTCAGCACATCTTTATATTATACTAGCTTCAGTTGCTTTCAGTGGGGACTGTGTCATATGTTATTTCCCCTGTCTTTTTTTTTTTTTTTTTTAAGACCAAAAGGTTTGTTTAAAATGGATTACCTAGATAAGGCCCACCATGTTGTTGTTGACTTATATGCCCTTTTTTGTATTTCTACCTGTCTTTTAGTCCATCTTGAAACAAAAGCTGCTGCCTCAGATTCTCAATGTCATTTTCCCCATCATGTGCGCTAAGCCACCTCCTGGGCAGTTGGACCCAGAAGATGAAGAAGATGATGATGATGATGAGCTGTTGGAAGAAGAAGCAGAAATGCAGTTACCTAAACACTATGCAGTCCAGGTCAGCCAAAGAAGACATATAATTACTGTAATGTTAAGGATTTGCAGTGTCAGCCACTGCAGAAGGGCAGTTCAATATTCATTTTTTTTTAAATCAAATCTTTTTTATTAAAAAAGTTTTTTCCAAAACAAATTATCTCCCAGTGTAAACAAAAACCCAGAGAGGACATACCCTCTGTCCCATTCCCACCCCTTAACTTACGAATTCCCTTTAAGTGACCAACTCAGTGTGATTGCTGATGTCGGTCATTGGCAGCTGGTGTCTCGCAAGAATTCACTAGGCTGGGGAAGAACCAGAGACACTGTTTTGTTACTTGTGTACTTGTGAGCAGTGTTTACTAAAGTACTTTTTTGTGTTGCAGGTGATTGATATATTGGCCCTTCATCTACCTCCCGAGAAATTGTTTGCTCAGTTGGTATGTAAACGCATTTGCTTACTCGGAGTGTAACAGTGTTTTTCAGTGAACTGTTTACTTGTGTGTGGTGTTTGTTTGCTTTTTTTTTTCGCCTTCCTAACTTATTTGATCGCTACAAAGAATTTGTAATTTCTTACTTTTCATACTTTTTATTTCACTTTTTCTCGTGCGTCTTATTGGGGGACACAGACACCGTGGGTATAGGCTGCTGCCACTAGGAGGCTGACACTAAGAAAAAACAAAACAAGTCGGCCCCTCCCAGCAGGCTATACCCGCCCACTGGCACTGAGCTAATTCAGTTTAGCTTAGTGTCAGTAGGAGGCAGACGCAGGTCTGGTTACTCCAGACCAGTTTCTGCTTGTGTTTTTTAAAATGCTTAATTTTTTTCCTTTTTACAGGTCTGGGGCACGGTGGGTCACTAAAGACTCGCCCTGATCCCCCCTTATGCAACCAGGGCACAGAACCTAACTGGAAAGGGGCTGTTTACCCTAGGTTGCCACCGGCCGGACCCAGCGCCCAGGACACAGACTAGCCCTGCTGTCTGCTTGCTCCTTAATGCGGACTTGCTCCGCCAGCCCCTGCCCGCCCAGCCTCCCAAAGTTGCGCGCGGCAGCGCGGCATAGTGCCGGCAGAAGATCAAGGGGTCATTCACAGGGGTAAGTAATAGATCCCCTACTCCTCTCCCTCCCCCTGGGGTCCCCCGTTCCCTCCCGCGGTCTGTCTCTAGTCCGCTCTGCTATCTGGGGGGGTAGAGAGCCCAAGTCCCCGTCCGTCCCTCCGGGCACCTGCTCCGTTCCCTGCACCTTTTTCCCTCCCCCGCTGCGTTCCGGTCCTCATACCGTCTCCGCACGCGGGGGGGTCGGGAACTGGGATGCCGCTTTAGGGGCCGGCTGCGGGGCCCCCCTCCCCTCTCCTATGGACCGCGTCTTCCGGGTCCGGCCGTGACTTCCGGTTCTCGGGCCTCTTCTTCCCGCGCGCGCGCGCGCGCCGCTTCTCTTCCGGTCCTTTTAAATTTCCCGCGCGCGGGCTTCTTCCCGCGCGGTCCGACGTCTGACGTCACGCCGTACGTGACGCGTCACTACGCACGTGACGCGGTCTTCTGTACAGCCCGGTCGGTTCGACAGACTGCGCAGCTCCGCGGTCGTTAGGAGTCCTTAGCGTGGGACTACAACCCCCAGCCTGTTCTCCCTGGCCAGTCTGCTTCTTCTGCTTCTTCTGTCAGCAGCCGTCCTGTGCCCTGCCCGGACCTTTGCTTCCTTCCACAGATTCATGCCTGGTAAGGTCTCTTTGGGACTTTATTCCATATTTTTTCTGTCCTTTCTGAGTTTTCTCATGGTGTGTATTCTGTCATTCTACAGGTTTCTTCTCTGCTCCATCAGTTATCTGCCTGTAGGAATACACTAGCTGGCTGTGGTTTTTTTCTACTAATAGATATATATATATATATTTAGTTTTTCATTATGTCTGACTCAAGATCTGAATCCACACGCCGCCAGCATCCTCCCTCTTCCTCTGTTACCTACTATTTCTGTACGTCTTGTAACACTAAATCTGCTTCTGGCCACTCTCAGCCTATCTGCGCTGCTTGTTCCATGCAGTCCTGCTCGTCTATGTCCCCTACTCAGGACCCCCCACCGGAGTCTGAGGAGTCTGCTCCGGCCTGGGCGCGCTCTCTCTGCCAGTCAGTGTCGCAGATGGCTCAGTTGTCCCAGTCTGTGGCGGCCGCCCTTGATCGCCTGTCTGCTTCTTCTTCAGCGCCTGCCCAATCCCGCCCGGCAGCCAGTTGCGTACGACCCGGCAGGAGTCGCTCTCACAAGCGTCCTCGCCGTGCCTCTTCTCGTTCTTCCTCTGGCTCCCCTGGAACTAGCCTGGCCCCTACTCATATCTCTCCTAACAGGCGATCCCATTCGCCTGGAGATCTGTCGGATTCGGAGTCGGCTTCCAACTCTGATCCTGAGGATGTTTCCCCCGCGGCTTCCACTGTTGACAGCCTTGTGGCCGCAGTCCGCGATACCTTCCAATTGAAGGATTCTCCGGACCCCTCGCCTGCTGATGAGGTTTTTTTCCATAAAAGCGGCCACCGTGTCCGCAGCACTTTCCCCAGTCACAAGGAATTTGAGGACCTGTTTTCCAAATTTTGGAAGACCCCAGACAAGCGTTTCTCAAAGCCTAAACACTTGTCGGTCCTTTATCCTTTCCCCGAGGACCTCGTCTCTCGCTGGTCAGGTCCACCTGCTGTGGATCCCCCGATCTCTCGGTTGACCAAGGTCACGACTCTTCCGCTGGACAATGCGTCATCTCTTAAGGATTCCACTGACAGACGCACCGAGTCCTTGGCTAAGTCGGCTTTTGAGGCCTCTGGCTCATCTCTCCTTCCCACTCTTGCCTCCACTTGGGTGTCCAAGTCCATTTCAGTGTGGGCTAAGCAACTGAGGGACGGCATTACTTCTGGCGTATCGGCCGAGGACTTGACCGACCTCGCCCAACAGATTCAAGACGCAGCTCAGTACCTCTGCTCGGCTTCCCTGGACGCTGCAGCTTGTTCGGCTTTTGCGTCGGCCAATATTGTTGCTATTCGCCGGTCCTTGTGGCTTCGTGAGTGGCGGGCTGACAACGCTTCCAAGCGGTCTCTCACCAGCCTCCCTTTTGCGGGCTCTCGTCTCTTTGGGAAACGCCTGGATGACATAATTTCTGATGCCACAGGGGGGAAGAGTACCAATCTTCCACAGCAGCGCCCCAAGCGTCAGGATTCCCGTCGCAAACCAGGCTCCTTTCGTTCCTTTCGGTCGCTCCCGCCGACTCGCTCCGGGAAGGCTGCGGCCCCCCAGAACAAGAGGTCCGGGTTCTCCAAAAACCGTTCTTCCTGGCAGGCGCGATCTGCCGCCTCCCGTCCCCCCTTTAAGCCTGGCACCTCCAAGCCCTCCTCCTCCTGAAGGTTTTTCCCCACCCGGATCTCCTCAGGTGGGCGGCCGCCTCCTGTTGTTCCAGGAGGTCTGGCTTGCTCACGTTCAGGATGCCTGGGTGCGAGAACTGATCTCACAGGGTTACAAGATCGAGTTCGTTTCCGTTCCCCGCGATCGTTTTTTCCTTTCTCGTCCCCCCAGGTCCCCTGCCCTGGCGGCCGGTTTTTTCCAGGCCATCCCTTCACTCCTCTCGAAGGGAGTGATTGTTCGCGTCCCTCCTCTTCAACGGTTCCGCGGGTTCTATTCGAACCTATTCGTGGTTCCGAAGAAGGACGGTTCGGTACGTCCGATTCTAGATCTCAAGCGTCTGAATCGTTACGTCCGACTATCTCACTTCCGGATGGAGTCCCTGCGTTCTGTGATCGCATCTCTGGAGCCAGGCGAGTTCCTTTCTTCGGTGGATATTCAGGACGCGTATCTTCACGTGCCGATTTATCCTCCTCACCAACGTTTCCTGCGTTTTGCAGTAGGGGAAGAGCATTATCAGTTCGTGGCTCTCCCGTTCGGCCTGGCTTCGGCGCCGCGGGTTTTCACGAAAACCATGGCGGCTGTCATGGCTCTCCTTCGGGCTCGAGGTGTCTCAGTAACCCCTTACTTGGACGACATACTCGTCAAAGCTCCATCCAGGGACCAGAATTTAGAGAGCCTCCATATCACTCTGGATACGCTCTCTCGCTTCGGTTGGCTGCTCAACCGTCCCAAGTCCTCCCTGGTCCCTGCCCAGTCCATCGTTTTTCTGGGGATGCGTTTGGATTCAGTACAGGCCCGCGTTTTCCTTCCAGAGGACAAGTTGCAGTCCCTGCAGGCCAATATCAGAGCTCTTTGCAGCCACCGCCCTGTGTCCATACGCTCCTGTATGAGGGTTCTGGGGAAGATGGTGGCGTCTATGGAGGCGATCCCTTTTGCCCAGTTTCATTCCCGCCCCCTGCAGCTCTTCCTGCTGTCACGGTGGGACAGGTCACTCCCCTCTCTAGATCGGAGGGTGAAACTACCGGCTCGCCTACGCCAAGACCTTCAGTGGTGGTTGCGGTCTCCGAGCCTCTCTCTGGGTCGCTCCTTCCTCCCCGTTCATTGGCAGATTGTGACCACCGATGCCAGCCTGCGGGGCTGGGGAGGAGTTTGGAACGATCTGACGGTTCAGGGAACCTGGTCGGCCAAGGAAGCTTGCCTCCCCATCAACATCCTCGAGCTGCGGGCGATCCGTCTCTCCCTTCTGCACTGGCAGACACAGCTCCACGGTCTCCCCGTTCGGGTGCAGACAGACAACGCCACTGCAGTGGCTTATGTGAATCATCAGGGCGGGACCCGCAGCAAGGCCGCCATGATGGAAGTGGCGCTGATCCTCTCCTGGGCGGAGGAAACCGTGCTTGCCTTGTCCGCTGTTCACATTCCGGGTGTGGACAACTGGATGGCCGACTATCTGAGTCGTGCACGGGTGGATCCAGGGGAATGGACCCTGCATCCCGAGGTGTTCTCCCAGATCTGTCGCAGGTGGGGGACACCGGATGTGGATCTGATGGCGTCTCGCTTCAACCACAGACTGCCGAAGTTCGTCTGCCGGACGAGGGACCCGCTGGCTCTGGCCTCGGACGCCTTGGTGATTCCCTGGCGTCGGTTCAGCCTCCCTTACATCTTTCCTCCTCTCCCGCTTCTGCCGCGGGTGGTGAGAAAGATAAAGTCGGAAGGACTTCCGGTAATCCTCGTGGCCCCGGACTGGCCACGGCGCGCCTGGTACACGGATCTCGTGAACCTCGCCGCCGACGTCCCCTGGCGTCTACCAGACCGACCGGATCTTCTCACTCAAGGTCCGCTCTGCCACCCGCGTTTAGCCACGCTACGTTTGACGGCGTGGCTGTTGAAACCTGGATTCTGAAATCACGCGGTTTCTCTGATGCGGTCATTAGAACCATGATCAGGGCCCGGAAGCCTTCATCGGCAAGGATTTATTATCGTTGTTGGAAGGCCTTCCTCCGTCACTGTGAGGCCTGTTCTGCGCCTCCACTTCCCTTTTCTCTGGCGCAACTCCTGGCCTTCCTCCAGGCAGGTCTGGACGCAGGCTTAGCTCTGAGCTCTCTTAAGGGCCAGGTGTCTGCCCTTTCAGTTTTTTTCCAGAGACCATTGGCGTCAGTTCCTCAAGTCAGGACTTTTCTCCAAGGAGTGGCGCGCATTGCACCTCCTTATCGGCACCCAGTTCCCCCGTGGGATCTGAATCTCGTCCTGGATGCTATGCAGTCTCCTCCGTTTGAGCCCCTCCAGGAAGTGCCTTTGGCCATCTTGTCCTTTAAGGTGGCTTTCCTGGTGGCGGTTACGTCTGTCCGGAGGATTTCGGAATTGGCAGCCCTTTCTTGCCGTCCTCCCCTGCTGGTGTTGCACCAGGACAAGGCGGTACTTAGGCCCGTGGCTTCTTTTCAGCCCAAGGTGGTTTCGCCTTTCCACCTCAACGAAGATATTGTTCTTCCCTCTTTCTGCCCGGCCCCCTCTCATCCAAGGGAGCGCGCGCTCCACAAGCTGGATGTGGTTCGCGCCCTGCGCATCTATCTCTCCAGGACAAAGTCTCTTCGACACTCGGACTCACTCTTTGTCATCCCTGAGGGTCCTCGAAAGGGGTCAGCAGCGTCTAAGGCGACCCTGGCTCGCTGGGTCCGCTCCGCCATCGCGCAGGCTTACCGGAGTAAGGGTAAGTCGCCCCCATTCCGGATTGCAGCTCACTCGACTCGTTCGGTTGGGGCTTCCTGGGCCATTCGGCATGGGGCCTCAGCTCTTCAACTCTGTAAGGCCGCCACGTGGTCCTCGCTGCACACTTTTTCTAGGTTTTACCGTGTGGACACGTTTGCATCGGCCGATGCGAGTCTGGGCCGCTTGGTCTTGCAGGCAGCAGTGGCTTCTTCCTCTTCTTAGCTCCACTCTGTCTCTTCCCACCCAAGGGACTGCTTTTGGACGTCCCACGGTGTCTGTGTCCCCCAATAAGACGCACGAGAAAGGAGGAGTTTTTACTCACCGTAAACTCTCTTTCTCGTAGTCTTCATTGGGGGACACAGCACCCACCCTCTGTTGTCTGATTAAGGTTGCCTGTTGGCCGGTGTTTTTTTCAGATTTTGAGTGTGGACTGTTTTTTCTTTATGGTTGTTTCGGCTCCTCCTACTGCTTTTTTCACTACTGAATTAGCTCAGTGCCAGTGGGCGGGTATAGCCTGCTGGGAGGGGCCGACTTGTTTTGTTTTTTCTTAGTGTCAGCCTCCTAGTGGCAGCAGCCTATACCCACGGTGTCTGTGTCCCCCAATGAAGACTACGAGAAAGAGAGTTTACGGTGAGTAAAAACTCCTCCTTTTCAATTCAAAGAGGTCATTTATATTTATGTAAGTTAGTTATACATCGGCATCCTGTTAATAAAGGGATGCTAACATATACTGCAGCGATATCACTTCGTTGGCCTGACCAGTCGCCGGATTTATCACAAATCAAGCATTTTATGAGACCAGCGTTGGTAGCAGCTTTGGCAACCTGTGAGTGTTCAGGATCTACAGCCTCAGCAACAACATCTATGGGCAAATGTGCCGCAGGATGCCATAAGAGAAACAGATTGCTGAACTCAGGGAGACCAGCCAAACAACAACACTGCCTGCTGCTAGTGAAAGTGCTCAATGCAGTGAAGTCCTAGGTGCATTGCCCCCTGGGAAACATGAATATGCAAAAGAAGAGCCCGTGGAGCTTCATTGAAGAGTCTCAAAACACAGGACTAGCCGGATATCCCTCCGGGAAGGACCCAGCCAGGGGGCAGCTCCTGTTAGGAAACCACCCTTATCCCTTGTCATTACATTGACTTATAGGGCCACTTAATATGGTGGTTTCCTAACAGGAGCTGCCCCCTGGCTGGGTCCTCCCCGGAGGGATATCTGGCTAGTCCTGTGTTTTGAGACTCTTCAATGAAGCTCCACGGGCTCCTCTTTTGCAGGATGCCATGAAAGACCTGTATGCCTCCATGCCAAACTGTATCTTATCTTGTATCCAGGCTAAAGGTGCCCAACAGGGTACTAGAGCTTCCTCTTATTTGTACAGGCTCCCTCAATAAATGTATGCTTTTGTCCTAATATAGTAATTGGGCATATCACATCGTATCATCATATATATAATCATTACATTCTCACATACAGAAGTTTAATTGAGTGTTTAACAGTAATAATTTTATTGGAACATCAGATATTCTGGACTCTAATGTGCATTTTTTTTTCTGCCAATTTTCTTTTTAAGTCTCCACTCATGGAACCGTGTCTTCTTAGTTCAAATCCCTATGAACGCAAAGCTGGTCTTATGTGCCTTGCAGTATTAAGTGAGGGCTGTGCAGATCACATCCGAAATAAGTATGTATACCAGACAAGTTCTCCTTTGTCTAATCTAATAAATTATTTTTATAAAATTATTGATTACGTTCTCCTCCATGTGCCAGACTGTAAGACCATTCTGTGAGGGTGGTCTGGACTTGCTAATTTAAATAGTAGCCAATCTGAGTACAGCCTGCAGTTCACAGCCACTAGCTGCAACTTCTAACAGAGGTTTTCTTCATGAAATAACGCCTCTACTTTTAAATATTGCCATTTAAAAACAGATGCGGTTAGCCACAGCAATCATTGTTAGGCTTCCTTGTTTTGCATAAGCCCAGAGAAAGTTTCCGTCTCTTATGTCAATTAAATCTTTAGGTCCCCAGAGTGTACGTGGCCATACAAATGAATGGGTCTTTATTCTGTCCGTAATTACAGGCAGAAATAGCAGATGTGTCAACGTATCCTTACTGGTTGTCCGCAGTGTCTTAGTTTATTTCATATATATATTTTTTTGTTATTTTAATCTCGGTTTACTGCTCAACATGGCAGTTTATATGTAATAGTTAATCTATACATTTATGTTTTTAGCAGCATTCCGATTCAATCCCTTTTTTGTCTGTATCTTGCAGGCATCTTCAGTCTATGCTACAGCTGGTTTGTCAGGCGATTACAGATGAAAATCACGTGGTCAGGAATGCAGCACTTTATGCATTAGGACAGTTTTCTGAACATTTACAGGTGATTTAGAAAGATTTTTTTAACCTTTTTTTTTTTAAAGTGCAGAGATCGAGTGCAGAGATCGTTGATCCAAGCAGTAAATAGGTACTGTATTGATCTTTATGACCAATAATAGACTTAATAGACAGCCAGAACAAAGTTATTATAATAAAAGGATGAGCAGTTTTCTTTGTGAGTATGCCTGTGGTTTTATGTCCATAGAGGTGACCGTTTCCCTTTAAGGTTGCTTTATTTTTATCAGTCCCCCCCCCTTTGTAATAACCTCTTGCCTCTGTCTTTCTCAGCCGGACATCAGTGGTTATTCAGATACTGTGCTTCCTTTGCTCTTGGAGTATTTGTCTCGTGTGGATCCATCTCATACAGCTCACCTCACCAAAGCTTACTATGCTCTTGAAAACTTTGTAGAGAATCTTGGTAAGAGTTAAGGCTGTAATTTCTTTTCTCTACATTTGACTAGTTCTGTGGGCTGGGACTATGCAGGGACAGCAGTAAAACAGCTATAGTTCATAGCCATGCCTTCTAGTTTCAATAACATTTTCAAAAAAGTTATGCAACAAGTTGTATAAGCTACTTGACCTGTCAGAATCTAGGCCTGGACATTCTGCCTAGTTTCATTGGCTATCCCTCCTCCTTTACTTGTGTCATGTGTATGGCTAATTCTAAAATTCAGAGCTAATCTAATAAATCCATAACTAATTCCAAAAATGCTGTGAAGTGCCCCTAAGTAGGCCTACACACAGCAGTGGCTGACTTTTTTATAAACCATAATGGGCATCCTGGGTCATCTAACTGATCAGTGTCCTCCAGGGCCTACTTTGCAGCAGACCACTTGAAAGTGGCAGGTGTGACTCCTTCTACCCTGGGGTTTGCTCCATTGCCGCCTTGTTTTGACAGGGCAGTGGCTATTGGTGGTCTTCGATCCGTGATCCTGAATCGGACTAAGGCCTCATCCACACATTCTTTTTTGCCACCATAATGCAAGGTCCTTGTATGTAGGCAGCACACAGATAACACTCTGAAGGCTGCCCACAATCACGGACCGCATACCCTTGAGTTCTCTGGCCCCGCATTGATCTATAAAAATTACTAATGTGTATAAGAGGCCGTAGACATCAGTAAGACCATGTTAGTCTTAGATGCTGGAGATGGTTTGGCCAGAAGATACTTCCTCCAGGCCATTGGGCCCTCCACTACTCATGAGGTTTTACCTTTTCTTAGGGTCATACAGTCTGACAATGATTTTCCTAACCGCTTGAGACTTTGTCGAAATCCTCTGAAGTGATAGAACAAACATTTATTCCACTTGAAACACTTGAACATGAAAAGCTCTTGGCAAGGTTTCAAGCTTTGTGGTCCCCCAGGATGAACAGTTCTGATTGTTCCATCCCATAACTACAACACCACCTTTTTCTTCTTTATTATGAGATTCTGACACATTCAGATAGTCATTCCCGTAGTGAGTATCAGAACTCCATATTCTGTTATGGTCAACCCTCTCAATGCCTCCTTTGGTCTGGCAAATGAAGGTGATCACCATGGTCATGGCACATGCCAGTCAAGATCCCGCCTCCTTCACTGAGTGGCTGAGCGGACCTGAGACGTCACGTCTCGAACCCGCGTCACACACCCGGAAGCGGCCAGGCACCGGAGCGCCGCGATGCGGGAGCCGCCGCTGGAACTGGGGAGGTGAGTGAACGTCTTTTCTTTCAGCCACCTCCTCCCCGGCCAGAGCTAAAAATAGCCCCCACGGTGGAGTACCCCTTTAATACTGATATTTTTAATACTGATAGAGCTGTTTTTGACTTATTGTAATATATGCTTGGATATGGCAGTGTGTCCCTTTTGTTGTGTGAGAATTGGATTTAACATGCTCTTTGGCACTTGTCGTTCTACATACTTGGATATTTCCTAAGAACCAGTTTAATACTATAAGAACTCGATGGGGCTGGGTTCACACTACGTATATTTCAGTCAGTATTGTGGTCCTCATATTGCAACCTCAACCAGGAGTGGATTGAAAACACAGAAAGGATCTGTTCACACAATGTTGAAACTGAGTGGATGGCCGCCATATAACAGTAAATAACGGCCATTATTTCAATGTAACAGCCGTTGTTTTAAAATAACAGCGAATATTTGCCATTAAATGACGGCCATCCACTCAATTTCAACATTGTGTGAATATAGCCTTTCTGTGCTTTCAATCCACTCCTGGTTTTGGTTGCTATGAGGACCTGACATGAGGACCAAATACTGCCTGAAATATGCTGTGTGTGAACCCAGTATATCACCAGTATCACCACAACCATAAAGGTCCAATGCTATTTAAATATACCTATTCTGCATGGTACATTCTGTAAAAAAATAAAAAAAAATCTCCCAGAAAACTAGACCTCATACAGGTTCATCAATGGAAAAATAAGAAAAGTTAAAAGGAAATCCCCCCCCCCCCCTTTTATTCACTTCAAATGTGTCTCATTAGAAAATCCCCTCAATAAAGCAAGCTTCCATGCTGCAATATCACCTGAATACAAATGTGGAGATGAAAGACATTGTTGTGTATCCTGTTATGTAGTGTTAGGTGAAGATATTTTTTTATATAGAGGCACCACATAGGATAAATCATAAATATAAATATATATATATATATATATATATATATATATATATATATATATATATTCTGTTAGAAATTGTCACGCTAACAGTGATTCTAATACAGAGCATGCAATGGTGTACTGCAGGTGGGAAGATTGAGCCATACCTCCCTACTTTGATGGAGCGAATTTTGACAACTCTGGGCAGCTCAGATAATGTCCGGTTGAAGGAGCTCTCGGTGAGCGCGCTAGGTGCCATTGGTGAGTATGTAAACTTTTTTTGGGAAAGGGAGACTGGGATAGACTATGTCATTGTTTACTTTGTGTTTGAACCCTTACTTTACATCTTTACGCTTTTGTTTTTAACAGCCAATGGAGCGGAGCAATTGCTCTGTCCTTATTTCCCTTCCATAATGGAAGTATTAAAAGTTCATTTGATGCAGACGTCAGAAGAAGGAAGACCTGTTCAGATCCAGTGCTTAGGTAGGTAGAAAGGCTGACATTTCTCGATTGACTAAAAACATTACTTGCCTACCCTTATCTGTTACTTTATAAACATTTTTTGTTGTTCTTTCCTTATTTCTTTATTTATTTGTAATTGCCAGAAACCCTTGGGGTTCTGGTCTACACTCTAGGTAAAGATAGCTTCCTACCATTGGCAGAAGACTGCTGCTTCCTAGGCCTTAACTTGTGTGACAGAATTGATGACCCAAATATGAGAAGCTGCGCGTAAGTTAGAACACGTTTCAGGACTCCAGATGGCAACCAAATGTTTGAAAATGCACCCAAGAACATATCATTTGGTCATATAAGTTAAATTAATGTTACGTGCATTGTTCATTAATGCCATATAAACCAATTTCACTTAAGAGGATACATTTATTTAGCCTGAGACCGTATTCCCACTATGGACGATGTGCTACAGAACAGACTGTCAGTACAGTAGCACGAAGATATAAATGGTTTCGAGCTCCTGGCATTATAATGAATGATTATGCCAGGAGCTCTAAACTCTGTTCCATAGCACATTATCTGTAATTATGGACTGTGCACGGAACAGACTTTAGAGCTCCCAGCATCATCATTCATGAAGATGCCGGGATACCAAAACAGTTTCAGTCTTCATGCTACTGTACTGACAGTCCGTTCCATAGCACATCGCCCATAATTACGGATCGTTCCATATCATCTGTCAGTATTGTAATAATATATACATTATATATAATATATAACATTTGCAACAATCTATATTGCTACAGGTATAGTCTGTTTGCTGCTCTTTCCGGAGTAATGGAAGATAATATTTCACATCATCTGGAAAAAATGACAACTATGATGCTACTATCTTTAAAGTCAAGGGAAGGAATAGTGGTGAGTTTAGAAAACGTAGCATTTTTGTATGATTTAGAATTAGACCAATTTCAGAAAACAGAGAACAACATAGCCCCCCACCCCATGGCTTCACTCTCAATAAATTCTGCAGGTGAATAGTTGCCACATTACAACCTTATCAAGCAAGCTTGCAGCACCCCTTAGTGACCCAAAACATTTCCATTTTTGCTTTTTTTGTTTTTTCAACTCTATTATTTTTTCATCTACAGAGCCATATTAGAACTTTATTTTTTTCACGGTACAAAGTATACTTTGTAATATAACCTCAAAATATACTCCAAAGGTAGCATTCGCAGCGGATTTCATGCTGCGAGTTTGCAGCCAAATGTGCTACGAATCTTGGTAGTGTGAAGTTCAATGGGTGTTACATACCCGCAGCAGAATTTTTTTTCTGCTAAGAGTATGCCGCCCGCAGCATACATTACCTGCTTGGGGCCGTGGCTGTGTGAGGCTCCTGGCTCCCCTTGGTCCCCATTAGACAATCAGTGCACGTCAGCACTGATTGGCTGAGCGGGACCGACAGGAGCCGGGAGCCTCACATGCAGCCGTGGTGCCGAGCAGGTAATTTATGCTGTGGGCTGCGGGGGGTGAAATGGGCCAGGTTATGTAACCCCATTGAACTTCACACTACCAGTATTCACAGCGGATTTCGCTGCAAACTCACAGCGTGAAATCCGCTGCGAATCCGGTACGTGTAAAGCTACCGTAAAAGTATAAATAATATTTGTAAAAAAAAAAAGGTTTTTATGGTTACATTGATTCCCAATTATCATTGTTATGTTGTACTACTTTTAAATAATTTTAACGTAAAAAATATATATATATATATATATATATATAAATGCTTTGAGTTGCTCCATTCTAAACCGAAGAACTTTTTGTCTACGGAGCAGTGTGTGGACTAAATATTTGCGCCATGAGCTGTAATTTTTATCGTTAACTTTTATTTCCATAGATGTGACTTTATCACTTTTTTTTCTTCATGGTATTTGCCCAGAAATCAGTATTTATGGTGTTTATTTTTTTTTTGTTAATGCTATGTACCATGTGGGATCAATAATGAATGTTTTATATTTAAATACATGTCTAATTTTTATTTAGAGTATGTATATATGTATGTGTATATATTTTTTTTAAATATAGGGAAACAGACCTTCATAAACAATCATTTGACTGTGTACACACATCAATGCAATACTATTTTCAATCTATCAGCTTGGGGCAGACTGTATTAGAGTCTACATGGCAGCCACAGAAGCCTTTAGAATTCGATGCTGCACCCTGTAATTGGGAGCATGGCAGGTGTGGCACATATCACTTAGTCTTTTAAAGGAGAAATCCTGTTAAATAAAAAACAGGCAGAAAGGCAGGGGGTGCATGAACATAATAAACAAAGTATACTTACCCATCCTCATGCCTGTAGTGCTGCTCCTGTTTTTTTTTTTAAATTCAGCTGCAGTGTCACATACCCGGCTGATCGATTGCCTGTTTAGCCAATCAGTGACTGGAGCGAGACACCATCCTAGTCACTGACTGGCTGAGCAGGCAGTCGATCAGCTAGGCAGTGACAGAGCAGCTGGAGAAGCTGCGTATGTAACATACCTTGATATCTGGCTGAAAAAGCCAGCCAGCTGTATTTTTGCAATAGACAACAGCCGATGTTCTTACAATGTGAACATGGCCTAAAAATAAGAGTTGAGACACTTTCCCCCAGATTTTTTTTGTAATGTAGGACATGTTCACAGCATATGTTTCAGATTCGCCTGTACTTCTGGACACTTTCAGCATCTAGCATTAAAAGGTTTTTAGTGACTAAGGCTGGGTTAACACTACGTTTTTGCAAACAGCTTTTTTTATCCGTTTTTGCTAAAAACGGCTGAAAAAATGGATGCATTTGAGTGCATCCGTTTTTTGATCCGTTTTTCCATTGACTTTCAGTGTAAAAAAGATCAAAATGAATTTTTTTTTTTTTTAAAGGAGACCTGTTTTTTTTAAAGGCTCCCGACCCCCAGCTAGATCCCCTTATACTGACCTCATCTAGCTTAGTCCCGCTCACGGAGCCGGTCCCGGCACGGAGATATCCTGGGCAGAAGCCGGCGTGCGCACTGTGGAGATAAGTCCGGCGTCCATAGAGAATGAATGGAGCCGTGCACGTGCTGCAGAGATGAGTCCGGCTCCATTCATTCTCTATGGACGCTGGACCTATCTCCACAGGGCGCGCCGGCTTCTGATCAGGATATCTCCGTCCCGGGAGGGTGACAGGTCCTCTTTAAGTACACAAAAATGCGGTTGGCCGCATTTTTGTGTATGTAAAAAAAATGGATACATTTTGTTCTGTCTTTTTTATAATGCAAATCAATGGAAAAACAGATCAATAAACAGATGCACACAAATGCATGCATTTTGTTTATCTGTTTTTTGTAAAAATGGATTGCAAAAATTTTGTGTGAACCCAGCCTAGGGGAATTTCTGATCAATTACAGAAAACTGGATTTACAGACTGATGTACAGTGAGAAATTTCAGTTTTTTTTTTTTTTTTTTATAAAGAAAAGTGCATATGCCATTGTCATATGAAATCTGAATGTTGATCTCTTGAAATATTTTTTTTTTTTCATTTAAACTAAAAGATTCAGTATAATGAGAATCGCTCCTTCATGTTGTTTGATGATGAAGCAGATGAAGAAGATGTTGCCATTCATGAAGAAGAGGAGGATGATCCAGACATTGAAGGGTACACTAAATTTACTTGTTTGAAGCAATGATCTTTTTCTAGCTCTAGTGTTGTTGGTAGATATTATCCAACATATCTACAGAATTTACATTAATATAAAAGAATGAAGATGTTTTTCTAATTTTCTAGTTTACGATCTGTGTTTTTTACTCTGCAGTTTTTACTTTGTCTACGAAGCCTAATAAGTTGACACTTCCTGTTCTGTAGAGAAAACTAATGTCCAGACTGTTGTTTCCTATGGTCCATGTTACTGCTGTCTGACATAGAGCTGACAAATTCCCCTTAAAGGGGTAGTCCACCCCAAAAAAATTTCTTTCAAATCAACTGCTGCCATGAAGTGCCAGAGATTTGTAATTTACTTCTATTAAAAAATCTCAAGCCTTCCAGTACTTATCAGCTGTTGTATGCCCAACAGGAAGTTGTATTATTTACAGTCTAGAGAGCAGGAGAGGTTTTCTATGGGGATTTGCTACTGCTCTGGACAGTTCCTGACATGGACAGAGGTGGCAGCAGAGAGCACTGTGTCAGACTGGAAAGAAAACACCACTTCCTGCTGGACAAACAGCAGCTGATAAGTACTGGAAGACTTAAGATTTTTTAATAGAAGTGAATTACAAATCTCTGGCACTTTATGGCACCAGTTGATTTGAAAGAAATTTTTTTTTGGGTGGACTACCCCTTTAAAGGGTTATTCTGGCATTGACACAAGTTTTTCAAAGACAGTTTTAGGGTGATTACATGTAGTGAAACTGTCCAACACAAATCCTATTTTCTAAATATGTACAATGACCTTTCTCAGGCATCTAATTGGGGGCCACAGGGTATAGGCTGCTGACAACTAAAGGTTGCCATACATCTTTAATAACTGTTCAGACAACGGTTAGGCACAACTCTGGTGGCAGCTTATCTCTGAGGGCTCGTGCAGTGAAATTTTATTATGCCTTTCCTCTGTCGGTGGAGTCTCAGGAGACCCCCATCGTTTTGCTAACTTAGGGTGGGTTGACACTATGAAATCGGCGCTAAGAAGTTCCAGCTCGTATCCACTTGCGCCCATGTCATAGACACCATTCTATGGCCGGGCGGATTCTGCCTTCTGCTGAAAGAACTGACAAGTAATTTCTTTCGGTGGATGGCGGAATTCACCTGCCCATAGAGCGGCTACAAGTGACTAAATCCGCTGAAACCTCTCCATAATGTGAACCCACCCTCATAAGCAAAAGGTTCAGATACGTTCGGATCCTCCTCCTCTCGGGGCAGGCTTTTATTTATTTTCTCCCTTTCTCGGTCTCTTATAGACCTACTTGCCTGCCTTGCCTTTCCCAGGCTCTGATACTCTGGTCCTCCATTGCAAAAGCTGTCTAATTCCCCATCCCAGCTACAAACTATAGGGCATAATGTCTTATTATATTATAATGAATGTAAATTGTAGCAAACGGTTCCTTATTTTCCCCTATAAACTGTAGGGCTTGATGCCGTATATTATAATGCCTATAAGCTGTAGCGTAGCACATGATAATTTTTTGTATCATGTAATTTTAGCATAAGGTACATTAATATAATAATTGTGTGTCTGCAGGTTTATTGTAGAGAATGCTTTTGTTGATGAGAAAGAAGAGGCATGTTCGTCTCTAGGGGTGATAGCCTTACATGCCAGGTAAGGTCCCTGTAATGTCCCTTCAATACCTGTTCTTTTCCAGCAACCTCTCCTGCCTTCTGCCTGCTGATCCATACCCTTTTCTGTCTCCCAACCCTCAGAAAATCATTTTAAAAACTATTATGTAGTAATACAAATGTTTCTCTTCTCCTCCCCATTTTACTTTTACGTTTGCCCACTTGCCCACTAAATCTGGTTTACCTTCATTTTCTTGATTTTATCCCTATTCCATTCATCTCCCTTCTTTGCTTATTCATCCTTCTATCCTCTTACTATTCATTATACTTTTTTTCTTTTACTCCTTTTGTATTGGTTTGCCTCTCACAAAATACAATTTCTTTACGATTTTTTTTTCATATTTTGCTTTCAATTTTCCTTCAGCTCTTCATTTTTCCCTTATCTTGACTCATGCTTCCAGGAAGTATTTAAGCATATTGAGGTAAGAATCCGCTAGTACTGATATATAAAAAATATGGTGTTTGTGGTGTTTGAAGCAGCAAGATGCTAAGCATTTATTTATCTTTTTTGTACTAATCTAAGTGCTAGTCTTATTAGAGTCAGTTCTTATGTGCCGGGATATGGGTGGTAGTTTCTACATTACTTGTAAGCAGTCCCAATTAGTAATGAGCGAATTTACAGTAGGAACAAAGCAAATTTCTTCGTTCCTATCTGTATTCTGCTCGTCAGTCTGTGGGGCTTTGAAGGCTGCTCCCCGCTTCCTGCTGCTCCTCCCCAGGTGCTGGGAAAAGATGGAGCCAGTCCTGGGAAACTTCTCCCAGTTTCCCAGGACTGGATCCATCTTTTTTCCAGCTTCCGTGGAGGAGCAGACTTTAAAGCCCTGCAGCCCGATAAAGAGAATACAGATAGCAACAAAGTGATTCGCCTTGTTCCTACTGTAGATTCGCTCATCACTAGGCCCAGTGCATTGCAGTGCCTTGCTCTTCTGGCTTTATTTCTGATTCTTAAAGCGTAACTGTCATATTTTTTTTTATTGCAGAAATCAGTAGTATGAGCGATTTTAAGAAACTCTGTAATAGTTTTTATCAGCCAAAAAAGCCTCCTTCTGTACTCAAGAAGCAATTTCCCAGCCTCCTCCCCTGACTTCTTATCTGTGCATTATCAGGCAAACACGTCTTCATTACAGAGAAGCCAGTGAAGACGGGTTCTTCTATCTCCATTCTATCCTTATGGAGGGGGGAGGGGCCGAGGGAGATGAGGGAGCAGGAAGAGGTGACATGAAGGTCAGCTGTTTGTAGACTCTCTGGGCACCTAAACCGCAGGATTCTGGGGTCAGAAAGGTCAGTGCTTATCTATGAACTTATTGAGAGAAGATTGCAGGGTGTTGTGCTTTGTAAGGGTGGTATTACACGGGCCGATGGAGGCCCGATAATACCTGTAAACGAGCAGCGATCTGCTAGATCGTTGCTCGTTTACTTGGCCTATTACATGGCCCGATAATCGTTAAACAAGGGCTGCAGGGACATCATTACCGATGTCCTTGCAGCCTTTGTTTAAACTGTATACATACCTAATCCATGGTCCAGGGTTCCTCTTCTTCTTAACTTCTCCCCGGGTCTGCGCACTTCAGCTTCACAGCGGCTTGTCTCTGCTGACAGGCCGCTCGGCCAATCACTGGCTGCGGCGGTTCCGGCCTGTGATTGGCCGAGGGGCTTGTCAGCTGACACAGGCCGCTGAGAAGCCGGAGCGCACGGGACCCAATAAGAAGCTCTGAGGAAGAGGAACCCTGGACCATGGATTAGGTATGTATTCTTCTTTGCTAATAGTCAGCGTCGGACGCGCACCGCTATTACACGTAGCGGTGCACGGTCGGCGCCCGACGATTATAGGTCTGAAGTTATATCAACGATCAGCCGATGACAACGATCATCGGCTAATCGTTGTCTTTAGTACACGGAACGATAATCGGCCGAATCGGGCGGATTCGGCCGATTATCGTTCCATGTAATAGTACTCTAAGACTGCTCCGTGCTCAGTCACTCCTAACAGCCCCTCCCCTCTCCATAGCCACATAATGGACACAGAAATCCTGCTGCTTCTGATGTGAGGGGGGAGGCTGGGAGATTGCTTTTTCAGTACAGAAGGAAACTCTTTTTTGGTTTATAAAACCTATTACAGAGTTTCTTAAAATCGCTTGTACTATTGATATTTAATGTTTTAAAAAAAATGACCCTGAAATGACAGTTACACTTTAAGGGCCATTCTTACATCTGCAAAATATGGTCAGCGCAGGGACAGTATTCTGGTGACTGGACCTCAGAGCTCCCAGCATCAAAATTCATTATGATGTCAGGAGATATGAAACTTTCTAAATCTTTGCAATACTGTACTGATGCTGTTCAGTTTCTGAGTTACCAGCATCATAATGAATGCTGATGCCAGCTCTGTGGTTCGGTCCATGGAATACTGTCTGTACATGGAAAATATTTTGTGTACAAGGGAATGGCCCCTAAATCTTAAATTCTGTTTAAGAAAAATATTTCCTCTGTCTCAGTCACCACACATCAGCGTCCGGAAATCGGCATATGAAGCTGTGGGAAAATTTGTGCGCTCAATGCACACTGTGTGTGAAAAGAACCCTAATGATCCCAATGTCGAAGGTGAGGTTTACATTAAGATTTGATTTAATATTAATGTACAAAAAGTTTGTACATATATTTATATATCATGCACCTCTGCTCCATATGTTCCAGCAGCTCTGCATCATCTTTTGGGAATTGTCATCCCTGCCTATCTGCAGGGTGCAATGCAGGATAAGGAACGGGAGGTGGTGATGACCATTCTAGAGTCTTTAAACGGTGTACTAAAATATGTAAAAGAACCTTGTGTGAGAGGACCTGAGCAGCTTGGAAAAATCTGTGATGTCATCAAAGCAGTGCTACAGAGCAAGGTTTGTGGCTTCAGTACCTGTAACCAAACAATGCACAGGGGTGTAACTACCATCATAGCAGCTATAGCGACTGCTATGGGGCCCACCACATCAGGGGGCCCAGTGGCTCCCTCCTGCAATACACTGGGCCCCCTGAGCCGTCATCATTTGCAGCACCTGATGGCCAAGCGGGCCTTCAGGGTGCTGCATATATCCCTTTAGCTGCAAGCGGCCCTAACAAGCACTTGCAGTTAAATGTTAAAGGTTATGGCTACACTTGATGGGTTTGTGGTCAGTCGCGGGTGTGGGGGAATATTTAGGGCCCAGCCACTTCTAGTTACACCCCTGACAATGCAGCATAATAAATAAACAATTAATTTTTCTTTAAACCCGCAGACTGCATGTCAGGATGAAGCTGAAGATGATCAGGATGAGCAACAGGTAAGTATTTTTTTTCCATTAAACTAGTATAACTACTGTTAGTTTATTTGTTTTTATTACTTTATGAACATTTTATTAATTTATTATTTCTTTTTTTGTTGTTGTAAAATCTTTTTTTTATAAAAGTTTCATTCAACTTATTTTTTTTACTAAAGAGAATTAATAAATATTTAAATATAATAGTTAACAGTGATAATAACTGTCCTAATCGTTTAGTCAAGTTGACTTATGAGTAACACACAATAAAAATCCAATGTTGGACCTCTACTACTCTATTTAGCTACAGCAAAAAAAACTTTAAGGGCCCTATTCCACGGGCCGATTATCGTTCGCATAATCGTTAACGATAAACGATCCAAACGACCGCTATTACGAAAGACCTGAAATAGTTCACCCCTTTACCATGGAAAGATAATCGTTACTTATGATCGTTCTTGCGGTCGTCTTGTTGTCTCTATTGCGTTCGTCACTACTGCAAACGACCAAACAACTTCTTATTTAATGCGAACGATTTGCGAACGAGCAACGATAAAAATAGGTCCAGGTCTTATTAAACGATCAACGATTTCTCGTTCGGTCGTTAGTCGTTAACTGCTATTCAACCGAACGATTATTGTTTAGATTCGAACGATTTAACGATAATCTGAATGATAATCGTCCGGTGGAATAGGGCCCTAAGACTTTAGCCACTAGATGTCTCACTTCCCTGCACGCTGCTGCCAACTGCCTGTTGATAAGGGAATTGCGTCTCCACACAGAAAGTGGGGGTGGGACCTAGAAATTGCTATGCCAGGAGAATGCCTAAACTGCACGCATTTAAAGGGGTTATCCAGCGCTACAAAAACATGGCCACTTTTCCCCCTCTCTTGTCTCCAGTTCAGCTGTGGTTTGCAATTAACCTCCATTTACTTCAATGGAACTGAGTTCCAAACTCCACCCAATCTGGAGACAAGAGAGGGGAAAAAAAGTGGCCATGTTTTTGTAACGCTAAATAACCCCTTTAAGTGCCAGTGTGTCTAGTCCAGTGTGCTTTCTCCAGTACTATTTGTGTTATGGCATAAAACCACTTTGTCACCACTCGGAAGGGTTAATGTAACAAAAGCATGAGGGTTTTTTAAATTCTTCTGAAAATATAGTTAGGATGTAAAGGAGTATTCCGCTCATTTAAAACTTTTAATATGTTGCTGCCCTGATGGAGAGCCATTTACAGCCTCTCAGCCAATCACTGGCTGTGGCACAGTCCTGCCTCAGTCAGTCATTGGCTAATCTGGCTGTCACTGCCGAGACAAATCCGTATTGGAAGTAAAGGCATGATCACTCAGCCAGGGACCCAAAGGTACTGTAGGAGAACACCAGGGAAGCACAGAGAGGTAAGCATAGCATGTTTGTTATGTTCTCTGCCAGGGCAGTAATATATTAAGTTAAGAATGAGCGAAAATACCCCTTTAAGAAAATCAGTTTTTTAAATGACACTCATACAAGTTCTAAAATCCATAGAGGATGATAATTCAATGAATTATCTATGGTAATAGTTTGTTTGTGTGATGTTTTCTTTGCCCTCAACTTGCACATCTTTCAGTTCATTGTATACAGTGCTTATTGGTTGAGAAACCTGAAACCTTAAGAGGCCACACAGACTATCTAAAGCTAAAAAAGACCATGAGCATACTGAAATAAAAGGAGGGAGGAAGTAAAATGAGGCTACAGTGCCCGTACTTAGTAACATAGGGGCCATTAGTTCCCTAAAAGTTCTCTTTTCTTCAAACAATATGTTTGTGATGAATTCCCTGCTTCCCATTGTGCTGTAGAACAAAGTGGTTCCAAGGACTAGTCCAATTGAAAGAAGCTGCCAGTCCAAGCATCTTTTTGCGTTAATATATGTAAAGAGACACTGCCATTCACTTGGCTCACATTCTGGTGGGATTTCCAAATATTCTGGAATCATATGCTTGCCATTTAAAGCAGCAATTAGCCAACAAGTCAAACTGAGAAGACGAGACTGTACAGAGAGAGCTGTGTCCGACGTAGATGTGCCACCCCACTTGTTGATACGTGATCGACTCCACACTTCACTGAAGCATATCCATGGGATCAGCAGAGGAATGGATCGATAGGTCTCGTTTTGAAATGATAGAAATCTTAGGAATACCAAATCTGTGCTAGGAGATAGTAACCAGCCACCAAACCATAAACACACAAAGAACCCTGGAACAGAGGAGAAGAAGGTGGTTAGAATACATGTGCATTGTGAAAGCATGCATTTTTCTCACTGCTTGTAGATGCACAGTTGGACTTGAAATTCGAGGTACATAAAGGGATAGTGAGATTGTGCGGTCACTAGATTAATTGTGCCACGTAAAGGCACTGCCAACCAGCGCTGATCTCGCTGATCAGTGCTTATTTGCTTCCGTAGACAGACCCATGTCGTGTAAAATGAGCTAGAGTAGAGATCCACTTTCTTTTATTACATTTAGGGATTAGGTATATCCCATGTATCTTTACACATGTTGCGTTAGAAGATCTAACCTGCTTATAGAATCTAACTGGGCAGGAGATGGGGAGTGTGGCCATACCTATTTCGGAGGTCATTGCTCTTTATATGAAAATCAGGCACTTCGGTGCACTGGGGGTGCCCTGCCTGATCCTCTAGCACATCTACTTATGAGTATTCATAGGAGCGCTTGGCAGTAAGTGGTGGCAAAGAGACGACTGGCGGATCAGTGCACTCAAACATATCAGTAACATTTCATTTGTAATGGTAAAGCGGACCTATAAAATGAAGGTATGGCTGCACTCCCTGTCCGTCTAACCTGCTGCTAGATTCCCTCTTAAGGAAATGCATGGCACCCTTCATATATCCATTTGTACCTGCAGAACATAGAAAAATGCTTTTATATTCCTGTACAAAGTGTCAAAGAGGTTTTCACAAGCTTCTGAAGTGCAGCAAGGTGGGGTGCCTCCTGTCCCTCCTCCTATCCCTTATGACACAGCATCCAGCTTGCTGTCAATCAAACAGGGATAGGGATGAGAGAGGGGAACAAGGAGGGTGTTACAGCCCTCAGTATGTCATGGGAAAGGTTTGGGGAAACCTTTTTCGACACTTTGCACCAGAAAATAATTACTTGATATACTGCCATTGGTTATGCTTACCACTGAAATCAAATGTTTAAAAAAAAAAAAAACCTTAGATGTATTGCACTGTGCCATAATGAACAGTTACTATCATGAACAAAGTGCGAGAACATATGATTCATTATGTTCAACACAAACAATCATTACTGTGTTGCAGCAATATGTAACCAATATAGTAATTACCTACATATTCATCCAAGATAATATTGTATATGAATAAACTAGGATCCTCAGATTAAAGGGGTTTGATACTTTTAGTAACTGTTGGCTGAATAATCCCGGCTTCCCCATACACATGATCAATTCCCCCTGTGGGGAGCGGTAGGCGGCAGCAGCCAGACAGTCCTGACACTGGCTTTTCCATTTAAGAATTATAGGGTCTGGTGTTGAAAATACATTACACTCCCATACACTTTATACTCTCGGCTAAATCCACCAACATAGGTGGGTTCAGCGGACTTTAGGATAAGGCAGGGGCAGGGAGCCTTGGCCCTCCAGCTGTTGCAAAACTAAAACTCCCTTTACAAGGTTCCCTACCCCTGGTATAAGGTGTATGTTTTTTTTTTCCTTTGTGATTTTAGAACTTTAATTCTTGTGAGTATTTTTCTCTCTCTCATACATTGATACCTGATGAGACTCTGTTATAGAATTTATTATTCAATATTTTTTCCTAAACTCAGACATTTAGTATTCAAGGTGGATATATATATATATAATAGTATATATCTTTTGAAAATGTAAGAGGAAGGCCATAGGCTTTCGAAGAATAGGTCAATAAAGATAAGACCCAAGTCAAAGTCCAGATTACCACGTGTTGCCAGGGTGACCTGGAATAGTGAATGTACACAAGGAGTCTTCTTTTAGTGGCTATTTAGCTATGATATTGGTACGGTAATATAAAATATACACTCAAGATTTATCGTGCATTTTACAAGTGATTGTCATCCAGTGTTCACACTAGTAGTTTGAGCATGCTACCATGTCTATCCACTTAGCTCTGCATGTGGATTCTCAACGAATGGTAAAAAAAAAACTTGCAGAGGATATATTAATGTGCCTCATTAGTGATAGTGCAAGTCATACATAGTGTGATGGTTACATGTGGTTATCCGAACCAAAGACTGCTTGTCCTCATTTCTTTTTACCAACGTGTGTTTTTTGGCAGGTGGCTAGAGAAACAGTGTTTGTCACGTCTGCATTCAGTTTGGAGGACTACAATAGGAAAGCTTACAGTGCAGTCAGATGTTTGCTCTATAAACAGCTTATGTGTATAGCACGGGTTGTGTAGCTTTATGAACACACAGGTTGTAATGTGGCGGGTTAACATAAGTCTAAAACCCTTCAAATCAGGTACATTTGAAAAGTGGGGCATAATACAAAGAGGCGAGATGTAAAGCTAATCTTACCTGTGATGACTGTATCTGTCATTAGCAGAATGAGCAGCGAGATGGTAGATGTCTGGCTGTGAGCTTCTCGTATGAAGAGCAATGGCAAGAAGTTGAGGAAGCATTTTCCAAGCTGCATACATAGGACGATCTCTTGTAATTCCATCCTGAGCTCTTGGAGTGCCGTGACTACATGCACGCTTTCTGCAGTTTTCTTGACAGCACAACCCTTACACCATGACTGTCTGCCCTAGAAGCAGGTTCTCTCTGTGTCACATTAGTGTTTTTCAGCGTAAACTTGTTTGTCTAGGTTTGTTTTACCTGCTGCACTCCCCTTCTCTTGTCGCACAATGAATGGCTTTCTGCTCATTTACAAATCAAGAGTATCTGTGGTGGTGAGTTTTGCCACAGTGACCCAACCTTTCTCCTAATAGGATCCCATTCAGTGAACTGCTGTAACGTATTCGTGTTTACTCTGAGCTTACTCCTCTCCCTTTTCTTGCATATTTGCTCTTGAGGTAATTATCCTGTGGAGCAGGTAGATCAGCCAGATCAGGTGGAGGTTGTCACTAACCCTTCGTCTGCCTCTTAACAACGCCTCCTGGTCATAAACTGTCTGTTCATGGCACACCCACCTGTTTCTGGCTTCTGGCACATGTTCAGAATTAATATGAAATGTCGTATTGGCAATTGCTAAATGCATGCAATACTTTTCCCTCCCAAGTAAATAACGGCTCATTTCTTTTCCCTTTGTTTATTTGTATGAGATGTTTTGTCTCACTTGGAGTATTAGTTAAGTTCCATATACTTTGTGAGACAATTGTTATGGACACGTAATCCATTGACAGAATGCCAGAGAACATTGATGTATTCATCTCATTGATGAAGTATGCTTGCTCATTTACATAGAATTATTATCATTAAAGGGGTTATCCAGTGCTACAAAAACATGGCCACTTTTGCCCCACTCTTGTCTCCAGGTCAGGCGTGGTTTGCAGTTAAGCTCCATTTACTTTAATGGAACTGAGTTTCAAACCCAATCTGGAGACACGAGGGGGAAAAGTGGCCATGTTTTTGTAGCGCTGGATAACCCCTTTAAGAACAAGGTTCCTTCCTGTTAGATGGATGGCTGTTCAAGATTTCATTGCTACACCTGCAGTGGCGGCCACGTCACTAGAAGGAATGAGGACAACCAGATAGCATGGACTGTAACTTAACACTTATCCCTAGTCCCAACTATAGGATCTGTAGATTATTCATTCAGGCATGCAAATACGGTAGTTGTTGGGTCAGTGTTTTGCATTAGTATTTGTAAGACAAATCTAGGGGTAAACCATATACTTTGTGGACCCAACCTAAGGGTACTATTACATGAAGCGATTTTTTGACAATCGACGATAAACGAACTCAAACGACCACTGTGGCGAACGACCTGAAATCGTTCACCCAATTACACGGAACAAAGATTGTTATTTATGATCGTTATTGTGTTCGTCCTGTCGCCGCCACTGCAAACGATCAACGATAAAAATAGGTCCAAATTCTATTAAACGACCAATGATTTCTCGTTGGTTGTTTAATCGTTTTCTTCTATTACACTAAACAATTATCAAATTCGAACGATTTAACGATTTTTCGAACGATAATTGTTCCCTGTAATACCATCTGCCATGTGTAAAGGAAGCCTTGAGCCGGCCATACACATAAGATACTGGTTGGCTGAAATTACAGATTTTCACCATTGCAGTCAACCATCAATTGTTAATTACATGAAAGCTATTATTTGTGGCCATGATGTATATTTTCGGTTGTGGTCTGCAGAAACTGTTTTGCATGATCATTTTACAGTCAGATCATCTGCTACTTTGTGCAAGCTTACTTTTACAGTTTAGCATGTTACTGGCACCATCATTCATGCGAACAAGCCCATAGGACTTTGATCAGCCATGTTGCTGGCCATCAAAATTGAATGTGTAAGGCCAGGGAAACTGTCAACTGTAATTCATGTTCCAAACTGTTGAGACTGTTAGGGTCCTTGTACACAGCGCAAAATGGGGCCGTGCAAGGACACAAGCGAGTGCTGATCAGCAAGATCGGCACTCATTTGCAGTGCTTTTACACGGCACAATTAATCGAGCGTCTGGGCCACATGATTTTTGTATTGTTCATGTGGCAGATATCTGCATATATCCGTGCTGTCAGTTTTCAAATCAGACAAGCAGTGCACACGTAGTGCGCTACTGTGTCATCCAAAATTCATGCTCTCCAACATGAAGATACAGTGTCTGCCAGAGATGGACGGGAATTCCAAAGAGCACAATGTCGGATTACACAGCAGAGCACTAGGTATGTATTCACTGTTTGTGTGATCTACATATCTGTGCTGTCAGTTTCCCTTTGCTATCAGCTGCACCCGTTTACACAGGAAGATGTGCGGCCGATAACAAATATTGAAGCCATCACAAAAGATTTAATCAGCCAAGGATTGGCTGTTTTTCTACTCCTTGGCTAATCGTTGTCACTTTTACATGGGCCGATTATGAACCAAAGCAGCGTTTCTAGCAAAAGCTGCGAGCTGTAATGTCTCTTCCCCTTTCCCACTTGATTGACATCTGGAAGCTGAGTCTCAGGCAGGGTCATGTATGGAAGGGCGAGTAAGGAGGTTTTATAGCTTGCAGCAGATCAAGAGCTTGGGAAAACCTCTTTGACTTGTCTTACTATATAATAAAAGCGTTTTTCTATGTTCCGGAATCACAGATGGATATATGAAAGGTACTAGGTGTCTCCCTGCAACAGATATCCAACAGTGTCAGCAGTTTGGAACATGAATTGCATCAGATTCCCTTCAAACAGGGTTCCTTGGGTTTATAACATTTATGGTCTCTCCATAGGATAGATCCCTAATGACTGTTATGTGGGGTACCGATCAGCTGTATGGTTGAGCCACTGCATCAGTACCCATACACTGCAAACTGTGCCAGAATCCCTTCACCATCTACTGTGTAGTGATGGCATTGGTTTCAGAAAATCAGTTCTCATTTAGTTCTTTAGAAGCTGAGCTGCAGTAACCCATGCCACCACTGCACTATAGGCTGAGCAGGGCTTCCAGCATCATTCATTGTATTCATGTGTTCCTTAGGGGGAGGAAAGAAGTGGCCAAACTATTATGGCACTGGCTTATCCCTCCAAGCACACTAGGATTGGGGGGGGGGGGGGATTGAAAATACAACCCACCCCAACCCTTCTATTCATTGACATAATCAATTAAGGGTCAGTGAAGGGTCCGGAGGCCACCAATACACATTGGGGTCCTATTAGACTAACCGATTTTTTGTTTCCAACTTTGGACAATAAACGATTGCAAACGAGCGCTTTTGGGAACGACCGGAAATCATTCACCATAATCCACGGACAGTTAGTCGTTAGTTACAGTCGCAATTACAATAGTTTGTATACTTTATCAGAATTACCAAGTACATACACCAAACAATAAAAGATTTAAGAACGATAGGCGATTATTTTATGGTCAGCTAAAAAGATGCGATCAATGACACAAATTTTTGTTTGTGATTTCATCGATGTGTGCATACACAGGGAAAGATCATCGCTTAAATTGTAACGATATAACGATATTTCTTACGATTATCTTTCCATTTAATAGGGTCCTTAAGGCCCTATTCCACGGAACGATTATCGTTCATAAACTCGCTCCAACGACCACTCGTTAACGATAATCGCTTCGTGGAATTGGTGTAAATGAACGAACGACAAAGGCGAAATCGTTATATTGTCATTTAAAATAGTTTTTCAGCATGTCAAAAAAAAATCGTTGGTCTTTTGAAAGATAATTCGCTAATCGGTTTGTAAAATTAGAAAACTTTCAGTTGTTCGTAAAAAGGTTTAAAAAAAAAAAGTTGGTGTGTCGTATGGTCATGATAACCCTGGCGAACGTTTTAAACGACTGCAAAATATTTGTTACACTACATATATCATTCACGTTCCCACGTGTGTTATGTGTTATCGTTAGCGAGTTTATGAACGATAATAGTTCCGTGGAATAGGGCCTTTAGAAAGTTTACTAAATCCACTGTAGGTGGCAGGGTCTGCTTATATCTGCCTTTTAGTGGATGTGGCGGTAGACCAGAGATCTGTTTATATACTGCCTGAAAGGACTGTTTTACATTGGTTATCTTATCAGTCATGAAACCTGTCCTTTGTCCTCTCTGTGTATATAGAAGAAACCCTGTTTACCATCTCTTTTATGTGTCTTATATAAGGCCCTGCATGGCCACCTTCTATGTTTCTGTATTAGCTGTATAACATTTTCTTACTAAAAAGAAAAAAAACGTATTAAACACAAAATATAGTCAACCCTTTTGGCAGCATGTATGTATGTATATATGTAAATCCTATAGAATTTTAGGGGGAGATTTATCAAACATGGTGTAAAGTGAAACTGGCTCAGTTGCCCCTAGCAACCAATCAGATTCCACCTTTCATTTTCCAAAGAGTCTGTGAGGAATGAAAGGTGGAATCTGATTGGTTGCTAGGGGCAACTGAGCCAGTTTCATTTTACACCATGTTTGATAAATCTCCCCCTTAGTTTTCTGGAGACGGTCTACATATTGTCAATCAAGAGCTGACAGAATAGGCACAGCACCAGGCAGCTGCTAGGATATCTGAATGAAAGCTGCTGAAGCAAAGACTGTGATATTTTAATAAAAATCAGTTTTATCTGGAAAAATTATTTGTAGTGCAATAAATATGGGTTCATCAGTGTCCAAAGTGTTTCCTAACATAGTTATTATTGTAGCAGCATGATGTGGTGTCTCATCCACCTGCTAGCAGCAGTGCCCTGGCAGGAGGATTAGGATATGAAGGTATTACCTGTGAAGGGGGGCATCAAACCCAATTGGCACCAGGTGAACAAAGCTTACCTTTGTCTTCTGACACAGCCTAACTCCTACTTGTTTTGTGATCTTTAGGTTATGTTCACATCTGTGTTGGAAGAATTGTCAGTTGTGAACAGAGCCGTATTGTTAATTCTGAATGCCTTCCAACACCGACAGGGAAAATAGAAGTCATTTACATGAATTGTTTGGGAATATAGGGTAAAACATGTTCACCTGCTACTAGATTCTCAGTCCAATGCCTTAACCTGAAATCCAGATTATTATGTTATGTTAACTTATATACAGCCAAAAAGTTATAGGGTATATCTTGTGTTTTACTCTCAGGCAGAGATGGATGCAATGCTGATAGAATCTGCAGGGGAGGGAATCCCTTTGGTTGCTGCTGCAGTTGGTGGTCTGGCGTTTGCTCCATACTTTGCAGGTTTTCTGCCGCTGCTCCTCAACAAAACAGTAAGTACTATGATGTGCATGACATGTATTTGTATATTTGTCTCATGTGCCAAATTGCAGAGTCATTTGTATACCAGCACATTTTGACTGTCAGTCATAATGTTAATATTGTGTAGCTCCTTCTTGTGCTGCCAAAACAGCTTTTATCTGTCAAGGCATAAACTCCACAAGACCTTTTGAAGGTGTCCTGTGGTATCTGGCAGCAAAACAATTTGAGATGAGCGAATTTATAGTACAAACAAAGCCAATATCTTCATTAGATCAGCAATCTGTTCATCAGTCTCTGCCTTTGAAGTTTGTGTCGCTCTGCCCTGGGTGCCTGGAAAAGCTGGATCCAGTCCTAGGACAAGTTTCCCAGGACTGGATTCAGCTTTTCCTAGCACCCGGGGTGGAGTGGCATGGATTTTAAAAGCAGCAGGATGATGAGCAGATTGCAGTGTTAACAAATCAATTTGGGTTTTTTTACTGAAAACTTCCCAAACATTACCCATCTTCATAGATAGGTTTTCCTGCTGCTAAAACATGTATTCATAGCCTCTTCCAGCTGTAATGTGGCTACTGAAATGGCTGAAAGTCAGCTGTTTTGTGTAATTTCCATTGACATTAATAGTAATTGCATTTACCATGTTACCCCGCAAACTATGTTTGTGTGAGTCCCAGAGTTTGGAGATGCACTGACCCAATCATTTAGCCATCACAATCGGGCTCGGGTCAGAACCTTTCAGATCCGTACAAATGCCAATTTGTTCTGATTGCAACACATAAACTTAAACAAATGACTGGTTACTTGCTGTCTGGTATATTTAATGCATTGTCCGGTGCCATTGTTAGATAATCTTCACTTTACCAGTCAGAGAATTTAATGTTATGGCTGATAAGTGTAATGTGACTGGTGCAGGTAAAGATAATGTATACTTGGGGTGGGGTAGGGGGGGACTATTCATAGATGTTGTGATTTGTCTGTAGTTATCCTTCCTTTGAACTAAAGGCATCATCTAAAATCCAAACACTTCCATGTTAATCCTCTGTAAACCCTGTGCATTTTCCTCTCTACGTAGAAGTCCAGTTGTTCTCCTGCAGAGAAGTCATTTGCAGTGGGTACACTTGCTGAATCGATAGTAAGCCTGGGAGAGACGACTGCTCAGTTTGTGGCACAGTTACTTCCAGCTCTCATCACTGGAGCCCAGGATGAAGATGATGAAGTTCGTAGTAATGCAGTATATGGACTTGGGGTCCTTGCAGAACATGGAGGTGCAGCCATGCTTAAGTATCCTTGGTGGTTTGTAAACGTCTGCTCTTGCCTCATGGTTGCATTGTCTTACATTGCTTATTTCATACAAATCTGTTCAGGAAATGGAAGACTGTAGAATTACTGAGAAACATTTAAAGGCTATTACGTTTCAAGCAGTTGATAGGTGGGGATTAGGTTAGATCTTATTTGTGTTGAAGTCTTAGAGCTGTAGTGACTCGCCTTTGGGTGGACTGGTTATTACATAACGCATTCTAGCAATTACAGTCTCAGATCAATGGCAGGATGATCTTACTACCTAACGCAGCATTTGTTTTCTTCTGTGCAATATAGCCTAAGTGACGACATTCTCTATATACATGCATTGTATAATGAACGCTAACATGTAAAATCCAGTCCTACAAGCTGAATCTCAGAGATCCCTGCTGTATGGATGGGTTTATGTACACATGAGCACATATATTCTGGATTGTGTACGGTTATATTCATAGAGAATTCTATGTAAAGCACTTAACAAAATACTGACAAGTTATTCTTTCATAGCCTCTTTATTACAGAGAGAATGCATTGAATGTCCAGGTACTGATACTGTGTAGTTTAAAGGTTTTTTTGGGGCGTTAATATCTGATCTGTGAGGATCAGGCTCCCAGCACCCCCTATCAATCAGCTAACTAAAGGATCAATGCAGGGAGCAATAGCACTAGGCAATGCCACCCAATGTATGGACCTCTGCCTGGTAAAGAATAAAAGTAGTGTTTGGTGGAGCGATGGTGTTCCTTTAGCTAGCTGATTACTAGGGGTGCCGGGAGTCATGCCCCCCACTTATTCTCCAAAATACATGGCCTAATGATAAGCTACCAATATCAAACATATACTGATATGTGCTATAAAAAACGAATAACCCACTTTGTAGGATATAATACTGGAATTCCAACTAACACTCCCACAACTTTCAAAAATTCTTCCTCCCCTTCAAAAAGTCTGACATTTATACATAAATACTGACAAAAGCCTAGCACTGGACACCATGCAGCCTGAAAACCAGCAACAGAATGGGGCAGGTAAGTATGTATGCTTGTTATGTTCTGGACAGGGGCATTGTTTAATATATGCCCCGGGATAGGTCATTTGAAAATATTGAAGTGCACTTACCTCCCTGGCTCTGTCAGCGCTGACGGTATCTAACTGATCCACCCCGATGTTGTACCTTTTGTAGGCATGCTCAGTCATTCAGCGGCTGCAGCTGTGTCCAGCCTCAGTTGCTGATTGGGAAGGCCTGCAACGTCATGTCCTCAGAACCTGGAAGCAGCTGAACAGCAGGAAGGATTGGTAAGATACTGACAGTGCTGCGGGGAGGAATGAGCACTTCTTTATTTACACATGACCTATCACCGGGCATATATTAAAAAATGCTCTTGTCGAAGAACACCTTTTTAATGGAGAAGTCCGGTGCTTTTAAAAACTTGTCAGCCGGCAGGGGGAACATAATAAATTTGTGGTAAATAGAAGCGCTCAATAGCACGGAACAGGCTGTCATCCTCACCCTGTTGGCGTTTGCCCACGTGTGTCCGCACCTTGTTGTGCTTCAGCTACTTTCTTTTTTGAGTTGTTGGATTTGAGCTTTGGCTAGCTAGCACCACCACAGCACTCTCCAAACAGCTGGAGGTGTCTAAGAGAGTGATCGCTACAGTGCCTATGCATGGTCTTCCTTACGTTTTTTGAAAATAATAAGCAGTCACTACTTACCTCTCCCCATGCCCACAAAGCAACGTGTCACAGGCCCCAGGACCCCCGCCGGAAGGCATCCCCCCCAAGTTCCGATGTTTTTACAACTTGGAAAAAAATACCAGACCTCCTCAGCTAATCAAGGACTCCAGCAGTGTCCCGTCCCAGTCATTGACTGGCTAAGCGGGCAGACCATCAATTAGGCAGACGAATAAGATCCTGGAGACCAGCGGAAGTCCCAGGGCGGTAAGACAGTGCTGCAAAGACACAGGGAGAGGTGAGTAGTAATAGTTTATTATGTTTTCCCCTGCTAGCTGACAAGTAAGGACCAGACAACCCCTATAAGTAAGGACCAGACAACCCCTATAAGTAAGGACCAGACAACCCCTATAAGTAAGGACCAGACAACCCCTATAAGTAAGGACCAGACAACCCCTATAAGTAAGGACCAGACAACCCCTATAAGTAAGGACCAGACAACCCCTATAAGTAAGGACCAGACAACCCCTATAAGTAAGGACCTGACAACCCCTTTAACGTGCACTGCATGTTTATAGTGACCTATTAAACATGTATGTAGGTTGTGTTTAAGCTGCATAAATAGGGCTATCCAGTTAAGTATCAGTAAGTAGTGTGTCACTACATCTTCTACCATGTAATAAACCGAATTTCCCTACCTCCTTCCCAATTCCACATATTCATGTACAGTAGATAAACCAGTCAGCGGTCTCATACTTTGTCTAGATGTAATGATACTACAATAGCTGTGTTTGGCCCAGTGCTTGGTCTGGTTAAATTAGGGGTGAACTTTGCATATTTTACCTACCTTGGCAAAAGAACCAGGATTTTCTTTGTACCATATACACTTTGTTTTATCTCCATACTTACCCTTTAATAATCACTTAACCGTTTTTCTTAACAAATGTTCAGAAATTTCCCAAAGCTACTTTCCATATTATCCTCTATTATCAGCTCTGAGAAGAATGCACGAACGCTAGACAATGTGTGTGGGGCAGTAAGCCGTATGATACTTAGACATCCAGAAGGTGTTCCTGTAGAACAGGTAGGGGTTTGTAAACTTGTTTTTCTACTTTCCTTCTTTTTTTTCTCTTGCGTATATTTTCTCTCAGCATTTCGGTGAACATTAGAGGCCACTTCTCTATTCATTCTCTGCCCAACCTCCCAAGTCGGAGGGGCCCCCATTAAGCTAATAGGTTGTGGGTCCTGGGATATACCATAAATGTACAAGAATGTTTGGTTCGGCCGACAATAGTCTAAAGTGTATGGGGACCTTTACTTCAGAGGGCTACCTAGTAACCTGAACTGGCAGTGGTCTGGCCCAGAAGCCTTCATGGTACGCCACTGACAGCACAATAGGATGGGCTACTGGACTTTTTACCATTAATCTGATGATGATTTTACTTCAGTATCTTAAGATTTTGTTTCTTCCCTTTAGGTATTTCCAGTGTTAATTCGTTCAATGCCACTGAAAGAAGATTTTGAGGAGAACTGTACAGTGTTTAAATGCATTGCATTCCTCTATGAGAAAAACCCTTCACAGGTATATAATAGAAGTCATTATGTAATAGGAACACTACAATAGCTTACATTACGTGCTCCTTGCACTTGTCTTCCTGGTTTGAACCAGATTATATATCAGGCTTCTCACCAGAATTTCATTGAATCGAAGTTAGGTTTTGTTAAGGTACTTGGACGCATTGGGGGACATTTACTATTATTGCTCCCCTGACGTACGCCATATTCCCTGCTCGCCCGTTGAGCCAACGGGCTGGGGGCGTGGCAAGACGGGGAGGAGGTGTGGCCTCCTCCCGTGCCTGAATTACTATGATTTTCGTCTGCCCGCAGGGGTAAATCATGGCAGAAATCTACATCAGGTCAGGCCAGGTTCACTAAGAAGCATTCGCCCCTTAGTGAGTCCGGTGAAACAAATTGGCGGGTGAGGCCTAATTTAAGACCAGCGAACAAGTACAGCGGTCTTCATAAATGTCCCCCATTGTGACTCCATGGGGTACTTGCACTCATGCTATGCCATAAACATGCAGCAAAATGTATCATCATAGCCTTGGGGGACTTTTGGTCAGTTTTGCTACTTAGAAAAAAAAATAAATAAATATATATATATATATATATATATATATATATATATATATATATATTTATATTTATATTCAGCTAATGCAGGTGCACTGTAACATGCCAAGATCCAGCAGGTTGAAACTCCTTCTAAGTTCTATGCAGGTTTTTGCCTCTCGTGACACTAGTGATATGGAAAGAAATCTCTGTTTATAGCTCTTGAGCTTTGCCTGTAAGATATATTGGTACGCTACATAGAAATGATAAAAGAGTTAAGTGAGTAAATATCCTGTGCAAATATCACAGGCACCAGGCCTCTGAGAAAACAAATTCTGTACTTTTAAAGGTACAGCTAATGACAACAAATGTCGCAAGAAAGACCATGCAGATCTGTTTAGTAGAAGTCACTCAGAAATCTGTATTACCTATACTTTATCTTTTGTAGAACAGAGGGTTTAAGATGTAGGATCATGTACTGTACATTTGCAGCATGCAGTCATTAACTGGTAAAGTACCAGTTATATATAAGTGGTTGTACATAAAAGTGAAATACTAGGTATAAATAATAAAGGTTTGTAATATAGGATATTGTATGAGTTAATTGTTCTTCTAAGGGCTGTATTAGCTGGCCCCATCCGCCAGGTAAGCAAGCACCGATCTGCTAGATCTGCACTCACTTACAGGGCCCATTATACAGCTGGATTATCATGCAGCAAAACGCTGCACAGACATTGTTAACGATGTCCGTGCAGTCCTTGCTTTTTACAGAAAATAATAAAGTTTAACTTACCTGTCCATACTTCCTGGTGTCCTCCTGCCTGTTTCCCACTGTTTCCCTCCTTTGAAGCTCTGAAATGACAGGCTGCTTAGCCAATCACTGACCCAGTGCCACAGCCAGTGATTGGCTGATCAGCCTGTCACTTCAGAGACAGGTTTGGAAGCTTTAAAAGAGGCTCTGGTCAGCGGGAAACAGGCAGGAGGGCATCAGGAAGCTAGGACAGGCAAGTATACATCTTTATTACTTTCTATATACTTGATGATTTTTAAACCTGCTTAAAGACAACGATCAGCCAACGAATCAGCCTGATTTGGCAGATAATCGCCCCGTGTAATAGGACCCTAAGACTGGAATGGACAGCCTATTGCTGCATTTATACATGCCGGTGAAACCACAGCTGCAATCACCAATAACCATGCAATGTTGCAGATAATTGGCAAGCATAAGGGTCCATTTACACAGAAACATTATCTGACAGATTATCTGTCAAAGATTTGAAGCCAAAGCCAGGACTGGATTTGAGAAAAGAAGGAATCTCAGGCTTTCCTTTATGACCTGATCTCTGTTTATAGACTGTTTCTGGCTTTGGCTTCAAATATTTGGTAGATAATCTGTCAGATAATCTTTCTGTGTAAATGAACCCTGATATGAGTTTATTTGAAACTAAATATATACTAATAGCTCCAGGTTTGCTTTTAGGAAATCTGGTGGAGTAGTTATTTTTAGGTGACAAAATACCTGTCTGACTGGACCTTCCAGAAACATGGGTGTTCATTTCACCTGCAGTCAGGTGCTTGTTAACAGTTCTTTGTTGTACTAATACGTCAGCAGCATGAGAACAATCTTCTCAGTGTTAAATCAGCTTTACTACAGGTGAACGCTCCATACAAAAAAACTAGCGTGTTCATTTGCCTACATAATGCTGTTTAATGACCTATGGTTTTTCCAATACAGGTTGCCGCATACATTAATGACATTGCTAGAATACTGGGTCATGTCTTAGGAACAAAAGAGATTCAACCAGGTATGGCTGACAAAATGTATTGGTTGCATCTTGTCTTTCAGTCAGTTATTTCAGCTTTTCACTGCCAAATGTGTCATTGTGGAAGATAAATAAGAAAGTAAGTTCCGCATTGGGTAGATCATCTGATATTTAACTCCTTCGCGTCCCATGACATACCTGGTAACTCATGGCGGTATCTGCAGCCGGGGAGCGCCTCCTGTTGCGGGTCCTGTTGCCGCGCCAGCTAATTAAGCATCTAAATGCAGCTGTCAAACCTGACAGCTGCATTTAAATGCTGTGCTCTGCACATCTCTGGTGTCTAGTGGTACGGATCTTGCCCTGCGATGCGATCGCGGGGGGGAGATCCGTTCTTCTGGCCGGGCCTCAGCGTCGCAATGACGCTGATCACGGCTCGGCAAGACATTGCTCTGATCTGCAGCGGGCCAGAGCAATGTGACTGATCATTGCTGTGTATATAACACAGCATTAATCTTTATGAGAGATCAGTGCTGTGTATATAGAAGTCCCCCAGGGGGACTTCTAGTTGAAATAAAAGATAAAGTAAAAATGTTTTTTTATTATTAAAAAAAATCCCCTCCACTATTAAAAGTCCAAATCACCCCCTTTTCCCATTTTATAAATATAAACAAACATATTTGGCATTGTCACGTGCGTAATCGCCCGAACTATTAAATTGTCACATTCCTGATCTCACCTGGTAAACGGCGTAAGCACACAAAAAAATTGCGCATTTTTTGTCACATCAAATCCAGAAAAAATGTAATAAAAAGTTATCAAAAAGTTGCATATACACAAACAAGGTACCGATAGTACAGATCATGACGCAAAAAATGACACCGCACACAGCCCCATAGACCAAAAAATTAAAGCGTTATAAAGATGGCAATAGAGGGATTTTAGTTTTTTTAAATAGGTTTTCATTTTTTAAAAGTCATCAAATAATATAAAAGTCATACAAGTTACATATCGTTGTAATTTTACTAATGTGATGAACATAGATAACATGTCCATTTTACCATAGGGCGAACGGCGTAAACACGAAACTCCCTGAAATGAAAACAAATTCCTTTTTTCCTTTTTTTGTCAATTTGACAGCACAAATGATTTTTTTCCGGTTTCGCTGTATATTTTATGGGAAAATAAAGTCTGTCACTGCAAAGTACAATTGGTGTTGCAGAAAATAAGGTCTCATGTGGGTATAAAAATGCAAGTGCTATGACCTTTTAAACATATAGTGGAAAAAGCAAAAACGAAAATTGGCTTTGACCTTAAGGGGTTAAATAACCCTTTATTCGTTGGCTATAATAATAATCCATCATATTGTTGCCCTTTCCACACTTTTGCTTAAAGCTACTCTGTACCCACATTCTGACCGTCCAAACCGTTCGTACCTTCAGATAGCTGCTTTTAATCCAAGATCTGTCCTGGGGTCCGTTCCGCAGGTGATGCAGTTATTGTCCTAAAAAAACAACTTTTAAACTGGCAGCCCTGTGCCCTACGGGATTGGCCTAGATTGTGTATGCATTAGGCTGGCACAACCTCTCTGTCCCTCCTCCCCGCCCTCCACATCTTTAGAAATGCTCCAGGCAGATTGCCTACTATTCATCAGCTGTGTGAATACTGAACATGGGCTGGATCGTTAAGCAGCTGTGCAATGTTCAGACAGGAGTAAATGTTTCAGTGGCATTCCTAATGATGAAGAGGGTGGGGAAGAGGGACGCAGGGGTGGTGCAAAGTTAGGGCACAGATATTCCCTTTGGGCACGAGGCTGCAAGTTTAAAAGTTGTTTTTTTATGACAATAACTGTATCACCTGCCGAACGGACCCCAGGACAGATCTTGGATTAAAAGCAGCTATCTGAAGGTACAAGTGGTTTGGGGGGGGGGCAGATTGTGGGTACTGAGTCACTTTAAAACATAAGGCCCAGATTTATCAAACACTGGTGTAAACTGCCTACAGCAAACAATTCATTGGCTGCTATGGACGGTTTGTTTCAGGTTCTATTTTACACAAAAATTGTTACTAAATTTGCTGCAATTTAAAAAAAAGTTGAAAAAAAGTTGCAGACATGTATTATCTAAATCACTTAACCCCCCCCCCCCCCCCATTTCCCCCATTCATTTGTTCAAGCTGGGAAATACACCAAACCCAAACAGTCACATGTAGTAAATGGATGTTTTTTTGCAACTATGCAGTTGAGCAAACTTCTGACATCTTAACCTGCCAAACAATCAGTCAGTCTGAATTGAAAAATTCACCACCTTATTTCTATATTGTGTCACAGGTAAAATGCAGAATCACTGATCCATATAATGATTGTGAAGCAGGACAATGCATTTTTGACAAAGGGAAAATAGATTAGTATTTGGTGTTATATGCTCTGTTGGCTGTCCACCCTGTGCTCCCTGTATGACTGCACTTTACTTTCATCAGATTCACTATTTAAAATTGTACCAGGTGAAATGCTGGGATATTTAGATATGTATATTATATAAGTATATTTATGCATATAAATATAATAGGGTAGATTTATTAAAGCGAATGTACCATTAGATACATCGCTTTGTTTTTTTTTAACCCTTTGAGGACCGGGCCAATTAAAATTTTTGCGTTTTTGTTTTTTCCCCCTTGTGCTTAAAAGGCCATAGCACTTGCATTTTTTCACCTAGAAACCCACATGAGCCCTTATTTTTTGCGCCACTAATTGTACTTTGCAATGACAGGCTGGGAAAAATTAAATGTGTGGTGAAATTGAAAAAAAAACACAAAACGCATTTATCCGATGGCTTTTAAAAAATTCAAACCATTGTTAACAAATATATGTTCCTTAAAATCGCTCCCTTCCCAGGCTTATAGTGCTTTTATCCTTTGGTCTATGGGGCTGTGTGAGATGTCATTTTTTGCACCATGATCTGTACTTTCTATCGGTACCGTGATTGCGCATATGCAATGTTTTGATCGCTATTTATTAAAATTTTTCTGGATTTGATGCGACCAAAATGCGCAATTTTTCACTTTGGGATTTTTTTGCGCTTACGCCGTTTACCATGCCAAATCATAAATGTGATGAATTAATATTTTGGGCGATTACGCACGCTGCAATACCAAACATGTTTATTTTTATTTATAACATAGGAAAAGGGGGGTGATTCAAACTTTTATTAGGGGAGGGGGCTTTTTATTAATAACACTTTTATTTTTTTTTATTTTTTTATACTTAAACCTTATACTAGAAGCCCCCCTGGGGGACTTCTAGTACAAGTTTACTGATCTCTCATTGAGATCTATGCAGTATAGTTATACTGGATAGATCGATGAAATCGGCACTTGATTGCTTTCGGCTGCTGCAGCCGAAAGCAACCAAGTGGTGAGCCGGGATCAGCGCCATTACTGCGCAGACCCCGGCCTGGTAAGGACACGGGGATCGCCCCTGCGCGATTGTGTCGCGCGGGGGAGATCCCCCCCCCCACTAGACACCAGGGATAAGGCTGCAAGTGGTAATCAAATGCATCCGTCAACTTTGACAGCAGCATCTCATTACTGAATTAGCGGGCACGGCGATCGGACCGTGCTCGCTAATAGCCACGGTCCCGGGTTGCATGCGGCCCCACACTGAACACCCCAGGCCACAGCTGCTCAGCCCATGAGTGGCTCAGCGGCCGCGACCCGTCAGTACAGGGACTGGAACAGAAGGCAGAGCGGCAGAGAATGGGGAAGTGATTAAGTGAGTTAATATTTTATACTACAATCATCAGCTGTCAGCCGTGCATTGCTTTTACATGTAGCAATGCGCCCAATGATTTTAGGTCTGGACCTAAAGAAACGATCAGCCGATGATCGTTTCATCAGCTGATTGTTCTCTCTATAACACGGAGCGATAATTGGAATTCGGCTGATTATCTCTTCATGTAATAGGGCCCTTACTCCTTTTCATGTTCCTGGCCTGCTTTCATTTCCTTTGGGTGGAGGGTGGGCATCTTCATATTATTTTGCGGTTCTGGCCAGCAGCACTCTGCTCCTCTGTTTTGTACTCTGCTGTTCTGTTGAGCTCTGCTATGCCAGGTCCTATTCTGACAGCTCCAAGGGCTGGGAGCTGTCACTGTGAATAAAATTACTGCAGATAAGGTGGCAGAGCAGGGGAGTCATCAGCCCGACCACCACTAATATTAGGAGAGGTGGTCAGGAACCTAGACAACAGCTGTAAACATCACAGGCACATAAGAGGGCCTAGCAGGGTAGGACAGTTAAAAAACTAAATAGAACTAATTGCAAAGTTTCTTAAAGAGGACCTGTCACCCCCCATGCCGGGGTGACAGGCTCCCGACCCCCTGTTAGATCCCCCTATACTTACCTCATTGCGCCGAGATTTCAGCGCCCGAAGCCCGGTGCCCGCTCATAGAGAATGAATGGTGAGTCGATGCTCCGTCATTATCTATGGGCATCGGACTCTCCTGTGAGCGCATGCGCCGGGCTTCGGAAATCTTAGTCACCCGACCGGCTCAGGAAGCGGGACCCGGCGTGATGAGGTAAGTATAGGGGGATCTAACAGGGGGTCGGGAGCTTGTCACCCCGGCACGGGGGGTGACAGGTTTCCTTTAACTTTTAATTACCTACAGTTGTAGCTGTAGTTGCGGTGGTGAGAATACCCCTTTAAATATTCTTGCAAATACATGAATTTAGCAAACGCCTCCTTCTCCTGATATACTGCTATTTTCTTCCCATTTCCCATTTTAAACAGCAGTGGTCTGGCTAATATATGTATATATATATTACAGTATCAATACCCTATATGTCTACATATATTTATATATTTATCACTTTGACCACTGCTTTTAGAGCAGACAGGTGGTTAGTAACCTAGACAATGAGCTGTCAACGAGGGAAGTGAACAAAAGAGCAGACATATAAGGAAAAGAGGGCAAGTTTGTTAAATACCCATATCTTCCGGCGTATAAGAAGACTGAATGAATAAGACGACCCCCAATTTTTCCAGTTAAAATAGAGAATAAGACCATCCCTCTTCCAACACACACCAAATAAAGATTAATAATAAAACATCAGACAGCAGTAAGATCTGAGAGGCAGAGACTGAGCTACAGTAATACCAGTCGGATACAAGGAATGCCAGACGGGTCAGAGGTGTGTTTTTCTGGGCACAGCGCCATTCTACCTTATCTTTTTTCCCATACCCTGGATGCCTACGGCTTGCTCTGCCATTCATATGCTTCATATGGTCACCGCATACGGCAGGGATGTGGCCGTTTTTTGAGCTTCCCTCAACGAACACGGCAACTGCAGATTCTCCAGTCCTGTTCCAAAGTTTTTCGCCCTATAAGATGACACCTGTCATATAAGACGACCCCAGACTTTTGAGAAGATTTTCCTGGGTTAAAAAGTAGTCTAATGTCCCTATTTCTCAGCGCTCGTTTGCTCCTCGTTCCCCGCTCGCTGCCGTCGCTATTCAATGCGGCAGCCCGGACGATCGCTGATTGTCCGTGCAGCCCATAGGATACAGCAGCGTCTGCTGCCGATGCTATTCAACGGAGCGACGGCAGCAGATCGCTGCTAAATCAGTCGCTTGTTTTTCAACATGTTGAAAAACAAGCGACTGCAACGATCAGCCGACATGAACGATGTCGGCTGATCGTTGCACTCTATTCCACAGGATAATTATCGTCCATAGCGGCCGATAATCGTTCAGTGGAATAGGGCCTTTATACGCAGAAAAATACTGTAAATGTACAGAGTATGGGCAAAAATATTTCACTTGATGAGTCTTACAAGTTTAACTATGTTAGTTTAGATGAGAATATCCCTTTCATCTGTCTGAGCCAAAAATGGCCATCTTTTCCCATAGTGACACAGCCCAGTTTTCGTTTCTCAAATTGCTTTGGTAAAATGTAAGCTGTGCTCTGATTGGTTACTATGGGCAAATAACGCAGTTTTGTGTTAGACAAAAAAATTTTTTTTTATAAACCTGTCCTGTGTAAAGGATTGTCAATCCACCCCTTTAATATGAGCATTTTTATAGTCTTCTGGCTGCAACATTCACACTGCCTTCCCTGCTTTATGTATTTGTATGTCATATGTCGAGGAGGGGGTTATTCAGTGAAAAATGATAACTTATGTAGAGAACATAACAGACACGTATACTTACCTGGCCCTGCCGGTCTCCAGGCCTACATCCTCATCTTCCAATGCCAAGTGGTCATTTCCTGTCTGCACAGCACGGCAGTGGAACTTTTGAAGACAACCAAAGCAGTACACACTGGACAGCCTGGAAACCAGCAGCAGAGTGGGAAGAGTAAGGGTCCTATTAGACAGGCAGATGGTGGCCCAATCAATACTATAAACCAGCACCGATATGCTAGATTGGTGCTCTTAAACTGGGCCTATTACGCGGCCTGATAATTATTTAGGGCTGCATGGACATCTTTGTTAATATCCGTGCATCCCAGTTTACATTACATGTCTTGGTCTTCTCCTGCGCTCTGCCTCCTCCCCGGTCGCGAACGCTGCAGCTTCAGAGTGGCCTGTCTGAGCTGACAGGCCGCTCAGCCAATCACTGGCCGGGACCGCAGCAGCAGCGCGTGGGACTAGGGAGGAAGCAGAGCGCATGAGAACACTAAGAACGCGGACAGGTAATGTAATGTTGAATCGTCGGTCACCAGTGGCGCATCGCTATTACATGTAGTGATGTGCGGTCGGCACCCGATGATTTAAGGTTGAGATCTAAATAAACTATCATCTGATGATCGTTTCATTGGCTGATCGTTGTCTCTATTACACAGAATGATAATCGGCTGAATCAGGATGACTATCGTGGCAAAAATTATTATGTTGTTTGAATTTAAACGCTAATCTTTCAGTATGCAGGTAACGATCCAAAAATCTTTTAAGCTTTTAAAATCATTGTTAATCGTTTGCTAATATTTCGATGTGTGTACACATTGTTGGTTTGTTATTATGATCATTCATATACTAGAGTATACAAACGATCGCAATTGCGCTAATGACTATCATTCTGTGTATTATGGAGAACAATTTCGGGTCGTTTCCAAAAGTGCTCTTTTTTGCTATCGTTAATTGTCTAATAGGACCCTAAGTATACATGTCTGTTATGTTCCCCGCAGCATGATAAATTAAAGACAGTCCCTTTAACTGACCTGGCAGTCAAGGTGTGGTGCATATTTGTTGGGCATTGTAATGTCTTTGTTCTCACTCACAGTATAAATTGGCATCTGAATATGCGCTATTTTGTCTCTCTGATGTGACCTTGATAGACACTGAACAGATCCTGGTTATTCTATTGAGAAATCTGGCCCAACGTTTCCCCCAGGAATTGAAGAATGCTGTGATGTCTCTCCCTGATGAAATGTCTTCCAAGCTTCGCACAACTCTTGGCTAAGAATAAAGAGCTTGTTTCAGTAAGTCTGCCCATTGTGACAGGCTCAAACAAACCGTTTGCTTTCTCAAATAAACTTCTCATGCGGATTGTGTAATCCTTTCACAATACATCCTGTCATGCCACCATGTGTCTCCTGACCCCAGGAGCATCGGACAGGAGGGTTTCTAGTAGTGTTTAAGTTGCAGTTGATCGTTCCAGTTTACACCTTGGACCCGGAAGACTGTACATTACCTACATAGCAGAACTGTTTGTCGACAGACGAAAAAAAATAAAGGTTCTGTAAATCTATGGAGATGGAGGGCTGATTGCAGTGAATTTGTTACTAAGCTGTGCCTTTACTATTGCATCTAGGGACTTAAATATAGGTGGTGCAGCCGCACCAGGACCCAAGAGCATAAAGGGGTATTCCCGATTTAACATATAAAGGAGAGGTCCGGCGGAGGTCGGGGGGGGGGGGGGGGGGTAGAGAGAGAGAGAGATTAAAAAAACACAATATGCTCACCTGTCTCCGTGCTGCATTACATTACTAGGTTCCCCTACGCCACTGGGTGTCCTCTTCTCCTAGTTTCTGGGTAGGTCACGACCTGGGTTTAACATCACAAGCGCATGGGATGTAGCCTGCTCAGCCAATCAGTGACTGCAGCGGTGTCCCGCCCAAGTCACTGACTGAGTGGGGCCTCCATCAACCGGGTTGTGACGTAAGAAGAGGGGAGCTAAGACGACAGCCGGCTGCGGTCCAGGATTGGGAAGGAGCGCTGTAGGGGCACTGGGGCGGGTAAATATAACTTCATTTTTATGTTTCCCCAGCCCAGAGAAATGTTTTGCCCTGTACCAGACATGCCCCATGCCCTTTAAATTTGTAGGGCATGTTTCATATTTTTGCGAATACATTCATTTAGTAAACTTGTATCTTTCTCCTACTATGCCGCTCTTTCCCTCCCCTTCTTGACAGCTCGATGGTCTATGTTACTCTGCTATAAAAGCAGTGGTCTGGCTGGTATATAGTGTACAGTCTCTCTCTTTTCTATATATTACAATTATGTTTTCTTTTTCTACTGTCAAGAACATTCTTTGTGTGCAGGACCTGCTCTTAAAGAGGATGTACCACCTGGTACATCCTCTTTAACCTGAACCCACGGATCGATCGGCGCCGACACGGGGAAGCCGGACCGTGGTGGTACATCCTCTTTAAAGCATCTTCTGTCAAGTCAGGAGGCCCACACACACATGAGAAGGCTGGTTTCAAAGAAATTGTTGAGTTTAGGCACCACACTATCCTGTAGAATAATGTTGAAAGCATAGACCAGTGGTTGACAACCAATAACCTGTACTCTAATTAGTTCACCAGCACTACAGCGCCCAGCAGGCATAGATATCAGCTCCTAAATTCACATGTGATCAATTCAGTGGTGCTCAGCTTGGTTATAGGACAGTCCATAAATAAGTAAAGTCCAGCGGCACTCACTATAAAACTTGGTCTTTATTCAATATGCAAAAGACATACAAAACAGGAACATGGAGACACCTCGCCCCACAGACTCTAGCCCTCAGCTAGAGACTGTGGGGCGAGGTGTCTCCATACATATCCTGCCTCATATAACCTCTGGCACCCTTAGGGAGGAATGATTGCTCCTGCAGCTTCAGTCATTAGGTCCATTGCGCTAAATAGAATTGAAAATAGGATTTTGCTTTTGACAATTACTGCTTCAACCCTTGTAATCTGTAGAATGGCTAAAGGCGTTATTACAGAAAGCAATTATCGGCTGATAATCACTTCGTGTAATAAAAGGCAACCATCAGCCGACATTGTGCATCGGCATCAACTTGTTAAAAGATGAATGACATCTATAGCAACGGTCTACTGCCGTCGCTTTGCATAAAAGGAGCAGCAGCAGCAGACCGCCACTCTCTTATGGGCTGCCTGGGCAATCTGACTATAGCCCCAGCAGCTCCCTCCGCCAGGTCGGCACTCCCTTGCTCCTCTGAATCAGCCTCTGAATAGGGGCTTAACACTGTTGTGAGACCACATGTGAAAGTTGTGCAGTATAGTTTACCCCAAAATGTTTTATTTTATATTTTTTTAGCGGGCCATAAAGCCCTTCTCATTATTTAAACTGATTTAAATTAATTTTATATGTCTCTTTTGGGGACAGGACAAAATATCCCCCCCCCCATATCTCACGTCTATTAAATTGCAGTTATTAGAATAAAGAGATGTTTTAAAGAAACATTCGTTTTTTGGCTTTGGTTTTAAAAAGTGAAATGCACAGATTGCTACAGTTGTCATAACACCTGTCTTGAAGGAGGACAGGTATCTGACAGAATGTAGGGGCTGAATTTTAATGTGCAATTTCAAGTCACATTTATCAGCTGGTGAGTTTAATTCCCTTTTAAAGGGAATATGTCATTAGAAAGGGCCTATTGTTTATATTAGGTTTTTTTTGTTGAACCTATTTTTTAATACTTTTTGGTAATATATGTTTCCTCTAATCTTCCATTCTATTATCTATATTAATGATTATCCTAAAAACTTGCAGTCTTCTTCCTGTTCTGTGTGTTGCATATTATCACAGAAAGGATTCCAGCGAAACATGACACACCAGTGTATAGATAACTGAGCTGGGAACAGAAGTATCACAGGTCACAAAGCATGCCTAGAAACGTCTCCAATGGGGCTTGCTGTAAAGCACATTTTTAAATGTTAAAAACAGCTCAGACAAAATGGTTGCTTATATAATGTATAAAAAATTCAAATAAAATTTAAAACATGTTTCTGTATCTGGCTTTATTAATAAAAATAAGCGTATACATATTCAATTTAAATTCTGTTTCCAAATTAGATCATAATGAAAATGGTCTTTACAGTCCATACAATTGAACTAGTTTTTAGCTTACATCATCAAATCAGAATTAACAACAGATTTATTAAAGGGGTTGTCCGGCGATAAAAAATTATTCACAGAATAACACACATTACAAAGTTATACAACTTTGTAATGTATGTTATGTCTGTGAATGGCCCCCTTCCCCGTGTTTCCCCCCACCCACGCTAGACCCGGAAGTGTGGTGCATTATACTCACCGCATGTCGTGTCGTCCACGGTCTCCGATCGTCAGCAGTGACGTCTTCTTCGGGAGCTTGGCGGATCTTCCCGAGTGCCGGCCACCCTCTGCAGCGTCATCCGAAGCTCAGCCGCGATTGGCTGAGCATAAGTGTGCTCAGCCAATCGCGGCTGAGCGGCTGATGACGCGGCCACGTCATCAGCTGCTCAGCCGCGATTGGCTGAGCACAGTTATGCTCAGCCAATCGCGGCTGAGCTTCGGATGACGCTGCAGAGGGCGGCCGGCACTCGGGAAGATCCGCCAAGCTCCCGAAGAAGACGTCACTGCTGACGATCGGAGACCGTGGTCGGCACGCGACAGGTAATGTATAGCGCACCACACTTCCGGGTACACGGGTGGGGGTGGTGGGACACGGGGAAGGGGGCCATTCACAGACATAACATACATTACAAAGTTGTATAACTTTGTAATGTGTGTTATTCTGTGAATAATTTTTTATCGCCGGACAACCCCTTTAAGTGTTCTGTGTTAGAATAGTAAAGCTGCCTGAACTGAGGACAGAATCTTACAGCAAGGACCGTACAAGGATAGACAAAATTGATAAATTCCTTCCTGAGCTTTGAAAAATTCCAGCGATAGCAGCCTGCACTTAAAGATGGGACAGCATGAGCACTTTATGCAAATCCCTGCACTTTGTCTTTCTAATTTAAAGGTATACTCCAGTGGAAAAAAAAACTTTTCAAATCAGCTGGTGGTAGAAAGTTATACATATTTGACTAGCTGACTTCTATTTAAAATAACTCCTTCCAGTACTTATGAGCAGTGTGTTTTGTCTGTTCTGACAGTGCTCTCTGCTTCCACATCTGTCTCTGTCAGGAACTGTCTAAAGCAGAAGAGGTTTTGTATGGGAATTTGCTATTGCTCTGGACAGTTCCTGTCACAAAAACATTTTTTTTACTCTCCCAAGTACCCCTTTAAGGTGATGTTCATAAGAAAATGGTCATATTTTTCTTTGTTTTACAGCTGTACATTGCTTTTAATTTATTGTGTGTGAACCCTGCACAAATCTCACCATGTTGTCTCATTTTCTTTCTGGGAAAAGCACACACATATGCTAAGTAAATATAAAGTTATAATTTACATAGGGATTCTTTACATACTGTACATGATCTTTTAGTGTTACCTGGGTAGTGTTCAGGCATTCTGTTATACTGATCAGGTATGACAGCTGTAGTGAGTTTAAAATGAATAGCCCAAGTGCTTTACAATGTTCAATAAGAGAACCATTATTCCTATCTACAAAAGTCACACCATTGATTTTATTTAAAGAAAACTCTTTCATCTCTGTATAAATGTAAATCCTGCTGAGCACTGACTCCGCTTTCCTTGGTTCTGGTTTGATGTTTCTAAAGTGTGAATTGTAAAGGAAAGAGAGTTACATAGAAAGGATTTTACATATGCTGCAATGGTGAAAAATGCAACAGAGTTTCAGTTGCATTTTCTGACATAATGAATCAGGCTTTGTGAACAGTCAAATGGCTGAATTTGGGCAATGAATCCCTGGGGGTTTTTACTGTTACGAAGGAAAAAAATACTTGCACAATTTTTTATAAGAGGCATAGGCCCAAAAGTCATTATTTTATTCCTTCATCATTGAAGCTATGATATGTAGTTCTATATACTGCAAAATCAAGCCGGCAGCTGAAAAAAAAGCTGGTCACATATTCAAATGTAACCTTTACTAAAATATAACCTTTTGGGCATGTGTCTCTAAACTGCGGCCCTCCCGCTGTTGCAAAACCACAATTCCCATCATGTCCGGATAGCTAAAGCTTTGGATTTGGTTGTCCAGACATGATCGGAAATGTAGTATTGCAACAGCTCGAGGGCCGCAGTTTGGAGACCTATGCTTTAGGGTATGTTCACACAGAGCAAAATCGGCAGAATTCCGCAGCGGAACTCTCTGCTGCGGAATCCCGCCTGCCTCAGTGTCAAACAGTTACTCACTTTCTCTATGGGAGGGCTCGCACACCTGTCCTTTTGAACGGGCTGAATATTGGCCAGGAGGGTCACTAGAAATGCTCCTGCAGCCAATAATCGGCCTGTATGAAAGGGAAAGCGATCACATTATTGGCAGATCACATCTTTTGTGCCTGCTCAAAAATGTATTTTTATTGAATGCACGTATCCCTGTGTAAATGGGTTTATTTATGCAATGCATTCTGACCACATGGCCAATGATGGTGAGGAGCTTGGCCATGGGATCATAGATGGCTACTATGCTACTGTAAAGTTGCCTTTATGTTCTTTGAAATCTAGTCCTTTTTTTGTAAAAAGGATGATGTTCAGAACCTATAAAAATGAAAATGCCTGCTCCAACTTCTGCTGCTGTGCTGCTTTTTAATAGCCAAAGAAATCGCTCACATATACTCTAACATATATAATACAACATTACCTTAGAGCGGTTATCCAGTATTGGAAGAATAGTGTTGTCTCTGGAGGAAAGTGGCCATGTTTTTCTAACACAACTCCAGTTGAGGTGTGGTTTGTAATTAAAGTGACTGTACCACCAGGCCCAGGCTGAAGCACTGGAGGCGGGCCAACCCACCCTTAGTGGGAAGAAACCCCAGCCCCTCCATGATGTGACTCCATTAGAATCAATGGAACCCTATCATAGAGGGGCTAGGGTTTCCTCCCACTAAGGGTGGGTCGGCCCGCCTGCAGTGCTTCAGCCTGGGCCTGGTGGTACAGTCACTTTAAGCTCCATTTTCTTCAATGGAACCGAGTTGCAAACCCCACCCAAACTGAAGACGAGTTGTGCTGTCTCTGGGAAAAAAAGGGCAATGTTTTTCTAACGCTGCATGACCCCCTTTAACTATGTCAGTAGCAGAAGAGTCAACATATTCAGGAACAATGGCGCTGCTGGGAACAAGCATGCATTAGTACAAAGAGTTAGGAAGGGGAAGGAGACATACAGTAGAAAATATTTACATTGCTGGTGACCACTGCCCTCTAAAGTTAATTGTGCAAAGTTATAGGAAGAAGAGAGCCTATGATGTATTAAGGGGAGTATTCTTTTTTTCCCCCCTGACACTATTCATTGTCTATAATACTGCTGGAGATAGCAGAGTCCTGTACAGTCCCAGGTGAATGGTGCAGCACTCCCCCCTAAGGAAGTTCTAATTAGTATAAAATATTTGTTCCCATTTTTTGTTCCCTAAACCAGCAGTGCATCTTATCGTCTGAAAAAAACACAACAGTAGTCTTGTGAAAATATTTTCAGTATAATTTTATTGGTTTAAAAACCTTTTGTGTTCCTGTTGGTCCAGTGAGTTACTTATTGGTGGCCTACTATTTATGCATGTACAAGAACTAGACTCATAAGCCCATAGTGCCCAGGCATCTATTGTGATAAATAACAGCTCAAATAGCAAGTTCATTGAAACAAGTTAATTTTCTTATGCAATACTTGTTGGTTTGAGATTTGATAAGACTTTTTCAAGAAGTTCTGTGTTAGCAAGTAAGAAAGAGGAATACTCTGACATCAACAACAAAACTGACCTACAAGAGACTGCATTGTCTAATAAATACCATGTCATATAAAGATAAAAACATTAAATAAAACATTCTAGCTGTCCTATAAGAGACTGCATTGTATAATAAATACAATTTCATAGAGAGATAAAAATATTAAAATATTAAAACATTATAGCTGTCCTAAAAGAGACTGTATTGTCTAATAAATACCATTTCATAAAAAGATAAAAACATTACATAAAACAAAAATAGTTAATAAACCTGAATTCTCAGCCCTGTGAATATTTTCTTCCTGGTGTGATTTTTATTGGTCCGTATGGTTCGTTCTGCTCAGGACAGATAACGTCTTGTGTAGAAAGCACTAGAAAAACAAATGGTGTATTTGTTGTATTTATCACTTGAGCACTGTCATTTTAAAAACAAACAAACAACTTTTGACATGCTGTAACTCAACTCCACCAGTCCTCAAATGCCCCCAACAGGCCATGATTTCCCATAGAAAGAACACCTGTGGTGATACCTGTTTCACTGACTGTAAATACATCACCAGTTAAATACTAAAAGTCCCCAAACACGTTCTGTCAGCTGAATGCAAAGCTCGAGACAGGTTCAGTCATCTGTATAAAGTGTATGGGGCCCCCCGAACCTCCACTTACAGATGAGGTTAAAAGAGAAGCTCTGAGAGTCGGGTTGTGACATCACCATCATAGGAAGTGAAGCCTTGATGTAGTAGTAAGTGCAGGGAAATCCACAAAACACGACCTGCTGGCAGGCCCGCTTCTGCCATGAGGCGGAATGAGTATTCCGCCTCAGGCGGCAGATTCTGCGCCCCTGCAGGGGGCGGCAGACAGCAGCCCTGCAGCCGCTTGCCTGTCCTGTCATCAGCGCTCACCACTGTACCCCGCCGGGCTCCCGCGCCGTCAGCCAGCATCTCCCTTTGCCCTTCAGCCTGTGGTGAGTGTCGGCGAGGGCTGCAGTCGGATCGGTGCGCGCGGGAGCGCCGGGGGGGGGGGGGTGGGGTATTCCTATAAGGGCTGCATTCCCATGTCGAGGAATGCCTGTAACCGGAGTCTCCCCCGCCCGGACAGCATCTGATAAGATGCTGAGAGCGGGGGAGAACTTTACTGATACGTGCGATGCTGTAATGAATCAGCCGCGCGTGGTGCTGTCATTACAGCGCGGCACATATCAATAGAGTTCTCCCCCTCTCTCAGCATCTTATCAGATGCTGTCCGGGCGGGGGAGACTCCGGTTACAGGCATTCCTCGACATGGGAATGCAGCCCTTATAGGAATACCCCCCCCCCCCCCCCCGGTGCTCCCGCGTGCACCGATCCGACTGCAGACTGCAGAGTGAGTGGTGGGGGGGGGTGGGGGTGGGGGTGGTGGGGGTGGGGGGGCTTCAGGGGGGGTCGCTAGTGTGGGGCGGCCGCCTGAGGTTTGCCTCAGGCGGCAGAGACCACAGAAACGGCCCTGCCTGCTGGAAGTACCTGAGGATTGCAGTTTAGAAACATTGCTTTAGAGACATGTCATGTCAAATGCTTTGATTGATCAGGGTCTTGTTCACTAGCTCTGTGTACATGACCAAGATGGATTCCTTATGAGAACATATTGTGTCACGCAGAGAGTATACAGAGAGAAGCGCTCAGCTGTGTACTTCTTCCCACTCATTCTAGCAGTCTGCTGGGGTCTGAACACCAATACCTGGATTGATCAAAACATTTGAAACATCTCTACAATGACTGATCACACCTGCCAACCAAGAATAACGGCATAAAAATCCAATAATTATTAGCCGAGATCAGCAAAACGGGAGTGGAAAACAAAGGTCATGTCTGTTGCCATCTGTTTTACTAGAAAGAATGGCAGGTAATGCTAAAAAATTAAATAAATAAAACTATCAATTCACATATTAAAGCTCACCAAGACAGCTGAAAAAGAATCTGGAGACCAGCAAGCGAGAAAGAGAATGAGGGACCAGGCTGAGGAACTCCGACTGCCCAGCACTGTCAATCTCTGAGTGTAACTCCCTAAAGAGAGACGACATCCAAACACATTATTATAGATACGTTCAATCACGCAGGTTGTATCAGGAAAGAGGTAAAAGCAGTGTCAGTCACCTTTGCATATCACTCAGTAATACTTCTTCAGTTTCAGGTAGCTCCACAATCATTTCTGGCATCTCGGAGACCATTGGTAGAACTCTGTCTTCATGACCAGAAAGTGATCTGCAAATAGTAACATAGAAGACAATGGCAGTGTGTGATGTTCTACAAAGGTTTATATTGCCTTATTTCTAGGCTTTTTAATAAAAATTAACTGGAAAAGATTTAATAGCATGGAACATGGTCTCAACATATAAAACACAAAATGGATTTACTTATGGTGTGGGGGCAATGGGGTAATTTTTTTTATTAAACTAAAATATTCAACTTACTATGCCTAATACTGTGTAGATCAGTGCTTCTCAATTGCAGTCCTCAGGCCTCACCAACAGGTCATGTTTTGAGGATATCCCAAACAAAGAAGAGCTGTGATAATACCTGCTGCACTGAGTATAATTATATCACCTGTGAAATACTAAGGAAATCCTCAAAACATGACCTGTTAGTGCGGCCTGAGGACTGGAATTGAGAAGCACTGATGTAGATCATGCTGGTGCTGCAAAAAAGTTTTGACCCTTCCAGCCATGGACTCCACATTACACTGTCTTCACCAGTTGACCACCTGCGCAGAACTGTACTCGGCAGAGATACGTTTCTGTATATATTGTACAAATTATTTTTGGGCAGAGCTGACCTAACAGACATAAGGGTGGGTTCACACTACAGAATCCGCATGGATAAGTTCCATCGGATTCCGTCGCCTGTACCTGCTCACGGTGGCGCACCTCTCTGGCGGCTCCATAGACACCATTCTATAGCCGGGTCAATTCAGTTGTCCGCCGAAAGAATTAACATGTCAGTTCTTTCGGCGGAAAGTGGATTCCGCCTGGCCATAGAATGGTGTCTATGGCACAGGTGGAGAGGCACGCCGCTGCGAGCGGGTACAAGCGACGGAATCTTACAACGGAACTTATCTGCGGGAAATCCGTAGTGTGAACCCACCCATAGGATTAACCTCATAAAGGGTTCAGGTTTATAAAAAGAAAAAACATCAGCTTTTAACCAAAACAGCACCCCCTGTCCTCAGGTTGTATGTGGTATTACAATTCAACTCCATTCACTTTCATGGAAATGAGCTGCAAAACCCCACCCAAACTGAGGACAGGAGAGGTGCTGTTTCTGCAAGAAAGCAACTATGTTTTTTTAAGTCTTGGATACAAAAAAATGGCTTGCTTTCATCAGATAAGTTGTATCTTCGTATTACACCATTTTAGACTACTTAAAATTTATCAAAAATTTTATTTATTTTTTTAGGGGGAAAGTGAAACAAACAGCATTGCACCAATTTTTGGACCTCATTTTTATGGTCTTTCCTTTGTTGTGAAAAAAAAAAAAAAAAAACTAATTTTTTGTGTCGCCATATTCAGAGAGCTGTATAAGGGGTTGCTAGTTCTGGGGGGACTTTTCAGGTGTGTCACTGTCTTTGGAAGAAAGACATCCCTCATCCTTAAAACCCCCTATTATGACTAATAATCAGATCCTAGATCTTCAATCATGCTGTAGATTTCTCACCTTCCCTCTTCAGGTAATAATACAATTGGTCGAGACCGCTCCTCCTCAGACACTTCTAGAGACACTTCTAAATAAAAAAATAAAATTGAAACTTTAATGACATACAGTCATTGCTAAAATATCATCATTGTAACAAAATCTGCTTTATGATAGCTTCGTGATTCCTGGCAGATGTAACTGGATTCTGATTCCCTTGGTAAGGTTTAAATGAGAATGTATTGCTTATTGTCAGATAGTGATACATGAGTGTTTGTTCTGATCTGTTTTCATTTTCTGATTTAATATTCTATTTTTGTGACTTGACTGGCATCAGAATGATCTCAGATGCCAGACACTAGCAGCGGATGTCAGCTGCAGCCAGCAACTACCAGTATGAAGCTGGCTCATCTCATGAACAGCCAGATTCAATTCAATGCATATGTATGTGAAATGTTAGGAAGGAGTTAAAGCTAAACTTTATGCTGAATACACTGCAGTGCAATACTGTGCAGTAAAAAGACGACAACGAAATGGCCCACCTGAGGACAACATGATGCTGACAGCAGATTCTGTGGCTGCACGCACCTCCTGTGGGGAAGGGAGAAACAATGTTTTTAGCATGTTTTACTACATACTGCAAAAAGAGATGCACAGACTTAAAAGCTCACTGTTCAAACAACTTCCCTCCATGCAATAGCCTATATGATCCCTAACAACCACATAATTTATCACAAACTATTTCTTACCATAGAGAAAAAAGTCCTAAAAGTCTTGGTCACTAGATGTCTAATTTTTTCTGCAATCTGCTGTTCACTGCCTGTTGTTATGGGAATTCTGTCTCTAGTAACAAACGAACCAGGACAAAACCCAGGAGGTGGGGCAGCGGTTGGTTGCAGCTATGTGCAGTAAGAGTGAGCCATTGCTGTTCACCTGCTTCCCTCCCCTCAGAAATCATTCAGTGCTATAATCCCTTCCTCGCTGTTTCTATTATTTCTGCTCACATAGAACCTTGCAAAGCCAGTGCTTTAGTAACCTCTTCTCTCTTCACATGCTATCACAAGTAGTGTACTGTAAATCCTCTGTCAGTACAGTGGCAGCCTATTCAGTCCCATGTACTAGCACTATATCACGGCATAGCAAGGCGCTAGACTCCGTAGGCGCTATGCTGTGCTGCCATTGACCAGACAACTCCGGGAAAGGAAGTGTGTGCATACTACATTCAAACAAACCCCGCTCTGACCCAAACTACAGAAATAAAAAGAATGAGAAATATAAGTGCCCCATTGGGGGGGGAGTGTCACTCAGCCTCAATAAGCTCTGTGAGGACACTAGAATCACCTTGTCACCACTCTAAGGGGTTAATCTTAGGGGATAGTTTCTAATTTTTTTTTAAACAACAAGTACACTTTAATTTTCTTAGCTGATTTTTGCAACAAATCTGCTACATGTGAATGTATTCATATTCTCCATACTGTATGGGTCTAGATATTCAAACCTAGCACTACACAGCGACTTTGGCCACGACATGGGAATACATTGTTGTGATTGCTGTGTCATATTCCAGGATCATTCTAAATCACAGCATTGCGACCTACGAGTAGCAGCAACTTAGACCTGACAACGGTTAAAAAACAATGCAGCATCCCAGCCGTAGTTGATTGCAGATTAAAAGCCTGACGCTCTTTACTTAGAGTAACTGGAGTAAAGCACAATCCTGAAATGTGGCATGGCAATCCTTGGCCGCACCACCCATGTCAGAGCTAAAATCTCTATGTAGCCTTAAGGCCCTTTTTTTTGGGCAGATTATAGTCCAGAAGTCCTTCAGACAAAAATCTGAGTAAGAGCCCGTTCACACTTAATAAAACAGGCGGACTCCACTCGTAATCCCGCCTGCTTCACTGCCCCAATTTAATGGATGAATTGACATGTCAATTATTTGACCGGAGAGCAGAGGCGTGCAACGCATTACACTGAGACACTAAAGGCACGATTCCAAGCGGAGTCTGCGACGGGGTTCCGCTCGGAAATTCCACCTGTTTTACTCAGTATGAACGGCCCTATTAATTTAAATGTGACAGCGATCAGCACTGCTTGTGGGATCTGGAAACTGACAGCATGGATATATGCACATCAGTACTGTCAATTCCCATGGGCGCACAAACAGTACAAGGATCATTCACTTAAATAATGGTGCTAAGGCACTGCAAACAAGTGCTAATCTCGTTGATCAACGCTCATTTGCATTCTTGCTTGGCCCCATGTTTGGCCATGTAAAAGGATTCTTAGCCTCTCTCACCTCCGGTTCACTGACTTCCTCTTCTCTTTCCTGGATATACTGCATGGGCTCCGAAAAAGCACACCTAGACCATAGCTCAATGAGTTCGGGGGCCATGAATGTCTCTAATTGAGAGAAAAGATAAAAAATGCATTTAACAGCAGCAAAACACAGTGCTGGATTATAGGGAAAGCAAAAATTGCCCAGGAACATCTACTATCAGGGAGCTTTCATCTGTCATTTACTTTCATTGCTTCCCAGGCACCCCAACAGAAATATACGAGTTCAAAAAGTTTTTTGTGTCAGCTGAACCCACCAACGTTGGTGAGACTGAACAATCGTCTATACAAGTCAGGGGGGAGAGAAGAATTGCACTATTCATGTTAAATTTCACCCACCTTATTCTCAGAGAGATAGATCACCACCAGAGCTGCCCCCCCCCTTAACTACAAACACATAAACAAGTGGTAAAATGTATGGGGCAATCAGAAAAGATAGGTGTTGGCCAAACACTCACAGTTATCATATGAGCATTGCTTTGGGGAATGTTAACATCCAGTTTGTCAGAACCTTGTTACTCCAAACAACAGAAATTACAGGACAGTGTGCATTTATATCATGTCTGTTAGATTTAAGATCCCGTTGAGCTTGATAGCATATGGCAACAATAATGCTTTTATTTTATTTGTATAGCGCACACAGATTCTGCAGCATTTTACATAGTTTCGCCAATAATTACTCCCTGTCCCCAATAGGGCTCACAATCTAAATCAACCTGTCTGTATGTTTTGGGTGTGGAAGGAAACCCAGGCAAATATGGAGAGAACATTGCCCTTGGTGGGATTTGAACCCAGGTCTGTCAGCAGAAAACGAGGGGTGTAAGTAGGCGCCTGGCTAGATGGAGCTGATCACCTGGGCACATATTTTGTGTGGTGTGTGGTTATCTTTAACCACACATCACATTATACTGTTCCCAGGAATGGGGACCCTCTATTTTTTTTTCATGGCATCTCTAACAATCTTCATCTTGCCCTGGCAAAAAAAACAACATATAACAAAGATGTAGGGAAAAATGATTTCACTAACTATACTCACGATAGGTTGGAGCGTCTAGCAGAGAGGCTGGGGTTCTTAGCTTTATGCTGGGAATTGTCACAGGGACCTAAGTAATTGAGATACAGTTATTTATTGTGCATGTGATGAACTCAAGGAAATCTTCAGAATGTACACCATCACTTTGAGGAGGCATTCAGTACACATCACAAAATGCAGCTAGACATCTCCATATAAAAGGCCTACTTGTATGTAATGCTATATTGACTATCACTACTCAGTTAAAAAAAATTGCAAATGAAGTCCAAATGCTTTTTAATTTTTCCAACATTTGTGTCTTTTTGTGTGTATGTTTACGAATTCTGCATTTATAAATGCAGAAATTTCACTGTCACTAGGTTGACACTAAGCATTATTTTATTTATTGCAACATATGGTGTAAACGCTAGGATCAGGGGGTGCAATAATCAAACACAACCCCCTAACTATAATTTAAGTATACTATTCACACCTAATATAATTCGGGTGACTCGAGCATGCCTAAGATGTTGGAGCAGGATTTTCCTGCCCAGCAAAAAACTGCTGGCAACTGTGTCCTGACTTGGCCAGTGACTGGCTGGGCAGGCAGGTCCTGCTCTGACATCTCATCTTGGAAGCAGGGAGAAAAGGCAAGGATTGGGGGAACAGAAGGAGCTGGAACAGGAGCTTTGAGAGAATTGGGTAGGTAAGTATGATTTTTTTTTTTTTTTATCCCAGCCTTAGTACAATTTATATAAAAAGTTACTAATACCGTAATACCCCATAAAGTGTTTCTGAGCTCTTATCTAGAAAACATACATACCACTGGCTGTGTATATATAAGAGGGTCACTAGTTTGTTGCTGCATAACCTTTCTTCCAATTTGTGTATCTTTGTCAATGATTAGGCCAGTTTTGCGCACAGGACGTCTGACTCGTGGTAGATGTCCAGCTTCAAGGGGTACCTCTGGCAGCACCAACTGTACAGAACAGAACAAATGTATTTGTATGTATGCAGTAAAACATAAAAGGTATCCCACCTTTGGGGGTGTAACTGCAAGGATCCCTAATAATCATAAGAACAAACTGAATGGAAAAATTAAGGAGAGTTGGCTAACCTAGGTTAGTTCACCTACGCGCGGTTCTACCCTGTCACTTATCGTTTACACAGGACAATGTGTGGCCAGCAACAATAAATTTAAGGGGGAATTCACATTAAACTTCACAATATACACATTGGATAATCATTTGGATCTTGCTTACACGTTTCAGACTATGGGGCAAATTTACTAGGAAACGCAGAAAAAATGACTTATATAATGTGGCACTAAATTTACTGTTTTTAGACACCTTTGAGCCTTTTTTGTCCACAGCAAAATGGTTTTAGAAGCAATCTCCCTCCACTCAATAGGTGGACAAGACAAAAAAAAACACATTAAAAAAGGCACCAACTCAATCATTAACAATAACATAAATTTGGTTCATTTTATATTGTCACGCGGGAAAATTGCAAACTAGAGGAGTTAAAAAAAAGGTGGAATTGATAAGTTCCCCCTAACGTCTTAAGAATCTGTTCACGGTACCCCAGTTATTTTTGAAGTTAATTTATTTCACTCAGACATCCCCCAAAAAGGTATGTTGTAGTATACTGCAGCGTACTGGTAGCAGGGCCATTCAATCCAAAGGCCTGAACCTAGTCTGAAACTGGTGACCACATTCAGGCCATAACCCACATGTCTAGATTTACTTGGCAAGACTCAAAAGCGTCATCTGCTCCATTTGTTGTTGCACACGTAAATATTCTAAAGGAAACAGTAAGAGTGTAACTATAAGAAGATTACATTAGGTAATTGTGTATTTTACCTGTGGACTAGATAGACGAGGAGTAACAGGGGGAGATGCTGGTTCAGGCAACTGTATCTCTAAACCGCTCTCTAGGGAGATAGATTGGTGTAAAAAATTCAAAAGGCAGATGTATATTGAAAAGCTGATGTTATATATTATTTATATCTTGTCCTTCAAAGTTTCTAATTTAATACTGCATACAGTGCTCCATAATACTGCTACATACTGCTCCCGCAAACGTGCTATTCAGCAGTCACTGTCCCCTGGGCATGAGGGGCATTATTTGAACAGCAGTGGTGCCATGACATCCCCCAGAGGCGCGCCTCCCCTCACATGTTCTCATCACGTCGCATGAGCGCAGTATAGCGAGTCCGTTACGTGCTGTGCAGTGTGATGAGAATGTAGGCACGCCAACGTGAGGGAAGGTGCGCCTCTGGATGCAGTCACTGCACCGCTGCTGTTTGAATAATGCAGAGTGCTTCTTTAATACATGACCCCACCCTGTATCTTACTCCTGTTACTTACCAGGAAAAAAAGTTATTGGTTGTCCTGTTACTTCATCTAGAAGAGCTGCAGCTTCATGCTCTGAAAGCAATTCTGAAGGAAGACTAGACATAGAAAAAGACAAAGTCTGTAATAAACTAGATTTATTTGTGATGGTTTAGAATTGTAAATCTGTTGTTTTTATGGTATTTTTCGGTTGTTTCTGGCTGCTGTAGCTCTAATGCATTATCTGAATGTTTTGTAGCACTCTGCTGGCTTCAAGTTGGAAGCAATGATAATATTTTATTAGTCAACATTTTCCAGATTTTCTTTTTGTGATTATGAAACTTGGACCAAGAGAAGGCAACATTTTTTTTTTTTAAGTTCCTTGCAATCCAAGTGTTTTCCGAACCTGTGCTCATAACTGAAACACATCAGTAATCCTGTCCGTAATTGTGTGCCCGTTCAAATAAATGGGTACTATAAATATAGTGCAAAAATAAAACCTACAACATTGGCTGGTACTGTTTGGAGAGGAAGACCCCTGGACAGATCATTTAATGGGGGGCCCCATACAACTTCTAGGACCCAGACCCCAATAGGCTTCCTATCATTGCCACATACAGGAAGGGTGGACCTCTCCCCTTAAGTTGATGGGAGCTAGGAAGACAGATGACTGAAAAGATTATATAAAAATAAAAAGCCACTTATGTGTGGCAACCTTTCCAGTTCTTTCTGGGCAGGATAAGATCACCAAACAGGGTAATTTTACCAAAGAGAGAGGTAAAGCCCTTAAGGTCGCCAGGATGGTGGAGCTCCCAGGGTATCTACCGCTTATAATATAGCCATGGACATTTTAATGGGGGTGCGACAAGATGGGACCGAACAATCTGTACAAGTACTAGAAAGCCCAGCCCAAGTCATTCTCAAAAGAAATAAATGCAAAGTACAGAAAGTAGTGACCACACTGAAACTAAACTTCATTGGCTTAGAATCACTTTCCAAACATTGGAAAGTAAGTGTGCTCACGCATGGTTACTTTTTTTTTAAATTAAAAATGAGGAGTAAAACCATAGAGATCTCAATGCAATATTAGTCAGTCATGCAGTACTAAAGAGCAAACTATATACTACATATTATGGTGTATACCTATAATGTCTGGCATAGTATAGTATATACAGTAGTGTATATTTACCCTGATCTAGGGGAAGATCTGACTGGTGAGCCTTCTGTTTCACTCTTGCGTTTTTCATCTACACGCTCTGACAACAGAATGAAGAATTACCAAAGACTAATAATCAAAGTACATCACAAGGATATTAGTTCATAGCTGGACGGCTACATAGGTCTTAGATAGATCAACATATGGAAGTGGTGCAAAGTTTAAGGCATTAGGGTACAAACCCACTTGACGTATTTGCTGCGTGAATCAGTCTTAAAAATAAGCAGGCAAAACGCAGGTTGGCTTTATACAATTGTTCTGCGTTAAAATACGCAATTGTGTATTTTTGAAGCGTGGAGCTACATGCGTTTTTCGCACAGGTTGTTAAGAACTGATGCTTTGCTAACAACAAGCTTCACGCTTCAAAAATACGCAATTGCGTATTTTAACGCAGAACAATTGTATAAAGCCAACCTGCGTTTTGCCTGCTTATTTTTAAGACTGATTCACCCAACAAATACGTCAAGTGGGTTTGTACCCTTAATGACAATCTGCAGACAAAAAAAATACTGAGAGACACCTCTCAAGTGCCTGCATATGACCAGGGCTGTGTTTGCCATCAGCCCCCCGTGGTCCTGTGCATAGGGCAGCATAATGTTGGGGGTGGCAGCACTTCAGAGAGTTAAAAAAAAAAAAAAAGAGGATTTGTGATTGATTCCACCACTAATGATGAGGAGGGCGGGGAAGAGGGACGGAGAGGCGGTGCCAGCCTAATGCACAGACACTCTAGACCACGCCAATATGACACAGGGCTAAAAGTTTAAAAATTGTTTTTTAGGACAATAACTGCATCACCTGCCGAACCAGATTGTAGATACAGAGTCCTTTAAGTTCACTCTTGGCCGGAGGACCAGAGCAGTGTGATGCAGACCCTATTTCTAAAGCCGGGAAGGTGAGTTGACATCACTGTCTTTATACACCCCCTCCCCGGCGATACTATAAAAAGGCCTCCTGCCTGGAGTACCCCTTTAATGGAACTAAGCAAATTTAGATAACTTGAGAGGAACTGCTTTTCCAATGAGGTCAAATAAGCCTTTAACCAGTTAAAACACAGATTTAAGCTATGTTCACACAACGTAAGAGACCGGCCGTTCCTTGACCCTGCCGGGTCATGGAGCCAACTGCAGCAACGCCCGTACTGTTACGAAAATATTTGTTGTGTAAACATAGCCTTAACAACATTTCCATATATACCCTCTTCTTTTCTCATCTTTCTATCTGGCTCCATTCCACTCTCTTCTGGCTGTTTTTCTGCCATGGCCTTCTTCAGTCTGGCAATCTCTTGTTCAGCTTCTCTGATCCTCTTCCTCTCTTCCTCTAGTTCTTTTAGATGCTCTATTTCCCTTTCCTTCTCCTTCAGCTGCTGTTTTAATGCTTCAGCCTCCCACTGGCATTGCTTTTCTTTTTGAAGTTCCTTGAGGTTTCTTATCTGCTTTTCTTTTTCTAGCAAGAGCTGGTCTGTAGCCCCTGAGCTTCGGAGGTGTTTTAACTCTTTGATAGCTTTTTTCAGACTTTCCATTTCTTTCTTGAGTTCTTTTTGATACTGTTTCTCTCTGTCCAAGACCTCCTTCCTTTCCCTCTCTCTTTCATGTTCCCACTGCAGCTCAGATTTGCGTCTCTCTTCTTTAAGTTGCTCTATTTCTTTTTCCATGTTATGGAGTTCTCTTCTTTCCCTGTCAGCTTCAATAGCTGTCTCTTCCAAATGCTTTTCTCCTTCAGCTTCTACTTCACTTATGGTATCTCTTTCTCTCTTTAGTTCTCTGGGTCGGACTTCTCTTGGATGTTCTCTTGTATCGGGTTCCCCAGATATACGCCTCTTTCGTGGTCCAGGTAATGTTTCAATTTCAGGAAATGGAGGGATTTCAGACAGAAGTAAGTCAAAGTCATGTGCGCTGACCTCTGGGAGGTCTTGGCCAAACTGTAAGGTAAGTTAAATATGATAACAAATAAAATGCTATTTTCTGGTTGGTAGAACATCTATGGATTCATATATTATGTATATCTAGTAATAGGATTTGTTCCCACAAAATGTTTTCATCATGTAGGGCAGGTATTAAAGCTACTTTGATGGGGCAACAGTATGGATGATACAATATATCCCACCTCTTTTAAAAGATGATCCATTTTATTATGCGCCTGTGCTTTCTGCTGCAAATGCTTTTCTGTTATAGTGACATCAAGTACATCCATCACGTCCCTGCACTAAAACTCACTCCCCCAATCAACCACGTGCCATTCATTGGGCTCCAGGGTGCAGTGAGAAAGAAAACAACTTAAATGTGTAGTTTGAAGCATCTCACTAAAACTGCAGACAAGCCTGTCAGAGAAAATAGCATAATATTCACTTATATATACCTGTGGTCACTTGAAAAAAATTGACCTTTATATCATTTTGCAGATTGCAGCCCATTAATAAATGACATTGTAGTCTCTCCTATCCATTTTTTCCTAAAGTCTATGAAGAAATAATAATAAGGGTAAATGTTCATCCCAGTCACCTCTGTTGGTGGCAAAGGAGCAGGTTCAACTTCTTTCATTGTTATAAGCTCTGGAGATGCCAAGTGAGAAGTGTCTAGAAAAGAGACAATGGGAACATCTAAAGATCAGAATTGATATAAATAATGCATATAACATGGTACACACTATAGATAACTATTGGTTGCTTGCTTCTATTACCACCTGTATTTTACCTGTCTGTGGTTAGCGCCAACCTTAGGAAATAGTGTCACCCAATGGAGTGTTTTACTATTAATACTGCAATGATTGTTGCAGAATATAATACAGTCAGTCATTTATTAAAGTGTACTTGTCAGCACGGACACTTGTTTTTTTTAACCCCTTCATAACAAGCAATTTTTTTTCCACTGTCACCTTCAAAGTTAGATAAGGCCTGGTTCACATCATGATTTTGCTATCCGTTTAATGTATCCATTTAATAGGGAAAAAAAACAATGCAAAAACGGATGCAGTTGTATGCCATCTTGATTTGTTTTCCATTTACTTACATTATAAAAAAAACCCTATCAAAACTGATCAGTTTTTTGATCTGTTGACCACATTTTTCTGTACGTTCAAATGAAACGTTAAGAAATCGATATAGTGAGACAGATAGCAAAATCGTGATGTGAACCTAACCCAACCTTTCATTTTTTAGTCGACATACCCATATAAGGGCTTGTTTTTTGTACTTTGTATTGGTACCATCTTTAGGTACATTTAATTTTTTATTGCTTTATTCTCATTTTTTTGGGGAGCAAATAAAGCAAGTCTGGTGTAGCTTTCCATTTTAATTTATAGCGTTCACCATGTGTGATAAGTAATAATATTATAGTTCAGGTGGTTAAGGGTGTGGTGATATCAAATGTTTGTATGTTTTATGTAAAAATTATTTTGTAAGCAGAAATTGTGGACATGCATTTTTGGGAGAAGGGGTCAGGAATTTTAAATATAAAAATTATGTTTTCCAAAATTCTAACTTTTACTTTTTATTAGTCCCACAAGGGGACTTTGAAATGCAATCTTTAGATATCTTTTAAAATTATACACTGTACTGCTAATATAATGCAGTGTATTGTCAACATAACACTGAAAGGGGACCTACCCGGCCGTGCTGGAGACAGAACCGAGTAGACACACGGATATGGCACACCTGAGGGCCTTCATTGGGCCCCCTGATGCTATAGACAATAATATGCATCCCAGCAATTAAGTCATCCTGGCGCAGATGGGGTAACAAAAGTCCAGAAACCACTTAAATGCCACAATCACAGTTTGCCCACAGCATCTAAGGTGTTAAAGTACAAGGATTGAAGGTTTCTCTGCTCTTGATAGTTAAAGCAGGGGCCCCGCTGTCATGCAGCATCCAAGTTTCCATGATATTCTGCACAAGAGACCGATGCTTGCCTACTTTTGCCCCGCCGACAAAAGACGTATTGTGGTCATTGAGGGAGATGCAATATTCATATTTAAGTTTCTTTTGCCATTTTGCTTATCGATTAGAAAGTATTCAGCATGACAAATATTAAGTACTAACAGTTATAGTAATAAGGAGGAAAATCTAAGTTTTTAATAATACTAAAAAATATGAAAGAACACACAAAAAAAGATATTTATCATCCCCATTCTTAATGCTTACTACATGTTATATAGAGTATATAATGGCAGTCAGTCATGCTTATGAGTACGGGTATTTTATTCAGTAATTCATCAACTTGAAATGTATAACATTTTGCTCAACACAAAACAATGCATGGAAAGCAGTATGACTGACACCATCACATGCCTTACTCTAAAACAGAAAGTATCATGGTCATAAAATAAGAATGCAAGAAAAACGGGTAAATCAGTATTCAAACTATATTAAAGAGGTTATCCAAACTTAGGAAAACATGGCTTCTCTCCGCCAGAAGCAGCACCACTCCTGTCCTCAGTTTGGGTTTCGCATCTGAGTTTTAGTGAAGTGAATGGAGTTGAATTTTAATAACACAATCAGACATGACGTGGTGCAGATCAGCAATTCTGGACACATAGATTTTTATTGGGCTATTCACACTGTCCATAGGTTTACGCATCCGCAATTCGTGCCACTAAAAAAAATAGGACATGTTCTTGCATGGGCCTTAATTGTGGCATAGATTCACCCATAGAAGTTTATTGGAGCATCTGAAATTTTTTTTGCATCCTTAATCTTTACCGAAGAAATATCCGCAAAAAATGCAGACCACCTTAATTTAACTATTGCATTACCATTTTTTTGCAGATCTTCAAACAATACAGATTACAGTCTCACTACAGACAGGTTTTAATGAACAGCCTATTTTCTTTGGTCTGTGTCCTTCCCATCTCACCTTCTGTACGGCTTGCTCTCCTACGTCTTGTAGGAGTCTTTTCTACTCGAACAATTTCAGGTCCTGAGATTTCCAAGAGCATGCTAAGCTATGTCACATAAACAGAGGAGAAAATGAAAGCCATTTTATACAGAATGTCTTCTATCATTGAGTATAAATTTACACAGATACAATGTAGAACTGGAGACATTCGTTCATGACCTTATTATACATAATGATGTGAATTTACTTATATAGGCTATGTTCACACTACGTATATTTCCGGCCGTAGTGCGAACCGCAAATATAGGCCCGTAGTTTTGAGGTTGATGCGTACGCTTGAAAGTATACGATATACGGCCGCACAATGCACACTACGTATGAGCCTACGGCCGGATCGTATACAGCGCCGTGAAAAATGAACAAGACCATTGTTTGCGGCCGGAACTGTTCCAACTCACGCCCGTGGATTTCCATGCGGTCCCGTACGGAGTACTTATTTCAGCCAAATTGAACTTGATTTTTAGATTAAAAAGGTTCTGTGTGGTTTATTGGGCTGGGTGAAGATTTCCAAGTAAATGACCTGTTTCAGATCGCTTCGAAACAAGCTAGGGAAGCATAACTGTACTACGGGCGTATGTTCGCGGTTCGCCCACATGTTCGCAATCCGGCCGCATGTCTATTTTTCCCACGGTGATAGTTTCAGCCGCACATGTCTGGCCGCGTACGAACTACGGCTGGACATATACGTAGCGTGAACATAGCCATAAAGTGCATCTGTGCAGGTGTAGACTGAAGAATCTTAGGCTAGGTTCCCATCACGATTTTGCAGTCCGTATTACTGTATCCGGTTCGGAAAACATACAGAAAAATGTGGTCAACCACGTTTTTGTGTACATTACAAATATGTAAAAAAGAAAAAAAAAAAAAACATCAGTTCTGATCCCTTTTTTTATAATGTAAGTCAATGGAAAACGGATCAAAAGAGATGGCATACAACAGCATTAATCTGTATTTGCATCCTTTTTTTTCTTTTACATCGAATGGATAGCAAAATTGTGATGCTAAATAAGTAGCAGTCACCTTCAACCATCGCACCATTTATAGTATAATCAACAATATTACCTTATCTGTACATAAATGTGGTGTTAAAATGTCTGTAACTTTTCACCATGGAATCTCTTCATGCTTGTTTTGTTTATTTGCATCACAATTTATTTAGTTACTCATAAATCCTTGTAAAGTTATACCAACTGTGCTAAAGGTAAACATAAGGGTGTGTTCACACAGTCAGGTTTCTGATTGCAAATATTAAAGCCAAAGCCAGGAACAGATTATAAATCGAGGACTGTTCATAAAGGAAAGATGGGGACGGGTAAGGATACATTCTTTATTATGATCCTGCACTGTAGTTTTTAATTTCGCTGGACTTCTCCAATCTCATGTCGTATTAACCATTGTTTTAAATGTATTTACTTCATGTGATGGATAAATACAAGCAGAGATGTGTCACAACTAATCAGGGTATGTTACCTGTGGGATCATTGTTGGTTCTGGCAGTTCAGGAGATATCTCCATCATCCCGAAAAAGGGATCAGGGGCATCTTCCAGCATCTGCATACGCATCAGATTATCTGGAACCAACAAGGGTCTAAAAATGTAAACATAATGTTCTGTTATATAGTGCAGAAGCTAGTACTTAAATATATGCATAAAACAACACATACTACATTGGTAGAAAATGTTAGTACTAAACCAATTTTTAGAAATCCTGCAAATACATGCAAAACATGTATTATCCACTACAGCTAAAGTCTGTTTCTTTTAACTAATTTTATTCATTTCTACTAAAAGATTAAATAATCAGAGATCGTGCATTGGAACTTGACAGGTTACATGTGGGTATCAGGGGTTGTTGAACCAAGATTAACATGGTGTACCACTACAATATTGACCCAAACTTCCTCATCCCCTTTTTTCTCAGGGACCATGGCTCAGTGAGCAGTACACAGAGTTTATGTCTAATGCTGCGTTTACAAGAAACGATAATTGGCCCGATCGTACGATTAACGATGTCGGAGTAACGTTGTTGTTTTTTTCAGAACAATCAGCGTTTAGACGGTACGATATATCGTACAGAAAATTCGTTTTGCGATCGCTTAAGCCTATCTCACACATTGGTTAAATCGGGGAACGACTGTTCACACGGAACGATCTGCGAATTTTTCGCAAACGATCAACGACGATTTGAGAACTTGTTCAAATATCAAATTGAACGATTTCTCACTCGTCGTTTGAGCGTTCACTGCGTTTACACGTACAGTTATCGTTCAAATTCGTTATCGCACAAATTCGCACGATAATCGTTATGTGTAAACGCGGCATAACATAAAGGCCCTTAATTCAATATGGTCAGTGGACTGTCCCTAAACCACACTACATGTCTCCATATTCTACACAATCACAAGGCAACGGATCATGGAAAATTACAGGCAAATCAGCATAAGGATTCACACCACTTCCTGATAATCTTCGTAAATGAGGCCTACCATCTTAGTTCTATTAGAGCAGGACTTTACATGGTTATTTCATTACTAAGCAGACTTCAATGAGATACAAATGTCTGTTCATACACAGTGTGGGGAGGATGACCTCTCTAGCACCAACATTTGCATTTCTTGAGTGTCACCTTTTGCTTAGTTGATATGCAAAACACGTGTTTTACATATCAGTTATAACTGACTGTACACCCTTGTATACATATCTTGCTCAGTTTGTCAGTGTACGCTTTGTGTGATGTGCTTGTAGGCTATACCTATAAGTCCTTGCTTTCAATTGTATCAGATGTCTTTTGCTAGATATTAATGTCCCTTCCTGGCATTGTTGGTGACATTGTACTTTGCAACAACCTAAAACTTACAAATGCTGCATGCTGTATGTGTGTTGTATTGTATCTTGTCTTTATCAGTGTATACTAATAGAGGCACCTCTATTTTTAGAAAGTCCCAGTAGTTATTAGCCTGTAATTGTGTATGAAGGGAGAATTAAATTAATCTTCCAATGGCATAATGTGTCAAGTCATCATTATTGCCTGAGTAAAGGGGTTGGCCATTTGATGGTAACATTGTCAGTGTACAGTATTAATAAGTGTTCTTACTGCCCTTACTGACAGCTGCTCCCTGTGCACCTCATAGAGCTAAAATGACAAGCCCCTCCACCAGGCTGTGTTGTCCTGGTCTGTATGCTGAATTGTGATCCTGTTCATAAGGTGGCTGAGCTTGGAGGAGCATGTGACCATAGACATATGTGTCTTCCATAGACATGTACAGGCTCAGCGGAGGACAGCGAGGCAGGGCAAAGACACAAGTTCCTCCATGCTCAGCCATCTTGATAACAATATAACCATTCTTTCTACAGACCAGGACAGCACAGCTTGGAGGAGTGCTGCCTGATATCAGTGCTGAGAGACACACAGTGAGCTGCTATCAGTAAGTGCAGTGAGTACATTTTTTTTATTCTTTTGTTTTTTTAATTCTCAATTTTAAAAAACTTTTACATTTTCATAAAAACAATAATACAAACCACACCCAGAGGGTGGAACTGTATAAATATGTGGCACAGAGGTAGAGCCGCAACAAGAGCAGCAGAAACAGCAAACAATTGTACTTATAACAAAACAAGTGTTCTTCACGACTCCCAGTGGAGAACGGTATCGCATGGGTATATAAAAGTGGGGAGCAAGCTAACACTCGGTCTATGACCTAGAAAAAGCCTCTAGGAAAAAGACAGAAAAAAGAGAAAAGGGAAAAGGGAGAAAAGGAAAGAAGAAAGGAAGGAAAAAGGAGGGAAGGGGGTGGGGTGGGTGAGGACAGTTTTTTTTTTTAATTCTTTATTTATATACTGGACACTTGGAGGTGGGACGGCAACATGCCACCAGTCCTCCCAAAAGACAAAAACAACCATTGCAAATAGAAATGCATATTACTGTGCACTGAACAATTTTGCTATAAAAAGGCCGATCCCTTTAAATAAGTAACTTTTCTAGATCATACAAAATAGAACCCAATTTTCACTGAAATCATAAAAAAAAAAAATAATACACCTGCGTCAAGATTTCTCTGTCATATACTTGTTTCCCTCCTCCCCTTCTAAGAGCTCTAGCACTCTCAGTTTTCTATCTACAAGCCATGTAAGTGCTTGTTTTTTACAGGAATAGTTGTACTGTGTAATGGCGTCATTCATTTTACCATAACATGTATGATGGAATTCCAAATATATTATTTATGAAGATATAAATATGTGAAATCGTAAATAAGAATGCAATATGGTAACGTTTGGGGGGTTCCTGTGTCTACGTAATGCACTATATGGTAACAGCGACATGACACTATTATTCTATAGGTCAGTCCGAACACAACCACATGCAGGTTACACAGATTCTCTAATGTTATATATATTTTTTTTTATGAAATCCTTTTTTTTGCCAATTAAATATTATTATGTGACGCTTATAACGGTTTTATTTTTTCACCTACGGGGCTGTATGCGGTGTCATTTTTTCCGCCATGATCTCTAGTTTTTATTAATACCATATTTGTGAAGATCGGACGTTTTGATCACTTTTTATTGATTTTTTTTAATATATAATGTAACATAAAATCGGTAATCTGCGCACTTTTTCCCCTCTTTTCGTGTACGCCGTTTACCGGTCACAATGACGCTTGTTATATTTTAATAGATCGGACAATTCCGCACGCTACGGTATATTATATGTTTATCTATTTATTCATTTTTATATGTTTTATTTATATAATGGGAAAGGGGGGTGATTTAGACTTTTATTGGGGAGGGGCTTTGGGGTAGTGTGTTAGTGTTTTGAACTTTTTTTTTATTACACTTTTGAAGTCCCTTTGGGGGACTTGTACATACAATACTTAGATTTCTACACTGATGAATGCTATGCCATAGGCATAGCATTGATCAGTGTTATCGGCGATCTGCTCATTGAGCCTGCCTGTGCAGGCTCAGTGTAGCAGATCGCCGATCGGACCGCACGGAGGCAGGTGAGAGACCTCCGGCAGTCCGTTTCAACGATCGGGACCCCCGCAGTCACACTGCGGGGGTCCCGATCGGTAAGTGACAGGGGACTCCCCGTCACTTACACTTAAACGCCGCGGTCGCGCCGTGATCGCGGCGTTTAAGGGGTTAATGACACGCGGCAGCGCAATCGCTGCAGCGTGTCATTATCGGTGAGGTCCCGGCTGCTGATTGCAGCCGGCCCCCACCTGCTATGAAGCGCGCTCCGCTCCGGAGCGCGCTTCATAGCGGGAAAAACACCCAGGACGTAAGGTTACGTCATGGGTCGTCTGGGGACAGACTTCCATGACGTAACCCTACGTCCAGGGTCGTCTAAGGGTTAATGATCAAATTTTTCAGCTTTGTGAAAGACTCCAAGGTGCTTTCAATATCATAATATGATCTGATACATAGGTTATTGAAAATTGGATTTACATAGAGTCATTGTTATTGCGTATGGAAGACGGAAGGGGAAAGGGGGGACATGACTTGATATATGTGAAAGGACAAAATAAGGCTCACGAGAGAAGTGTTTTAAGAAAAATAAACACAAGGGGCTAAAATCGGAGGTTAGTTGGGGGAGATTAGATGAAACATAGGAACTAATTATTTTAATGAAACGGTAGTAGATACTTGGGACAAACTACAAACGTCCAGCAGATGTGGTAGATAAATCCTGAATAAGGGAATGTAAACATGCCTGGGATAACCATATACCTAAAATCTAACTATATAAAACTATACTCACTGCTCTGTGTGCATTAAGTCAATTTTTGCCTGCCTCTCGGCCTTACACAAACGTTCCACAGTGGTCTTCACTTCCTCTGAAAGATGACCAGATTTTTAAGCAATGGGAATAGCACAAACTAAATATGATATAGCAGCAGACTAATAACTGAACATATGTGAAATAACAATACAGTATACAATAGATTTCAGCATTTTGATACTGATAAAATTTAGCAAGGTGTCCATCCAAAATCTATAGTTTCAGCACTTTAATAATATACTGCTATTTATTTATATGTAAAGTTCTGTATATAAAATTTTTTGTATGCCTATCAACCCTGTACTCTGTAGAGCTGGCCCACTCCCCTTCCTATCAGGTAAACGGGCCGTACCATCTTTCTCTGCTTCTGCTTGAAGAGGCTAGCATCTAAATCCCATCCCCTGGAAGTCATCAAGCCAACCCCCAAAGCAGAGAAGGATGGTGCGGCCCATTTACCTGATTGGAGAAGGGAGTGAGTCGCGTCGGCAGAGTCTAAGAAAACTAGACATACAGAGAGTCAGAACTTTACATATAAATAAATAGCAGTTATTAAGAAATTGCTAATTATGGATACTAGGTTAAAGGTTAATGAAAATATTTTTCTTTCAAATCAATTGGTTTCAGTAAGTTAGGTAGATTAAATAGAAGTAAATTACAAAAAAGATCTCAAGTCTTCCAATACTTCTCAGCTGCTGTATGTCCTGCAGGAAGTGGTGTTTTCTTTTCAGTCTGACAATGCTCTCTGCTGCCACCTCTGTCCCCATAGAAATCTCAATAGAAAACCTCTCTAACTCTGGACAGTTCCTGTCACAGACAGGGGTGGCAGCAGAGAGCACTGTGTTACACAGTGAAAAAAAAACACCCTTTCCTGCAGGACATACAGCAGCTGATAAGTATGGGAAGACTGGAGATATTTAAATACTTATATTTAAATTTAAAGGAGACCTGAATGGATGGAGCCGTGTGCGCGGTGCAGAGACGAGTCCGGCTCCATTCATTCTCTATGGACGCCGGACCTATCTCCACAGCGTGCGCGCCGGCTTCTAGCCAGGATATCTCTGTCCCGGGACCGGCTCCGGGAGCGGGACTCAGTGAGATAAGGTCAGTATAAAGGGATCTAGCTGGGGGTCGGGAGCCTGTCACCCCGGCACGGGGGGTGACAGGTCCTCTTTAAAAGTAAATCACAAATCTATATAACTTTCTGAAACCAGCTGATTTGAAAGAAAAATATTTTGCTCACGTTCAGTGAATTACCCAATCACTAACAGGTCAAGCTGCCTGTCATACTTACCTTGCTGAGCTCCAGCAGTGGTCCCCACTGTGGCAAGAGAGGTGGGCTGTCAGTCCCATACCCACCCGGTAGGCCGATGCTGCACATAAGCAGCATATCAGCAGCTGGCAGCGGATGGTTTTACATGGGCGCTTGTCAACCTATCAGCTGTGCTGGAGTGTGGACCAATCATAAGAAGCCAGGCGCTCCATGCAAATAAGTGAAGAAAGATTTAAACGAGATTTTAACTGGTGAAGCCCCAATCTTCACCAGTGTTCCCCAGTGTATTGTATCCAGTGTTTCCAGATTATTGTGTGGTGAAAAACGTATTTAATAGTGGAATCCAAACATTAGCGGTTGTATTAACAGTGGAAGCGGTAAAAGTTGGGAAGTAGTAAAAAAAGAATGTCATCTTCCCCGAGGGTAATGGGTGGAGTATGGGAAATTGTGTAAGGGTACAAACACACACACCGTATACGCAGCAGATACGCAGCAGATCTGCAGCAGATTTGATGCTGTGTTCAGTTATTTACATCTAATCTGCTGCGTATTTGCTGCGTATTTGTTGCCTGTTTGCTGCGTATCGCAGCAGTAAATAGGCTGCGTATACGGTGTGTGTGTGTTTGTACCCTAATGCTTTAAAAAGATCAAGGAGAACGAATAGGATTTGTCTTGTTTCGGAACCATTGATAAATAAAATTAGAGACCACGCTATTAAAAAAAAGAAGCATCTTTCATTTATAAATACCTCATGAATAAAATAGAAATGGCATTTAGGAACAAGGGAAAGAGGAAGAAAGAGTTATGGGTAATAACAGAAGAACAGTGGACAAGAATATACTGCTATTTAAAGTGTCACTGTCGTGTGTTTTTTTTTTTTTTTAAAACCAATAGTCCAGGCGATTTTAAGAATCCTTGTAATTGGGTTTATTAGGCAAATATGCCATTATCTGCATTCAAAAAGACTTTCCCCAGGTCTCCCCCCCCCATCCCGTCTCTCTCATTCACTGCTCATTATCAGGAAATCTAAACTTGTTTACATCAATTGGGCCCTGTGTAATCAATGGAGAGGGAGGAGGAGGGAGATTAGTCTTCAGCAGAGAGCAAAGGATTACATAGCGGGAGCTGTGTGAAAGCCAGTATTCAAAGGTCAAAGAGGTCAGTGCTGACTTCAGAGGAGATCGCCCGGTGATGTAGCTGTACATTAACGCTTTGTTGTCCTGTTTTGGTGCCTCATCTCCCTCCACCCCTCCCCTCTCCATAGAAAACAATGAAGACAGGGGTGGGAGAGCTTCAAACTGTTTTTTTATGATAAAAATGCATTTTTCGGCTAATAAATCCAAATACCAAGTTTCTTAAACTCGGCTGTACTATTGATTTCTGCAAAAAAAAATGTAAACGAAAGTGACACAAAGGGTTTCAAGATCAGAAAATAACAGGATAACACCGTTTTATATTATTCATAGACTGTATTATACTCTGGTTTTCCTATGTGCAAAATACAAAGCTCTTTTACCTATAAGCAGGTCACATTGTCGGTGGTAAACACACACTACTCCATAGCTGAGCTGAGCAGACAGATACAGTGATAGCCGAGGTATGGGACATCCATGGTATGGAGGCGGTACCTGCTGAAGAATATACTGAACAATCTTCTGACTGCCAGGAGACACAGAAACATACAATAACATTTATTAAGTAATACTAAATATATAAAAGATGAATAATACAGAACATCAGGTCTCAAAGAAATGATAATGTGTGTCTGGAAGGCTGTGTTATTTATAGTAAAAAAGACGATATATTCTGGGGTCAGAGATGCAACTTTAAAGAGGAACCATCAACAGGTTAGATGAATCTAACCCACTAAATGCTCCCTATTGCACACAGGGCTCTGAGGATGAAGATAAGTCTTTACAGAAGATGAAGATAAGTTCCTGTGCAGTTTGTAGTGTAATCCGGTGTCTGGTAAGGCCATTAGGAGCACTAGGGGTGGGGCTACTGTAGTCCCGCCTCCAGACCACCGATCCACCCCCTGGCCGGCCCACTTAACTGATAATCATTAGAAGGGGCTGGATCGGCAATGTGGGGACTCCGCCCTCAGCGCTTTAATAGGCCTTACTAGACACAGGATTATACTCCAAATTGCATTGGAGCGGTGCAGAGGATGAAGCAAAGAAATTCGCTTTCATCCTCAGCACCCTGTGCACAATAGGGAGCTATCAGCAGGTTAGATTTGTCTAACCTGCTGATAGGGGTACCCTGGAGAAAATAGTTTTTTTTAAAGATCTGATGACAAAAAGTTACGTAGGTTTGTAATTTACTTCTATTTAACCCCTTAAGGACAGAGCCCAAAATGCCATAAGGACCGGGAGAATTTTCAGTTTAGCATTTTCGTTTTTTCCTTTTTATTTTTCCAGCTACAGGGCCGTGTAAGGGCTTTTTTTTTTCCGGAACAGGTCTACTTTATAAAGGCGCCTTTTGATCTACCATACCATGTTTGACGGAACCCCTAAAATATCATTTATTGGGGTAAAAAATACAATTCTGCAAATTGTGAGGGGTTCCCTCGTTACATTATGCACTTTACAGTAAAACTGACATTTTATCTTTATTCTATAGGTCAGTCTGAATACAGGGATATGCAGGTTATACAGCTTTTCTAATGTTTTAGTATTTTTAATAACAGTAAAACTTTTTTGATTGGTGAAAATGGACCTTTTTAAACCCATATAGCGTTTCTATTTTTTCAGGTACGCGGCTGTATGGGGCGTCATTTTTTGCGCCATGATCTCTAGTTTTTAGTAATACCATATTTGTATAGATGAGACGTATTTATAAATTTTATTCATTTTATTTTAAATAAAATGTAATAAAAAATAATCAATCCTGGTGGTTTTTTTTTTACTGCTTTTTGTTTACACCGTTCACTGTGCGGGAACAATATTGATTTATTTTATTTACTTTATAAGATCGGACAGTTATGCACGCTACGGTATATTATATGTTTATTTATTTATTTTTATGTGTTTTATTTATAACATGGGAAAGGGGGTGATTTAGTCTTTTATTGGGGGAGGGGCTATGGTGTGTTTTTTTTAAAACTTTTTTTTACACTTTTTATGCCCCCTTAGGAGACTTTAACATTTTTACATTGGATCTCTTACACTGATCATTGCTATGCCATAGCATAGCATTGATCAGTGTTATCTGCGATCGTTGCTTAGAGCCTGCCTGTGCAGACTCTATAGAGTGATCGCCAATCTGACTGCAGGAGCACACCACCGCCGTGGGGCCGCAAATTTTGAGTCCTGCACAAAAGCAAATGAACAGAACAGCCACATGATGTTAACATACCCTAAATGGTGAATGTACACCACAGATGTATTTAGTATGTTGCAGCAACACAGTTATTATTCTCTATATGAGTAGAGGTCCACTTTACACCCATAAGATTTTATTAAAATTGTATGCAGCTTATAGCTCTTGGTCCCTTATTATTACTAAGCATACCATGTTTTGATGACATTTACTTTCAGGTATTCCCTCTTTACAATCCTACTGCCTTTGGTAGCAGCCAACCTACATAAAACATAAGAAAGTAGCATTAAATATAAGTACGATACATCTTATACTTTCCTTTCATTATGTAATTCACTGATAATAACCTTCTGGTAATTTCACATAAAACCTGACAGATGTAACCCCTACATGCTATTGGTTTTTTAGACCTCCTCCATGCTAAATCAGTAAAGAAAGTGTAATATATATATATATATATATATATATATATATATATATATATATATATAATATTATTTTACTACAGATAATCATCTGGCTAATGTGTTTTAGTCCCACCCCCTAAGTCACAGGTGTCAAACTCCGGCTCTTCAAAAGTTGTAAAACTACTTGGGGTGGAATTGTACATGTATAGCCTAATGGTGTGTTTACACAGACAGATTTATCTGACAGATTTTTGAAGCCAAAGCCAGGAATTAATTAGAAAAAATGAGAAATCTCAGTGTTTCCTTTATGACCTGTTCTTTGTCTATAGTCTGTTCCTGGTTTTGGCTTCAAAAATCTGTCAGATAAATCTGTCTGTGTAAATGCAACATTACCCCTATCCATCAAAGTCGCACACAGCTTGATGAATTTATGTATACTTACTGCTCTGCTTGTAAATCTGTCAGGAAACCGTAAAAATAAGACTGCTTTGTGCTTGTGTAGATTTGCTGGTAAGGGGAGCTATAAATATACGATTTGGGGCCATTGCATACATTTTTAACTTGGAAGATGGATCAGAGCCTAAAAGTCGCCCTAAAAGTTTTTAGCAAACAATAATGCAAAATGGGCTACTTCTTGACAGAAAAAAAAACACATGGCAAAACCATTGATGTACTCCCCGCATAGATTTTTACATTGTAGCCTGGTGCTCATTGGTTGCTTTTTGTCCTTACTGCACTTGTGTATAGCTGATATGTACAGGACCCATAATGTAGCATGTTTTTGGATCTGGATTCATACAAACTGAGTAGACAGAGTCATATACATAGATACTATAACTATATCCCTAATATCATCTGCAGCCACATGATTTATTATTCTGAATAACATTTAAAATGAATGAACATTCAGAAACAGCAGAATATGTGATATTATAAGTTACTGTACAGGAATGGAGAGGATGGGAAACACAAGGGCGGACAGAGACTGCAGGGAGCAGGAAGGAATGAGCAGGGCAGATGTGGGTACATACATGCAGCGCTCTCTGTCTGAGGAGAGAGGGGTTACAGCTATGGAGAGATTACCTCCACAGTCCTGTCCCCTGATGTGAGCCGCAGCCTGAAGTGGATCTGCTATGATTTGGAAGGTGAGGGAAGGTTCCTGGGTCAGAGTACAGGGCTGTAGCCCCTGCTATGCAGACCATGCCCCTCCCCCACTTCCCCTCCCACCCACTACAGGGAGCTCTTAAACCAAAGGAATTCTCTTAAACCAAGTCACAATTTTAAAAACTGTGAGCTCTTAAACCAAGTTACCACTATATATATATATATATATATATCTATATATATATATATATATATATATATACATATATATACACACACACACTACCGTTCAAAAGTTTGGGGTCACATTGAATTGTCCTTATTTTTGAAGGAAAAGCACTGTACTTTTCAATGAAGATAACTTTAAACTAGTCCTAACTTTAAACAAATACTCTCTATACATTGATAATGTGGTAAATGACTATTCTAGCTGCAAATGTCTGGTTTTTGGTGCAATATCTACATAGGTGTATGGAGGCCCATTTCCAGCAACTATCACTCCAGTGCTCTAATGGTACAATGTGTTTGCTCATTGGCTCAGAAGGCTAATTGATCATTAGAAAACCCTTGTGCAATCATATTCACACATCTGGAAACAGTCTAGCTCGTTACAGAAGCTACAAAACTGACCTTCCTTTGAGCAGATTGTGTTTCTGGAGCATCACATTTGTGGGGTGAATTAAACGCTCAAAATGGCCAGAAAAAGAGAACTTTCATCTGAAACTCGACAGTCTATTCTTGTTCTTAGAAATGAAGGCTATTCCATGCGAGAAATTGCTAAGAAATTGAAGATTTCCTACAACGGTGTGTACTACTCCCTTCAGAGGACAGCACAAACAGGCTCTAACCAGAGTAGAAAAAGAAGTGGGAGGCCGCGTTGCACAACTAAGCAAGAAGATAAGCACATTAGAGTCTCTAGTTTGAGAAACAGACGCCTCACAGGTCCCTAACTGGCATCTTCATTAAATAGTACCCGCAAAACACCAGTGTCAACATCTACAGTGAAGAGGCGGCTGCGGGATTTTGGGCTTCAGGGCAGAGTGGCAAAGAAAAAGCCATATCTGAGACTGGCCAATAAAAGAAAAAGATTAAGATGGGCAAAAGAACACAGACATTGGACAGAGGAAGACTGGAAAAAAGTGTTGTGGACGGATGAATCCAAGTTTGAGGTGTTTGGATCACAAAGAAGAACGTTTGTGAGACGCAGAACAAATGAAAAGATGCTGGAAGAATGCCGGACGCCATCTGTTAAGCATGGTGGAGGTAATGTGATGGTCTGGGGTTGCTTTGGTGCTGGTAAGGTGGGAGATTTGTACAGGATAAAAGGGATTCTGAATAAGGAAGGCTATCACTCTGCACTGCCATGCCATACCCAGTGGACAGCGCTTGATCGGAGCCAATTTCATCCTACAACAGGACAATGACCCTAAACACACCTCCAAATTGTGCAAGAACTATTTACAGCAGAAGCAGCAGCTGGTATTCTATCATAGGTAATGGAGTGGCCAGCGCAGTCACCAGATCTGAACCCCATTGAGCTGTTGTGGGAGCAGCTTGACCGTATGGTACGCCAGAAGTGCCCATCCAACCAATCCAACTTGTGGGAGCTGCTTCTAGAAGCGTGGGGTGCAATTTCTCCAGCTTACCTCAACAGATTAAAGGGGTAGTCCACCCCAAAAAAATTTCTTTCAAATCAACTGGTGCCATAAAGTGCCAGAGATTTGTAATTCACTTCTATTAAAAAATCTTCCAGTACTTATTAGCTGCTGTATGTCCAACAGGAAGTGGTGTTTTCTTTCCTGTCTGACACAGTGCTCTCTGTTGCCTCCTCTGTCCATGTCAGGAACTGTCCAAAGCAGGAGCAAATCCCCATAGAAAACCCCTCCTGCTCTCCAGACTGGAAATAATACAACTTCCTGTTGGGCATACAGCAGCTGATAAGTACTGGAAGGCTTGAGATTTTTTAATAGAAGTAAATTACAAATCTCTGTCACTTCATGGCAGCAGTTGATTTGAAAGAAAAATTTTTTGGGTGGACTACCCCTTTAATAGCTAGAATGCCAAAGGTGTGCAATGCTGTAATTGCTGCAAAAGGAGGATTCTTTGACGAAAGCAAAGTTTGATGTAAAAACAATTTCAAATACAAATCATTATTTCTAACCTCGTCAATGTCTTGACTCTATTTTCTATTCATTTCACAACGAATGGTGGTGAATAAGTGTGACTTTTCATGGAAAGCACTAAATTGTTTGGGTGACCCCAAACATTTAAACGGTAGTGTGTATACTGTATATATACTGCCCTGGTATTATTGTGACTTTGTACGAATAAGTTTCCATCAGCTTTGCGGTCTGAGAACAGTGAGCTGTGTATGTCTAGGACTCTCAACAGGAACTTTGTAGATAAAGAAGAAATGGAAAAATTAAAAATTTCTGACCACATCCAACATGTGAACTGACACTCATACTGTTCATACAGGGGGGGCTGACACTCATACTATACATACATGGGGAGGCTGACACTCATACTGTACATACATGGGGAGGCTGACACTCATACTGTACATACATGGGGAGGCTGACACTCATACTGTACATACAGGGGGGGGGCTGACACTCATACTGTACATACAGGGGGTCTGACACTCATACTGTACATACAGGGGGGTCTGACACTCATACTGTACATACATGGGGAGGCTGACACTCATACTGTACATACAGGGGGGGCTGACACTCATACTGTACATACAGGGGGGGCTGACACTCATACTGTACATACAGGGGGGCTGACACTCATACTGTACATACAGGGGGGTCTGACACTCATACTGTACATACAGGGGGGCTGACACTCATACTGTACATACAGGGGGGTCTGACACTCATACTGTACATACAGGGGGGTCTGACACTCATACTGTACATACATGGGGGGCTGACACACATACTGTACATACAGGGGGGGCTGACACACATACTGTACATACAGGGGGGGTGACACTCATACTGTACATACAGGGGGGGCTGACACTCATACTGTACATACAGGGGGGGCTGACACTCATACTATACATATAGGGGGGGGCTGACACTCATACTGTACATACAGGGGGGGCTGACACTCATACTATACATAAAGGATGCTGACACTCATACTGTACATACAGGGGGGTCTGACACTCATACTGTATATACAGGGGGGTCTGACACTCATACTGTACATACAGGGGGGGGGGGCTGGCACTCATACTGTACATACAGGGGGGGCTGACACTCATACTGTACATACACGGGGGGGGGGGGGGGCTTCCCCAGTTCCTCAGATTCTGTAACTAGGACATCATCTGCCCCCTTCATATATAGTGTTATACTGCAGCACTGAAAACCCGTTTTAACCATTTTGTGAAATTTTTCTTAAAGTTATCGGAGATTTATCATCGCTTGTATACAGAGCAGTCGCCCATAGCAACCAATCAGATTCTTTCACTCCAGAAAAGAAAGCTGTAATCTGATTGGTTGCTATGGGAAACTGCTCAGGGCCTGAGCCAAGATGATTATTAGGAGGTCCCTCACCCATCCTGAGAATGGAGGAGAATTACTTCCAGAATGAATAGAGAACAGTGGGAATCCCCTCCATGTACTTCTATGGGCTGAGCTCTATAGGGGGATGTTACCTACCAGATAGTGGAGAAGCAGCCCGTGTGCCGCTGCAGGACATTGGGATAATAGAACATAATGACAGCAGGTTATGCGTCGTATTCAAGTCCTTCTGCGGTAACAGTGCGATTTATAGGACGAAAACTCCTTATAGTATGACAGCTCCTTATAGTATGACAGCTACTTATAGAAACTTGTGAGACATTCGGTTCTGTCAGCTGGAACTTCTCAACTACTGAAAAGACAGAGAATCTCTGTGTAGTGACGCGTGAGGTAGCGGCCGCTCGGGTAGAAACCGCATCAAACTCCTCGTACAGTCCGTCATCCCAATGTCTATTAGGCAATTATACCTTGTTAATATTTATTAATTTCCGCCAATCACGGAACGCAAAACCGCAGAACGCCCCGCCCTCTACTCTAACCAGCCAATAGCGGAGAAGTCACTTAGGACACCGCAGGCTGACAACCCCTTTACAGGTGAGACAGCGGCCCCGCGTCAGCCAATGAGGACGCTGTTACTGAGGCTAATGTGTCCCCTGGTTTCCCGCGCTGTAATAGCAGCTAGTGATGAAAGGGTTAATGTATGAGCAGAGGGCTGGGGAATCACCTCACAATGAGAGTAATGGAGATAGGACTGGGGCTTTATTGCCATACAGGAGAACTAGTAATGAAACAATACCTATACCTGCTGCACCTTCAATATTCCTTCCCCTCACACAGTGGCATAGCTACAGAGAGCACAAAGTCCCACCTGAACCTTTAGGGCCCTATTACACCAACAGATTTCTGAGCAATTTATCTGACAGATTATTGAAGCCAAAGCCAGAAATGGATTTGAGAACAGAAAAAATCTCAGTCTTTCCTTTATGAGCTGTTCTCTGTTTATAGTCTGTTCCTGGTTTTGGCTTAAAAAAAAAATAGATAAATTGGCCAGATATCTATTGGTGTAATAGGGCCCTTATACCTTATCATTGGTAACAGCTTCTCAGTGACTGTGGGAACCATTACTGTAAGGGCTTATTCACACATTTCTGTGAAACATATCATCTCTTACTCGTCCATGGTTCTGTGTTGTGAACAAGCCCTAAGGGCCCTATTCCACCGGACGATTATCGTTCGCATAAACGATCCAAACGACCGCTATTACAAAAGACCTGAAATCGTTCACTCATTTACATGGAAAGATAATTGTTACTTATAATCGTTCTTGCGGTCGTCTTGTCGACGCTATTGCGTTCATCACTACTGCGAACGACCGAAAGACTTCTTATTCAATGCGAACGATTTGCGAACGAGCAACGATAAAAATAGGTCCAGGTCTTATTAAACGTTGTTGTTGTTAACTGCTATTCAAACGAACAATTATCGTTTAGATTAGAACGATTTAACGATAATCTGAACGATAATCGTCCGGTGGAATAGGGCCCTAAGGGTATGTGCACAGCGAGGAAAACACGCGGAGCACTTGTGGTGGATTCTTCCACTCGTCCACGTGCGCTTATGCTTCACTCTCCGCCTGTGCCATAGACTCCATTTTATGGTCAGGCAGATTGCCCTGTCCGCCCGAAGAATTAACCCGTTCATTCTTTGTGCAAACAGCGGAATCTGCCTGACCATAGAATGGAGTCTATGGCACAGGCGGAGATGCACGCGGCCGCGAGTGGGGGCGAGCTGCAGAATCCGCCCAGGTTTCCTATTGTGCACATCCCACTGGCGGATTAAATGTACCCTGGGCCTCGGGCTGTCCACCCAACCTGGGCCTCGGGCTGTCCACCCAACCTGGGCCCCCCCCCCGTCAATTCGCCCACATTATAATCTGCTACTGCGCCCCCCACTGTCCCCAATAAACACTGCCTGCCTCCCCTCCCTGCTGGCCCCAATAAACATAATGTTTGGTCCCTTGCTGCTACCCCCAGTAAGCATTGCCCACCCCACCTCCACTGCCCCCAATAAACATATTGCCACCTCACCTGGTCCCCTGATGTTGCCCCCCCCAGGTCACAGCAGCACAGAGGATGTCAGGAGAGGAGGGTGCTGATCTTATAGGAGAGGTCCGAGCAGCACAGAGGATGTCAGGAGAAGAGGGTGCTGATCTATAGGGGAGGTCCCAGCAGCACAGAGGATGTCAGGAGAGGAGGGTGCTGATCTATAGGAGAGGTCCGAGCAGCACAGAGGATGTCAGGAGAGGAGGGTGCTGGCCTTATAGGGGAGGTCACAGCGCCCAGCAGCACAGAGGATGTCAGGAGAGGAGGGTGCTGATCTATAGGGGAGGTCCCAGCAGCACAGAGGATGTCAGGAGAGGAGGGTGCTAATCCTATAGGAGATAGTCCCCCTTTATAGATGGTCTCCCTCTTTCCCCTCTATAGATTGTCCCCCTCTTTCCCCCCTTATAGATGGTCCCCCTCTTTCCCCCTTTATAGATGGTCCCCCTCTTTCCCCCTTTATACATGGTCCTCTTCTTTCCCCCTCTATAGATGGTCCCCCTCTTTCCCCCTCTATAGATGGTCCCCCTCTTTCCCCCTTTATAGATGGTCCCCCTCTTTCCCCCCTTATAGATGGTCCCCCTCTTTCCCCCTTTATAGATGGTCCCCCTCTTCCCCCCCTTATAGATGGTCCCCCTCTTTCCCCCTTTATAGATGGTCCCCCCTCTTTCCCCCTTTATAGATGGTCCCCCTCTTTCCCCATTTATAGATGGTCCCCCTCTTTCCCCCTTTATAGATGGTCCCCCTCTTTCCCCATTTATAAATGGTCCTCCTCTTTCCCCCTCTATAGATGGCCCCCCTCTTTCCCCCTTTATAGATGGTCCCCCTCTCCCCCCCCTTATAGATGGTCCCCCCTCTTTCCCCCCTTATAGATGGTCCCCCTCTTTTCCCCCTTTATAGATGGTCCCCCTCTTTCCCCCTTTATAGATGGTCCCTCTCTTCCCCCCCCCCTTATAGATGGTCCCCCTCTTTCCCCCCTTATAGATGGTCCCCCTCTTTCCCCCCTTATAGATGGTTCCCCTCTCCCCCCCCCCTTATAGATGGTCCCCCCTCTTTCCCCCCTTATAGATGGTCCCCCTCTTTCCCCCCTTATAGATGGTCCCCCTCTTTCCCCCTTTATAGATGGTCCCCCTTTCCCCCTTTATAGATGGTCCCCCTCTTTCCCCCCTTATAGATGGTCCCTCTCTCCCCCTCCCTTTATAGATGGTCCCCCTCTTCTCCCCTTTATAGATGGTCCCCCCTTCTCCCCTTTATAGATGGTCCCCCCCTTCTCCCCTTTATAGATGGTCCCCCCCCTTCTCCCCTTTATAGATGGTCCCCCTCTTCTCCCCTTTATAGATGGTCCCCCCCCTTCTCCCCTTTATAGATGGTCCCCCCTTCTCCCCTTTATAGATGGTCCCCCCTTCTCCCCTTTATAGATGGTCCCCCCCCTTCTCCCCTTTATAGATGGTCCCCCTCTTCTCCCCTTTATAGATGGTCCCCCCCCTTCTCCCCTTTATAGATGGTCCCCCCCCTTCTCCCCTTTATAGATGGTCCCCCCCCTTCTCCCCTTTATAGATGGTCCCCCCAGTCAGTAAATAACACAAAAATAACAAAATACAACTCACCTACCCTGCGTTCCCCGTCGATCCTCTCTCCTTCTGCAGTCTCCGGCTGATGCGCGGCTGCCGGGGGTGTCCCGTCCTCTCCCCGGCAGCGCGCGCATCACACAGCTCCTAGTGCCGCCTGGGCCCTTACTTCCGGTACGTGCGCTCCCAGTACCGCAAGTCAGGGCCCCAGGCGGCACTAGGAGCTGTGTGATGCGCGCGCTACCGGGGAGAGGACAGGACACCCCCGGCAGCCGCGCATCAGCCGGAGACTCTTGTGACCGCAAGCGAAACAATGCTTGCGGTCACAAGAGTGCAGTGGCGAGGGGAAGGGGGCCTCCCGGGCGGCATTATAATGTGGGCGGCGTGGCATGGGCCCCCCCGGAGCCTCGGGCCCCGGGCGGCCGCCCAAACCGCCCTAAGGCTGTGTTCACACAGTTTTTGGTTCCGTCTTTTTTACACACACTGATATGCTACATGACCACCTTCCCATTGGAAAAACCTGCTATTAACCCAGTATGGCAGCTTTCAAGATGACATGATCCAGACATAGCCTAAAAAATAGTCCCCCGCACCCATTACTTGCTGGGGTATTCTTCAGATATGTCATTTACCCTTTCACTTCTGAAACAAAAGGGTGTCCACAGACTTCTGACCCTGCAGTATGAAGTTGAAGCCCAACATAAATCGGGGGATTAGCTAATCCCCCGATTTATGTTGGGCTTTATGGTTGGCCCCTTAGTGTTTATATCCACCCAATAACCTATTTATTTATAATATGTGGTCTTCCTCCTTCCATCCCACGTTAGTTTATTTGTACCGATAATGGTTTGTTCACAAGAATCCAGCATTAGATGAACAACCTGTATGTTTTCCCTTTTCCAAGACGGCGCCCGGGATGCCCGAACAACACTGCGCATGCGCTGGTCTCACGCAGGCTTGCGGGATGACGTAATAGGATGGCGCATGCGCAGTGGCGTTCTACAGGTATCGTTTGCTATACACTAATACGCCATGACACAGGAGCATGTGGGTAAAGTATCTGATTGTTTTATTTGTTTTATCTGTATATACACTGTATGAGTTATCTGTATAAGATATATTGGACACTAGAAGGGTCAGTAGTTGCCCGATTATAATATACACTATATGTCACTACCTAACACTGATGGAATATGGTTTATATGCATATGGAGAAATTTGGAATACTATGAATATGCTGATTTTGATCAATGAATGATTATATCACTGTACACTAGATGATTTTCTTGATTGTTTTTCTTAATTGCTGTGTAATTGCTGTGTAACACATTTAAGAGTGGTTTGGACACTGTGTAAGACACGGTTGAGAAAGGCTGAGAACCAGCCGAAACGTTGCGGAAGTAGGATGTGAATAAAAGCATCACGTTTTTCACTTTGAAGTGCTGTCTCCTGTTGAATCTTGTGGATTATCGTCTGGACGGAGGGGTCCGGTCCGGTGAGGCGTGCACCATTATCTACTGCTTCTATTTTTGATTAGCCTGTGCTGTTCCCCAGAACTGTTTTTTGCATGTGGTTAACCCCTTCGCGTCAGTAACATGTATATATATGTTCCTACTGCACACACCACGTTCAGTAGGAATGTATATACAGTGGTACCATGGTTTAAGAGTAACTTGGTTTAAGAGCGTTTTTGTTTAAAGGGGTACTCCAGCGGGGGGAGGGCTATTTTGGGACCTGGCCGGGGAGGAGGTGGCTGAGAGAAAAGACGTCCATTCACCTCCCCAGATCCAGCGGCGGGTCCCGTATCGCGGCGCTCCGGTCCCCGGATGCCGGCCGCTTCCTGGTGTCTGACACGGGCTTGAGATGTGACGGCTCCTCCCCGGCCAGATCCCAAAATAGCCCCCCCACTGGAGTACCCCTTTAAGAGCTCCCAGTTTTTCAAAATTGTGACTTGGTGTTAGAGCATTGCTTTGGTTTAAGAGCTCCCTGTACTGGGTAGGATAGGAGTGGGTCTACAGCCCTGTACTCTGACCCAGGAAGTCTCCCTCATCTTCCAAATAGGGATGGTCCGAAACTGCCGAGGTTCGGGTTCGTATGAACCCGAACGCTCGGCATCAGATTCCTGCTGTCTGCCCGCTCCGTGCAGCGGGTGGATACAGCGGGAGGACTGCCTGGAAAACTTTTTCCAGGCGGTCCTCCCGCTGTATCCACCCTCTCCACAGAGAGAGCAGACAGCGGGAATCATTGAACTCGGTTCGGACCATCCCTACTTCCAAATCATAGCAGATCCACTTCCTGCTGGGGCTTGCATCAGGGGACAGGAGGTAATCTCCCCATAGCTGTAACCCCTCCTTCCCTGGACAGACAGTGCTGCTATACTGTGCCCACATCTGCCCTGCTCGTTCTTTCATGCTCCCTGCAGTCTCTGTCAACCCCTGTGTTTCCCATCCTCTCCATTCCTTCTATAATGTGCCTTAACTCACACTCAGCTATACACACAGCTGCTATACTGTGCCTGCACTCACACTCAGCCATTATGGGGATCTGCAGTTCCATCCTGTATCTACAAACTTCTGCTGTTTCTTCAGGTTTATGCCCTTACTATACATTATACTCCACATGCTGATTGCTGTACTGTACAGTAACTTATAATATAACATATCCAGCATTTTCTAAATCTTTGTTTCATTTGTTTTACATGTTATTCAGAATAAAAAATCATTATTTTTGGGGTGTGGAATCAATTGTCTTCATTTCTATGGTTTCTTATGGGAAAATTTGCTTTGGTTTAAGAGTGGATTTGGATTTCAAGCACAGTCCTGGAATGAATTATGCTCGTAATCCAAGGCACCACTGTATACGTTCCTGTAACTGACAGAGTTATTGATGAGAGCGGGATAGCTGCAGGGATAGCGATCCCGCTCTCATCAGTATCTGGGGCTGCAGGTAATGAGAGGCATCTGTGATCCCGCAGCCGACTCTCATTAACCCCTTAAACGATGCGATCTACAGCGATCGCGGCGTTTAAGGTACTCAGTGACAGATCAATCGATCAGACAGATCGCTGCGGGGGTCCCGATGGCATTTGCCAACAGGCGGGGGTAAGCTCATTACCTTTGTCCTGTCGGATCCACGATCTATGTATAGAGTCTGCTCTCAGGCAGGCTCTATATATAGATCACAGATAACACTGATCTATGCTATGCTATGGCATAGCATAGATCAGTATATGCAATCTAATGATTGCATATATTACAGTGTTAAAAGTGTTGTTTTAAAAAAAAAAGCTAAGTGTACTAAAAAAGTTTTTAAAAGTATTTAAAAAAAAACCTTACAAACCCCCTTCCAATAAAAGTTTAAAATACCCCCTTGCCCATTATAAAAATATAAATAAATAAACATATTACATATCATAGCGTGCAGAATTGTCCGATCTATTAAAATATAACGTTATTGTTCCCGCACAGTGAATGGCGTAAATGGAAACAAAAAAAAATCGCACCAGGATTGCTAATTTTATTAAATTATATATCACAAAAAAATTCATAAAGAGCAATCAAAATTTTTCTTGATAGGGTTAATTTTATGAGTTTTAATGTCTGGGGAATTCCTCTTACCTTGAGACTTCTGATACATGGAGACAATAAGGAATTTTCTAATGATGAACTACACTCACCGGCCAGTTTATTAGGTACACCATGCTAGTAACGGGTTGGACCCCCTTTTGCCTTCAGAACTGCCTCAATTCTTGGTGGCATAGATACAACAAGGTGCTGGAAGCATTCCTCAGAGATTTTGGTCCATATTGACATGATGGCATCACACAGTTGCCGCAGATTTGTAGGCTGCACATCCATGATGCGAATCTCCCGTTCCACCACATCCCAAAGATGCTCTATTGGATTGAGATCTGGTGACTGTGGAGGCCATTTGAGTACAGTGAACTCATTGTCATGTTCAAGAAACCAGTCTGAGATGATTCTAGCTTTATGACATGGCGCATTATCCTGCTGAAAGTAGCCATCAGATGTTGGGTACATTGTGGTCATAAAGGGATGGACATGGTCAGCAACAATACTCAGGTAGGCTGTGGCGTTGCAACGATGCTCAATTGGTACCAAGGGGCCCAAAGTGTGCCAAGAAAATATTCCCCACACCATGACACCACCACCAGCCTGAACCGTTGATACAAGGCAGGATGGATCCATGCTTTCATGTTGTTGACGCCAAATTCTGACCCTACCATCCGAATGTCGCAGCAGAAATCGAGACTCATCAGACCAGGCAACGTTTTTCCTATCTTCTACTGTCCAATTTCGATGAGCTTGTGCAAATTGTAGCCTTAGTTTCCTGTTCTTAGCTGAAAGGAGTGGCACCCGGTGTGGTCTTCTGCTGCTGTAGCCCATCTGCCTCAAAGTTGGACGTACTGTGCGTTCAGAGATGCTCTTCTGCCTACCTTGGTTGTAATGGTTGGCTATTTGAGTCACTGTTGCCTTTCTATCAGTTCGAACCAGTCTGCCCATTCTCCTCTGACCTCTGGCATCAACAAGGCATTTCCGCCCACAGAACTGCCGCTCACTGGATGTTTTTTCTTTTTCGGACCATTCTCTGTAAACCCTAGAGATGGTTGTGCGTGAAAATCCCAGTAGATAAGCAGTTTCTGAAATACTCAGACCAGCCCTTCTGGCACCAACAACCATGCCACGTTCAAAGGCACACAAATCACCTTTCTTCCCCATACTGATGCTCGGTTTGAACTGCAGGAGATTGTCTTGACCATGTCTACATGCCTAAATGCACTGAGTTGCCGCCATGTGATTGGCTGATTAGAAATTAAGTGGTAACGTGCAGTTGGACAGGTGTACCTAATAAAGTGGCCGGTGACTGTATGTCCTTATCAGTTTCAAGGACATTGTCTCGACAAACTGGACTGTGTTACATTTGGGCTCTGGGAATCATCCTTTATTATAAGTGCAAAGAATGTATTGTTCTAACCTTTTCACGCGTTATACCACCTTGACTGCGCAGTACAGGAAGCAGTTGACCAATTATGGACTGGCCTATCAGAGTGTGACATGTATGTGTCTTGTGACTTAAGACCCCTCCTGTGTTGAGAGTTTACATACTTTATATGAATACACTATGCATGAGTAGTACCGCCCCATTTTCTGTCTATAAAAATTAACACACATCAATAAAGGGGGCGCTTCCCAAACTTACATTACTGATACGCACATCAGAATGTCTGTGTCCGTGATTTTAAGGTTTAAGCAAAACTGCAGCTGCTATATAGATATATTTGAAACCATCCTCTACCTGGGTATTTGACTTTTCTCCATAGAGACGGGTCAACATCTAAATTTTAACCTTATCATTCTGCTACACCAATATGATATTAATAAAAACTAGAGATCATGGCGCAAAAAATGACACCCCAACCAGCCCTGTTGGTAGAAAAATAAAAGCGCTATGGCTCTTAGAAGGCGGGGAGGAACATTGCATTAATTTGACCCGGACTTTTGTGCATCAAAGGGCTCTGTCTTGAAGGGGTTAAAGGGGTAGTGCAGCGCTAAACACTTATTCACAAAATAACATTACAAAGTTATACAACTTTGTAATGTATGTTATGTATGTGAATGGCCCTCTTCCCCGTGTTTTCCCCCACCCACGCTAGACCCGGAAGTGTGATGCACTATACTTCCGTCCCTCGTGCCGCCTCCCCTCTGTCGCGTCATAACTGTGCTCAGACGTGATTGGCTGAGCACAGTTATGCTGAGCCAATCGCGGCTGAGCAGCTGATGACGCGGCAGAGGGGGACCGGCATGAGGGACGGATGGAGCGGTTTGGCCGGACGCCCGAAGATGACATCATTGTCCCAAGATTGCGGACGGGGGTCGACACGAATAAAGGGGTTAAAGGGGGACTATCAGCAGGTTAGAAGAATCTAACCTGCATATAGCGCCCTATTGCGCACGGAGCACTGAGGATGAAGGAATGTCTCTTACCTTCATCCTCGTCATCGTTTCAGTGCAGTTTTAATGTAGTCCTTTGTCCGGTAAGGATATTTGGAGCACTGCCCTACTCTCAGAGTGCTGATCTGCCCTGGACAGCCTGCTCCTTTTGATGATTGATCAGTGAAGTGGGTGGTTGGGGCAGCCTGGATAGGCACTTGGGGGGGGGGGGGGATGCTCTAAACGGCCCTAATAGACAGAAGACTACCTTGGAGGGAACCTGTCACCTGGGGCAGAACCCACCCTACCCCTGGATAAAGTATCAAATACTTACCCCCTCCTGCCAGTCCTGCCCGCTTGTCTGCATGCTCAATATGCAAATGAGCAGAGATGACTCTGATGTCCATAGGAAATCACTGCTCCATGTTACTGCTGTGGATCACCATTATGCTTGGCATTTCTCCTGCACATCCAGTCTCCTGACCATTTGCTGAGCAGAAAACTGTGACACAACTGCATTCAGCACTGCTGCTTGTTCAGGACCAGTGAGGCCCCATCCATCACTCATTTCTTATGGTGCAAAACAGAACAGATAGAAAATTACAATATCCACGTGTAAATGGGATTTCTGGATCTATCTGGCAGATGGTGAGTCTGTTATTGCTCCTGGTGGGCGACATGGCTGCAGTGTAATATTAGCGGTGGGCTACATACTGAAATATAGTAGAGAAATCACCATATTAGCAGATACGTGTTAGTGCCTCATTATTCTGGGAACAGATTATCATGGTAAACATGTATAGGGGAATGTATTATCCATGTATGGGAGCAATTGAGTTACTCTATCATCTAGTAAAAGTTTGACAGTATAACAGACTCCAGTACATAACATGTTGGCATCTACATAAAGACTCTTCATTGACCCACGGGCAGTAAGGTAGCAGCCAAATGGCAGTCATTCATGATCATATACTACTTCTAGATGCCTGCCCTTAATTCTTTATTGCAGAGGAGCCTCAAGCTGGGACCTATACTCCAGTCCTATAATCGATCCTTTACTGATCACTCATAGGACCCCACACCAAAATTTACCATTGACTCCTCTCACCACATACTAATAAATTATGGAAAAAAGTTTAGTTAATTTTCCTGATAATTTATTTGAAGATCTATTTAAAACATTGGCTACCTGTACTTAACTGAGTTGAAATGCTCCATACAGCATGGTGAATGGTGAATGCAAGAAAATGCTAGGGTTCTATGTCTTAGGAGGAGTGTCAATGCCATTACTGACTATGGGCCACAATACAAGACAAGACAAAATAAGTAGTGGTGATCAGCAGAGACAAGCGAATCTGAAGCCCGCTTGGTTTCTCTGAGCCCCTTACCCACGGCACTTAGATGCAGCACTAGGGCTGCCTGGATAACATGGATACAGACATAGGCTATATACATGTTCTCTCTAGGCCTACTTCTTCGGCCACTGGTAATCAGATGCCGCCCATTCATGTTCATACAGACACAAGCATGTTTAAGGAAATGAAGGGAAACATATTTTATAATTTTTTTTATTTATTTTTTTTTCCCCTGCATGGATTAATAGAGCTTTTATATTCATATACAAAGTACAGAATTATAAATAAGACCTAACACACTTAAAAAAAAAACAAAAAACATTTCACACTAAAAAGAAACTACTAGTCAAGTGAAAATATTAAATGCTTTACGTTCCACAATTCCTAAGCAGTAACTTGTAGATACATATTCATGAGGGGGAATTGGTCAAGACAAACAGGGAGTACATCGGAAAAAAGACGCCGGGTGGTTTGCGGAAAAATCTGCACCTTTTTCCTGGCGTACACCAGGCATATTATTGATAAATTCCCCCATAGTGTCTCCCATTATTTGGCCAAATTATTGGCTCCACAATGCTGGATCTCTTTGCTTTACACTTAGGTTAATTATAAGTGTAAAGAATAATGCACACATTGGCGATCCATTTATTTAATTACTTTTTTTCCCTTTCTCTAGTCATCACTGCTATGATAGTGTATATTTAATAGACCAATGGGTAGCCTACTCATGCGTAGGACATGTGCTGGAGGATACAGAATCTATAAGGAAAATCTCTGTACCTCAGTATGGACCCTTACAAGTTAACTTCATAAATGAAAGGGAAAATGACATATCTGAAAGTAAAGCATGAGGGCTTATCTTTTTGGGCTATGTCCAGAACACGGCTGCCATCTGGAAAGCTGGCATATTGGATCAAAAAAAGTTTTTCCAATAGGAAGGTGGTCATGTAGCATTTCAGAGAAAACCCAAACCGTCTCATAACTCAATTTTTACAATCGGATTTGCAATATCTCTTAGATTGGATCTAGTGCCTTCAGCTCTGTGTTTAGCACCATGGACAGCTCTTCTGAACACAAAGTTGAAGGTCCTGGATCTAATCCTTATGAACTTTTGATATTCTTCTGAACCAAAAGAGAAATTGCAAATCCGAGCGTGATTTCTGAGACAATTTTTGTCTTCTTTGATATGCTACATGGCCACATTCCCATTAGAAAAACTTGCCCTTGATTCAATATGGCGGCTTTCAAGATGGTTGCCATGTTGCACACATAACCTAAAGAATAGGCCCCTCTCATTATTCAGATATGTCATTTTCCCTTTAGTTTCTGGAGGAAATTATCTAATGTATGAGTCTATATAGTCTATAGACATGTATAAATAGTATATAGACATGTTACTGTAACACTCGTTACAAAACAGTATTTTCCAGATCAAGAAAAATTCAGCTCTAATGCTTGGCATGTACACCTAGCCTAGGAGCTATGCTTGGTATATATACCTAGCCTAAGAGCTACTGTATGCTTGCCATGTACACCTAACCTAGCAGCTATGCTTGGCATATATACCTAGCCTAAGAGCTATGCTTAGAGAGTACACCAAGATTAGGAGCTACGCCTGGCATATATACCTAAGCTAAAAGCTATGCCTGGCATGTACACCCAGCCTAGGAGCTATGCTTGGCATAGCCTAAGAGCTACACTTGACATATACTGTATACCTCGCCTTAGAGCTATACTTGGCATATACTCCTAGAACACCTCCCTCCAATCACCCACGTAAAGACAAAAAAAAGGATCTTTTTGAAATCCGCTGGGCCAGTATAAGTTTGTATACCCTTTACTTCTGCCCATAAATGCCCTAAAAGTTTTTCACCACAGAGTGCAGAAAAATAAGGATCAAAATAAATTCTATTTTACATCTATAGATAGTGGTCGTCATAGTATGGATATCATGTCACAAGCAACAGTCTAAAGACATAATGTAAAGTGGTTCAATGATATAACAAAACAATTATATTGCATAGTGTATGTATTCTGGATATATGGTAATAATAAAATGTTTAATAAAACTATTATGCAAATATGCAACTAACAATATATTGACCTGAACCCTACACAGTGTGCTGTATAACATAAATGCATATATATATATCTTATTTTCCCAAAAAGAGAGACTAGGGCTGAGTTAGCAGTCCAATGTCATCTGATATGTCACCTGTATTCATTTCCATCTATGGTTAACATAGTAGACTTTTCACACCACAGCTAAGATGCAACTACCAACCCAAGGCAATACAATAGTATTACCGCCACTGACGAAGGGGTTAATTTTGAGAACCTTGAAACGTGTATAGCATGAATTAATATATGGACAAGTGACATACAGGACTAGCTACCCTGAATTAACACTAAAGTCCTACCAATTTTATTCCAATTTATCCACATTGAATCTAATTATTCACTGGGGGCCCCTGGACAACAGTATTGCTCTTCCCGCTGACCTAAGTCTGCAGTCTCGATCAACCACTACCACCATCATCCCACTTCAGACATGGATACCGGAGATGTGATGAGCAAGAGCTGGAGATGAAAGTGAGGCTGTGATGGTGCTCGCGAACTCAGAAACACGAGGACGCGCTGCTGGACCCCTGTAGTCTGGACCTACAGAGACAGACCCACTACACTGCAGGAGGACCGCAGGAGCCACACTGAGAATCAGCGGCCGCTGCAGGACGGGTGAGAGGCGTTGTATACGCCGATCTGTTTAACACTCAGCCTTTACAAACTCATTGTGGCCAAATCATTGAGATTGAACATAGCGATTTTAATTCTCATTCATCCCACCAGACATCGGGGATTCTGTGTAACGTATGCAACACAGACTTACCCTGCGGGGAGCAACTGGATTAGCTCATGCATGAGCATTATAAGAGGACTACAAGTCCAATATAAACCAACATCTCACTAAAACAGTGTTCCACACCATATATACAGGACTTCACACTAATGAACTACTAAAGACTGTTGGTTATCAGGGTGTGAATAAGTCCTTTTCTAGATTTGTCCAGGGCCCTGTGATACTGCATTATTTGCACAGATTTTAACCACTGTATATGTTAAATTACTGTTTATCTCACATGGTGTACAATTTACTATGAATTGAGATTTTCCTTGAAATTTGTTATAACTAACTGCTATTTTTTATCTATTTATTTAATTTTTAACATTAAACTATCCTGTTTTGAAAGATAGGGCTGTTGCAGTCTAGAGGACTGGAAAAACTTTTTTTATAGCATGTTTCCCTTTATTGGCCCATCTAAGTAGGGGCATTCTTTCAGTTTCACCTCGACCTATTCAGTACTCCAATTGTGAGCTACACCTATTTACTGTATCTATTGCAATACTATAGTGGATTGTCCTATCAGTCTGGTAACAAACAAAAAATGAATTCTTTACTTAAGAAGAAACCAAGAAGAACAATTGTGGAGAGGATAGAACCCCAACCAATAGTGCAAACTAGGCCATGGAGTTTCCCTACTAGCTCTTACCTTACTGCAGTAGATTGCAATAGTTTGTAAAAGTTCTAGAAATCTACAATATATCTGAACAATTTAAACAACTTCACATTTAATAACATATTGATGTGGACGCTATACGGATGAGGAAGCACCAGTTCTTAGCTTCCTTCCTTTAGAAAGAATGTTTCTGTAGTTTTTCCATGTGAAGCCCACAGGCAGGGACATAATAGATTTCTGTATGTAGCTACCCTGTCCAAGGCAGAGATGTTTGTAGCCACCCCCTCTACCACTCAGGCCCTGTCAGAACACCTTTTTAGCTGCTGTTTATAGACACACTGCTTACATACTAATCTAAACAAGTATCCAAGTTTGAACAAAAAAAGATATATACATTGTATTACACCTGAATGATAGGTGCAGCAGATAGTGTGCAATTGATGGACATGGCTAAATTATGAAATTTCAGGAATGCTATCCAATGTAGTTACTGGTAACAAAGTAATATATGGGGAAGAAGGAAGTAGCATGAGTAAATCTGGAAACTGAATGGTGCACGAATTTTCAGTTGCTTGACGCACCAACTCAGAGGCAATGACTTGTTCTATCTGCGGGAAGTAAAAAAAAAGATTAGTCATTTCACAGTGTATATAGCTGTAAGTTAAAACCGAATACAAGTGCATACCATATAAAAAAATATTATTGAAATGGAATAACAAATAAAATGAAAATAACATTGAATGAATTTAGGCATGGTATGCATAAACTAATTCTAGGAATTATTTTATAACTTTCTTCCAGACCATAAAATACTATTAAAGGGGTATTCCACTCAAACATAACTTTTGATTCTTTCCATACTTGTTCTTTTCTATTCAGTCTCCTTCCCCCAGTTCTCAGCTGCTGCTTTCTGCCGAAGACACAAAACTCTGTGTGTGAGCCTTCCTCTCTGACTCCTCCTCCCTTCTGAGACAGCTGATCTTAAAGTGACTGTACCACCAGGCCCAGGCTGAAGCACTGAAGGTGGGCCGACCCACCCTTAGTGTGAGGAACCCCCCGCCCCTCTATGATAGGGTTCCATTGATTCTAATGGAGTAACGTCATGAAGGGGCTGGTGTTTCTTCCCACTGGCGGTGGGTCGGCCCGCCTCCAGTGCTTCAGCCTGGTCCTGGTGGTACAGTCACTTTAATAAGTCCCTGAGTGGCTTTATCTGCAACATTGTAGCTTCTCTGTAATGCTGGGAGGATTAATCACAGTGAGTTAATCAGCAACTTGACCTTAGAATAACCCTCCCAATATTACAAAGAAGCTACAATGTTGCAGATACAGTCAGTCGGGGACTTGTTTACATCGACTGTCTCAGGAGGGAGGGGGAGGAGGGGAGACATAGAGGAAGGCTCACACACAGATTTTTGTGTCTTTATTAGAAAGCAGCAGCTCAGAACTGGGGGAAGAAGGTTGAATAGATAATAACAAGTATGGAATTAATTGTTAGTCTCACCATGGGCAGTGGCATATCAAAAGTTATATTTGAGTGGAATACCCCTTTAAAGAAAAACTTTAAAGGGAAACATCTAATTTGCTCATATGACCTTATAACGCACAGGGTGCTGAGGATGAAGCTGATTTTCTGACCTTCATCCTTGGCACCGTTTCTGTGTAATTTAATCCATATGCTAATAAAGCGTTTTGGTGCCCCTCAGTACCTTGTGTGCTACACTTCGAACCTGCTTTTCATTTCCCTTTAATATGATGGCTAAAGCTATATCACATAAAAAACTGCAGCGTTACAATACCTTTAATCAGAAACGAAGATATACAATACCTTTGCTGTGATAAGTTTGTTCGTTGTGTGGCTTGACTCTGAAATTTCCTCCCCAAAGCATAGTGTGACATGGTACTCAGGTGGCGTGCCTCCTTCTGTTCTGTATGTTTCCAGATCTGAAAGAAACATAATGCATAGGGGGACAATCAATATAACAGTGTAGGTTAAAAGTGAAGGAATTGCCCATAGCAGACATACAGTAATTCAGCATCTCATAGGAGAACATTAAAAAAACAATTGTATGAAAAGGATGGAGGAAATGTGGGGAAATTGCCCATAACAGTCATAATTCCTGCTCTTTTTAACACAAATAAGAATTGTTATGGGCAACGCCTTCATTTTTCCATTGTATCCATGTTTATAATCCTACCCCATAGAATAAAGCAGAAGGCACACCAAATATACCCTATAACAATTACTGTAGTATATAAGTGGTCCCAGGAGCTTAAACTTTTTACCTCTCAAGAACTTCTGGGTGTCGAACAGTTTTACGTAGGCATCTCTTTCCAGTTTGTTGATCACTCTTTCAGAATTTGAATTAGGTCCAGTCCAGTAAATACGTCCTGAACACGATTTTTGACGTTGAGCAAAGATTCCATCAATATTACTGGCCAGCATAACACCAGACTGAAGAAAACCAAGAAGTTCATTTGTACTTTTTCGTATCTGTTCTTGAAATTGCGTTCCTGGAACAGGAAGAAGTACATGTTCCATTCCGCTAAAGAATCCTTCATTAGGAGCCCTTGCTGAGAGTTTGCATTCTCCACTGTGAACCACCTTCGTTGCCACTTCAGTCCCACTGTAAATCACTGTAACCCTTAAATCTGGGAGATAAATCAGGGAGAACAATACTGAATATAGTAAATAAACCTTTGACATCGTGGTAAGCAGGCCTGCGTACATCCATCTACCTTGTAATATTGCTCCCTTAGGGTGCGTTCACACCTACAGGATCTGCAGCAGATCTGCAGCAGATTTGATGCTGTGTTCAGTTATTTAAATGAAATCTGCTGCAGAAAATCAGCTGCAGATCCTGTAGGTGTGAACACACCATTAAGGTATGTTTACACTGTGTAAAAGCAGCGTAATTCCGCGGCAGAATGCCGCCTGCCTCGGTGTCTCTATGGGAGGACATGTCAATTCTTTGCGCGGAGAGCGTCAGGAGCGTGCCCTCCCATAAAGACACTGTGGGGCACTGAGGCAGGCGGGATTCCGCGGTGGAGAGCTCCACCATGGAATGCCACCACTTTTACTCAGTGTGAATAAGGGTTCGTTCACATGTAAGGATCTGCAGCAGTTGGATGACGCAGATTTGAAGTTGCAGATTCAAAGCAAATCTGCGCCATCAAATCTGCTGCAGATCCTGTACGTGTGAACCCACCCTAAGGTTTTTTGTCACCCACATCACTTTTCTAAAAGTAGGTGAAGCTTGAAGGGAGCAGCTAACCATTGCCCATCAGATTTAACAAAATTATATACTTTGCTGCCACGGCAAAGCATATCTTGACCAGAGTACCCCTTTAGGTTTTAGATTATATAGAAAAAATAAAAATTAAAAGCAGCACCACCTGAATATTTTTTGCCAGCAACCCAACAGACTCAATGGTAGGTATATAGAACAACAAAAATGTTGCAGCACTGACATGGTTATAGATGTGGTTTCCAAACCAGCACCAAAATACACAAAAACTTCAATCAAACATAGAACAAGTTTTTCCTGAGCCACAACAGAGCTCCTTAACTTTTTTAGGCTGAAAAACAGTGGGGGACATGTATCATCTGGCGTTCCAGGGGTTTTCGGCGGAAATTGCCGATTTGCGCAATATTTTATTTGCAAATGGCCGATTTGAGAATAAGGGGGCGGAACGGAGGGCGTTCTAGTACTAGTACTAGTACTAGTATATAGGCCCCCTGTGTGCTCCCCCACTAGTATATAGGCCCCCTGTGTGCTCCCCCACTTGGATAGACCCCCTGTGTGCCCCACCAGTATTATATAGACCCCTTGTGTGCTGAGCCAGTAGTATACAGACCCCTGTGTGCTCCCCCAGTTATATATAGACCACCTGTGTGCCTCACAAGTAGTATATAGACCCCCTGTATGTTCCCCCAGTAGTCCGCGCGATTCACCATCCGTCCGCGCGATTCACCACGTTCCGCAAAAAGATACGCAGAAAACCTATTCCAGTCCTCAGCTGGCGTAGGTTTTCGGCAGTGCGCACCAGAGCGCACGGGATTTATGTAGAGGCAGTGTGCCTCTACATAAATCCACTTAGCTCCAGAGATGCGGGGACATTTATAAGTCCGGCGTAAAAAACGCCGGACTTAATAAATGTCCCCCAGTGTGTTTTTTTTAGGTGAACTATTGCTAGCTTTTCATTGTTGCTGTATTTTTCAGCTAGTTCATGGATAAATTTACATTTCTGTGAAGAATGTATCCACAATCGACATAGCTGGCTGCAGGTTTGATTTCTATACCTCATCTAAAATTCTGAACTGGTTCTGTACAATGTGAATGGTATTTTGAAAAGTTTTATTCGTTTGAATTAAAGGGGAAGTCTGGGCAAAATAATTTTAAGAAAAGTTATTGCCCAACAAAAGTTATGAAAATTACCAATAGACACTTATTATGGTAGATGCACCTGTAATGCATTTTCCCGGCACCAGGGGCGGTCTTGGCATTTCTGGGGCCCCAAGCGAAGTTATGTCTGGGGCCCCCCCTCGACACGCGTTCCAAAACGATAGACCGCTGTGTGTTGCCCCCAGTAGTATATACCCCTTGTGCGCTACCGCCAGTAATATATACTCCTTGTGTGCTGCCCCCTAATAGTATATACCCCTTGTGTCCTGCCCCCAGTAGTATATACCCCTTGTTTGCTTTCCCCAGTAGTATATAGACCCCTGTGTGTTCCCCCAGTTATTTAAAGCCCCCCCCGTGTGCTCCCCAAGAAGTATGTAGACCTCCTGTGTGCTGCCCCAGTTGTATATAGACCCCCTGTGTGCTGCCCCCAGTTGTATATACCCCTGTGTGCTCCCCTACTAGTATATAGGCCCCCTGTGTGCTCCCCCACTAGTATATAGGCCCCCTGTGTGCTCCCCCACTTGGATAGACCCCCTGTGTGCCCCACCAGTATTATATAGACCCCTTGTGTGCTGAGCCAGTAGTATACAGACCCCTGTGTGCTCCCCCAGTTATATATAGACCACCTGTGTGCCTCACAAGTAGTATATAGACCCCCTGTATGTTCCCCCAGTAGTATATAGACCCCCTGTGTGCCCCACTAGTAGTATATAGACCCCTGTGTGCTCCCCCAGTAGTAGATAGCCCCCCTGTGTGCTCCCCCACTTGGATATAGACCTCCTGTGTGCTCTCCAAGTTGTATATAGACCCCATTCTGCTGCCCCAAGTAGTATATATACCCCCTGTGTGCTGCCCCCAGTAGTATATAGACCCCTCTATAAAGCCCCAGTAGTCTATAGCCCCCCTGTGTGTTCCCCCTGTTATATAGCCCCCCTGTGTGCTCCCCCCATTTATATAGACCCCCGATGTGCGCTCCCCCAGTTAAACAGACCCCTGTGTGCTCCCCCTCCCATATAGTATATAACACAATAAAACAAACACTTATACTCACCTGGGTCCGGGCGTCTCCTCTTCTCTTCACTCTTGTGGCCGCAGGAAGGGTTTTCCCTGCGATCACAAGAGGCCGCACTCCCCTTGTCCTGGCGCCGATGCTCCAGTGATGTCACTGGAGCGCCGGCACCACAAGTACAAAGCTGCCACTTGTGACCGCAGGGAAAATCCTTACTGCGGCCACAAGAGTGACTGACAGGAAGGGAGCCAATGTCTCCCGCCCTGTAAGTGCTGCTGCATGTAACTATGAGCGCTCATTACGAGTGCTCATAGTTACAGTTCAGATGGCAGCAGCGAGCAGGGCAGCGGCCCTGTCCAGCGGTCTTAAGCACAAGAGCGGGGCGTGGGGCCCCCCTGGATGTTGGGGGCCCCAAGCGGTCACTTGGGGTGCTTGGTGCCAAAGACCGCCACTGCCCGGCACTTACTACAGCATGGCCTGTTCATGTCTCTGTAAAGTTGGTGACGTCACATAAACTGCCGACATCTGCTTCTGTAGTCTGTCCCACCGCTGCAGCAGGTGTCGTCAGTTTATGTGAAGTGACATCGCCAACTTTACAGAGACCTGAACAGGCCATGCTGTAGTATGTGCAGGGAAAATGCACTATAGATGCATCTCCCATAATAGGTGTCTATTAGTAATTTTCATAAATTTTGTTGGGCAATAACATATCTTAAAATAATTTTGCCCGGACTTCCCCTTTAAAGATATTTTGGTACTGTCAACTGTCACAAATTAAAAAATATATATGTTGCTTATATTGCAAAAAAATTACAAATTTACCTTTGAATGTCTCCTGTGGTGAAGGAACAAGGGGAGGGATGGTGGCTGTAGATAAAAAAGATACAGAAAGAGTCACCTAGCGCAATGGAATATGTTGGAAAAGTCAACTAGTGGACTAAAAATAACGAACTCCCTGGGAAACTGGAAAAAGTTTCCCAGGACTGGATACAGCTTTTCCAGGCACCTGAAGAGGAGCGGCAAGGGGTTCAAAGGCAGCCGGCTAACAAACCACTTTGCTTTGTTTATACTGTAAATTCGCTCATCTCTCATCAGGAGTTTTGTTCAGTGTAAACATTATTTTCTGATGGTATTTGACTTGCATACAGGTCAAATTAACATCTTCCACTAAAGGCCCTATTACACAGGCCGATCTGGAGGAGCAAGCAGGCGACGACCTGTCAGATCAGCACTCACTCCCTCCTCATTCCCCGCTCGCTGCCAGCCCTATTACATGCACTGACATTGAGTGGGTAAGAGTGGGTTGGCCACAGGGAGGGGCTCCCTGGACAATCTTTGGATTGTCCAGGAAGCCCATAGTAGACTGCTGTTATCATTCTATTTTTTTTTTTTCAACATAATGAAAGACAAGGATCAGATAACATCCTCCTTTTAAAAGGAGCTATTACACCAAGTGATTATCGGCCAAATATGGTTGATAATCACTTTCTGTAATAGGGCCTTAAGTTTTGATTATTCTCCGTTAGTCCAATGCCTCATTAAATTGGGTGCAGGTTTGCTCTCTTCTTTTTTTTAAAGAAAATGTTAAAAGAGATAGGGAGAGATTTATCAAAGGGTGTAAAATTGTGACTGGTGCAAACTTCCCACAGCAACCAATCACAGCTCAGCTTCCAGCTCTGGTGAAAGAAAAGAGGAGTGATTGGTTGCTGTGGCAAGTTTGCACCAGTCTAAATTTTACACCCTTTGATAAATGTCCCCCATAATTTTTATTGGTGGAGTACCCCTTTAAAGTTAAAAAAAAAAAAAAAAACACAAAAAAAAAAACATTCAAACCTTTTTCAGTTCATTACTTTGCAGGTGAAAAAGTAAAAATGTAAACAAAAAAATGTAATAGCTAATACAGTATTTCTGTATGAAAATGCTAGGACCTATGTAATACACACCCTGCTGTTGTATGACTCAGAATGATGGGTAATTCTCACAACACGCATTTACAGTAAAAGGGCATTTCACAATATGAATTTCAATCTGTATAACTTACCCATATCAGTGATGCTTCTATTATCACCGGAAGACTCACATACAGTGATGTGCTGTGCTGCAATAGGTGGATCTGTGTTACTTAGGTCACTTCCAATCCCAGAATCTTCTGGTGAAACAGAGCTAGTCACCTCAGAAACCTCAAATTTCTGATTGAAAGAGAACATAGATTAGACATAGTATGGGAATATGATTAAGACAAAGGAGATTCCTTTAATCTTACCAGCGAGACAATCTGAGGTTTCTTTTCCACTGGATCGGTTTCATCAGATGAGCTGCTTCTTGAATCTGAAGTAAGTTTTCTCTTCCGCCCTTGCTTCTGTGAGGCTGCAATACCTGAAGACACAACAGGAGATTGACATTTTTTATGGGTAGTTTCATCATGGATTTGAATATTAATATGTTTGCCCTTAAATGCTTGCTGTTGTTTCAAACAACTGTATTGCCCAGTATATGTGATCTGTAACATATCTGTAAATCACTTTATTTACCAAGACTTCTTACACCAGCAAAAACCTAAAAAATCTGGGCCACCAGGTGTCTAACGTCTTTGCAAACTGCTGTTCACTGCCTGTAGTTAGGGGAGATCCATCCCTAGTAACCCAGACAGCAACAGAAGGGGACACAGGAAGTGGGGGTGGGGCTTAGCAGGTGATATGTGCAGGAGAGGGTGAGCCTGGGCTGTGTGCATGCAACAGAAAAGGAAATAGCTGTGCACCATGAAGGGGACTCTCAGGGCCTCAATAACAGCAGTGAGTGCATTAAAATCACATTAATGTCATCACTCTGAATGGTTAATAAAACAAAAACCTTGCAGGTGTAGCCATCTAATGTGTATAGTGGAGAGAGAAGGGTCAACTGCTTAGGGGTACAAACCCACTTGACGTATTTGCTGCGTGAATCAGTCTTAAAAATAAGCAGGCAAAACGCAGGTTGGCTTTATACAATTGTTCTGCGTTAAAATACGCAATTGCGTATTTTTGAAGCGTGAAGCTTGTTGTTAGCAAAGCATCAGTTGTTAACAACCTGTGCGAAAAACGCATGTAGCTTCACGCTTCAAAAATACGCCACTGCGTATTTTAACGCAGAACAATTGTATAAAGCCAACCTGCGTTTTGCCTGCTAATTTTTAAGACTGATTCACGCAGCAAATACGTCAAGTGGGTTTGTACCCTAGGATCTCAACAGGTCAGATCCTTTCCTATTCAGAATACATACATTCAGGCACATAAAACATGAAAAGACAGGAAGAGCTTAATGAGCTATGTGATATGAATGACCAGCTGTAATCCTATCAGCAGCATGGCACATAGGAAAATTCACCTAATATACACTTTAATTCTATATAAAGTGCCCACCCTTTATGTGCTGCTGAAAAGACTAAGGAAAACAGATGTACATGTTAATTCCAGACTTCCATTATATCATTTACAGCAACACAACAAGTCAGAAAATACAGTAGCGAATGAAATTCCCGAGGAGAGACCGTCTGCACAGATTTCAAAATGGACTGCCAAATGTCTCTACCGTACACTATACCTTTCACAATGTCTTGTAATGAGTAATGATAAGTTCTGGGGGGATGAATACTTTTGATGTTTTTTTCACTATCTTTAAGTAGAAGAAATGTATAATTTATTATATAAGCTAGTGGTCCTAGAACGGGTAAGTGAAGAGTTATTAAACCATATTAATAAAACACCAATGAGAATTATCTTTAGAAGAGGTGATGGGCTTAAGAGCTGGGAACACAATTCTCTTAAAAGACTCAATGGGAACCCAGAAGATTTAGAGACAACAAATATATTAGTGTTTTCATCCACTTGTCCTATCACTGGTAACATAAAAAACACAAATGTATGTATGTATAATAAGTAATATGTCGCAGGGCAGAACTTTTCTGCTGCAAGGAAAACCTACTATATATTTACTAAATACTATATTGTATATACTACATACTATATATATGTAGATCTCTACTTCTTCCCTTACTTCACTTCTATCTTGTGAAATATAAGCATTGGGTTATATATCTATGATTGGAGCCCTTACCTTGTTCTTCAGGTGGAACTATCCTATACACCTTGAATGGCTCCGATATATCCAGCTGGGATCTGTTAGGAACTTCCTGGAATTCTGGACTCTTGTTGAGAGCACAGCGAAGTCTGGTTTTCCATGCTGCGGCATCAACCTTTTCTCCAGCTTGGTATTTTTTCTTGTACATAGCCCATGCCTAGTAATAAAAAGAACAATTCCATAAATGTAGCAGCAGCACAAAACTATAACATTCATTACAATGCATGATATTTTTCGGGAGAAAAAAAACTGGGTTGCATTGAAAAAAATTAAAATCAAGGTTTTTATAACAGAGTAGATAAAGTACCTTAAAGATGGCAGCATCTTCATCATGACGAAAGTCTTGTTTGCCTGCATGTTTCCATGGGATTCGGAAGCAGGATTTCTGCTCATCATCCCACTTAAGTCCCTGGTACTTTCCACTTTCAATCTGTTCCACCAGCCAGGGCTTCAGCTTTCTAGTGGACCGTGCATTAGCAGTGGCCATCTACGAATAATCATATAGGTATTACATTACAACATTGCATTACTAGCTACCAGAATAGTAATTATGTATGAGATGGTGATCTCTACTCTGCACCCTTCTTCATTAGCTGCTCAGCATAGGATCTAAAACAATATAGGTTATTCAAACATACTTTCGTCCATTATCCTCTTGTCACTGTCCTCTTAGAAGTCATTCTTTTATGTACTTCTTACCTGTTATTTATCTTCTTCAGCTGTGGGTGTTTGGTTCTACATGCATCACAGATGCAAAGACTATCAGGAGGCAGAAGTAGTTTGCAACCAACCTCTTATTTCCTGCCCTATTTTACACACAAACTACAGCTTCATTCCATAGAAATCCATTGAGGTGCATGCACTCCTGTGGACTATAGCTCGATTAAAATTGGAAAAAAAGGTTCCACAAAGTTTACACTAATCCCATGTCCTGAAGATTAAAAGTGAATCTGACAGCTGCAATTCATGTAATAAACTGCTGACGCTGTTAGATAGTTGTTAGAATAAGGAGACACGTGGTACCTTTCATATCCGTCTGTGCTTCCAGAATGTATAAAAATGCCTTTATTTTCCATTGAAAAGCGTCAAAGTCGTTCTCAAGCTCCTGATTTGCTGCAAGCCTGAATACCTCTACCCCTCCCATACCTGACCCTGCTTGATTGACAATCAGCTGCAAGCTACGCTCCAAGCAGGGTCAGGGATGGGAGGGGAGGAGATGTTACAGCCCTCAGAAGAACAGGAGCCGGGAAAGCCTTTTTAAGGGGGCATTCACACGTCCGCAGATTTGCGGACGTTACAGGCAGGAAAGGAATGTCATAGATTTGTTTCCAGTCCGGCATGATGTGTCAGTATCATGCCAGCAGTCAGTATCATGCCGCGGCTCTGTCACAACAGTCACTTCAAAGAGTTTCCCTGCTGCCGCCATGATATTGACCCATCATGCCAGGCGGGGAATGAATCCATTACATTCCTTCCTCGTCCATACCTTCTGCAAATTTGCGGACGAGTGAATGCCCCCTAAAACTTTTCACTGGAGAATAAACACATTTTTCCACATTCTGGAAGCACAGACTGATATATGAACGATACCATGTGTCTTCCTGACCTAACAGCTATCTGTCAGTGTCAGCAGTTTGGAACGTGAATTGCATCTGACATTCCCTTTAAGAAGCTGTCGTGTCCACCCCTATGCTTTATTTACATTTCTACCTGTTTCGACCTATTGGCTGCTGTGTATTAGCACAAGCCCACCAGGACGGCAGTGCACTGTCAGCTGATTTCCATTTGAGCAGGGATAGAATAATTATAAATAGTTAGAATTCCTACATTATGACGTTTCCATAACATCCATTGGGGATGCACGGTGTTACCACTACAGGCTGCTGGTTCTGACGGATTGCTTTTGTTGTATTATTCTATACCGACACATTTTTATTATGGTTCCTTTCCTACTTTTGCATCTGAATAGAAATACCCAACGCAGGGACGACCCACTAGTCGATTTCATGCAGTAAACACTCCAAACAGGGATGCAGGACTATCCTCTAGTTTCAATTCAAAGCATTGTAGAATCAACAGTGTGAAACTATAGCATAGTATAATCCACCTACCTTACACCTCTATAACTTGTGGTAATTTCCTCTGTCGGAATATCTTCTTTAGTTTCTTTTCTCCTCTATAATCATAGCCGCCCCCAGTTTCTCTTCCTGTAGTTTGCTCTTCTTGCTTCCTCCTTTTCCCAGAAATCATGTGACCTGCACAGAGCTAAACACAAGCAGCAGTCTAATACTTGCAATAAACTATGTGGCCAGCAGGAGTGCTCTAGCATGTTGGCTGTCAGACTGCATTGCAACTTCTCCCAGTGCATCACAGCCTCAAAGTTTAACTCCTTATGAATCAAACTTAAAGAGTGAAAGGGGATTTTTTTTGTTTTGTTATTCGTCATTCTGACTTATATAATGATCTTTAATTAACAGTTTGTTTATCTGTATGATGCCTTGTTTGGGCTGGGCTTACACTGACTATGTTTTGGTCCCAGTTTCAAAGTTTTTGTTACAGTAACACAACCACACATCCATACATCTGTGAATGTAAAAAAAAAAATGAAAAAAAAAAAAACGAAACATGCATTTGTTTTATATTGTAAGTCAATCGGAAACAAATTCTGCTATATGGCGTACAGCAGCATCCATCTGTAAATATACTTTTTAATTCTCAAATGTATAAAATGTATACGGTTAACAGAAACAAGGCGGAGTAAACATAAATAACTGTAACAGGTTTTTCATAATTGTGTGTACCATTCACAAAATACAATCTATACACTGAAAAATTTCTGAATTGTACCATACAACAAATGGAACCCAGCACCCTTTATTTTCATTTTATCTATAGAACCTTTAGTTGAAGCCCTAATATATACTTATATGTGATAAACTTCAATGCATTAATAATGAGTAGAAATGAGAATACCATAGACATTCCTCATAAAGATCAAAATTGTAGCTTTGGCTGTCCAGGCATGATGGGAATTGTAGTTTTGCAACAGCTGGATGGCCGCAGTTTGACACCTGTGAGATACTGACTTAAACATTAATGGGGGCCCATACATTTCTGAATCTAGTTTGAACCTTGGTAGTTTAGAAGAGCCGGTGTGCTATTGTTTAATTTGTTATCAAACGCTTTTGATCAAATATTTAGTGCTAAATAATAATCCTAACTTTTTGTGAATTAGTTACACAAGCGCATACCATTTATTTATTGCGATAGATAAAAGGCTGAACCCATAGGGTAGTAAGGAATTCTATAGGACAGATAGAGGCAGAACCAGGGCCACAGCATCAATGCATTCAAGTAAGTACCTTATTAGGGGAATGTTTTTCCTGACTGTGAGGGTCAGAAAATAATTAAAAAGAGGCATTTATTTTTATTTTGGTCATTCCAAAAACTTACTACCATTTGTGTAAAAATGCATTCTAACAATGATTGTATTGAAATTGCCATAAATCTGCAGCATTTTCCCATAAATTATGGCAAACTGCAGCAAGAACAAGACTTGTACACCCAGGTTCTGCACCCAAGAGGACGTGTAAGGGGTTCACACTACGGAACCAGAGCGGAGAATTTCCGACGGATTCCGTAGCTTGTACCCATTCACGGCCGCGCACCTTTCTGTCGGCTCCATAAACACCATTCTATGGGCAGGCGGGACACGTCAATTCTTTCGGCGGAATGCGGAATCCGCCAAGGCATAAAATGGTGTCTATGGCACGGGGAGAGAGGCGCGCGGCCGTGAATGGGTATGAGCTACGAAATCCGTCGGACATTCTCCGCTCTGGTTCTGTAGTGTGAACCTACCCTGAGGACGTAATCGATGTGTATATAGTATTTATGTGGTGTATGGTCAGTGTATTGTGTGTGGTGGGCAAGTGGTAATACAGAGGGATCTAAATTTTTGTCCAGTCTGAGGAATAATTTACGGGGTAAGAATTACTTTAGGGGGTAGGACGCTATTTAGGGGTTTGGTTTAAGGTATGATTAATTTAGGAGTTTGGCCAGAGACCTGAATTTATTTTGAAGTCTAAAAAATGTAAGGTTCTGAGGTCTAAGGGCCCTATTACACAGGATGATTATCATATGAAAAAAACCCCGTTATATTGTTATAAGTCAAACGATAATCATTTCATGTATATGCAGGCCACAATCAAAAAAATATTTTGTGTGTCGTTGATCGCATCTTTTGAGCTGAACCTAAAATGATCAAATAAATGTAATTCCGCATTAATTTACTACCAAGTAGCTATCTCACCTGGTACCGATAGTACACCATCTCAGACCCTAAACATAGAGAATTGGCTAAACCACAAGTTACGACATCTTACCATATACTGCCACGGTACGCTGATTGACAGCTGAGTTCCCGCGCTGGACTTCCACGATCACAATCTACTACACCACCGCGAGCAGCAGGAGCGGAGAAGACGCCACTCTCCAGCCGGCGCTCCCTGCACTGAAAGCGGTATAAGCTGACAGATAATCTTACCCGAGATCAGAGATCCAAGACGGTAATCTACAGTGGGAAACCGCGGGCGCACTATAGGTCGCATATAGTGGACATACAGCGATCTTTTCCAAGTGCTCTACCTGTTTGGACATATCACTGATAACATATTTGGCGTACCACAGGTCGCAGACTACTACGAAATCATCGGTAATGCCAACGTGGTCTGGTGAGAGGTGCACTATATGAACTCTTTTCCTTTCTATATCAGTCACTTTTAAGAGACCTTCTAATTCAGGGGCCGCACTGAGCTTTATTCATATATCTAATATTTGCTCAGATTTTATGATTAATTGTTTTTATCTCATTTTTTATACCATTAGGGCCCTATGGTAACTGTTTATATATTTTTATTGTATTGATTTGATTGTGTCAATTTTACTACACTGTTTTTTCTTAATTAATATTAAAAATATATCCATTTGGGCAAGTACCTTTGAGGATTGGTCATATCTATATTTACTAATCGTTCAGCGTAATTCCATATCAAAAATCGCTCAATGTAATAGGACCCTAAATAAATACCGGGGTCTGGGAATTTGCCTTGTGTTTTACCCCCTGTCTGCATCTTCTACTTACAGTATGTGGCAGCTAAGGTGCATGGTTCTGTTGTCTCCGCACGCTTTGATCACTAGTCATGCTGGTGTTTTTTCATTGATACAAATTGTGTTTTCACCACAAAAAAGGAAAGAGAATGACTTTAAACAGTGCGATTCACTCAGTGTAACTTGTATTCTACTACTGACTACATCTGATCAGCTGAGGACAAAGGATGGAGCAAACATTTATCACCCAAAATTTTTTTATTAAACCTTTTTTAAAACACGCACAGAAAATAAGGGGGGGGGGAGTTGTCGGAAGTAAAAACAAAAACAAAAAAAAGTACACGCGTTAGAATGATCATCAATAGGATCACAAATAGGATATTCATGAAATCCAGTACAGGTATAACGATAGTTAGTGCAGAGTTCTGGGGTGGAATTGACTGTGATTAGGGATGGTCCGAACCCGCCGAGGTTCGGCTGAACCCGAACGCTCGGCATCGGATTCCCGCTGTCTGCCCGCTCCGTGCAGCTGGCGGATACAGCGGGAGGACTGCATGGAAAACTGGCATACAGCCTATGGCTATGGCTGTATCCCAGTTTTCCAGGCGTTCCTCCCGCTGGATCCGCCCGCTGCACGGAGCGGGCAGACAGCGGGAATTATTGCGGAGGGTTCAGGTTCGTATGATCCCCGTCCGATCCCTACCTGTGATCATGGATCAATTTTAGAGGCTATTGAATTTTATGATTCTATTCACAGGATCCGTGCCGCAATCCACTCCACTATCCGCGCTGTAAAAAAATAGGGCATGTCCTAGTGCAGGGGCAGATCGCGGCACGTATTCCCCAATAGAAGTCTATGACCTCTGGTGACATTTATGGTGTGATCCACATTTTTTGCGGACGATTTGCGTATCAGAAATACACCACAAAGCCTTTAATACATTTCTATGCGAGAATATAGTCCTAAAATGCAGTCTGCATTTCAACATCCATAAATAAAAAATATGGATATGTGAATCGGAACGATAATCGGTCGAATCGGCCCAATACAGCCGATCATCACTCCGTGGAAAAGAGAGAACGATCAGTCGATGAATGTGTCATCGGCTGATAGTTCATTTAGGTTCAAACCTAAAATCATCGTTTGCCACCAGCGCGTCGCTACAGTGGAATATCGGTGCGCGGCGGCGACCGACGATTTCAAAAGATCATACATTACCTGTCCGGGCTGCAGGTCTTCTCCCGGTCCTGCACCGCAGCAGGTTCGGAGCAGGGCTGTCTGAACTTACAGGCCGCTCAGCCAATCACTGGCCGGGACCGCCGCTGCTGCGGTGTGGGACCAGGAGAAGACCTGCAGCCCACACAGGTAATGTATGAAACAAGGGCTGCAAGGACATCAGTAACGATGTCCCTGCAGCCCTTGCTAACGATCATCGGGGCCGTGGAATAGGCCCAGTAAACGAGCACCGATCTAACAGATCAGCACTCGTTTACATCGTTGATCAGGCCCTGCTCGGCCCGTGGAATAGGACCCTTAGTCCTTGAGGTAGGTGCTTGGAAAGAGTAGAAGTAGTAATAGTGCTTTGTAGACGGTAGAGAGAAGAGGAGTTTGCCAGAGGAGTCCTATGCCCAATCTAGCCCTTGTACTCTGCCGGAACTAGAGTGAAGATATCTTAGTAGTGAAGCGATACTTGTACTCACGTTTACACTATGTCTGACCGCCTTCTGCCCCCTGGTATCGTTGAACCCATCCCATTAGCTGGCAATGTAAGGGTGGTAAAGAACACGAGATGCCAATTTATATGACACACTATGGCACCTAAGGGTCCTTTAAGATAGTCTGTTGCTCCCTGTAAAATCATATGCTAGAATAATAGTGCAAAAAGATTGATCAAAGTGCCATTAAAGGGGTAGTGCGGTGGTAAAAAATTATTCACAGAATAACACACATTACAAAATTATACAACTTTGTAATGTATGTTATGTCTGTGAATGGCCCCCTTCCCCGTGTCCCACCACCCCCACCCGTGTACCCGGAAGTGTAGTGCATTATACATACCTGATCCGTGCCGACACGCGTCCGCCATCTTGTGCCAAACGTCATCTTCGGCTGGCCGGCCCGAACACCTCCAATCTTCCCGAGTGCCGGCCGCGTCATCAGCTGCTCAGCCGCGATTGGCCGAGCATAACTGTGCTCGGCCAATCAGATGGCGGATGCGTGTCGGCACGGATCAGGTATGTATAATGCACTACACTTCCGGGTACACGGGTGGGGGTGGTGGGACACGGGGAAGGGGGCCATTCACAGACATAACATACATTACAAAGTTGTATAACTTTGTAATGTGTGTTATTCTGTGAATAATTTTTTACCGCCGCACTACCCCTTTAAGTATCTAGTAGAAAACCTGTTTCCCTGTATATCTTAATGGTATATTAATGAAATCCTAACCACACGTATAAAGACCTCACATTACTGTTTGGTCTCAATGTTAATAATACAGCAATCCCTCCTCCCTTTTTCCACCCTCCCATTCTACAATCATACTAAAAAATTCTTTCAAATCAACTGGTGTCAGAAAGTTATATAGATTTGTAATTTACTTCTATTTAAAAATCTCAAGTATTCCCATACTTATCAGCTGCTGCATGTCCTGCGGGAAGTGTCTTATTTAAATTCAGGCACAGTGCTCTCTGCTGACATCTCTGGCTGAGACAGGAACTGTCCTGAGCAGGAGAGGTTTTCTATGGGGATTTGCTACTGCTCTGGACAGTTCCTGACACGGACCGAGGTGGCAGCAGAGGGCACTGTGTCAGACTGGAAAGAATCCACCACTTCCTGCAGGACATACAGCAGCTGATAAGTATGAGAAGACTTGAGATTTTTAAATAGAGGTAAATTACAAATCTATATAACTTTCTGACACCAGTTGATCTGAAAGATTTTTTTTCCCCGCTAAATACCCCCTTTAAACATCCAGACAGACTGCCCAGAGACAGAATGTCTGGTGAATGATGCAGGGAGCATGGACTCTTATCACCATTTAGGGTACAGTATGTCCACACTACGAAAATCACGCGTATAACTTGCCGTAGACTCCTTCACGAACTCCCCACCCACCCCGGCGCTCGCTTTCTCTTAATTTTTCCCCAAAGGATGGACAGGTTCAATCTTCGGGCAGACAGTGGAATCTGCCTGACCGTAGAATGGAGTCTATGGGACAGGCGGAGAGTGAAGTGGGAGGAGGATGAGCAGTGGAATCCGCAGCAATTTATCCGTGAGAATTCCTTAGTGTGCTCTTACTCTTACTGGGGACTTAAAAGAAGACCGCATGGTATGAAACAGAGGACTGTAGGTTATGCAGGCCTCCAACACACTGGTCAGAAAGGAGTATTAAGTTGAAGTGAATGAAGCTTAATTGCAAACCACAGCTGAACTGGAGACAAGAGTCGTGTTGTCTCTGAAAAAAAGTGGCCATGTTTTTGTAGCACTGGATAAACCCTTTAAGATTTTAGGCGACCTGACTGTCCATCAATCTAAGGTGTATGGGGCCTTCCCAGACAAGCACCAACAGATGATGTTGGTGATTTATTGGGTCTTAAAGAGTCTAGAATCACGCTCTCCGATGCATTCTCTAAGGGAGAGTGTGACTTTCAGCCTTCAATCGACATGGAGACAAGAAGAGGGGTCAGAAAAGCGGTGACATGAACGTGCGGGACACCAATCATCGCTGGTGAGTATACGCGCCATCGTGTGAATTTTTTTTTCCGGAGTGCTTCTGTAACCACCCTTCTACCCAGTCTATATATGATGAATTGTTGATTTAGAGGTTTAGATATATTGATGCTAATGTAAGATAGGTTGTTATATATAGAAATTCTAAAATATCTTATATCTAATAAAATTAGGTTTTAAAGGGGATAATTCTGCATATATGATAAGAATGCCTCCTGGTAAAAATATGGTCAACGTACAGTGCATAATCCAAAATGTGACAGACTACAGTTAAAAGAGTATGTGGCAAGTTATCTTATTCAAGCAGCAATAATAGTCTCTGTGTGACATGAGGAAAGCACAGTCGCACCCCCTTCCCCCTACAATGGATGAGTGGTTGTCTTCAACACTGTGGGGAGGATCTCATTACGTTGTGACCAAGTCTATATGTAAACCTTGAGAAACGCAGACTCTAGTCTTTTTACAAGTGTGAGACCAAACCTCATTGCGGTTCATTCCTCCAGAGACTTTAACATTGCCAGCAGATGACTCATTGGAAACTACCTTATTCCACCTAATCAGTCTCTGTCTTTGCACCTGCTCTCCTAAGCTGTACACGCCTAAACTGTTACCAGGGCCGGGACAAGGTGTTTTGGTGCCCTAGGCAGATAAGGCAAATGACGCTTACACAAACACACAGATACATACATACACATCTCCAAGACAGCACAGCAGATAAAGCAGATTTCTTATGTGTCAGATTTGCTTGACAACCAGGTGTATCTCAGGATGGAAGTGGGTCTCAGGAATGAAACCCAGCGCAATCAGTAAATGTTTACATGTCCTCAAACAAACTAAAACTCTGCATAAAGTTTTTGAGCAGCTCAAAAATGTGGTTTTACCTCTTCAGCAGTTGTGTTCATTTGTTTTTAAAGAACATGCTGTAGGAAAAGCAGTAAAACCAGTTGGGGGAGTGATTATTATCCAAAACCTGCCATCTTGAAAGGGGTTGGCTACTTTATGGTAGAATTGTTCAGTGTACAGTATTAGTAAGTGTATTCACTGCACTTACTGACAGCAGCTCCCTGTGTACCTCATGGAGCTAAAATCTGACTTCCATCCTCCAGGCTGTGTCATCCTGGCCTGCTGTTATTCTGTCCTTAAGATGGCCGACATGGAGCAGCATGTGACCACCACTGAGCCTGTAATATGCCTATGGAGGTGTTAAAGAAATAAAGGCAATCCAGCCATCTTGCCCTGTTTTTAATATCAAGTTGATGCTTAGAGTGGAATGGAAAAATATATTTCTGCTATTGTGATAGTTTTTCTTGTTTACAACTAGAATAAGTGTTTTTGCAAAACCTATGCTTTGTCAGCCACCTTGTGAGCCCCTCCCAAGAATTGTTGCACGTACATCTCAATATGGTGGAAGATAAGAAAATGTGCTCCTTGCCCAAGATTCAAGCTCCAGGATTGGTGCAACTACCTCACATGGACATTTTAAACATTATAAGAACCCAGTATTGTTATCGGATTGTAGCGCGCTGACTTGCATACATGAAGTGCACGTCTGTATGTCATATTATTGTTATCTTGTTTGAATAATAATAATAATCAACAATTTGGAGCAGCTGTCTCACGTTGTCTTTTTCCACGACAATTTGGTGCCGAAGTACCGGGAATCTGAAAGCGGCAGCGAACGGATGCAGGATCAGGAACCGAGGACGAGGAGACCAGACAATGGCGCCATATCTAGGTGAGAACCTTTGTTTCTCAGTCTGCTCTCCCTCCTCTGATCCCTAATCTCTCTGTTCTGTTGTAAGTACAGATCCTAAGAACCTGAAACAGCTGTGTTAATGTTAAGTGTCCTAACATCTTTTGTTACAAATGTGTGAGTGAATGTGGATATTGGTGTATTAAAACCCACCATATCAGCGTGACAGAGATCCTTTACGGTGTATGAAAGTGCTACTTCAAGACGCCCCTCTACGGAGAAAGCCAGTGGGAGTAGCTAGTATGATAAGTCCTTAGACACGTGTGTTTTCTATCTTCTCAGTTTGTCAAGTAAGCGTTACTAATCCTTGTCTGCTAAAGCGGAGGGACAAAATAGCAGAAGGACAGGTGTTGGTAGGTGCAGTTTTTCCTGGTCTGCCTTGGATGGACAGGACAAGACTCTAGGTACCCCCTAGAAAAACGAGAGCGATTTGATCTTTTGATCACCTCTCGGCTTGTTCCTGACAGCCTCGTGTCACACTGGTTGAGAATCTGCGCTTCACTAAGCACTGAAGGGCGCGTCCCAAAGCTGCAGCAGAACTCTGTCTCATGAACAACCAAACTGCTGACTCAGTAAGTCCCTCTCTAGCGTGGTTAAACTGGATGATATAAGAGGGCAAACACTTTTTGGAATCTGCTCCTTGCTGTTTATTATTTGGCTCTTTTGGAAAATTTTGAGGGATCAAAAGCGGGGATACGCTGTTTGGAGGTTTCCCTGACAGCCAATAGCCATATAAATCGCTGGGTAATCGAGAGAGAAGGGTAAGGGTCCCCTCCATCATAGCCGGGCTATGGGCAACGACCTCAGCAAAAGAGGCTGTGTGCCTCAACGAGGCTGTGTGCCTCAACGTAGTAGTGGACGTCCAACATCTCCTCCTACCCCAAGGGAGGTGATGAATAAAAAATATGGCAAATGGGTCAGCAAGCATTTACCTAAATGGTGCATGCTGACTAGGGGAATAGATTTGGGGATCCCTAAAGAGGGAACGTTTGAGTTACCCCGCTGGGTTAATCTCTACAAAAATTGTAAATCTAAAATCACAGAGCCAAATGAAACAGCAGCTTGGAGTAGATGGATTGCAGAATCCTATTTGAAAGGTTAAAAAAAAAAGCCCTAGGTATCTTTCCTGTAGATACAAAGACAGCACAGTCAGGAAAGGAGGAACAGTCTGAGTTAGATACAAAAGAGGCAGAAGGAATAGAACAGCTTGCATTGTCTCTGGTGGAATCCATCATGGATAATACAGGTATCCCTGACTCAAGTATACAGGGCTCCCCAGTAGACACAGCAACTAGACCAAAAGGTCCCACTAGCTCAGCCATGTTATACCCGACTGAGCAATTGAGACCTCCCCTGTATACTGAGTCACCATACTAAGGTGCAATGTGTTAAAGACAGTCACCCTACTGCCGCTTCATGATGACCTGAGTGGGGATATTACAGGGCACAGTTGTGAACAGGAGATGGACCTCTTTTACTCTCCTCCCAATTCTGTCCTGGATGTCCCCATCACAGATGCTGAAATAACTCTGTATGTAGATGGGTCAGGAGTGCGGAGACCAGAGGGAGGGTTCGCTGCAGGCTTTGCTGTTGTGGATGACGCCTCCATTCTGTACTCTGAATCCCTTGATCCTAGCATATATTCTGCCCAAAGTGCAGAGTTACCTGGCCTGATCAGGGCATGTGAATTGGCAGAGGGAAGGACTGTGTGTATATATATATGTGTATACATGTATATATGTTTATATATATATGTGTGTACACCGACTCCTGCTATGCATATGGAGTCCTCCATGACATTGTTTTTTTGTGGGCACATAGAGGTTTCTTAACCTCTAGTGGAAAGGTGGTGAAACATGCGGACCTCATACAGGATCTGCTAGAGAAGGTGAAGCTCCCTAAAGCTGTAGCTGTAATCAAGTGCCAGGCACATCAGCGAACACAAGGCCCCGTAACCAGGGGCAACAACAGAGCAGATGAAGCAGCCAAACAGGCAGCAGTCATGCTTCTGCGAGAGTCCAATCCAGGTACAGAGAACCTGACAATGGATGTTCTAATACAGCTCCAAAAGCAAACAGGACCCCTAACTCATAGCAAATGGAGGAAAGCTGGCTGCAAACCACAAAATGACGTTTGGAAATATGGGGATGGTCGATTGTGTGCAACCCCAGTGTTATATCCAATTTTAGCTACTATATCTCATCTCCCCTCCCATGTTTCCAAAGGGGGAATGATTAGTAGTGTTAACAGGTTTTGGTTTGCACCGGGCTTCCCACAGTTTGCAATGGAGTGGTGTAGGAAATGTATGATCTGTGCCAAACATAATCCAGGAAAAATGACCAAGGTTGAGATGAAACATCTTGTAAAACCTGACTACCCATTCCAGAGGTTACAAATAGACTACATACAACTACCTAAGTGTGGCACATATGAGTATGTCCTGGTATGTGTGGACATGTTTCCTCCTGGATTGAGGCCTGGCCTGTTTCCAAGGCGACAACTCAGATCACAGCAAGGAAGCTAATTTCTGAGATAGTCTGCAGGTACGGCCTACCTGAGACATTAGAGTCTGACCGAGGGACTCACTTTACAGGACAAGTGTTTGCAGACGTCCTGAAAGGGTTGCAAATCAACCAGCATCTGCATACACCGTACCACCCACAATCATCAGGGAAGGTAGAAAGAGCAAATGGCGTTCTGAAAAATAAAATAGCCAAGAACTGTGAGCAAACTAAGCTGACCTGGGTACAAGCCTTACCTTTAGCTCTGTTTGCTATGCGGCATACCCCAAGGGGAAAGCATGGCCTCTCAGTATATGATATTTTGTATGGAAGGCCACCGCTTACAGGCCTTTTCTTTCCACAAGAGCTGCATGGACAATATGCTTCTTTAACTGATTATGTTATTCAGCTCCACAAACAACTGACTAATTTGCATGGAAAAGTTTTCTCTTCTTTACCAGATGCAGAGCAAACAACAGGAATTCATCACCTGCAGCCCGGAGACTGGGTGGTGATAAGAAGATACGCGAGAAAACATCTGGAACCCCGATTTGATGGCCCATACCAGGTGCTGCTGACTACACCCACCTCAGTCAAGGTGGAAGGGAAGCCAAACTGGATACACGCTTCCCATTGTAAAAAAGTTACTTTTCAGGTCAGCGACGATAACCTGTACCAAAAGGGTGAGGCCATTGGGGAAGAGGAAGACTAACAAACTATTAACATGCAGTTATTGTTCATTTTGCTGTTGTCCTACCTATTATTTTGTGCTTTGTACTTTCATGTGCGGGTGAAAGGAGAGAAGCAGAAGAACTCCATCTGGCTTCTACATCAACAGACAGCCAAACAGCTGAATGTCACCGACTGCTGGATCTGCTCTCATATCCCTGCCACCCACAGAGATATCCTTTAATTGGTGTACCAATATCAATGAATGATTTTAATCTCACAGACTATAGCTATGATGTCCAAATAGATGTAGACCACACAACTCACAATGCTCTCTCAGACCAAGGAACATACCTAGAAATTGTTGGCATAATATCTCCACCCACTATATGCTTAGGCCCTATGTATATAAATCACATAGCCAAGATTAAAGGCCGACAAGTGGGGTTACCTGAGGTACATGTGGGAAAAACCGATTGTGAGAATGCCACCTTGATATTTAACATGGAATATAATGATGCTACATGTAACCGGCAGCATGCCAACTGTAATAGCCTATGTTTCTGCCCAACTCTAAAAGCTTCTTGTGCCCCCAGGTGCGCCTGTCCTGAACAAACAGATGATGATGACTGGAGTTGTAAAACGCAAGTGCACAGAAATATGGTATGGTTTCAAAGCTGGCTGGGAAATCATGGTAGGATGATTCCTAAGGTGCTGAAACAAGGGCTCTACTATATTTGTGGCAACAGGGCCTACTCCTGGCTGCCAATGGGAGCATGGGGAAACTGCACTATAGGAAGAGTTGTTCCAGCCATTAGACCACAATCTAATATCATTTTCTGAAAAGTTCACAAGGGGACTTAGATTTAAGAGAGAGTTATTCACCTCAGCTGATAAAGCTTGGATGTGGTTCCCTTCTTGGACGGGCTGGGGAATTGAGCTAGCAAATAAGTTAAATAAGTATGCCAGTATTATGGATGGAATTATTAATGAAACCACAAGTTCTATCCATGCCCTTAATGAAGAATTGGCCCAAGTTAGAAAAGTAGCCTTATAAAATAGAATGGCTCTTGATTATTTGTTGGCCATAGAGAAGGAACATGTGCTATTATAGGGGAAGAGTGGTGTACCTGGATAGAAGATGCCCATGACCCCATAGAGACACACAGTGGTGGTGATAGGATTGATTTTAATACTTCTCATAAATTGGAAATCTCTAATGTGTTGTGTTTCTCGTTGCAGTAAAGGTGTGGATACGTCCATCCCTTAAAAAGGATAATACAGCTTCAGGGATGACCGTCCGATAGCCCAAGTTCGACTGCCCGTCTCTGCTGAAGACCCTCGGCTGTTTGTGAGACGAGTGGAAGACATCATCCCTGAATCAGGGTCCCACAGGTGCACAGGTATGCGGCCCGGAGCACGGCAAAACCGATGCAGAGTCCATAGGCTTTGTAAATCCTGTGACCCAGCTCGGGCCCCATGGTGGTGCATCTCTGGAAGTTGCTGTTATTATCCATTTAGTTAGAAATATATTTCTGTGTGTGCTTCAATAAAATATATCTTCATACTTAGAGGAAATGGTCACTAATAGATGGTTGGGAATGGATAGAGTATCCCATGTTATATGCAGCTTATCTGTATATACCATGCCCCTACCGACTGTCTAAGGGGTCATTTCCGGATAGGAAGGATGTTAGTTAGGAACGAGAAACTCAAATAATAAAAATAAATCAAATAAATAAATCAATAAAAAGTATAAGTGATAATGATATTATCAAAAGGGTGAGAATTGTTAAAGAAATAAAGGCAATCCAGCCATCTTGCCCTGTTTTTAATATCAAGTTGATGCTTAGAGTGGAATGGAAAAATATATTTCTGCTATTGTGATAGTTTTTCTTGTTTACAACTAGAATAAGTGTTTTTGCAAAACCTATGCTTTGTCAGCCACCTTGTGAGCCCCTCCCAAGAATTGTTGCACGTACATCTCAATATGGTGGAAGATAAGAAAATGTGCTCCTTGCCCAAGATTCAAGCTCCAGGATTGGTGCAACTACCTCACATGGACATTTTAAACATTATAAGAACCCAGTATTGTTATCGGATTGTAGCGCGCTGACTTGCATACATGAAGTGCACGTCTGTATGTCATATTATTGTTATCTTGTTTGAATAATAATAATAATCAACAATTTGGAGCAGCTGTCTCACGTTGTCTTTTTCCACGACAGAGGAAACAAAATTGTTCTTAAATCAACTGATCTCAGAAAATCATACAGATGTGTAAACGGCTTCTATTTGAAAATCTGAAGTCTTCCAGTACTTATCAGCTACTGTATGTCCTGCAGGAAGTGGTGTATTCTTTCCAGTGTGACACAGTGCTCTCTGCTGCCACCTCTGTGTCAGGAACTGTCAAGAGCAGCAGCAAATCCCCATAGAAAACCTCTCCTGCTCTGGACAGTTCCTGTCACAGACAGAGGTGGCAGCAGAGGGCACCATTTCAGGCTGGAAAGAATACACCACTTCCTGCAGTACATACAGCAGCTAATAAGTACTAGAAGACTGGATTTTTTTCAAATAAAAGTAATTTAAAAATAGGTACAACTTTCTGCCATCAGTTGATTTAGGAACAATATTTTTTTCACTGGAGTACTCCTTTAATACCAGTCCAGCCCACTGGTGGACCTTGATGTATGGTATATAATTCTAACAAATGTATTTTTTTATATTAAAAAAAACCTATTAGTTTCTTTGAAAACAGGGGGGGCTGGTGCTAATTTAGGTGAGAAGACCGTACAGCAAGTAGAGGGCACAGCTGCAGGAGGGTGCTGTGGTTTGGGTGGTATCCCAGCTCCACTATGCTCACCTGTCATTCCCTTCCCCGCATTTCCTCAGTTAGGCTACGTTCACACAGAGCAAAAGGAGCGGATTACGCAAGGAAATATTTCCGCCTGAAATCAACTGACGCTGAATTCCGAGCAGAATATAAGCAGAATGTAAGCAGAATCCCTGCGTATTCTGCTAGGAAAGTGTTCAGCTCGTAATCAGCTCTTGACAAATTCAGCGTGGAATACTCGAGGAATCTGCGCTGAATCCGCATGCATTCAGCGCTGAAATTCAGCGAGTATTTGGTGAGTAAACTAGACTATACCAGAACATATACTAGAATCCTCCCCCCCCCCTTTTCCCATTTCCGCGCTGATTCAGCGAGTAATTTCCGCTTGTATTACGCTTGTATTCCGCGCTGAATACACGCGTATTCCGCGCTGAAACAGAAAATCAGAGCCCCATTTCCAGAACCAATAGCACTGTCAGCCTCCTATCTGATGATCTGTATTCTGTGGGCGGAGTTCTGTGTTGTGGGCGTAGCCTGCTGTAGGTGCATGCAGAACTTCGTTGCCCAGCTCTCTTGCCCTTCCGCTAAACAGTGGCTGAAGCATTGGTCATGATTTAGCTATAAACCAATTGGCTTACAGTTAATTCTACCGCCAGAAGTTCGGGTATCTTTGGATATGACCATGCCGGGTTGGTTCCATGCAAGAGTCATACTGGATCAGAATGGGGCTCCTGCACAGAAAAGACCCAGTGTAGTTGTATCCATGGATACCGATCAAGTTAGCGCATATCATGATAGGTGCCTTTTAAAAATTACACATACACATACAGTATGCAAAAACTTTCTACACAAAGTTTTTTTCATAAAACTGCAAGCGTTAGTATTTCTATGTACAGCAAAATAATAATCATCATAAGTGAACCTTCAAATGATGTAAGCTACTGTAACCGCACAATCCCATACAAGCAAGTAGTGGTTGTCTCTCCTAACCTAAGCCACTAGAGGGAGGGGGTTATATCAAGGCCATCACTAGGGACACGCTTATATCTCTGGAACACATTACCTTTGTGTTGACTACAGATCGTAGTTAATGGTTTATTCATTTAATAAACAATTTTCATACTTCAGGAAGTGTTTCAATTGATAATTATTTCTCTCTAGTAATATAATAATAATAATAATAATAATAATAATAATAATATTGCTATAAAAAAATGCCTTCATTTGGGCAGTGATGGAGACGCGGCCTATCAGTCCCTGGGACCCAGCACTGCTATGTCTCACTGCCGTATGTACAACATTGGTCACTGATTATGCAGAGGGGTGGCCATACAGCACCATACAGTGCTAGGGCCTTCGTTAAAGGGGAACTCCAGGTAGAGGTTAAAATAAATGAAACTTCTGCAGAAGCATATAGCATTACTTACCTATCTATCCCAGTTTTGAAACTACCAAAAATCCATTTATTTGGGTTTTTTTTTTGCTCTGTATTGTGTTTCTGTCCTTCCTGGTTTAGCATTTCCCAGAATGCAATGCTTTCCCTCAGCTGATCATCACAGTCCCCCACCCACACAATCAGTAAAATTAGTGCTGCACCTGCTTCTGGCCAGTCAGAGATGGTGGATCACTCAGGGGATTGGGGATCCAGCCAAGCCTCCTGTGACATCGCACCCTGCCCCCTGTCTGCATCATCAGCCTGTGCTCAGCAAACACACACAATGTGAGACAGAGGCATGGAATATTTGTCTCCTAATAGGGGATAGCAGAAGGAGCAGGAGACAATGTGAATTGGCACAGGGGCCATTTTTTTTTTCACTTCCTGGATTTCTATCAGCTATCAGTGTGGCAGAACCGTGCAGTGTGTATAGCATGGTTATTATTATGGTATTATGTTATTATGGTAATTTAGGTGAGACTGTACAGCAAGTAGAGGGCACAGCTGCAGGAGGGTGCTGTGGTTTGGATGGTATCCCAGCTTCACTATGCTCACCTGACATTCCCTTCCCTGCACTACCCTTAGTAAGGCTACATTTACGCGTAGCAAAACTAGCAGGTTGCACACTGCATGTGGCTAAAGTACAGACAAAAATACAGAAAGCGCAACAGCAACCTGCACGGGCAAGTGCTTACCATATATACTCCCCCCGGCGTGCACGCAATAAAAACCTGCTCTATAGATATTGAAAAATGAGGATCTTAGCAAACTATTTGATCAGAGTGCACCATGTCACCACATTATGGTGTCCCTTGTTAACATAGCGATGAGATTAGCAAGGAAACAGGCCTAGTGTAAGTTATAGCTCTGCGCCAATTTCCACCTAGCTTCCAATTATTCTGTAGACATATCCTGAATACATTGTTTGTGTTCTCACTTTCTCAGTGACGCCCTTTGGAAAGAGGAACTATCTATATAATGAAAAGTTAAAAAGTATTTTCAACCCTTGATGGTGAACAGCATAAGCAGCAAAGCTTAAAGTGGTAAGCGGGGCTTCTGGGCCCAGTCGCAGCTGCTACCCATGTGACCGCTATAGGTACCCCACTGTCTAAGCAGGTGTGTTAGAATTTAATCTATTTTCCTGTACTACTAACCCAATATTAAGATATGTTCAGACGCTGTATGACACTGGCCGTTCCGTGACCCGGCCAGGTCACCGAACGGCCGGTGTCAGAAAAGATCATCCTGAATTCTGATGCAGGCGCATCAGTGTGCGCCCGAATCAGAACTCCCCACTGCACACAATGGAGCATGCGGCCAGAGCCACACGCTCCATTGTGTAAACTGACAGGGCTTTCTGTGGCCACTATTCATTAAATAGCGGCCTCAGAAAACTAACATGTCAGTTTCTTGCTGCGCCGCTAGGGATCCCGGCCGGAATGTATACTATGTGTAGATACTCCGGCCGGGATTCCCTCAGCCTTCAGCACAACATAATTTCTGTACTAATCATGGCCGTTGCAACAACGGCCCTGATTACTACGTAACGTTGTGTGAACATAACTATGCCTAACTATGGAAATTCCATCAGGCATTTATTAGGTTCCATCATATATGACTCAATATCTAAACTTCTTAGTGACATTGGGGGAAATTTATGAAGGGCGTTGTACCTATTTTAAGGTGGATAGTTAGATTTATCACCCTTTTTTGAGCCAAGTTCTATTTATGAACCAGTATTGGACAGGTGAATATTTTTTAGATTTTAGATTATTTTTTTTAAATCTGCCTGTTTTGAGCATTTACCCAAAAATCCGGGATTTGCACTCAAATTATCATTTGCGATTTTTTAAAAAAGTTGCAAAAACTGGTGCAGGCTTATGTCTGGTCAGTACCAAGTGAATTTGTTTGCATCTTTTTAGTTAGACGCATTTATTACGACAGAACGACTTTTCCATAAATCACAAATAATATATTGGAGTAAAATACACACCAACCCATATTAGATCTGTCACACACATTAGACACCTTAGTAAATGTCTCCGATTGTTTTTTTTTTCGAATCTCTTAAAGGGAATCTGTCAGGTCCCTAATAGGTACAGAACTGCAGATAAGTGTGGCACTGCAGCTTCCAATGAAAAATGCTACAAGCAGATAGCTGTGACACTTGAGCTTCCAAGGAAAAATGCTATTTTTTGACTTTGCAAATGGACATTAGCAATGACAAAGGGATCATTTGATTTATCTCCTACCGGCGTACCATTTCTCTATCTGAGACAGGAGCTCAGAGGATGTCTCTTGCTTTCAGTATATCTTTACTAAACTTCACACTGAAAGCAACTCTGTACCCACAATCTGACCCCCCCCCCCAACCGCTTGTACCGTCAGATAGCTGCTTTTAATCCAAGATCTGTCCTGGGGTCCGTTCGGCAGGTGATGCAGTTATTGTCCTAAAAAACAATTTTTAAACTTGCAGCCCGTGCCAAACGGGAGTATCTGTGCTCTAACTTTGCACCATCCCTCCGTCCCTCCTCCCCACCCTCTTCATCATTAGGAATGCCACTGGAACATTTTCTCCATGCTGAACACTGCACAGTTGCTTAACGATCCAGCCCATGTTCAGTATTCACACAGCTGACAAATAGGAGACAATCTGCCTGGAGCATTCCTAATGATGAGGAGGGTGGGTAGGAGGGACGGAGGGGTGGTGCAAAGTTAGGGCACAGATACTCCCGTTTGGCAAGGGCTGCAAGTTTAAAAATAGATTTTTAGGACAATAACTGCATCACCTGCCGAACGGACCACAGGAGAGATCTTGGATTAAAAGCAGCTATCAAAAGGTACAAGTGGTTTGGGGGGGACCGATTGTGGGTACAGAGTCGCTTGAAGCTACTTTCTGAGCAATCCATTTGAGTAGGGCATTCACGTTTGCAGGGGAATACAGCATCTCCGAATCACCGTTTCTAAGGAAGAGTTCTTTAATGTATCACAAAAATGAAGTGTGAACTATGCATGAGCTGAAAGTCCTACAATGTAGTTACATGATCAAATACTGATGATATGTTGTATGATGTCATTTTCGCAAATACTGATGATATGTTATATGATGTCATTGTCACAAATACTGATGATATGTTATATGATGTCATTGTCACAAATACTGATGATATGTTGTATGATGTCATTTTCGCAAATACTGATGATATGTTATATGATGTCATTGTCACAAATACTGATGATATGTTATATGATGTCATTGTCACAAATACTGATGATATGTTATATGATGTCATTGTCACAAATACTGATGATATGTTATATGATGTCATTGTCACAAATACTTATCTTATGTTGTATGATGTCAATGTCACAAATATTGATCATACTGTATGTTGTATGATGTCATTGTCACAACTAGAAAACATTTATGGAAGTGACATTTCGCGTACGGTTCAAAAAAATGATACAGTAATTTTTATTTAATTGATAACTATCTAATATACAATATTTAATAATCTTCCTGTTGTCGGAAGAGAAGGTAGAAAGAAAAGCATTATGAGTGGTGATTTCTTTGAACAGCTGGATTCAGAGGCATCTCAAGCACCAGCATCTAAAAAGAGAAAGCCCAGCATTAAACAAAACAAGCACAAAAGACAATGTCATGTTTGTTCCCTAACTGAAGAGAAGACACCATCATTATTAACAGTAACAGCATTGTGTCACCTTTACAAGTCTGTCCTTGTACGATCTCTCATCTTCAGCGGCCTCTCGAGGGGGGCATTTTTGAAGGTAGCGTTTACATACAGTGACAATTTCTTCCAAGTCATAGAGCGTACAAGGATCCAAAGATGATGCATTAATGCGACTGACCAGATATTCCTTATAATGAGATCTAAAGATGGAATATATCGGTCCATTATTCTCCAATACATACTTTCATAAAGTACAATGTGTAATGGTGCATGCTACATTCCCCATTAAAGGAAACCTATCAGCAGGTTAGAAGCATCTAAACATCTTATATGTCCCTGTAGGAAACAGGGCACTGAGGATGAAGGTAAGTTTCTTACCTCCATCCTCTAAGCTGTTTTGGGGATATTAGCAGTTTATTTAATAGGCTAATGAGGCGTTCGGGTCACCTCAATGCCCTGACCATCCCACCTTCTTAATAAATATTGGTGAGGTGCTCTGTGCCACTCTGCTAATATTAGTTAGGAGGGAAAGGCCAGATCAGTGCCACCCCCAGTGCACCGAAACACCTATTAGCATATAATATAATCTGCTAATATCCAGAAAACCAAACTCATCTTCATCCTCAGGACCCTGGGGTCTACAGGGACATATCAGAAGGTTAGATGCTTCTAAGTTTCCCTTAAATCAGCATGGAAAAGAGGTTTTCAGCAGAATAAAACAGATCACAAAAATGCAAAAAATGTTATGTGCAGCACTGCAATGAAATCAAGAAAATGATTTACTATAGACCAATAAAAGAATACAGTGAATGTGTAATACTTACTCACAAAGCCCTGCATATCCAAATGCAGTCTGTTTTCCACAAGCCTCATCGTTCAATCCATCTATAGTCTCTTTCTGTTCCATGACACGACATCCACCTATGAAACACAATTGCAAATAGGAACAATTCACAGGCTATTTCTTACACGTAACAATACAGCAAGACTGAAGATTTTATTGCATCTATGTTAGTGATTTTTTAATGAGACAAATTTTTTTACTTTCTGAAAACAGCACAACTCTAAAGCATTGTGGAATTGTGGAAGAATTAAATCCTTCAGCAGTGTTTAAGTAAATGCTTAGCAGCATCCAGTACACACTGATGTGCAGTGGTGAATGCACTATAGTCATACAGGGTGGATACGCAGTAGGTTTTCCACAGAGGACTTGTGTGCAGAAAATCTGCAGTGTAATGTCATCCACTCGCTGCATGAAAGGTCCACACAAAGTCTGCACATAAATGGACTTGCAGCACCTATGGAGATCTTGCAGCATGTCAAGTTATGATTCGGCTTTAGTTCTGCTGATTTCAACAGGGAAGTCAATGGCCTCAAAAATAGGCTAAAGGTCAGAACTCTGTGGCTTGTTGTGCATGTGGGCAGAGCAATCCCCAGATACTAAGAAATGACTTATGCCCAGCACTTGCATATGCTTAAGTATGCTTGTAGTCTATTAAATCATAAAGCAATATGGTAAATATATATTCACAGGAGGTTATTTGTGGCCCATCATGGTCCATTATTGAGATGAAAAGAGCATACCTCCAGGTCCAGCTTGTGTTCCAGCAGGAGGGTCTGTGTTAAAGGCCACATTAGACATCTGATTAAAAAAATATGGTAAAAATAATTGATGGAACAGATCAGATAAGTGACAACTGTGAACTTATGAAGATGACCTAAATATTTCATAATATCTGCAAAATCAGATTCTTACAATAAGCAACACTGGAGATAATTCAGTCAACAAACAAAATCAAAGATACAGGCAATTTTTTTTTTAGAGAGGTATAAAAGAAAAATCTGGACCTGCTCTACAGTAGCGCTCCTCTAATAATAATAATATTATTTATTTGTATAGGGCCAACAGAGTCCACAGCGAATAGCGCCAACAGATTCTGCAGCGCACGAGTTAGCCCAGCAGCTGATGAGTCAAGTCAGCAGTGGTTACATTGACTGAATGAAAATTCGCTGTGAGAATGCGGAGCCATAGCCATAACTGTACGCAGCATGGCAGGTGCTGCCAAGTGGTGCATGTAAAGTGGACAAGAATACATTACTAAAGGAAAACCAACACATACATTTCAAAATCTACATACTTGTAGAAGTGTCTGTAGACGAGCCACCTCCCAATCTCGTAGGTAGAATAAGCAGTTTCTAGGATGATGAGCATGGAGAGACATTCTGACAGTGCAGGAAGGGACAGTACACTTCTATGAAAGAAAGATAACTTCATATAAAGCATAAATGATGAACTAATCTTGTCGTTTTACCTATAGTCATAGTTAACAACTAATGAATAAGCATACATAAATTACATATAGGCTAGTGACATGCTGGTTTTTCTTATAGATGTTGGCCAGATTTACGAAAACTGCTCACTATTATTTTAAATTATTTTGTTGCAACTGATACAGAGGGTGATATATTTCTCTTTTATAATATGTAAGTATTGACCACTAAGGGATTTCCTTTCAAGCTCATGTGCTGCCCAGCGCTGTAGTCTAGGGGGCTAATCTATCTGCAGCAACTGCTAGACTGAGACAGGACACAAAAAGTTATGGCATGACATTCTACTGTGTGTGCTTCCTGCAGTATAGTGAGATGGAAAAAACCAGACTGCATAACAGCGATTCCTGAAATCTGCCTGACTGCATAGTAATGCCTGACCTGTCATGCATCCAGCAAAGGGGTCAATTGCAGATAGCAATGCAATACAGTAGGGTGGTCAGGAAAAGCAGATGAAAAAATAAGCAGGATACAGAACGGAGACAATATTTTTACTTTTTTTATAATGATATATATGCTATAAAATACAATAGTACTAGAAACCAACATTAATTTTAAAAGCGTGAAAAAATGTAAATATCTGGCCTGGAATTGCTTTCAGCCTGTGGGAAAGCAAATTTATAGAAAATTCTTAATGGCACCCATACACAATGGGATAATACTAAACAAGCCACTCACATTTTTAGAGTGGAAAGTGTTGTAACATCCACTACAGAACTGATGGCGGCACTGAGAGCAGATAAAATGCATACAACCTCCTCTGGCAAGAGCATAAGAGAACTTGCAGTGTGGACAAGCTGAGGGAAGAATACAAAACATCATCAGTATGCAGATTTTCAAGCAAGACAAGAAGATCAGAAATACAAGGAATACACTCACTGATCCCATTCTCCTGCAGGTACACGGCCAGGCCTTGGGCCTGATATTCAGCATCATTTTCTCTCTTCCAACTTTGGAAATCTTCACAACTCAGGGCTCGATGCTGTTCCTCCCACTATATTATTGGTAGGAAAGACAGTGTTGAATATGAATTTATAGAAAATAATCTGCAAGGTTTAAAGATAAAAAGACAAGCAGAAAAGTGGTCTAAACTGCAGAATATACTGTGTATCTAAATATGTTACATTGCCCTTGGAACAAGGCACACACACAGTAACGCTAAACTTAATTATTTTTTTATTATTTATTATTTATTTTTTTTTAGAAATCAACGATTTGTGATTGCAAGCAGTTTTGTAATATACGCTTGTTTTCTTCTATTTTTAAATTAACATTACACATATGGCCACTGAATGTCTTTCTTCCTCTTAAATGGCTGGCCACGCTACCTCCATGCCAATATTTGGTCTTTACTCTGTTCAAAAAAAGAGACCAAACACAGGAAGTCCTTTGCACACTCACAGACATGGCTTGGTATTGACTGACAGCTATTCATGAGCGTGTACAGAGCAGGATAAGTCTTCATGTGTTCTACATTCAGGAGCAGAAAATCCTTGGGGTGCTTGCATTGTATGGTCAGCTCTCCTGTCACAAAGCACCAAAACCTCTGTAACCACTCAGTGACATTATACTGAGTAAATTAGTGCATAAAAAAGCATTGTTTCTTGTTAGGCATGCATAGTTGACAATATATTATCAAAAGTTAATAATATAATTAGCCTTCAGTTGATATACAGCCTTCATGATAAACAGATGTCTTTCCTTGCATGAGCGCACAAAGGACTGGGAATTCATGTGTCTGGTCTCTTTTTTTTAACATAAAAAAAGACCAAATATCAGCACAGAGGGAGCATGGATTACAGTTTGGCTGTATGTATATAGTTGATTTAAACATAGAAAACTTTTTCTTTTCTGCGACAGTGCCTCTCAAAAGGGAACCTGTCATCTCTTTCATGCTGCCTGAACCACGAGTCACAGGGGCTGTCCCTGCTGGTTTCTTTCCGCCCCACCAGCCTTGACTGTAAGACCTCTCCCTCTTTGGGAAAAGAGAATGATTTATTGGTTAAGGCTTGTATGGCTGTAGGGAGAAGCTGTGGGGGACCATCCTGATGACTTGTGGGTCAGGCAGTATGAAAGTTATCTTCAAAAGTCTCAGATAAAAAACATTCAAGTGTTTCTCAATGTTCTCTATCTTCTTGATACATATACTTTTCTTAGCTGGTATGCTTTGCAGTCTATCTAGTTCCCAGTGTAAATTTCAGAGCACTGGAACTTACTGGTCGCTTGCATTTCCTGCAGAAGCTGCATTTGCACTGAGGACACTTTACATCTAGTTGATCCCGTTCATAAATAAATCCAAATGAACACTAGAAAAAAAAATGGTTACATTATTCCCTTAATAATTAATTATCGGTTTAGGGCTGATTCTGGCAGATATTACAAGAATACAAAATAAGCATCTAAAATTGTGTCATAATGAGTGGACGCAACATAATAAATGAGGGCGTACATAACTAGGACTGATATTTTTAAAACATTTTAAAACATCTGCAAGAAATTCCAGACAAGGGTCTTAAGGCCCCCATACGCGTTACACTAAGGTCAGCCAAACCCACCACTGGCTGTCAGTGTAAGGACTCCCGGGATAAGTGCCAACCAGGATAAATTTTCACTGCCTCAATTCTCAGAGATAAGTCAGTGGCAGAACAGTATGGCAGTTAGCGTACCTCTTCCCCAAAGGGAACATATGGACGTTCAGTCGTCTATGGGAAAGACGTCAGTTTATGTTTTAATCAAACATTTTATCACTAGCTTTAGGTCGTCTGCAGCTATCTTTAATAGTTAGGTTCAGGGAAGAAAAGGAGCGCTGCACCTCACACCTATGGCTGATACTAGTGCCCCTAGGCTAAATAAAAAACACATCAGAATTTTGTGTATGAATTGATCAAGCCACACTGCCCCATGTACCATCGTGCAGGTATCTGATACACATGGGTCCCTACACTAAGTCCACACCGTGCCAGTCAGTGGCCACCAACCCCGCAGGCGCGCATAGTCAGAGATTGGGGGCCATGGGACGGCCCTGCGACCCCCATGCCACAGGACCAGACCCAAAAACACCACACCAGAACCCGGCCAGCACCGCCGGCGGAGAAGGTCGCCCCCAAACAGCACAAGTCTGGATGAGGTATTGCGCTCACCATAGCTGCTGCAGACAGAATGGGAAAAGACAGGAGTCTTTTAGTTGTTGATTTGAGTTAGTTGAGCATTTACTCCAATATTTGAGACCAGAATTTGTACTCTTCTTAACACTGGATGGCAAACGCAGACTGATTAATTTTGGGTATACTCACATGTGTGCACCAAAGAAATTTCGGATCTTTCATAAGTGTCCTTTCTGTCAACTTTTTATGAAACAAATTGTACGCGTCCTCCTCCAGAGTGTCCCGTAACTGGAAAGTACCATAGAAAATGAAATTAACACACCCCTCCATCAAACTTCATAAACAAGTGATCTAAACAGGGGGTAAATATTTCAGGGATTCCAAAATAAGATGTCAATAAATGTCAATGTATTTATACTCATAAAAAAACACTTCATATAAAAGCAAACCAGTCTATGCATATAAATAATACAAAGAGAAGACCACAATGATGACATATGTATTCTCAGACCTAATATAACATTAAAACCCTACATACACTGTTTATAGCTTTCTCTTTAGAACCACCTTTTCCATAGGGAACAGCAAACTTTCCTGGGGAAGGGACTGGCTGGCACCACTGGATCTCTCCACACTGGCTGGATACTCACAGTTTTTAAGATCTCTGCTTCCATTGACATACAGGAACCTATCTTGCAATCTTCCAGTGGATAAAAAGCTGTCCTGATTATGTGATGGACATGCAGCTGCAACATCTGTACAGTTATGTAGTAGTGGTGCTCTCGTGTGATCATTATATGACCGGGAGACATTTTTATCATTCAGTGCAGTCTCTTTTTAAATTACCATAAGTACAGATATTGAAAAACAGAAGCACTTGATATAGAAGATGCATTGCAGGATTGTATACATTTTTTTTATGCTGACATCCAAGCAGTTGTAACCACTTAAGAGTCCTTTTACACAGCTTGACATAGGGCCTTGGAAGGATGCAAACAAGTGCTGATCAGCGAGTTCGGCGCTCGTTTGCAGTGCCTTTACATGGCGCAATTTATCGAGCAGCCAAGCCATTTAAAGAAGGAAAACTGACAGCAGGAAGATGCTAATCCGTGCTGCCAGTTTTTAGATGCCATCACATCAGCATTGTATACTTACCATCAGCGCTGGAAAAAAGGATGCATCTGTGACACTGTCAGAAAGAAGGTGAAGATGCCAGATCACAGCAACTTGATGGTAAGTATGCATGGCTGATGTGATGGCATCTGGAAACTGGCAGCACGGATATATGTATATCTGTGCTGTCAGTCTCCCTTTTGTTATTATTCACAGTTGCTTGAGAAAGGCTGTTACGCCAGACGAAACGTTGCATTTCATGTGTGAATCGAAACCTTGATGCTGTCTCCATGTCTTTAATTTTTGGATTTTGGTCGGATGGGGATCCAGTCTGGTTAGGCGTGCATCTTCTAGTCTGATGATATATTAATCTGGTGCTGGTAGGACTGTGTTTGTCCCTTTTGTTATTGGCCTGACCAAAAGATGCGATCAGGTGAGGATCAGTCGTTTTCTGGCCCCTCAGCTGATCACTGCCACTTTTAGACAGGCTGATTATCGGCTGAATGAGCGTTTCTAGGAACACTCATTGCTGATAATTGCCTCTTGTAAAAGGCCCTTTAGAAATCACTTTATCACACAATGGCTACCGTTACGTACTACAAATAAACATGATACTGATGCTCAGCTAACAAATGCTTGTCTTGGCACAGATTTCATTAACCCCTTCGTGCTGCAGCTAGTTTGGGCCTTAATGACCAGGCTAATTTTTCAAAATCTGACCTGTCTCACTTTATGCGCTTATAGCTCAGTGATGCTTTAACGTATGTTAGCGATTCTGAGATTGTTTTTTCGTCACATATGGCACTTTATGTTAGTGGCAAAATTTGGTCACTACTTTGTGTGTTTTTTGTGAAAAACATAAAAATATCATGAAAAATTTTAAAAATTAGCATTTTATGAACTTTGAAATTCTCTGCTTCTAAAAAAAGAAAGTCGTAGCACATAAATTAGTTACTAAGTCACATTACCAATATGTCTTCTTTATTCTGGCATAATTTGGTAAACATATTTTACTTTTTTAGGGTGTTACGGGGCTTAGAAATTCATCAGCAAATTATCACATTTTCGTGAAAGTTTCCAAAACTGATTTTTTAGGGACCAGTTCTTTTTTTAAATGGATTTAGAAGTCTGGTATCCTGAAAACCCCCATAAGTGACCCCATTTTGGAAACTACACACCTTAAAGAATTAATCTAGGGGTATAATGAGCATTTTAACCCTACAGGGGCTGGAGGAAAGTATTCACAATTAGGCAGTAAAAAAATGGAAAATTAAAATTTTCCAATAATATATACGTTTAGATTGAAGTTTCTCATTTTCAAAAGGAAAATGAGAGAAAAAGCACCCCAAAATTTGTAACGCAGGTTCTCTTGAGTACAGCGGTACCCCATATGTGGGCGTAAACCACTGTATGGGCACACAGCCGGTCTCAGAAGGAAGGGAGCGCCAATTAGCTTTTCCAATGCAGATTTTGCTGAAGAAGTTTCTGAGCGCCAGGTGCGTTTGCAGTGCCCCTGTAGTGTCAGCAGAGAGAAAAACCCCCATAAGTCACCCCATTTTGGAAAGTACACCCCTCAAAGAATTCATCTTGGTGTGAGGTGAGCATTTTGACCCCACAGGTATTACAGGAAAGTATTCAAAAGAAGACAGTAAAAATGAAAAACTCAAATTCTTCCAATAATATGTTCGTTTAGTTTGAAATTTCTCAATTTCACGAGGAACAAGAGAAAAAAAGTACCCCAAAATTTGTAACGCAGGTTCTCTTAAGTACAACGGTACCCCATACGTGGGCGTAAAACACTGTATGGGCACACAGGAGGGCACACAGGAGGGCTCAGAAGGAAGGGAGCGCCAAATAGCTTTTCCAATGCAGATTTTGCTGAAGAAGTTTCTGAGCGCCAGGTGCGTTTGCAGTGCCCCTGTAGTGTCAGCAGAGAGAAAAACCCCCATAAGTCCCCCCATTTTGGAAAGTGCACCCCTCAAAGAATTCATCTTGGTGTGAGGTGAGCATTTTGACCCCACAGGTATTACAGGAAAGTATTTAAAAGAAGACAGTAAAAATGAAAAACTCGAATTCTTCCAATAATATGTTTGTTTAGTTTGAAATTTCTCAATTTCACAAGGAACAAGAGAAAAAAAGTACCCCAAAATTTGTAACGCAGGTTCTCCTGAGTACAATGGTACCCCATATGTGGGCGTAAACCACTGTATGGGCACACAGGAGGGCTCAGAAGGGAAGGAGCGCCAATTAGCTTTTTCAATGCAGATTTTGCTGCAGAAGTTTCCGAGCGCCAGGTGCGTTTGCAGCGCCCCTGTAGTGCCATCAAAGTAAAATCTCGCCATAAGTCACCCCATTTTGGAAAGTGCACCCCTCAAAGATTTCATTTTGGGGTGTGGTAAGAATTTTGACCCCATAGGTATTAGAGGAAAGTATTCAAAATTAGACAGTAAAAATGAAAAACTCAAATTTTTCCAATAATATGTTGGTTTAGTTTGAAATTTCTCAATTTGACGAGGAACAGGAGAGAAAACGTACCCCAAAATCTGTAACTCAGGTTCTCCTGAGTAAAACGGTACCCCATATGTGGGCATAAACTACTGTATGGGCACACAGCAGGGCTCAGAAGGGAAGGAGCGCCAATTTGCTGGAGCAAAACCGCAGCTAGTAATGGTTATTAGAATAGCGCAGTTACTAAAATAAAATAAAAAAAATGAGATTACAGGTAATGTGGGGTGGTTACGGGCAACCAGGGGTGGTTATGGGCAACCTAAAGTAGTTACAGGTAATCTGGGGTGGTTACGGACAACATGGGGTGGTCACGGGCAACCTGCTGTGGTTACGGCAACCTGGGGTGGTTACGGGCAACCTGCAGTGCTTACAGACAATCTGGGGTGGTTACGGGCAATGTGGGGTGGTTACGGATAAACTGAAGTGCTTATAGGTAATCTCGGGTGGGTACCTGTAATCTGGCATGGTTACCGCAATCTGGAGAGGGTCATTGGCAATTTGGGGTGGTCAGAGGCAACATGCAGTGGTCGGAGGCAACCTGCGGTGGTCGGAGGAAACCTGCGGTGGTCGGAGGAAACCTGCGGTGGTCAGAGGCAACCTGCGGTGGTCAGAGGCGACGTGGCGTGGTCAGAGGCGACGTGGCGTGGTCAGAGGCGACGTGGCGTGGTCAGAGGCGACGTGAGGTGGTCAGAGGCAACGTGGGGTGGTTACGGGCAACCTGCTGTGCTTACAGACAATCTGGGGTGGTTACGGCCAACGTGGGGTGGTTACGGGCAACCTGCAGTGTTTACAGACAATCTGGGGTGGATACGGGCAACGTGGGGTGGTTACGGATAAACTGAAGTTCTTATAGGCAATCTGGGGTGGACATCTGGAGTGACATCACTTTTTATCCCCTGTCACCAATCATTTATGGTGACAGGGGATAAAAAGTGTCGGCGGCACATGGTACAAGCGATCAGCGGTATATTGTATATACCGCTGATCGCTTGTACCGGGACCCCACAGGGGGGTCCCTGATGACTGCCCCATGCTCTCCGCTACCTCCGGTGGCGGAGAGCATGGGGCTTTCATTCATTTAAACTTTTCCATCCCTGCGAACGATAGCGGCGGCCATCTTGGAAATGATGGCCGCCGGGGGAGGGGGGTTAGTGATTCCCTACTAGGGGGGGCTGATCTGGGGTCTGAGGGGACACTTATTTCATCTCCCCCCGCCTTGGATTCACGGCGGGGGGAGATGAAAAGCAGCAGTGGCACCGGTAATCCACTTTACCGACGGCCGCCGCTATAACGTTAATAGCGGCGATCGTCAGTAAGGGGGGGGGGGGGCGGGACGGACCCCACACACTGCCCCAACCCCTCAGCTACCTCCGGTAGCTGGGGGGATGGGGTGGGGGCCGTCCCGGCCCCGCAGCCTTATTCTCTGCCATCGCCGTAAAAAGCTGATGGCAGCAGAATAAGGACCCTTAGTGACCGCTGTAAAAAGCCGTATCGGCGGTCACTAAGGGGTTAAACAAAACAAATTGCTGTTGCCACCAATTTACACATTATTGGTACAATATTTTAAAAAAACTTACCAGAATATCTAGTGTAGAAAAATAATGTAAGAGTTCACCCTCATCACTAATCTCTGGCTCCTCACATGCTGGACACACCATATCTCTAATGTGTTTTTCTTTTACTGCGACAGTAAAGTGCATCCGGAAGCAGTCTGGGCAGATACAACACTCACATGATGTTAGAGAGCGCATCTGAAATAGAGGTAACAAGATGTAGAGACTGGGAAGGCACTGCTGCGTTTCTCTAGCAATCTTCAGTAACATGCTACTGCTGACTATTTATATTTAAAAGAGACAAACAAGTTATAAAAAGTAACTTAAAGACATAAATGGTTATTTAATATTTTACTTCTATGCCGATACATATAGGAATTGGAGTTAACATGGCCAATGCTTGTGGCTGAACTACAGAGGTACAACAAAATTTACTGTTCTGATTTCTGTCAGGTCCAATGTTATCACCAAGACCTCGTGCAGACACTAAAGTGTCTTGTATAAATGCTCTTTAGTAGGTGTGACTGTCATGAAAAAACACAGAGACAAAAGTTTTGATCAAAACAATGTGGGGGCTGTTTGCTAGAACAAGCAGGGAGAAGCACTCAGCTAAGCACTTCTCTACCCATCTCTCTCATCACTGAGGAGACTCCATAGATTCCAAAGAAAGTCTATTAGCCTGACTCCTACAGCATATAGAGAGACAGGGAGAGAAAGGGTCAGCTAAGTGCTTCTCCCTACTCATTCTAGCAATTGGTGTAGGGCACAGCCCCCAGACCCTGATCGATCATAACTTTTTACATGTCTCTATGATATTTTTAATTTTGGCACTACAGTAAATAATTTATTAGGGAAATGCACCTCTCAGCACTCAACCAAGGCTTACAGGCCTCTGCAAATCCCAGCCTTCTACCACCACTTACAGATCAAGGACTGTATTTTACAGAAGCCTATCGGCACTGGTTAGACTAAATTCCTTATTGGCTGCAGAAGGAGCTTTATTCAATGTTATCATTATTATTATTATTATTAAATTGTGCCCAATAGTACCTTGTTGCGTGGAAGCTGCCATCCACAGACTGCACATTCTTGGGTTAGCATCCTCTTTATAAAGTCACGGTCCTGTGATTCTCTGACTGCTTCCACAACATCCTGGAGGTTATAACGTCCTTCCCCTTCTTGAAGCAGCGACAGCGCTAGCTCAGCACGTCCCCAACTATGTAAAGCATGTTCTGCAAGTAATCGTCTGAGAAGTGCCTAAAGGATCAAAACACCTTTAATACACAGACTAAAAAATCCCACTAATTTTACACATTTAGGCTGGGTTCACACACTGTATACTTCAGGCAGTATTTGGTCCTCAAGTCAGGTCCTCATAGCAACCAAAACCAGGAGTGGGATTGAAAACACAGAAAGGATCTGTTCACACAATGTTGAAATTGAGTGGATGGCCGTCATATAACGGTAAATAACTGCCATTATTTCAATATAACAGCCGTTGTTTTAAAATAACAGCAAAAATTTGCCATTAAATGACGGCCATCCACTCAATTACAACATTATGTGAACAGATCCTTTCTGTGTTTACAATCCACTCCTGGTTTTGGTTGCTATACAGCCTCACAAATACAGCCTCAAATATACATAGTGTGAACCCAGCCTAAGGGTGCGTTCACACCTACAGGATCTGCAGCAGATTTGATGCTGTGTTCAGTTATTTAAATGAAATCTGCTGCAGAAAATCAGCTGCAGATCCGGTAGGTGTGAACGCACCATTACACATCAAATAAATCACCTGTCTGTCTCCAGAATCTAGTTGAAATGGAACTTCTTTATCTTCCCATACACGTCTGAGAAAGGGCTCTAATAGAGGTGCTTGTAAAATACTAAGTGCTTTTGTTACACTGCCGGCACTCTCATAGAGTGCCGCAACCACCTTATCTCGATCTTGGAAGCCAAGGGAACATAGCTCTTCAACCTATAAATTGAATCCAAAATAAGATCATTTCAGGTATTTTTACATTAAGCAATTTTCAGCCATTCACAGCCACAAACAAGCTGCAATCAAAAATACCGGTGCTCGTTTTCAGTGTCTTTACAGGGCACAATTCATTGAGCAGCCCGGCCGCACAACCATCTTTGTATCCTCTGTGTGGCCATGAAAACTGACCCCAGAGATATGCATATATATCGGTGCTGACAGTTTCCAGATCACACAAGCAGTGAATACTTACCTTCAGCACTGCTGTGTGTTCCAGCACTGTCAGCTGCTGTCTCACTGTCCGCTGTAACTAATGGCCATCTAGCCTCCTCCAGAATGATTGACAGCCTGAGGAGGCGGCCTGAAAACACGGCAATGGCTGGAGAGCAGGACAGGAGCTGACTGTGCCGGATCACACAGCAGTGCTGATGGTAAGTATGCACTGCTTGTGTGATCTAGAACCTGAAAGAATAGATATATGCATATCCATCCTGTCAGTTTCCTTTTGCTATTGGCTGCACCTCTCCTGTTTACATATGAAAATGGGTGTCCGATAGCAATACATTTTAAAGAGGCACAAAAGATGCCATCAGCCAAGGATCGGGGATTTGCTCGCTCTACAGCTGATCGCTGTCACATGGGGCGATTATTGTATAAAGAAGTGTTTCTAGCAACACGTGTAAAAGGCCCTTTAGTTTAGACAACTTAGGACCCTATTTCGGCAGATTATCGCTTCATCTAATAAAGAGGATCAGCCACAGAAACAAAAATAAAGATTATACTTCTCCAGTGTCCTGCTGCCTTGTTCCTGTGTTCTCAGCTCACCGCAGCCGCCTCTGGCATTTCCGAACCTGTCTCTAAAGTGACAGGCCGCTCAGCCAATCACTGGCCGCAGCACTGTCCCGTCTCGCCCAGTGATTGGCTGAGCACATTGACTGAACATCAGAGATAGGACTAGAAGTCCCCCAGGGGCTGTGGGGAACAGAGAAACAAGGCGGGAGGGCACAAGGGGATCCTGGACAGTTAAGTATAATCTTCATTTTGACACCAAGTTAGGGCTGTACGGACATTGCTAATGATTATATATATATATATATATATATATATATATATATATATATATACAGCCCTTGCTGCGCAACAATTGAGCAGTGTATGGGCTTACATTGCGATGTCAGACTGTGTAAAATGACCTTTACACCACATCAGTAACAACACATAGGAATTGTTGAGGAGGTGTCAGCACAGTCTGCTAACTTGCTTAAATCTAACCTTGTTTCTTCGCTGAATAATGCATATGTTCACTGCGTCCTCCATATCACCGCCACATGATAACCATGCACTACGAGCTTCATCAGGGGTAAATGCCCCCAATTCAGAGCCGGCTTTCTGTGATGCAGCATCAATTAACCGTTCTAACACATAGACAAGTTCAGACTGCAGCCACCACAAAGGCTTTTCTGTACCAGAGTAGCGGATTGCACTGCACACCTCTTCTGGGGAAACACCATATGCCTCTCCTTCCTGAGAGAAAATTACAGATTACTCATGCCCAATAATGTCCTAAACTGTAAGAAACAGTTAATAAATTCAGAATATTAAAAGCACTAAAAAAATACGACAAACAGTACAAGTATACATTCCCTTCACTATCCCAGCCTGGTGTATCCACCATTCATTTAGCTAACAGCCCCTCTACTATACATGAAATATCGGTGTTAGGAAGAGTGATGTTGAAGTCAAACATAATAAATTTGCTACATGCCACGCACTACATATTTTTACACAATATCTGAAACAATTGAGCTGCATTTTGCTTAGTCTCTCCACTATATTAAAATGTTAATGCTGCCTTTTTTAATTGGTACAAAATGACAATGCAGCCCTCTGGAAGCCTAAAAAAGCGCACTACAGAAAGTACATCCCGCAAGGTATTCTCTACATTTTCCCTTACCTTAATCAGTGCCACTATTTTGGCTCCGTCCTCTTTCAGCTGCTTCTGCCTCATCTCGTCCTGGTTTTTTACCTGAGTCTCTTTTTCCTTTTTCCTATTCTCTTCGGTAGGTGTCATCCCTTCACTGGTTCGGTCACACACCTCACAGACGCGGCGGCTGCACGTGTTGTAAAATGTGCAGTGAGAGCATTGCCAACCCTAGGGAGCATATAACAAAGGTTTAACAACTTTCTTCCCATTTTCGTCTATTTTCACTACTTACTATTGTGTTACTACCAGTTACCTTTGACGTTTTAATTTGTTCTTCCCCTTCCCCATTTAAAGGCTCAGAAAAACTTTCCAAACTGCTTCTTAATTCAGCGATGGGGGTCTCAATCATGTTATCGGGAATGCTTTTCTTCAAGTAAAGAAGACTAGCATCATTATGCGCTTGAGGTAGTGGCCTTTGGTTAGTTCTCTCAATATTGGCAAGTTTGTCATACATACTACCAAACACAGTCTTGCTGTTCTCTGGAAGAGACATAAGTCTACTGTATTCAGGTACAGCAGTTTTTTTGAAGATGTCTTTAGTGTCCTTATCATCCATCAAGGACAAAGCATTGGACTCATGGCCGTCTCTAGATGGTTTGCCAGCTAGTCGAGGTCGGTCACACACTGCACACAAGACAGCTGAAGATGGATTCTGCAGAGTACAAGCCTGGCACACCCATGTGTCTTTCTGCAGAGAAGCTTCAGGTGGCATGCTTAATGCGCTGTTACAGCCACGGGGACGGTCACATCCCACACAGAGCACTGCCCCCCCTCTATTCAAAGTGTGGCACGACATACACTGCCAAGGTGGGCGGGATGAAACATGTGAAAGAAATTCATCATCCTTGGGCCTTTGGGGAAAAACAAACACAGATATTACAAACATTCAGAAGTCTATAAAAACAGTGTGAATACTTTTCTTACAAAACTGCTTTACAATATCCTATTGTATTTAGTTCAAAGCTCTATTACAGGCCTTTGAGTATCCCTGTGGCAGAATACAAACTCTGTAATACAAACTACTTCTTGTAAGCCTACATTTAAAAAATTAGCAAGAAATCAGAAATGGCTAGATGACAGAACAACTACAGATCATAGGACAAAGCTTAAAGGCAATCTGTCACTAGGTTTATTTCACCCTAAATGAGGGCAGCATAAACTAGTGACAGAAATGCTGAACAGATTGGTGTATTACTTACATAATTCTGCTCAGCCGTTCTCCTAATATGCAGGAGAATGGGATTCTTGCCACACCCCTCCCCCCACCCTACAGCTGCTGATTGACAGTTGACTCCCTTTACACAGCAGGGATAAATAACTGCCGATCAACAGCTGGTGGGCGGAGTTTACTGTTGCTCACGAATATCCAGGACTACTGAGCATATGCACATCATGGAAAGGACTACTTATTGTCCTTGTTATTCAGGAGGATATCTCTTAATCAGCTGCATAGAACAATGTGAGTGATACATCATTCTGTTCAACTTCTGTGTCAGTTTATGCTACCCTTAGATAGGACATCATAAACCTGCTGACAGAGTCTCTTCAAAGGGTATGTGTCAGAAAATGACCTACTGTTTAATTCAGGTTTTCTATTTTACTATCAATATCAAATAATCCTGAAACTTTGGTTTTATTCTGGCCACGAAACCTAACAGTTAGCTGATATTTCCTGTTCTGTACAGATCACTTTCCAACAGTGTCCTCCTTATCATTAATACAGTCAGGTTTACAGTGAAAGGTAACACCAGCAGATTTTAGAATGGCTGAAGCTCAGCTACCTTCCCCTCTGTAAAATGACCTCTGCACAGGCCACACAGCATGTCTACAAAACACTCCCCTTCTATTGGATAAGGTTTTGTCCAGTCTATTGTGCCTATGTAAATTGGACTTGCTGTAAAGCAGGGATGGGGATCCTTTGGCCCTTCAGCACTTGCAAAGCTACAATCATGACTGGACAGCGAAAGCCAAAGCTTGATATATCTTCCCAATAGTTAATACCTGTGTGAAGGTGATGCATTGCAGGGGGTGCGTTGGTGATGTGAGCGATTGGGGTGCGAGTGTACTCTATAGTCACACTTTAAACACAGCGTATCATTACATAAAGTACACACAACAGAGACTGTCTTCACACCACAGAGACCACATCCTTCAGAAGATGTATCTGAGACTAGAGACAAAATAATTTGAAGTTAGTGGTTGAAAATGTCATACTGCTTTATAAGAAAGAAGACATGAACAAACAAGCAAAATATACACATCCAATCAAGTCTCGAAAGGCAAATGATGCTCGTGCAGACCCTTCCATTAATTTTACCATAATAAAGACAGCAATCAGAAGATGAGTGAGCTCTGTGTATTGGGGCCTTAACACGTGAGCTCATGGAATAAAGTAGGTTTTGAATTACCTGATGTGGCAGGTCTGGAGCAAACAGCAGAATCTGCGACCAAGGATGGCTGCAAGTAAACAAATATCCCATTGGTTAGACAAGTTTTTATTCAGAAGGACACAAAAATCAACACATCTCACAAGCTCACTGTATTTGGCCAATTAACGGCCATTACAGCCACTTTGTGTAATAATTGGCAATGATTGGCTGATCATTGTCTTTCAACATGTTGAAACACAAAAGATTAGTAGAGCAACGATCTGCTGCTATCGCTCTGTGTAATAGGAGCGGCAGCAGCAGACCGCCACTATCTCCTATGGGCTCCCTTGCCCCTCTTGCACCTCCCCGCTCGCCAGCAGAACAAGGAGCAAGCAAGCAAGCACTGACCTGACAGGTTGGCGATCGCTTGTTCACGGAGATTGCCCCGTGTAATAGAGTCTTTACCCCATTAAGTTATAACACTTTACCTGAGGTAATTTCATTGTCAGTAGTTCCTGTTTTGCTCGTTCCTGGTATGGATGAGAATTCTGGGGGATAAAACAGCACTGATTTTAGTAGTTAGGAAAAAACTACAGTATTGGAAAACCGGAGGAGAGACCTAAAACTAAAAGTAATACACAATGCAGTTCTCACACCATCCTTTTCAGGGTAGCTTTCCCTTAAAGTCTGTGGGGAAGATTTATCAATCATGGTGTAAAGTGAAACTGGCTCACTGACAACCAATCAGATTCCACTATTCATTCCTCACAGACTCTTTGGAAAATGAAAAGTGGAATCTGATTGGTTGCTAGGGGCAACTGAGCCAGTTTCACTTTACACCATGTTTGATAAATCTCCCCCTATGTCTCAAAACGCAGAAAGTGGCCTGGCAAATTTGGATAAAATTTTGGACGCGTGGAGTCCAATTTTAATCAAGACTGATTGCACGTAGTGGAGAAGCACCTTTCTTGTATAGTGTCTGAATCCCTTCATATCTGCTGAAAATACTGTCTTGAATGCCCTGATCGATTGTGCAATATGTCTTCCCTATGTCGATCACTAGACGTGGACTTAAGTTTTGTTCATGTCCTGCGGATTTATGAAAATGATTCTGTTTATTGGACTATCATACTGCTTATAATGTTTTGTATGCTATACTATACATTTGAAATAAAACCGAGTTAAAAAAAAAAAAGTCTGTGTCTCACGCCAGACTGGGAATGAATGCCAAGCCAGAGCTCTCTCCAGAAGCCATAACCCATCTGTGGACAGCTGTTTCTGGGTTATTGTTTCTCTTCAGTACAGAGCAGGGTGCTGGCTGGCTAATGAGAGACCTATCAACTTGGGACAGAAGGGGTTAATGAGAGCGCCATAAAGATGTGTGGAGACTTACAAGCCTTTGCTCCACTGGAAATTCTATTGAAAAAGGAATATGCAAAGCAATGAAACACTTACAGAAATCAAAAGATTGAGTTCACGGTGGAGAATAATGACATCTGCTGTTACTGCAGCAACATTGGCTGTATCTGGCTCCTGCATAGTATCTGGAAAGCTAAGGCCATCTGGAAGGGACTGTGTGTATCCATACAATGACAAGACATGACGGCCACCCTAGGAGGCAAAAAGGCATTGGCTTATTATATACAAATTTATGGATTTATAGTAAACCTAAAATTAGATTTACATTTCTATACTGTCTACACAGAAAAGTATAACTAGCAGTTTGGTGGAATCTGACCACCGATTACCAGAATGCAGTAAAAATGAAAAGAAAAGACTGTGCATGTGCAGCCACTATTCATTCTCTATGGGCCTTCTCAACTTTTTTGAGCGCTGAAGTGTGTTTGTTGTTCCACAGAACACATCCCATTGGCGTCGTGCTTGGCATTGTACTTGATGATGTAAGGCTTGCATGCAGCTGCTCAGCCATGGATACACATGCAATAGAAATCCTGGTGCACAATTGTATGCACTATGCACCTCAATTCTCAGCGACCCCACTTTGTAACTCTACATGGTCCCCAATTCATGAAAGAGTGTCTGTGGTTGCTAAATGCCTCCACTTCAATAATTCACAAACTTACTTGTTATAGTAGTGAATCACCCATTATACCACGACTGTTTGTAAAGGGCAGACGGCATTTATAGGAGTTTTAATGTATACAGCCCTGGCAATGGCAGAGTTCAGAAATTATGAGGCGTGTCTGAGTACCGATGTCCACATAGTGTAAGAGTAAGAAAGAACATCTGAAGCAAAACTAAATATTAAAGAAGCAGTCTAATCATTTTTTTTACCCTCCCCCCCCTCTGCGCGCTGGTGCATACACTCAGCAGCAATGATAAGTGTCCCGTCGTGTGGTTGCGTATTGGTTCTGTGGCGCTGTTCAAATCCCGCGCACGTTCACTTGATCAATGTCCCACGGCACGGTTTTGTTCTGATTCTGCTGCGCCGTACAAATCCTGCGCACGTTCACATCACTGCTCTTCCGACCCCTCTTCTGTCTCCATGTCGATTGAAGGCCTGAAGTCATGCTCTCCAATGCATTCTCTATGGAAGAGCGTGACTTTTGGCCTTCAATTGACATGGAAACAGAAAAGGGGTCAAAAGAGCAGTGATGTGAAAGCATGCAGGATTTGAACAGCACCGTAGGACCAGAATGAAGCCGTGCCGCAGGACACCAATCATCACTGGTGAGTATACGCACCAGAGCGCAGCGGGGGGACAAATAAAAAAAACATTTCCTGAGTGCTTCTTTAAAGAGGACCTGTCACCCCCCGTGCCGGGGTGCCAGGCTCCCGACCCCCCGTTACAGCCCCCTATACTCACCTAATCCCGCCGGGTCCCGCTTCCTGATCCGGTCGGGTCACGGAGATATGAGTGCCCGAAGCCCGGCGTGCGCGCTCACAGGAGAGTCCGATGCCTATAGAGAATGACGGAGCATCGGACTCCCCATTCATTCTCTATAAGCGTCGGACTCTCCTGTGAGCGCGTGCGCCGGGCTTCGGGCGCTCATATCTCCGTGACTTGACCGGATCAGGAAGCGGAACCCCGGCGGGATCAGGTGAGTATAGGGGGCTGTAACGGGGGGTCGGGGCCTGAAATGGCCTTAATGACAGAGACAAATTTTATGAATATGACCAGTGTCACTTTATTCATTAATAACTTCGGGATGCTTTTACCTATCCGGCTGATTCTGAGATTGTTTTCTCGTGACATATTGTACTTTACATTTCTGGTAAATTGGAGTCGATACTCATAACAAATCTTTATGAAAAAAACCCAAATAATGTGAAAAAATGTGAAAAAATTCATTTTTCCAACTTTGAAACTTTTTTGCGTATACAGAAAGTGGTTATACCACATAAATTATATATTAAATAGCATTAGCAACATGTCTACTTTATGTTGGCGGCATTTATTAAACGATCTTTCATTTTTTTTAGACGATAGGAAGCTTAAAACATTAGCAGCAAATTTTCAGTAAAATTTCAAAATCAGATATTTTTAGGGACCTGTTCAGGTTTAGGGTTCACACTACGTATATTTGAGGCTGTATGTTTGAGGCTGTATAGCAACCAAAACCAGGAGTGGATTAAAAACACAGAAAGGCTATGTTCACATAATGTTGTAATTGAGTGGATGGCTGTCATTTAATGGCAAATATTTGCTGTTATTTTAAAACAACGGATGTTATATTGAAATAATGGAAGTTATTTACCGTTATATGGCGGCCATCAACTCAATTTCAACATTGTGTGAACAGATCCTTTCTGGGTTTTCAATCCACTCCTGGTTTTGGTTGCTATGAGGACCTGACATGAGGACCAAATACAGCCTGAAATATACATAGTGTGAACCCAGCCGGGGGCTGGGTTCACACTATGTATATTTCAGGCTGTATTTGGTCCTCATGTCAGGTCCTCTGGGTTCACACTATGTATATTTCAGGCTGTATTTGGTCCTCATGTCAGGTCCTCATAGCAACCAAAACCAGGAGTGGATTGAAAACCCAGAAAGGATCTGTTCACACAATGTTGAAATTGAGTGGATGGCCGCTATATAACGGTAAATAACTTCCATTATTTCAATATAACAGCCGTTGTTTTAAAATAACAGCAAATATTTGCCATTAAATGACGGCCATCCACTCAATTACAACATTATGTGAACAGATCCTTTCTGTGTTTTTAATCCACTCCTGGTTTTGGTTGCTATACAGCCTCAAACATACAGCCTCAAATATACGTAGTGTGAACCCAGCCTTAAAGTGTATTTGAGGGGCCTGTATGTTAGAAAGCCCCACAAAGCACCCCATTTCAGAAACTGCACCCCCCCAAACTCTGCAAAAGCATATCCAGAAAGTGTTTTAACCCTTTAGGGGAGTCACAGAAATAAAAGCTAAGTGTGTAAGGAATTTGAAAATTAAAATTTTCTGTGCAGAGATTTTATTGTAATCCAATATTTTTCATAATTATAAACCTATTACCAGAGAAATGCACCCCAATAATTATTGTCCCGTTTCTGCAGTTTATAGAAATACCCCATATGTGGCGCTATTGCGCTATTTGACGCAACCACAAGCCTCAGATATAAAGGAGCGCCTAGTGAATTTCAACGCCTCCGTTATATTTGGTCATTTTTGACTGTACCACTTCAGGTTGGCAGAGGCTCTGGGGTGCCAAAACCTAAAAAACACCCCTAAAGGGACACCATTTAGAAAACTACACCCCTCAAGGAATGTAACAAGGGGTGTGGTGAGCATCTGGACCCCACAGGTGCTTCACAGATTTTCCGAACAATATGGCGTGAAAAAAGAAAAATTAATTTTTTACACTAAAACGTTGTTCTAGCCTTCAATTTTTCATTTTCTTAAAGGGATAAGAGGCAAAAAAAGACACAAAATGTGTAGCGCAGTTTCTCCCGAGTACGGAAATACCCCACATGTGGCGATAAAATGCCAAGCGGGCGCAGGACGAGCCTCCAAAGGGAAGGAGCGCCAATTGGCTTTTGGAAGCTGAATTTCACTGAAAAGGATTTCAAGGGCCATGTCGCATTTACAGAGCCCTCGTGCTGCCAAGACACTGGGAACCCCCCACAAGTGACCCCATTCTGGAAACTACACCCCTCAAGGAATCTAACAAGGGGGGCAGTGAGCATATGGACCCCACTGGTGACGGGCACTTTCATGGCACAAATGTCCCCGTCATCAAGGGGTCCATATCCTCACTGCACCCCTTGTTAGATTCCCTGAGTGCTGCAGTTTCCAGAATGGGGTCACTTGTGGGGGGTTTCCAGTGTTTTGGCAGCACGAGGGCTCTGTAAATGCGACATGGCGTTCATCATCCATTCTAGCCAAATCCAACCTCCAAAATCCAAATGGCGCTCCTTCCCTTCGGAGGCTTGCCCTGCGCCCACATGGCGCTTTATGTCCACATGTGGGGTATTTACGGACTCGGGGGAAATTGCTCTACACATTTTGTTTTTTTTTCCTCTTTTAACCCCTTGTGAAAATGATAAATTCAAGGCTAAACCAACATTATAGTGTAACAAATGTAATATTTCATTTTCACGCCACATTGTTCCACATTTGTGCCCGTCACCAGTGGGGTCCATATGCTCACTACACCCCTTGTTACATTCCCTGAGGGGTGCAGTTTCCATAATGGGGTCACTTGTGGGGGGTTTCAACTGTCTTGGCAACACAGGGGCCTTTTGAATGCAACATGGCCCCTCGAAATCCATTCCATCCAAATCCAGCCTTCAAAAACCACATGGCGCTCCTTCCCTTTGGAGGCTTACCCTGCACCCGCATGGCGCTTTATGTCCACATGTGGGGTATTTCCGTACTCAGGGGAAATTGCGCTACACATTAAATGTCTTTTTTTTTATCTTTTAACCCCTTGTGAAAATGAAAAAATCATGACAAGATTAAAGATTTAGAGTAAAAATTTTACAAAAATTACACTAAATGTTGGTCTAGCCTTGATTTTTTTCCATTTCCACAAGGGGTTAAAAAAGAAAATGAACACAAAACGTGTAGGGTAGTTTCCCCTGAGTACGAAAATACCCCACATGTGGGCATAATGTGCCATATGGGCACAGGGCAAGCCACCAAAGGGACAGAGCGCCATTTAGAGACTGGAATGGAGGATGGAGGCCATGTCGCAATTACAAAGCTCCTGTGCTGCCAGGACAGTAGAAACCCCCGACAAGTGACCCCATTCTGGAAACTACACCCCATAAGGAATCTAACAAGGGGTGCAGTGAGCATATGGACCCCACTGGTGACGGGCACTTACGTAGAACATGTGCCGAGAAAATAAAAAATACAATTTTTTTCATTTTCACGTCCCAAATGTGGCCGTCACCAGGGGGCCATATCCCCACTGCTCCCCTCGTTAGATTCCTTATGGGGTGTAGTTTCCAGAATGGGGTCACTTGTGGGGGGTTTCTACTGTCCTGGCCGCACAGAGGCTTTGTAATTGCATCATGGCATCCTCTAATGGGAATGGCAGCCATACCTACTTAGCTGGGGAAAAGGGACAATTCTAATTTATTTGGGGGTATTAGGCCAATTATTAGTTTATAAGGTTGGAAATGACAGGTGTCCATCAAACTCAACCTGTGTTGATCCAGAGGAAGGCAAAAAACCCTCGTGAGGCAGACGACAGTAGCCTCATCACAGGGGAAAATTCCTTCCCGACTCCATATTGGCGATCAGAATAATCCCTGGATCAAGGTGACCCCTGAAATAGGAATAAGGGAAGGAATTTAGATAATGTAGAACTCCAGTGACGTGTGGTGCGCCTTGGAGCAATCCAGCATGCAGAGGCCGGGGGGATCAGGACAGGTGTAACACTGGAAAATGGTGTCCTTCCTGATCCCCCTGTTACGCCACACTCTGCACTTCTTCTGGGGTCTCCTGTTCTCCAGTGTGGGGGACGTCACCTGGAAAATGTTGTCCTGGTGCGATCCGGGGTCCTTCATATCCAGAAGCGCTGGGTCCGCTCCATGGCTGCTAAATATTAGGGCGCTATTACTACTTCTGATATTTTCGGATCGTGACGCAAACTACAGGGCAGCGAGGGACCGGAAGAGGGGGCGCTGGTATAAAAGTTATCCCCGTACAGGTGGTGACCTTTATCCAGCAGTGGGAAAATCAGTTCCCGGACGATCTTCCCACTTGTTCCGAGGATGTGGGGGGGGGGGGGGGAGGGGGCATCTGGGGGCTGGATTCGGGTGTCCCTTCCTACATACACTCTAAGGGTACGTGCACACTGCGGAATGGCGAAGGATAACCCTTCGTGCATTCCGCAGTTGGCACCCGCCGGCTGACTGATGCAGGCGCACGTCTCCGTCCGTGTCATAGACTCCATTCTATGCACGGGCGGATTCCGCTCTCCGTCCAACGTGTTCATTCTTTGGACGGACGATGGAATCCGCCCATGCATAACATGGAGTCTATGACACGGGTGGAGACACACGCCTGCATCAGTCCGCCAGCGGGTGCCAGCTGCGGAATGCACGAAGGGTTATCCTTCACCACTCCGCAGTGTGCACGTACCCTAAATCTGTAAGAGTACCCTGAGGTACTCTCACAGAGTTTGTAGAATTTCACACCATACCGTCATCTCTTATTGGGACGGTACTGGCGGAAAAGACGTGTCTGGGGGGCAGCGTACGCTACGCTACCCCCAGACACGTCACAGGATGATGAGGATGAATGGAGGAAAGAAGGATCCCCCCATTCATCCTCACTGGCTGTTTCGGTGTCGGAGGCAATAACGTATCCCTCTGACGCCGAAAACACCCTGGGGGCCATCTTTATACGGGGACTAGTATATGGGGTATGTAGTGGTGTAGTGTCAAACTTTATTCAATGTAGTGTGGTGTAATTTTTACAGTGTTTTTTACGTGTTTTTTTACAGTAAGTATAAAAAAAAAAACCTATGCCAACAAAGGAGTTGCTGATAAATGCTGCACTTATGTGCGGCACTTATCAGCAGACCGTGGCAGTAGGGTATAGAAAAACACCCTACGCCAAAAAGAAGGAGTTGCTGATTAGCAGCGCACTTTCGTGCGATGCTGATCAACACTCAGCGGCGATAGGGTGCGGAAAATAGAAAAAAAAAAATTTGAAAAAAAAACAAAAAACTTTTTCTACATTCTGAACATCCCTGTAGCTGCTGATAAGTGTATTACACATATCAGCCGCTAGAGGGCAGCAGAGCGCAAAATAGGGAAAAAGCCGACGCTGGAGCCGAAAATAGCCGAGAGAAGCCGAACGTGACGTCACGGAGGAAGCCGAAGACCCGAACGAACACGAGGACGCCGCGAACCCGGAAGACGCCGATCAGGAGCCCGGGACAGGTGAGTAATGTACAAATACCTGCTCTGGACCCCTCGGCTACCTAGCTGAGGGGTCCAGGGCAGGTATTTACTATTTTGTGTGACTCTGATCGCCGTGCCACCGGCCCGATCGCCGTGAACGGCCGGCCGGTACCGGACAGCCGTTCACGGCGATCGGGCCGGTGGCACGGTGACCACCATTACTTTTTACAGTAATGGCGGTTGGTGCCGTCCTCGGAAAGGTTCCGATCGCCGCTATTGGCTGATCTGAATTGATCAGCCTATAGCGGCGATCGTAAGCACGGGGGGTGTTAACCACCCCCCGTGCCGTGAAGCTAAGATGGCCTGCTATGATTTATAGCAGGCCATCTTCACCGATCGCTGTGTGCGAACACGCAGCGATCGGGGAAACATCGGGCGTAAATTTACGCCCTGATGCGCCAAGTACCAGGGCGCGAGGGCGTAAGTTTACGCCCGATGTCGTTAAGGGGTTAAAGTCTCTTAAAGATAAAAAAAATAGTTTAAAAAGCAACATAACAACATAAACCGAATTGCTAGAAGAACTAAGTACAACTTACATTAATAGCATCAACTGTGGATTTAAAAACCGGATTGTTAAATTTGACACTTCTCCAGAACTTAGGCCGATGTGGTGAGAGGAGATTCTTCCCATACTTCTCTAATATATTAAGAGCAGTAATCACAGAGCGCAGAGGTGGTGACTAAGATAGGAAGAACAGAAGAAAGTTATGAGAAACACTAACCCTCCCAACATCAAAAACCGAGTCACAGCTCAGCCAACAAACGTTTGGAGTGTGTGGGAACCTTTAGTGTGCACATCGGAAGAAAGGTCCTTAAGTGTAAGGGCAAAATGTGTTATGAATGGGGCCTAAACTGTATGTGCCCTGATATGTCCCATACAATTGCTATTCTAGTTCCCAAGACTGTGATATCCTACAATATCCAGAAGGAGCTGAACAAATATACAAACACAAAGTGAGCTGCTCCGGTTATAAAGCACAGAAAGGAACAAATATCTGATGAACATAGGCTGATGTAATTTATATGACCAGCAATAGTAATGGTGTGTTTACACAGAGAGATTTATCTGACAGATTTTTGAAGCCAAAGCAGGAATGGATTTGAAAGGAGGATAGATCCCTGTCTTTGCTTTATGACCTGTTCCCTGTTTATAGGCTGTTCCTGGTGTTGACTTCAAAGATCTGTCAGACAAATCTGTCTGTGTAAACGCACCATAACTATGTAAAACACACTAAAGTGATATCAAGGAATACTAAAGACTAGAGATGAGAAAATCTCCAGTGCTCTGCATTTGATTATCAGCGGCTGAAGAAGTTGGATACAGCCATAGGCTGCATCTCTGTTTTCCAGGACTCCCTATGGCTGCATCCAACTTCTTCAGCCATCAGTAATAAAATGCAGAGCACTGGAGATTTTCTCATCTCTACTAAGGCTAAATTCAGATGGACGGATCCACAGCGGATTTCTCGCAAGATCCGCTGTGGATCCCTGCCCTGTAAAGTCTATAGGCAGACATACTCGCAGTGTGATGGGCTTCCCGCTGCCAGTATATTGGGAGACCGCCCCGTTAACCCCCGACCGGCCGAAGCTCATACATTACCTGCTACGTGATTCGGCTTACTTTGGGGGTTTCCAGGTGCATGTCCCGCTCAGCCAATCAGTGGATCGTGGAGCAGGTAATGTATGAGCTCCGGCCAGGGGTTAACAGGGCGGTCTCCCGACTTACTGGCAGCGGGAAGTCCATCCCGCTGCGAGTATGTCTGCCCATAGACTTTACAGGGCAGGGATCTGCAGAGGATCTCGCAAGAAATCTGCTGCGGATCCGTACATGTAAATTTAGCCTAAGGAGCTAAAGGCTGCGAACGATCAAGCGACGAGTGATAAATCGTTCATTTTGATCTTTTAACAAGTTCTCAAATCATCGTTGGTCATTCACTAAAAATTAGCAGATCGCTTCGTGTAAACAGTCTTTCACCGATTCACCCAATGTGTGAGATAGACTTAAGCGATCTTAAAACGATCACAATAGCAATTTTTCCAAATGATAAATCGTTACGTCTAAACGCTGATCGTTATAAAAAACACATCCTTATTTCAAAATCGTTAATCGTTCAATTGGGTGAATTATCGCTCCGAGTAAACGTACCACAGGAAGCCTTTATCAGACAGATACTTTTAAAGAGAACAATCCTAAAGGAGTCAGCCTATAAATGCAAATTATTGGGAATTACAGATTTATATGTAACATTTCATTTGTTCTGTGTCTAATAGATTTAGATTTTTTTTCTAGTTTATTACCTGATCGTCACTTGGAAGCAGCATATGCAGGTCCAGTCTACGATACCGCTCACCAAATGGGACCTCCAGCATCTGGTCAAGCAGATGAGTTGTCACAGTGTCAGGCTGGTGAATTAAAGCATGTTCCAAAGCATTTCTTAGCTGCCAGGTAGCCATGCCTCAGCAGAACACACTAACATTGGTACACAGGTGACTCCAAACAAACCTTTCAAAAAGACACAAAAGTTATAACAACCAAACAGTTAAAATGTAACTGTCCTTGCAAAATAGTACAGGTGAATATAACAAACACTGTAATAGATCTTGTTAGGACAAAGCTTCTTCTTCCTTCTGTACTGACAAGGGTCATTACAGGTTCCGCTAATTCCTGCTATATCCCATCAATATCCTCCCTCCTACAGGTCAACTTCCATAGCTGTAGGACAACCAGCTGCCGTCTAAAGGAACGGAGTGACTCATCATACTTTTATGTAGATGTATGCAGTGTTCCTGGAAATGTGCCTAGCCATACACGGTATAAAAGTGCCCTGTCATAGTCATAGGATCAACTCTTTTGTATCCTTTGCCATGTAGACAATTTCCCCGATATATTCACAGCGCCTTGTTCCTGTTGTCCCAGTTTGCAATGGAATTATGGGTGGTTAGCACAAAGGGGTTCCATTATAAGTTATTTTCATAAATGGCTTATCGCAGTTTATCCCAGTGAGACCTCGAGATCAGTCAGGCTGATGGTGTCCACATTAATAAGGAGGGCTATACACATGGGGCTGTAACTAGCCACAACATGGCCGATCTTACAACTGAGACCACCAGCACCATGTCACATACTGGCAGATCATTGTGTGGGTGTGGTGGGACATAAGTATCAAGACCCTGACACTTGATACATAGCTCTGGGGTCCCCCATTTCTCTTGCTCATCGCTGAAATGTTTCTATACCCTTATTGGAGACATTCAGATGATTGGACATAGGACATAGCATTGTCTATTTATGGTCTCAGAGCTGACAATGCGTATCAGAGAAAACACCAAGCCATGAGGAGGAAAGAACTGCCTGTAGAGATCAGAGAAAGGATTGTGTGGCAGCACAGATCTGGAGAAGGGTAAAAATAAAAAAAATATCTGATGCATAAGAGCACAGTGGACTTTGTAATTTTTAAAGCAACTCTGTACACTTTAAATGAAAGAAGTTTAAAACAACCAGGAAGAGCTGTCTACCACAATAACTAAGGGCCCTATTATACCAAAATATGTCTGACTGATTTTTTCAGCCAAAGCCAGGAATGGACTATAAACAGAGAACAGGTCGTAAAGATAAGACTGAGATTTCTCCTCTTTTCAAATCTGTCTGGCTGGAAAAATCTGTAAAATAATCTGTCAGACATCTTTTGGTGTAATAGGGCCTTTAGTAATCAGGGGAGAAGGACCTTGGTAAGAAAGGTAACAAAGAACCCAATGGTCACTCTGGCTGAGTTCCCTATTACACCAAAAGATGTCTGATAGGTTATCTGACAGATTTTTTCAGCTAAAGCCAGGAATGGACTATAAACAGAGAACAGGTTTTAAAGATAAGACTGAGATTTCTCCTCTTTACAAATCTATTTCTGTCTTTAGATGAAAAAATCTGTAAAATAATCTGTCAGACATATTTTGGTGTAATAGGGCCTTTAAGATACTGTGTGCGGATTGGAGAAGCTTCCAAAAGGTCAACCATGACTACAGCATTCCCCAAGCTGGGCTTTATGGCACAGTGACCAAAAAGAAACCTCTCTTCAGTAACATCTGGAGTTAAAAAAAACAAACACTTAAAGGGACTCATTTATGCCCTATCCTGTGCATTCAGTAAATAGGGCACAACTACCCCAGAAGGGAACACCCATCGAGTAGTATATCTTCCGGGATGTAGTGTATCTCCTAGTGCAGTGATTTTCAACTAGTGTGCCGCGACACATGGTCGGGTGTGCCTCAGGGAAAGTTCCCCAAACTATGGTGCCCCTGTGAAACAGGAGAAAACAATGGGGGAGAGTAACCTGGGGATGGGGAGAAACAGGGGAGAGAAGCAGGGGGGAGAGAAACATGGGGATGGGGGAGCGAAACAGCGGAGAGAAGCAGGGGGGAGAGAAGTTTGGTGGAGAGAAGCAGGGGGGAGAGAAGTATGGTGGAGAGAAGCAGGGGGGAGAAGTATGGTGGAGAGAAGCACAGGAGAGAAGCAGGGGGGAGAAGTATGGTGGAGAGAAGCACAGGAGAGAAGCAGGGGGAGAAGTATGGTGGAGAGAAGCACAGGAGAGAAGTATGGTGGAGAGAAGCACAGGAGAGAAGTAGGGGGGAGAGAAGCACAGGAGAGAAGTAGGGGGAGAAGTATGGTGGAGAGAAGCACAGGAGAGAAGTAGGGGGGAGAGAAGTATAGTGGAGAGAAGCACAGGAGAGAAGCACAGGGGGAGAAGAAAACAGGCCCAGGTTTCACACTGAGTGAGTATAAATACATTTAGAATCTATATTATTAACTATATGTATAATATGTACTGTTTTAGTGTCATTTTGTGCCATTTTGGTTGGTGGTGTGCCCCGGGATTTTTTAAGTATAAAAAGTGTGCCGCGGCTCAAAAAAGGTTGAAAATCACTGTCCTAGTGTATGGGTGAAAACACAATGTCAAACAGCTGCACAGTGTGTCTGATGTTGTAGCAATGGAAGATCTCTGGAGAGACCAGAAAATGACTTTCCATCAACATCAATGGCCCCCATCTACTTGACAAAGAGAATTGCAAAAAAAAATCCCCAAATCCAGTTGGGCAATCCTTGTGGCATCATACCTAGGAGACTAGAGGCTGGAATCACTGCCAAAAGGTGTTCAAGTGCTCAGCAATGGGTCTAAATACTTATATCTGTGTAATATTTTAGTTTTTCCATTTCAATAAATTAGTAAAAAAAAATCTAACATTTCATTTTCATTTTGCGGAGTATAATGTGCAAAATGATGACGGAAGAAAATGTGATTTAAAATGGATTTATTCTTCTTAGTTTAGCGCAGGGCGACAACATAACAGAAGGTGATAAAAAAGTGAAAAGGTCTGAAGACATCGGAAATACACAGTATATTCAGGAAAACCCTTCAAGATTATTATTCTTCATTTGGAGGTGAGGAGTGGGCACACAGCCCCCCACATGCAGCTGGAGTATACTACTCCCACCCACAGCCCTGCTTACATGTCATCTCACATACACATCTGTACAGCACAAAAACACCAACACTATGTACAGCAGCTGTGGCTTTCCAGCTGCTGCAAAACTACAAGCAGCAGGGCATGATGGGAATTGTAGTTTTGCAACAACTGGAGAGCAATGTACAGGAGGAGCCTCAGTACAGGCAGCTGCAGGCCCCACCTCTGTACACAGGGACATGGGGAGGCTATAGGGGGCCTGCAGAGCCCCGGAGTCCTGGTAACTAGCTCTCGGCAGTCTCCCTCTCACTAGACCCCCTCCATATCAGCCTGAAGCCCCTCACACCTTCCTGTACACACTCCCTGCCCCGTGACCCATTACCTCTGCGCTCTCACTCCTCTTCTTACTGTTTCTTTTACTTCCTCTTTCCCAAGAAATGACAGATTGCCTGGTCACTTGACACATAGCGACACCTAGTGGCCGGAGGTAAAAAAGCGCAGGAGATGTAAACACTGCATATTGTAACTTGCAATTCACACCCCAAAGGCAGCCTGCGTTTTTCTTTGCGATAGTCACTGTCTGTCTGCTGCTGTGCCACCACTTTCTAATGCTAACGTTTCTCCCAGCTTTAGGCCTCTTTCACACACAATTTTCTTGCAGTGTTTTAAATGCTAAAACACTGGTTTATATGATTTTTATTTGGTTACTCCTTTTGTCTACACTGATGGTGCGTTTACACAGACAGATTTATCTGACAGATGTTTGAAGGCAAAGCCAGGAACAGACTATAAACAGGGATCAGGTCATAAAGCAAAGACTGGGATTTCTCCTCTTCTCAATTCTCATTCCTGGCTTTGGCTTCCAAAATCCGTCAGATAAATCTTTCTGTGTAAACGCATACTAATGCTGGGTTTACACTGAACGATTATCGTTCGAATTTGCACGATTACGATCGAATTCGAACGATAATTGTACGTGTAAACGCAGCGAACGATCGAACGACGAGCGAGAAATCGTTCATTTTGATCTTTTATCTTGTTCTTAAATCGTCGTTCGTCATTCGCAAAAAAATCATCGATCGTTCCGTGTAAACAGTCGCCGCACGAAAGTCCGTCCGCCTGCAGCCCGGCCCCCCACTCGCAGCCCTGCCCCCCACTCATCCGCAGCCCGGCCCCCCCGCTCATCCGCAGCCCCCTGCGCCGGCTCGATCGCCACCCTCGCCGCCCCGATCGCCACCTCTGCCGCCGCTCCGATCGCATCCCCCCCCCCCCGGCCGCCACTCCGATCGCCCCCCGCCGCCGCACCGATCGCGCCCCCCGCCCCCCCGCTCCGATCGCCACCACCGTTTGAAATTCCCGGCTCCCCTCTTCAGCCAATCAATGCACGGCAGCACTGATTGGCTGAAGAGGAGCCGTCTGAAATTCCCGACTCTCCTCTTCAGCCAATCAATGCACAGCAGCACTGTGGGGGTGGCGATCGGAGCGGCGGGGGGTGGCGATCGGAGCGGCGGGGGTGTCGATCGGGACGCCGCAGGGGGCTGCGGTTGAGCTGGGGGGGGGCCGGGCTGCGGCCGCGCGATCGCAAAACGATTTTTCCGTACCATATATCGTACTGTCTAAACGCTGATCGTTATGAAAAAAATCGTTACTCCGACATTGTTAATCGTACGATAGGCCCAATTATCGTTTCGTGTAAACCCAGCATTATGGTGAGTTTACACAGGCAGATTTATCTGACAGATTTTTAAGGCCAAAGCCAGGCACAGACAGTAAACAGGGAACCGGTCATAAAGGAAAGACTGAGATTTCTCCTCTTTTCAAATCCATTCCTGGTTTTGGCCCCCTGCACCGCCCCGATGGCAACCCTGCCGCTCCGATCGCCACCTCCGATGCCATAGGCATAGCATTGTTGAATGTAATAGGTGCTCTGCTCATTGAGCCTGCCTGTGGTAGACTTAATGAGCAGATCGCCGATCGGACCACATGGAGGAAGGTAAGAGACCTCCAGCGGTCCGATACAGCGATTGGGACCCCCGCAGTCACACTGCCCCTGTCACTTACACTTATCGCTGCAGCGTGTCATTAACAGTGAGGGCCCGGCTGCTCACTGTAGCCGGCCATCACCTCCTGTGAAGTGCGCTCCGCTCCGGAGCTCGCTTCATAGCAAAGAACGTACCGGTCCTAGGTCACCTAGGGGTTAAAGGAAGAGCGACAATTAGCGAGGTAAAACAAATGGTAAGTCAGTCAGGAAAGAAAGAATGTGAAAAAAGAAAACTCACATAGTAAATATTGGCCAATGTCTGGGAAGAATCGGGGCGATTCATATCTGACGGAACCGCCAACAGGCTATAGAGAAGCCTATGTATAAAACTACAGGATTCTGCCTGTCTCAGTGTGTCATAGCTTGTCTATGGGAGAGTGCGCGCTCCTCCGCTGCCGCCGCTCTCCGCTCTAAGTGACATGTCATTTCTTTAAGCAGAGAGCAGCGGTAACGGAGTGCGCGCTCTCCCATAGAGAAGCAGTGCCACACTGAGTTAGGCAGGATTCCACGGCGGAAAGCTCTGCAGCAGAATTCCGCCTGATTTACTCAGTGTGAACTGAGAAGAGTGTAAAAGACTTTCTACAGTTCACATATATTAGTATGTGCATACTACATAAAAGTACTGCCGTTGTTGCCATCGGCAACAACGGCCGTACTTTGTACAGTGTGGAACACTGCCTTTACTGCTATGGGATCCCGGCCGGAGCGTACACACATCGTATACGCTCCAGCCGGGATCCCATACGGCCCTGCAAAGAACTGACATGTCAGTTTTCTGCGGCCTCAATTCAATGAATAGCGGCCGCAAAAAGACCTGTCAGTTCACACAATGAAGCAAGCGGCTCCAGGCGCGTGCTTCATTGTGTGCTGTGTGAAGTTTTGATGCGGGCGCACGCTGATGCCCCCGCATCAGAACACTGCGGCCGGAAAGATCATCCGGCGGGTACTTAAGTACCGGCCCCTCTTATAGATGGTCCCCCTCCCCCCCCTCTTATAGATGGTCCCCCTCCCCCCCTCTTATAGACGGTTCTCCTCTTCCCCCCCCCCTTTCCCCCGTGCAGGCAGATTTAAAAAAAACAAAACAAAGAAAACTCACCTTACAACCCGTTCCCCCGTCGATCCTCTCCTGTCCTGCAGGCTCCGTCCTATCCCCGGCATCGCGCGCATCACAGAGCTCCCCGTGCGCCGGAAGTCACAGCCACAAGCGCACGGGGAGCTCTCTGATGTGCGCGCTGCCGGGGGATAGGACGGGACACCTCCGGCAGCTGCGCAACAACCTGGGGACAGTAAGAGCAGGATTCTTGTGACCGCAAGCAAAACAATGCTTGCGGTCACAAGAGCCTGCAGTGGCGAGGGGGGGCCGGGCCGCAGCGGCTTTATAATGTGGGCGGCGTGGCATGAGCCCCCCGGAGCCTCGGGCCCCGGGCGGCCGCCCAAACCGCCCACATTGTAATCCGCCACTGCTGTGACCAACTTGGAGAAGACCGGCAGCCAGCTGGAATCTGCCTGCTCCCTGACTAGGTGAGTATATGTTGTTTTGGGGAGGGGGATTACTACATTGGGATTAACTGGGGGAGGGGGATTACTACATTGGGATTAACTGGGGAGGGGGATTACTACAATAGGATTAACTGGGGTGGGGGAGTACTACATTGGGATTAACTGGAGGGGGGTTACTACAATAGGATTAACTGGGGAGGGGGATTACTACAATAGGATTAACTGGGGAGGGGGATTACTACATTGTGATTAACTGGGGGAGGGGGGTTACTACATTGGGATTAACTGGGGAGGGGGGGTTACTACAATAGGATTAACTGGGGAGGGGGATTACTACATTGGGATTAACTGGGGGAGGGGGATTACTACAATAGGATTAACTGGGGAGGGGGATTACTACATTGTGATTAACTGGGGGAGGGGGGTTACTACATTGGGATTAACTGGGGAGGGGGGGTTACTACAATAGGATTAACTGGGGAGGGGGATTACTACATTGGGATTAACGGGGAGGGGGATTACTACATTGGGATTAACTGGGGGAGGGGGATTACTACATTGGGATTAACTGGGGAGGGGGTTACTACATCGGGATTAACTGTGGAGGGGGATTACTACAGGGGGATTTACTGGGGAGGGGGATTACTACATTGGGATTAACTGGGGAGGAGGATTACTACAGGGGGATTAACTAGGGAGGGGGGTTACTACATTGGGATTAACTGGGGAGGGGGATTACTACATTGGGATTAAATGGGGATTACTAAATTGGGATTAACTGGGAAGGGGGATTACTACAGGGGGATTAACTGGGGAGGGGGGTTACTACATTGGGATTAAATGGGGAGGGGGATTACTACAATAGGATTAACTGGGGATTACTACATTGGGATTAACTGGGGAGGGTGATTACTACATTGGGATTAACTGGGGAGGGGGATTAAATGGGGAGGGGGGTTACTACATTGGGATTAACTGGGGAGGGGGATTACTACATTGGGATTAACTGGGGAGGGGGATTACTACATTGGGATTAACTGGGGAGGGGGATTACTACAGGGGGATTGACTGGGAAGGGGGATTATTACAGGGGGATTAACTGGGGATTACTATATTGGGATTAACTGGGGAGGGGGATTAACTGGGGAGTACTACATTGGGATTAACCGGGGAGGGGTATTACTACATTGGGATTAACTGGGAAGGGGGATTACTACAGGGGGATTGACTGGGAAGGGGGATTACTACAGGGGGATTGACTGGGAAGGGGGATTATTACAGGGGGATTAACTGGGGACTACTATATTGGGATTAACTGGGGAGGGGGATTAACTGGGGAGTACTACATTGGGATTAACCGGGGAGGGGGATTACTACATTGGGATTAACTGGGAAGGGGGATTACTACATTGGGATTAACTGGGGAGGGGGATTACTACAATAGGATTAACTGGGGGGGGGGGGTATACTACAATAGGATTATCTGGGGAGGGGGATTACTACAGTGTGTCCTGGGGGGGTTACTACAGTGTGTTCTAAATGGCGTTTAGAGTGTCTCTTTACCTGAGCTCACACCCCAAACTGTTAAATATGTATATATATATACATATATATATATATGTGTGTTTGTGGTGTCCCCCCACGTGTTTCTGTTTTGAACACCCCTCGCAAAAGCCTTGTACTTTTAAACTAAAGTGGTGATGAAGTTGTGTATAAGTATTGCCACTAGATGTCACTATGTCTATTTATCTATATATGTTGCACAGCTGTAGTCAACCAAGGGTTACTGTTTATGTACCACATAAAGAAGGTATATCTCTTACCTTCTCCTCTGTGCAGGTCCTGCACTGTTAGTTATGCAAAAAACACTGCAGAAGCACCATCACATGTCTTGTCATCAGTGAGCTATCCAGACCTTACTCCAGGAAGAAGCAAACAAACAAGCCAAGGAAAGTCTCCAGTCAAAAAAAAACACCCAAGCAAGGTATCCATCCACAGACAGCTGTTTCATGGTATTTACCCCTCATCAGTGTGGAGTAGGATTCTGGCTAGTGGGAGCAATGCCTAGTAAGTGCATGCAAAAGGACGCTGGTTGACCTCAGGGAGATCAACCAAAACACTGCAGAGACACAATCACGTGTTTCGATGTCAGTGTGTTCTAGGACATTGCCCCCTGGGAAATAAAATATGCAAAAAACACTTCAGAGACACCATCACATGTCTCAATATCAGTGAGCTAGCCAGACCTTACTCCAGGAAGGAACAACCAAGCCAAGGAATGTCATCAGTCAAGAAAACCACCCAAGAAAAGTATCCATCCACAGACAGCTGTTTAGGGGTATTTGCCCCTCATCAGTGTATAGATGGTCCCCCTCTTCCCCCCCTCATAGATGGTCCCCCCCTTCCCCCCTTATAGATGGTCCCCCTCTTCCCCCCTTATAGATGGTACCCCTCTTCCCCCTTATAGATGGTCCCCCTCTTCCCCCCTTATAGATGGTCCCCCCCTTCCCCCCCTTATAGATGGTCCCCCCCTTCCCCCCCTTATAGATGGTCCCCCTCTTCCCCCCTTATAGATGGTCCTCCTCTTTTCCCCCCTTATAGATGGTCCCCCTCCCTTCCCCCCTTATAGATGGTTCCCCTTCCCCCCCCCTCTTATAGATGGTCCCCCTCCCCCCCTCTTATAGATGGTCCTCCTCTTCCCCCCCCCCTTTCCCCCGTGCAGGCAGATTTAAAAAAAAAAAACAAACAAAAAAAACAACCAACACACCGCAGATACACCATCACGTGTCTCGACGTCAGTGTATTCTAGGACATTGCCCCCTGGGAAATTAAATATGCAAAAAAAACAACCAAGCCGAGGAACAACCAAGCCGAGGAATGTCTCCAGTCAAGGAAACCACCCAAGCAAGGTATCCATCCACAGACAGCAGAGACTCTGTGGTCTTTTGGTTGATCTCCCTGAGGTCAACCAGCATCCTTTGCATGCACTTACTAGGCATTGTTCTCACTAGCCAGAATCCTACTCTACACTGATGAGGGGCAAATACCCCTAAACAGCTGTCTGTGGATGGATACTTTTCTTGGGTGGTTTTCTTGACTGATGACATTTCTTGGCTTGGTTGTTCCTTCCCGGAGTAAGGTCTGGCTAGCTCACTGATGTTGAGACGTTGATGTTTTTGCATATTTGATTTCCCAGGGGGCAATGTCCTAGAACACACTGACGTCGAAACACGTGATTGTGTCTCTGCAGTGTTTTAGTTGATCTCCCTGAGGTCAACCAGCGTCCTTTTGCCTGCACTGTTAGTTGGCATAATCTTCGTTCTGGTGCACTGTTAGGAGCACTGCCGTGTCATCGGCCAGCTCTTTCTAATTATGGTCAATGGAGTGGGTGGGCTGGATGACGTTGCAGTGCTCCTAACGGTGCTCTAGAGCAAAGATTGCTCCGACTAAAAGTGAGGGACCAGCGCCGAGGAGAAAAGTAAGACACATACCTTTTTCCTCAGCGTCCCGGGCGCTATAAGGAGCTATCAGCAGGTTAGATTAGTTTAACCTGCTCATAGTTGCCCTTTAATTCAGGGGTCAGAAGGAAGCAGCAGTGACGCAGACAAGCATCGGGGGAGAACTAAAAGGCGTCCGATCACTCAGAGGTGATCTAACAGCAGTGGGTTAAATCGTGAGGGCTTTCTCCCCAGTACAGGATAGGGGGTACGGGGACGGCTCGTATTACATCTTGCTCGTTTACCAAAGTTAAATTTTTCTAAATTGTTGCCTTGTCTTGCAAAACGCTGTCAAACCAAGCTACTTGTAATCCAAAGTTTCACAGCAAATTCTAAGTGTCAATGTGATTATGGCCAGTATGCCTAATGTATCCTGGACTAAAAAAAAATCCCTCACACAAAATCTGGTCTGGAAGTCTTCTCTTTTAGAGAGCTTTCACTGTACATAGGAGAGTTAAAATGGTCTCTGTACAGTATGCTGTATATTCTAATCTCTCTCCCATTTACTGCTGGAAAGTCCCTTTTAGAGACCATCCCTCTCCCTCCTTCCTGCAAATCACATTATTAAACTAAAGAGAAACTGAAAGTAACGAAGACAAAGCGAGAGACGGCAGAGAGAAGGCCAGAAGGGCTGAGAAGACTTAAAGAACATAAAATACACACGACGGGGGGAGAAAGAGAACCAGAAAACGTAAAAAGATGGCAAATAAAGCGTGCATCCTGAAGATTAGCCGTGCCAACAAGGAAAAGGTAATCGTGTTTATTAGAAATGGCCGCCTTTTATGCTTACATAGGACGGTGGAAGTGTTACTTTCTATGAAATTCTATATGTACGGGTGTTTTGTCAGCATTTTTTTTTCCTCTTTTACTATGCAATACTTTTATATAGTTCAGGCACTTGCATTCTACATGTATTCTATTACAGTGGAAGTTTGCTATGCAATACTAGATGGCGATGGGCACACCTGTTAGTGGTAATGACTTTGCACATTAATTCCATGAATATGGGCATTTAAGACTCAGTCGATGAATGCCGGAAATGAGAGTGCAAAAAAAGGCTGCATATAAAGCACTAAAGTACACCAAAGTCAGAAGCAAGAGGAAATACATATAAGCATTGATACAAAGCACCTGTATATAAGTACACAGGGTCTTCCAGAACAAAGCCTTTGTTATATGCAGCTAGGAACATAGGCAACAGAATACAGAGAACAGCTTCAGAGTGACTTGGCATATTATGTGCAGGAGCAGACTGGGCCCGGGACAATAAGGTGGAAGTTTCCCTTTTAACTCTATAATGAGAAGAAAGAAATTCAGAGCTTGCGAAATGAAGAATAGAGAACTAACGCTTTTTAAAATTTTAAAAATTATGCAGATTTTTTGTGGAGAACTGTGGGCCATTCTTAGGGCCCTATTACTCAGGACGATTATCGTGCGAAAAATCGTTATATCGTTTGAATTTAAAGGATAATCGTTCTGTGTAATTGCAGGCAACAATCGAAAAATCGTTCGTATGTCGTTGATCTAGTTTTAAACCTAAAACTATTGTTAATCGTTTGCTAATCGTTCATTGTAATTCCACATTTATTCGCTCAAGTTTGGCATTTTTTTCACTAATCTTTCAGTGCAATTGCACATTGTCCATTGTATTGCTGGGATCAGAAGGAATAAACGATCATAGTAACGATCACAATAACGATCATAGTAACGATCGTAACTAACGATTATCGTTCTGTGTAATATGGTGACCGATTTCAGGTTAACGATAAACAATCTCATTTGCGATCGTTTATCGTTAGTCATTAATCATTAAAAATCGCTCTGTGTAATAGGACCCTATGCTTTGAGCCCTCAGGCAGTGTCTATGTGCCTCTCTACAATAGCGCCACAAAAAAAACTCAGCAAGGTCTGAAAGACGCAGTTCTCCAGCACTATGTGAATCATTTACTGCAATCTGACATCCGGCTCCAGCGTTAAACATGAGAAGAAAAAACAATATAATAGATCCAGTCTAAGGCCACATTTACACACTCCATAGATTACAATACGTGGCGCTGGGTTCTTGATGCCGGCCCGCAGCTTCACGCTCTGTAGCATTGGTAATCTACGGAGCATGTGCATGCGGCCTAAGGAAATGGTTCTCTTCTCCTGTGCTAGCTTCCTTCAAATTTAACCCCTTAATAACCAGCTAACTTTTTTCCATATTTTCTTCCCTGTGTTTGAGCAGCCAAAAAGATTTTTTCTTGTGTTGATGTGGCTCTATAAAGCTTTTTTTTACGTGACAGACCTCCTTCACAATTTTTTTTTCAGGTTCTGTATATTTTCAGAAAGTCCTGTACATATAAAAATAAGAAATGGTGGACTGATATAGGTCTAGAGGTAGCAAGTAGAGATAAGCAAACCCAAACCATTGTCATTTGAATCCCGCTGTCTTTCGGTTCCATGGAAAAGGTGGAGACAGCCACAGAACGGAAGATCATAGGCTGTATCACTGTTTCCCAGGCAGAACGGGAAGACAGCAGGATTCTAATGCCTCGGCCTGGTTCGCTCATCTTTAGTAGCAAGTATTGGGTTAAAATAGAGCGAGATCTCTCCCCTTGTTCCCTAACCTCCCTGTACTGACAGGCTCCACATTACTCACTGTAATCTACTTTGCTCCCTAAACAATTGTTGTCCTTTTGGGATAGATTAGTAGGGATGGTCCGAACCTGCCGAGGTTTGGGTTCGTACGGCAATGATTCCCTCTTTCTTAAACCTCCGTGCAGATGGTGGATAAAGCGGGAAGACCGCCTGGAAAACTGGGATACAGCCTATGACTGTGGCTGTATCCCGGTTTTCTAGGCGGTTTTCCGGCTGTATCCACCCTCTGCACGGAGGTTTAAGACAGCAGGAATCATTGCCGAGAGTCCGGGTTCGTACGAACCCGAACCTCGGCAGGTTCGAACCATCCCTATAGATTAGTAATCCCTACTGACCTTTCACAGAGACCATGTCCACTAACATCTCTCTTTGACAACCCAGAATTCCCACCAGCAATTGGACAAGAAAGTTTTCTTATCTGTGATAACACATCCGAACATGACAAAGCGGGATAAAACGACAAAAAACAGGAACAGAAACCACCCTGGGAAATTAGGTTTCCAAAAACGGTTTCCAAAAACATTTTAGGATGGTTTTCCTTCATTGAAAAAATAATCTGCATCTGCATTCTCAGTAATACTAGGTAGTTTCCATCTGGTGTCATCAACCTGTATGACATAAATAGTCTGAACCAGAATTAGCAGTCTACATCAGCCATCCCTTCTCATGTGCAAATCTTGTGAAATACTAACAGCATACAGTATGTCCAAATGTAAACCAGAAAGCCATATGGACTTATTCACACATGGTCAGAAGCTCTTTTATAAGTTCATGCGTCTACTTTGTCTACTGTATGCATAAAAAATAGTATTTTTCTATGGTTGTGTCTATATCTATGACAGAGCTTCGGTTAGGAGCCTTCTTTGTAGATTTTGTAAAAAAAAATAAAAAATCTGACAAAATAAGGGACATCTTGAAGTAAATCCAACAGTCCCCATTAAATTTAGTGGAGTCCTTTTGGTGTTTAATGTTCTGTCACATTATGGGGAAGAGCAATGGTGGAGAATAGCAGTCATGTAACCAGGGCCTTAAAGGAGACCTGTCACCCCCCGTGCCGGGGTGACAGGCTCCCGACCCCCGTTACAGCCCCCTATACTCACCTGATCCTGCCGGGTCCCGCTTTTGGATCCGTTCGGGTCACGGAGATATCAGCTCCCGAAGCCCGGCGCGCACGCTGACAGGAGAGTCCGATGCCCATAGAGAATGACGGAGCATCGGACTCCCCATTCATTCTCCATGAGCGTCGGACTCTCCTGTCAGCACGCGCGTGCGCGCCGGGCTTCGGGAGCTGATATCTCCGTGACCCGACCGGATCCAAAAGCGGGACCCGGCGGGATCAGGTGAGAATAGGGGGCTGTAATGGGGGGTCGGGAGCCTGTCACCCCGGCACGGGGGGTGACAGGTCCTCTTTAAAGGGGTTATCCAGCGCTACAAAAACATGGCCACTTTTCCCCCTACTGTTGTCTCCAGTTGAGGTGCAGTTTGCAATTAAGCTCCATTTACTTCAATGGAACTGAGTTTCAAAACCCCACCCAAACTGGAGTCAACAGTAGGGGGAAAGTGGCCATGTTTTTTGTAGCGCTGGATAACCCCTTTAAAAGGGAATACAAACTAATTTGTTACCCCTTTAAAGATGGGGCATGGAGATCTTACTGTGGTGAACTGTATATGCACTGTTTCTAGTTGAGAATGATCCCGGATTATGATTCCTTATGAATTACTATTAGCTAGCATGTAAAAACAAATATTCCAATCCGTGTAGCTTCACATCCTTTGTCAAAGGGAATGGTCCAGAGGAATGGCCCAACACAGTTCTAATTACAGATGTTTCAGAATTGTTGTTTCATGGAAATACAAGTATTACTAAAACAGTTCAGATAAAGCCGCAGGTCCTCTTTAACATGTATGATGTACATGTATTGTAATAATGTACTATACAGTTATGTTTATTCATTGGTGTCTTTCAGGTTGATGGATTCTGCAAAACTCTTACCAACCAGGTAAAAAAATGCTTACTCTATTCACGCATCTGAGCAATGTTGAGAAGCCCCATAGAAAATTAATGGAGCGCTGGCCAAGCCCACCCAGTGCACACCATTCATTCAGGAGTCCGATTTTCCTCCATTCTTATGATCATTAGGGGTCCCCACACTTGGATTCAGCTTGTTATTCTTGTTGATAAGGGTCAAGTTATAAAAATGAGAATACCCCTTTAAAGTATGTAACGGTAACATTTTCTATTTATCCTTTTATGAAAAAACTTTATAGAAAGATTCTGAACACATGTATAGATAGATCACAATGATTGTTCATTTTTCTATTTTGTATTTAATCACAATGGACATCTGATGGACCCTATTGAAGTCAATGGGATCTGTTGGGTATCCACCTGCATTTAAAGGAGAAGTCCAGGCTCTGACTTTTTTTCAACAGAGTCGGGAAGGAGGTGCCTGAACATAACAACTGGCTCCAGCGCTGGGGTCCACTGTCTTCCGCTCTAGTTCCTGGTCCCCCAGCCGCTTCTCGGTCTGAGTGGGGACCTGGGATGTGATGTGCACCTTGGCTGCTGACTGACTGAGCGGGCCTGGCATGTCAAGTCCCAGGTCTCCACTCAGACCTAAAAGCAGCCAGGGGACTGGGAACCGGAGGACAGCGGACTCCAGCACTTGAATGAGTGTGTTAATAGCTCATTGCTATGTTCATCCACCTCTTCCTATGCTCTTTTGAAAAAAAAAAAAAAGTCAGAGTCTGGACTTCTCCTTTAATGTCCATTATTGAATGAACCAATCCGGCTTCGATCTGTGGTGCCGGATGGACTTTGCGGCAGAGGCTCCAAATTGAGCCCCTGCAGTAATCTAAACCTAACCATAGACGTGTGGGATATTCTTGACAATGTAGATTGTGTTTGACCTTGAGAATCTTTCTGCAGGTCCAGAGCTTTCTGTCGGAGTTTCTTCCTGAGAAAATTCAGTATCTGGACAACCTTTTGAAGGTCTGTAGATATTTCCAAATAATACATTACCAAGAATGTAATGTTCCATCGCTTCTACGTAACACACAGGATTAGTGGGAGGCCTCCTTGAATGGCATACAAATTACGTAATACAGCATACAGACAGCAGTTACAGACACCCTTAAAGGGATTTTCCAATTTAAACTTACCTACTTAGTGATTAATGGGGGCTTCCCCCTTCAGTAGTACCTAACATAACTGTGCGGAAATACATACTGGTCCACCTGTAAGAAACCAACACCACGGTGCAGCAGTCCTGGTCACCCCTACCTAACTACCTCCACACTTAGAGCATCACTGACCCCCTCATCTTCCCTTGAGGTGGCAGCTCCCCTTACAGCATGCTGCACTTAAGTTTGCAAAATCCACTTTGACTCTTTTTACTATGTAACAATGCCAGCAGTTTGGAACATGAATTACAGCTGACAGATTCCCTTTAAGGCTGACTCTTCAAATTTTATTCCATGTATGATAAAACCTTTATGATCACGTGTATGATAACGATAGCTGAATAACCTGGTTTCATTTCTCGACAGAGCGATGTGTTTAATATCAAAGACCTGACATCACTTCATTCTGAACTAAACATTCCCATTCCTGATCCTCCAAATCCTGAGGCTGAGGTGAGAGAATTAAAATGCTAAATTAAGGACTTTCCCTACTGCTTTAAAACAATAAACAAGAGCAACCCCCCCCCCCAGTCCCGATTGTGTTTCCATTCTGCCTGTAACTGATGACGTCTCTCCGCTCTCCGCTCTGCAACCACAGAAATGAATGTGGAGTGCTACATCATCAAAAAACAGCAGAACAGGAACACAGCCGGGACCAGTAGATCACACGGACGGAGCAGCAAAGGAGCGATGGGAGGTAAGTATGATCCCATTTATTGTTTTTCTACAAGGGGAGGCAGTAGAAACGTGGCGTTTGGAGTGTTGCACTATGAATTGACTGAATAAACACAGCTTATTGAGCTTTTTCACTATGCTGGAGTGCTGTGGATTCTCTGCAAATATACTCACTTCGATCTTTGGTCTGGATCAAGATCCGCTGGCACCACCAATACTACATTAGAGCAGTGCTGCTTCTTCTCTTTTACTATCTATCTATCTATCTATCTATCTATCTATCTATCTATCTATATATATATATATATATATATATATATTCCCCCCCCCCTTGGAAAAGGCTTTTTACATGGTTAAGATCCACCAAAACACTTATTTTGTACATAACTTTTTAACTTTATATTTTGATCACAGGACACGAAAATGGAAACCGACAAAGAAGAGAAGAAAGGTAACCTGCGTAATATGCATCTTAATAAGGGTAATAGTCATGATGGTATTTACATGTCTGTTTGTTGGTTTCTTAGCTCCTAAATGTGGATTCTTGAAAGAGAATGAGAAGCTGCAAAAAATACTAAACATTGTCCAACCTGAGATAAGAACTTTGAGAGAGGGCTGTGCCTTGGTAAGACTTATTCTAGTGTCATGTGACTGTCAGGGAGGTCACAGCCAGGGGCAGCCATGTATGAACAATGTATTTGTTTTCATAGATTATCACATGGATCAATTATCTCATTCCAACCATTGAGGATGGAAATGATTTCGGGGTATCAGTACAGGTATGTATATGAGCTATATATAGGTGTATGTATATTACAAATACAGTATCTATTTTAACCTATACACAATTCAATAACCAAAACAAAGGAATAATGCTTTATTAATTCTTCTCTATCTGTATACAAGGAGAAGGTATTAGAGCGTGTAACAGCTTTAAAAACTAAAGTGGAGACTTCGCAGACCACCATTGCCAAGTAAGAACCTTCTTTAGTTGTTTGTCATTTCTTTTTTTTTTTACATTTTTCACTAGTTTAGTACAATTAGGGTTTTACATTAAAGAGACTGGAAAAATCCAGAAACACTGAAGCACTGAAATACCAAACACAACTCATGGATAAAAGGGAAGCTGTTTTAAATGGCTACTTTGGTGAAATGTGTTTTCCTTTGATGTCATAAAGTTATACAGATTTGTAAATTAGTTCTATTAAAAAATCTCAAGTATTAGAGTACTTATCAGCTGCTGTATGTCCTGGAGGAAATGGTGTATTCTTTCCAGTCTGAGGGTATGTGCACACTGAGTAAATAGGACGGAAAGTCTGTCGCGTAATTCGATGCTCGCGGACAGAGGCGGGCGCGCGCGTCTCCGTCTGTGCCATAGACTCTATTCTATGCAGGGGCGGATTCCTTCCTCCGCCCAAAGAATGAGCTTGATCATTCTTTGGGCGGAGGAAGGAATCCGCCCAAGCATAGAATGGAGTCTATGGCACGGGTGAAGACGCGCGTGCCCACCGCTGTTCGCGAGCGTCGAATTACGCGACGGACTTTCTGTCCTATTTACTTAGTGTGCACATACCCTGACACAGTGCTCTCTGCTACCACCTCTGTCCATGACAAGAACTGTCCAGAGCAGTAACATATCCCAACAGAAAACTTCTCCTGCTCTGGACAGTTCCTGTCACGGACCAAGGTGGCAGCAGAGAGCACCATATCAGACAGGAAAGAATACAATATTACCCGCAGGACATAAAGAAGCTGATAAGTACTGGAAGATTTTATAAATAGAAGAAAATGACACATCTATATTACTTTATGACACTAGATTTAAAAACAGAAAAAAATGCTGGGGTACCCCTTTAAAGCATTACTGTCCCTTAAAAAAAAAACTTTGGCACTTAATCTGTCTCATTGTAGCAGACAAGATCCATAGAAGTTCAATGCATCCTGTCTCCTATAATAAGTGTGATCAAGTGGCAAATGGAGTTGAGTGCACAACTGCATGCTTCTCCCAGCTATTTCTAGCAATCGATGGTGGTTTTGTTTATTTAAATAGCAGTAAGGCCTTATGCACACGTTCAGTATTTTTTTCAAGTCTGTAGATTCCCCCCGTTATCCATTTGTACAATTCGTTAAAAATTACGGATTGGGCATATGTAGAGCATCCGTATTTTTGTAAATCTTTTTTTTTTCTTTCAATATGTCAATTATAACTTGTCATTTTCTTTTTACAATAATACAAATGCCAAACAGGTTATAATCCATAAAAAATAGCGAATCTCATTGATTTTTGTGAGAGGATCCGTAAAAAAAAAACAAACCTGGGTCCTCACTAGGACATGTCCTTTTTTTTCAGCATTGGGTTTGCGTCCTTGTAATATACTGATTGTGTGAATAGCCCAATAGACATCATTGTACACAAAATCAAATACAGAAATACAGATCTGTAGGTTACAGTGTGTATAAGGCCTTACACGTTGAAGTACAGTAACAAAAACTGGTTTAGGATTCTCATAAATGTGTATGAGCTTTGGAACTGTTCCTATAAATCTGATATTTACTCAGTTCTTCTTCTTTCAGGTATCTGACAGAGAGAGGAGATGCTGTTGCTAAGGCTTCTAAAGAGACCCATGTGGTGAGAAACTGTATTTTAGGAAGACCTGTCAGTATTGTCAGCACAAATAGACTTCATCTCTATTCTAAACAGTTATAGCAAGCAGCATACAGTTTTATGGAAGTCTATGGAACTTTCTGTGTATGGAATTGCCAGAAGTCACAGCTGTTTAGAGTTTCTGCCCCCTCATTCTAACAGCCGAGCCATCTAATAGGCCATTCTAGCATATCTGTGCTCGCTAACATAGAATATTGTTCCATGTAATACGGCCCTTATGCAGGAATAGTGACAACATTGATAGAATAGATCATTAGCTCCTGCTCTACAGGCAGGGGGTGCCTGGACTCTATGGGAACAATAGCTTCAAAAGTACCCTACAGTTTACACCTGGGGGCTAGGTTCAGACTATGTAACTGTGCGGCTGTATTTTTTATGCGGCTGTAAATGTGCGGATGAAACTTTTTTTTTTTTAAATAAATAATAAAAAAAACACCGCATAGGGTCCCCCCTATTTTATAACCAGCCGGGTTAAAAACCAAACGACAGCAGCCTGGTAACACCAGGGTGGGAAGAGCCATTGGTTTAGGCCCTCCCCAGCCTAAATCTTACCAGCCTGCTGCCGCCCGGTCCAGGAGCGCCAATTTTGACGCTCCGGGACCACTGGCACCCGGCTCTTCCCAGTACCCCTGGTGGCATTGGGTACTGGGGTAATAATGGGGGGGTTAGTGTTAGCCATTTTATACCGGCTAACACTAGGCCCCAACTTAGTAATGGATTCCGTCTATTAGACGGCTTCCACTACTAAGTCTATAAAGTAAAGAAATAAAGACAAGACACAAGTTAAAAAAATTTTTTATTCAAATAAAAACACCCCCACACCCCTCATTGACCATTTTATTAAAAAAAAAAACGCTGGTCATCGACGTAGTCCACGGAATCCGACATAATCCCCAGGATACCGATATCTGAAAAACAAAAAGGGAGAAACACACAAAAAACACACAAACAGGAGCACAACACCCATCATTGTAAGCGGTGTTGTGCACCTTACAGTATGCAGCATCTTTACAGATCGCTGCTTACAGTCTGGCCCCCAAGGGGTTAAGGGAGGATGTATTGCATCCCCCTTAACCCCTTGGGGGCCAGACTGATGTCAGACTGCACCCATCCCAGCAAGGAAGGGGTTAAGTGACCCCCCTTCCTTGCTGGGAGGGGTGCAGTGCTGGGGAGGGGGTGGGGAGAGCTCTATACTCACCCCGATGTGTCCTCTTCGCTGGTCCGCAGCACAATGAAGTCACTGTGCTGCGGACCCGCTAATTATACGTGCGCTCAGCCGATCAGCCAATCAGCTGAGCGCACATATAATTCTAAATGTTTCTTCTAATAATGCTATTGTGATAACATAATTAGAAGAAACATTTGATGTTTTCATTAAAGTAAAGTGATGATTAGTACAGAATGCTCTATTGCCGGGAATATGAATTACCGGCTTATGGAGCTTCCTGTACTAATTAATATTTAATTAATAAAACACATTTTCGTTGAAATAAATTCAGTTTCGTTGTTCAATAATTTATTTCTAACGAATCCATCAGTGTGCAATTAAATATACTGTCAAAAAATAAATATATATATAAATATACATTTATTTATATATATATTTATTTTAACAGTATATTTAATTGCAAAATGATGGATTCGTTAGAATTAAATTATTGAACAACGAAAGGGACTTTATTACAAAGAAAATGTGTTTTATTAATTTAATATATTAACTATTAGAGGCATCGGCATTTGGCATCATTGCCGGCTATTTTTAAAGTACTCCGTACTCCGTCAATCCACGGCCGCGTTTCCAGCCGCAAACAATGGTCTTGTTCATTTTTTACGGGTCCGTTTACGACAGGGCCGTAGATTCATACATAGTGTGCACTGTGCAGCCGTATATCATATACTTTCCAGCATACGCATGAACCACCAAAAATACCGCCGCACAATTACAGCCGCAAATACAGCCGCACACTTACATAGTCTGAACCTGGCCTTAGGCTGGGTTCACACTATGTATATTTGAGGCAGTATTTGGTCCTTATAGCAACCAAAACCAGGAGTGGATTGAAAACACAGAAAGGCTCTGTCCACACAATGGTGAAATTGAGTGGATGGCCGCCATATAACAGTAAATAACTTCCATTATTTCAATACCACAGCCGTTGTTTTAAAATAACAGCAAATATTTGCCATTAAATGACGTCCATCCACTCAATTACAACATTATGTGAACAGAGCCTTTCTGTGTTTTCAATCCACTCCTTGTTTTGGTTGCTATACAGCCTCAAACATACAGCCTCAAATATACGTAGTGTGAACCCAGCCTAAAGGGGTCATCCAGCATTACAAAAACATGGCCACTTTTTGCCCCTCTCTTGTCTCTAGAGTGGGTGGGGTTTGGAACTCAGTTCCATTGAAGTAAATGGAGCTTTAAGTGACTCTGTACCCAAAATCTGTCCCCCACAAACAGCTTGTACCGTCAGATAGCTGCTTTTAATCCAAGATCTGTCCTGTCCTGTTTGGCAGGTGATGCAGTTATTCTCCTAAAAACAACTTTTAATAAACTTGCAGCCCTGTGTCAAACGGCCGTGGCCTAGAATATCTGTGCCCTAACTTTGCACCACCCCCTCCGTCCCTTCTCCCCACCCTCTTCATTATTAGGAATGCCCTAGAACATTTTCTCCTGTCTGAACATTGCACATGTGCCTTAATGATCCAGCCCATGTGCCATGCTGACACAGGTGGGGAATAGGAGACAATCTTCCTGGGGCATTCCTAATGATGAGGAAAGCGGAGGGGTGGGACAGAGAGGGTGTGCCAGCCTAATCCATACACAATTTCGGCCACGGCCGTTGGGCACTGGACTGCCAGTTTAAAAGTTGTTTTTTAGGACAATAACTGCATCACCTGCCGAACGGACCCCAGGACAGATCTTGGATTAATAGAAGCTATCTGAAGGTACAAGTGGTTTGGGGGGGGGGGTCAGATTGTGGGTACAGAGTCGCTTTAATTGCAAACTACACCTGAACTGGAGACAAGGGAGGGGGAAAAGTAGCCATGTTTTTGTAGCGCTGGATAACCCCTTTTAAGCATTGTGATAGTAACACATTTCTCAACAGTGCATTACAACATAACATCCCAATTCAGTAAGGTAGTGGATACTTTACAAAAGTATTTACTAATGCAGACATCTGGATTACTCCCATGTACTCTTTTAGTTATTTATGCATTGCATTACAATTGTATATTTTCTATACTTTCTCTTTTATCATCCCAGATGGATTACAGAGCTCTGGTTCATGACAAAGATGAAGGTGCCTTTGTAGATCTGAAACTAACTCTGATTGATGTGAGGAACATCTATGTAAGTGTATGAATCTGTCCATCTATGTATAAAATGATAGTATGGGGGGAACAAAACATGCTGGGCAAACAGTGAAATCAGGCGAAAATGTTTTTCTTTCAAATCAACTGGTGTCAAAAAGTTATATACAATTGTAATTTACTTCTATTTTAAAAATGTAAATCCTTCCAGTACTTATCAGCTGCTGTATGTCCTGCAGTGGTGTATTTTTCTCTTTCCCTGATAAGAACTGTCCAAAGCAGGAAAGGTTTTTTGCACCTTCATTTGCACAAGTTTTGATTAATATCCCCTTTAAAGTATGTAGTGATCTTAAAACCGTATTGCTGTGACACAATACATATCACTTGCATTTGTTTCAGGTTGAAATATTTGATATTATTCTGAAAAATTTCGAGAAAATTACCAACCCTAAAGGAGAAGATAAAAATACAATGTACTAACTTCTTCAGTATATTTACTGGTATCTGGTACAGCACCAATCCTCAGCAGCTTTCCTTTGGATCTTTGAAATTATGTTTTCCTCTGCAATGAATACAGTGAAGTCAAACAATAAAATAAGAAGACTGTGCGGCTGGGTTTCCTTTGTTCTTGCTTACATTGTATTCTTTAGAATAATTATAAATTCTAATATGACTTGTTCAATAGACACTGGGTATCAGCAATGGCTGCTGTACTGTCTCCTACTGTAAGTGTATGCCACCCTGGTCACTAGGAAGGTGTCTGAGTGGCCTCTGCCGAGGCCGTATTTACCACTAGGCCAGGATTTTCTTAACTACTTTAACAGCAGGGAATCATACTTTGTCCGTGCATGTATTACATCAGTGGCTATAAGCTGAATATCAGCAAGGCTCACACCTGGGTTCAGTGGCGGGTTATAATGTGGACGGTTCAGGCACCCCCCTCCCCAAGGGCCCGAGGCCATCCAAACTGGCCACATCTAATCTCACTGAAGCTGCACATCACCCGGGGGAGCGTGTAGGAGGTGAGTTTTATTTTTGTCTGTTCTATTTTTCTACTAAAGGGTGGGACTACAGTGGGGGTCATCTACTGACTAGGGACCATCTACTAAAGGGGGGACTATGAACTAAAGGGGGGACTACACAGGGGGCCATCTGCTAAACAGGGACTACACATGGGGACCATCTATTATATGGGGGATGCACAGAGGGCACCATCTACTATGGGGGGATCTATACAGGGTCCATAATTTATAGGCACTGCACTGAAGACCATGTACTATAGGTGCACTACACAGGGGGCCATCTACTATAGGGGCACCACACAGGGGGCCATCTACTACAGGGGCACTACACAGGGGGCCATCTACTACAGGCTCACTACACAGGGGGCCATTTACTACGGGTGCACTACACAGGGGGCCATCTACTATAGGGGGTACTACAGGGGGCCATTTACTACGGGTGCACTACACAGGGGGCCATCTACTATAGGGGTACTACAGGGGGCCATTTACTACGGGTGCACTACACAGGGGGCCATCTACTATAGGGGTACTACAGGGGGCCATTTACTACAGGTGCACTACACAGGGGGCCATCTACTATAGGGGCACCTACACAGAGGGCCATCAACTCTATTGGTGGTACACAGAGCGCCATCTACTATATAGAGAATGCACAGAGGGTGCAGATGTGAGTCTATAGCGCTAGGGTCCTGTGTCAGTGTGCCTACGGACTGGTGGGGGGGGGTCCACATTGGGTGGAAAACCCAAGGCCCAGGGTACAATTAATCCACCGCTGCCTGGGCTAGTTGTTCTCCATCAGGCTTCAGCTGTTTTTAAAAGAATAGTGGTGCATGATGCAGTATTTCCATTAAAACCCTATTCACCATTCCATCAATTGTGCCTTTGTCACATTTTAAGGGGCTATCCAGCACTACAAAAACATGGCCACTTTCTTCCACAGACAGCACCACTCTTATCTACAGTTTGGTTTGGGTTTTGCAACTCAGTTCCATTGAAGTAAATGGAGTTTACCACACCTGACCTGGAGATATGAGTGAAGCCAACACTTTAGGAAGGTGGCCATGTTTTATAGCACTGTGTAACTCGTTTAAACATGAGTTTTCAGTTTTAATGGGGGATTCCCACGATTTCTTGGGACTTCACCATTCAGAAGATCTCACAAACCAGTAATCCCCATCCAGTGGCTCTCCAGTTGTTATAAAACTACAACTCCCATCATGCCATGCCAGGGTATGCTGGCGGTTGTTGTTCTGCCACAGATAGGCGCACGGTGACACGCCACACATGCACGTTCCAAGTGCGCAGGCGCAGTTTCAAGCCCCGCCCATCACACGCGAGTCCCTGATTCAGCGTCTTCCTGATAGTAGCGGAAGTGGTGAGCGTTCCTCCAATCACAACACAGCACTTGGGCGTTGTCACGCGTCTACACCAATCAGAGTAGTTTGGGGGCGGAGAGCAGCAGCCGGTGAAGCGGTGGTCCGGGAGCTGTCAGGTTAGTGTATATCACTGCCAGCTGTTAGTACGGGTAGCTGATAGCGGTGTCACCGTGGTGCCTGGCAGCGGCAGTACATGGGAAGTCTCTGTATAGGGAGGGCGGATGGGATCGCTGCAGCCATGTGCTCCGTGTACACAATGCACTGGGATTGGGATTAGGAGCGGGCATTGTTGTTCCTCCTTGCAGATGGTGAAATATAATAGCTATGTCCTACTGCACTGATAGGTGTCTATGTCCATGAGCCATGTCCTACTGCACTGATAGGTGTCTATGTCCTATGAGCCATGTCCTACTGCACTGATAGGTGTCTATGTCCATGAGCCATGTCCTACTGCACTGATAGGTGTCTATGTCCATGAGCCATGTCCTACTGCACTGATAGGTGTCTATGTCCTATGAGCCATGTCCTACTGCACTGATAGGTGTCTATGTCCATGAGCCATGTCCTACTGCACTGATAGGTGTCTATGTTCATGAGCCATGTCCTACTGCACTGATAGGTGTCTATGTCCTATGAGCCATGTCCTACTGCACTGATAGGTGTCTATGTCCATGAGCCATGTCCTACTGCACTGATAGGTGTCTATGTTCATGAGCCATGTCCTACTGCACTGATAGGTGTCTATGTCCTATGAGCCATGTCCTACTGCACTGATAGGTGTCTATGTCCATGAGCCATGTCCTACTGCACTGATAGGTGTCTATGTCCATGAGCCATGTCCTACTGCACTGATACGTGTCTATGTCCATGAGCCATGTCCTACTGCACTGATAGGTGTCTATGTCCATGAGCCATGTCCTACTGCACTGATAGGTGTCTATGTCCATGAGCCATGTCCTACTGCACTGATAGGTGTCTATGTCCTATGAGCCATGTCCTACTGCACTGATAGGTGTCTATGTCCATGAGCCATGTCCTACTGCACTGATAGGTGTCTATGTCCATGAGCCATGTCCTACTGCACTGATAGGTGTCAATGTCCATGAGCCATGTCCTGCTGCACTGATAGGTGTCTATGTTCATGAGCCATGTCCTACTGCACTGATAGGTGTCTATGTCCATGAGCCATGTCCTACTGCACTGATAGGTGTCTATGTCCATGAGCCATGTCCTGCTGCACTGATAGGTGTCACGGTCCATGAGCCATGTCCTACTCCACTGATAGGTGTCACGGTCCATGAGCCATGTCCTGCTGCACTGATAGATGTCTGTCCCTGAGCCATGTCCTACTGCACTGATAGATGTCTATGTCCATGAGCCATGTCCTACTGCACTGATAGATGTCTATGTCCATGAGCCATGTCCTACTGCACTGATTGATGTCTATGTCCATAAGCAATGTCCTACTGAACTGATTGATGTCTATGTCCATGAGCCATGTCCTAATGCACTGATAGGTGTCTATAGAGCTCCCCCCCTTTGCCTGCTGCCTCCTCTCATGCTGTGGTGTATGTTATACCTATTGCTGGCTGCTCACCATCATTTCCATGTGGTCCCTATGTAATATGTACCAGTATTGGTCGCAATTTACTAAAGTGACTGTACCACTAGGCCCAGGCTGAAGCACTGGAGGCGGGCCAACCCACCTTTAGTGGGAGGAAACCCCCACCCCTCTATGATAGGGTTCCATTGATTCTAATGGAGTCACGTCATGGAGGGGCTAGGGTTTCTTCCCACTGGGGGTGGGTCGGCCCGCCTCCAGTGCTTCTGCCTGGGCCTGGTGGTACATTCACTTTAAGGGTGCCTTCACACGTACCGTATCGCTGCATTTGTAATGCTGCGTTTTTATCGCTGCGTTTTTGGTGCGATTTTTATATACGAGTTTTGATGTTCACATGAAAATCAAAACGCGCATGTAAAAAATGCAGCGTTAAAAATGCAGCGATACGGTACGTGTGAAGGCACCCTTAAAGTGAATGTACCACCATCACTTTTACATCGCTTTGTGTTTTTACATTACACAGACCAGCGTGGGGCTGCCGGTGGCACGGTCCGTGTTGGTTCCTGCACACGGCTCCGATCTATTCTTCAGCACCGTCCCTCCCGGTGCAATAAGGATAGGCCAGCCGGCCCCCCAGTGTGAGGAAACCCCTACCCCTCTGTGACGCAGCTCCATTGAAATCAATAGAGCCAGGTCACAAAGGGGAGATGGTCACGCTGGCCTGTCCCCAGGGAACCAGGTGCCGGTTCTAAAACAAGACTGCGACACCAGCATCCTTGCACTGGTCGGGTAATGTAGAAAATACAAAGCGATGTAACTGGTGGTACATTCAGCTTTGTTTTTCACACAGCAACCAATCGCTGGGCTGGGCCTCATAGCAAACTTTTGGAGTAACCTGTGCTGGAGACATGTCAGAAGCTACTGATTGCAGCGGGTGCTGAGACTTGCTGCACTCCTGAGATACAACCCGGGGACAAGGGGAGTGTGCGGCACTATGTTCCAACCAGATGACTGAACATCCAACTCTTTTGCTCCATTTATTCTTTCTGCCACCCTTAGCTTAATCGTCTCCAGAAGAATATTTTAATGTTTAAACCTGCTCAGGGTGGCAGAAAAAATACTCACCTGCCACCCCTGCCTATCCCCTGCTCAGAGCTTCCTTATCTCCATCCTAACACATAGGAAGTACTTGCTCAGCCGATCACACCATCATTGTATACATACCATTAGCATTGCGGTGTGACCCGGCCTGTTGCTAAAAAAAAAAATTCTTTATCCTGGTTCTGTGACTGTCTGCACCCGCCCTGTTCTCCAGCCACCACCTCCAGAATGATTGACAGCTAGAGGAGGCAGTTGTCAGCCCAAAAATACCGGACAGCAGGGCAGAAGCAGACCCACCTCTGTGCACTGTCAGCCAGGGATAAAGCAACACGTCAGATCACACAGCAGCAGCGGTGAGGAGGTGTATGCAGTGCTGGTGTGATTGGCCAAGGGAAACTGACAGCACGGATACGCAGTTTTAATATGTCAGTAAAGAAGAACATTGGTTCGGTCGCTAGGGGCTAAAATACACCTGTGTGTAACCGGCCTAATAGCAATTTTGTCAATAAAAATGTATTGTATATTATTATATAGCGTTTTTATGTAAAGTGGCATCAAATGCACACTGTGAAATCTGCGGCGGATTAAGTACTCGTGAACGTGCCCAAAATATCAGCGTTTAGTATTGTTTTGTGAAACACCTAGTAAACCATGGACCATCATGTTATGGTGATGTTTTATGGAGCTTTACCTGGATGTGTTGTCTTTCTGTTCTTTCCCAGGACAATGTGTGAGGTTGAGCTGAGCACACGTGTGTATGTGAAGATGATTTTACATGCCGCCCGCTATCCACACAGCACAGTGAGTGGGGCTCTCCTGGGGCGCAGGACACCGGGCTGCCTGACATTATGTGACTGTGTCCCTATCAGCCACCAGCTGCCGCTTGCACTCAGTCTAGAGGTGGCTCTAACACAGGTACGTAGATTTTCTTATTCAAGAAACAATGTACATGTCCTGCAAAGGGTCATTGTGACATTATGACGCACATGATGTGCAAAATAACCAAAGGCAAAAAGAGAAACAAACAATGCCACCGCTTACCCTTTACTGTGTGTGCCATTGTCTCTGCTTTATTCCTGGATTTGACTGTGATTTATCATGCTGTGCCCACAGATAGACTCCTGGAGCGCTCTTCAAGGACTGGTAATTGCAGGGTTCTACCAAGCAAACGCTGGTCTTAGAGATACAAGGTCAGCAACTCTATTTAATGGATACTGGTTTCCACCACATCACTGTAACCATTACATTTGACATGTGTTTTATTAACGTGAATGTACCAGCAGGTACATCGCATTAAGATTTTTACATCAATAGACCTGCACTGGTGCGTCAGTTCTTTTATTTGAACTGCGGCCTGGTCCCCGTGCACGGCACTGGTCTATTCCCGGCCACTGACACAGCCTGAAACATTGGAGGCGAGCCCTCCTGCCCCCAGTGTTACAATCTCCTCTCTGTGACACGGCTCCATTCGAATCAATAGAGCCATGTCGCGGAGGGGAGGGGGTTTTGTCACACATTTTGCAGCTTTTTCTGCCAACTCAGCCACTTTACCCCTCTGCTACTTCACTGCTACTTTACTGCTACCTTCCCCTCTGCTACATCACTGCTACCTCTCCTCTGCTACATGACTGCTACCTCCCCTCTGCTACATCACTGCTACCTCCCCTCTGCTACATCACTGCTACCTTCCCTCTGCTACATCACTGCTACCTCCCCTCTGCTACATCACTGCTACCTCCCCTCTGCTACATCACTGCTACCTCCCCTCTGCTACATCACTGCTACCTCCCCTCTGCTACATCACTGCTACCTCCCCTCTGCTACATCACTGCTACCTCCCCTCTGCTACATGACTGCTACCGCCCCTCTGCTACTTCACTGCTGCCTGCCCTCTGCTACTTCACTGCTGCCTCCCCTCTGCTACTTCACTGCTACCTCCCCTCTGCTACTTCACTGCTACCTCCCCTCTGCTACTTCACTGCTACCCTCCCTCTGCTACATTACTGCTACCTCCCCTCTGCTACTTCACTGCTACCTCCCCTCTGCTACTTTGCTGCTACCCCCCTCTGCTACTTCACTGCTACCTCCCCTCTGCTACTTCACTGCTACCTCCCCTCTGCTACTTCACTGCTACCTCCTCTCTGCTACATCACTGCCACCTTGCTCGTGCTACCTCACTGCCACCTTGCCCGTGCTACCTCACTGCTACATCCCCTCTGCTACATTACTGCTACCCCCATCTGCTACATTACTGCTACCTCCCCTCTGCTACATTACTGCTACTTCCCCTCTGCTACATTACTGCTACCTCCCCTCTGCTACATCACTGCTACCTCCCCTCTGCTACATTACTGCTACCTCCCCTCTGCTACATCACTGCTACCCCCCTCTGCTACTTCACTGCTACCTCCTCTCTGCTACATCACTGCTACCTCCCCTCTGCTACATTACTGCTACCTCCCCTCTGCTACATTACTGCTACCCCCCTCTGCTACATCACTGCTACCTCCCTCTGCTACATTACTGCTACCCCACTCTGCTACATCACTGCTACCTCCCCTCTGCTACATCACTGCTACCTCCCCTCTGCTACATCACTGCTACCCCCCTCTGCTACTTCACTGCTACCTCCTCTCTGCTACATCACTGCTACCTCCCCTCTGCTACATTACTGCTACCTCCCCTCTGCTACATTACTGCTACCCCCCTCTGCTACATCACTGCTACCTCCCTCTGCTACATTACTGCTACCCCACTCTGCTACATTACTGCTACCTCTCCTCTGCTACATTACTGCTACCCTCCCTCTGCTACATTACTGCTACCTCCCCTCTGCTACATTACTGCTACCCCCCTCTGCTACTTCACTGCTACCTCCTCTCTGCTACATCACTGCTACCTCCTCTCTGCTACATCACTGCTACCTCACTGCTACAGCTTCTGCTACCTTACTACATCACCTCTGCTATATCCTGTGGGTATCAGCTCTGTTACACCATAGACCAATCAGGGAGGTGCACTGCACGATGGGAAATGTAGTTTCCTTGGATATAGGTGAGCTTTTTTTAAAAAAAAAAAATTGTAACTCAGGAACAGTGGCAGCTAGAAAGACGGGGGATGGCTCAAAATACTCAGGGGGCCTTGGTGAGTAAAACCATCTAGGCTTGGAAACATTTCAGCATTTCATGTTTTGCTTTTGGGGGGAATACCACTTTAACATAAATGTGATAAAAAGATAATACCCAGAGTTGCTTTAAGGGGTACTCCGGAGAGTGGTGACTTTTTTTTTTATTTTGGTACAGTGCTTAAATAAAGTTCTATTTTTCAGTATCAACGCTGCAACTCTTCGCTCAGCCTCCCTGATAGCTGAATACCAGGATGATACAGTGTTAATATTGGTAAGAGGGTGTGCTTAAAGAAAATACAATAAGCTCTCTCTTTGGTGAGCATTTCTCTTAGTGTATTTCTTTTTCCTATTTAGATGGATAATGAGCGTCTGTCACCCAATCCTGGCATCCCCCCTTTAACGGTTCTACATCAAAACACCAACAAACAGTGGGTTCCCAAGGAAAAAACTTTGTAAGCACCATTGCATAGTATTTGATGATGCCACATCCGTCATCCATGTAAAAAACAAAAAAACAAAAAAAACAACTTAGAAAATTTGAAATGTATTATAAAACTGTAAATGGTGAGACATCACACTAGTTTAAGTGCTGCCTCATGTCCCCTGGTGTGTTGCTGCACAGAAGCGGAATGTTTGCAGCTATATTTAAAGAGTACCTGTCATTAAAAAACCATGTGACACGTCGGAGAGACGTAAATGGTGAAGGAGTCTAACAGCATCCACATTTCATCAATACTCCTTGAAGTTTTAATCCATATCTGAGAAAATCACAGCAATGTTTCGACCCTTAGGTTTTATATAGACATCACACTAAGAGTCAAAACATTACTCACACTAAGGGTGGAAACGTTGCTGTGATTTTCTTGGATATGGAATAAAACTTGAACTGACATTGTGGCATCTTTTGCCAACTCCTGTACCTGGTTCCACAGTGCTGTAGGACCTCAGATCAGTTAGGCTGAGTTCACACTACGTTTTGCAATTCGTATTTTTATCCGTTCTTTGCAAAAAAAACGATGGATAAAACGGATGCAACTGTCTGCATCCGTTTTTCTATTGACATCCATAAAACGGATTAAAAATGGATCTGGGTAAAAAAAAAAAAAAAAAAAACACCTTTTTTTTTTTTTTTTTATAATGGAAGTCAATGGAAAAACGGATGCACACAGTTGCAGCGTTTTTTTCCATCCATTTTTTAATCCGTTTTTTATCCATTTTTTGCAAAAAAAATGGATGAAAAAAACAGATAGCAAAAACGTTGTGTGAACGCAGCCTTATTACGACAGAGGGACGTGTCAGACCATGACCGATCAGTAAGACAAGAGGGGAGAAGACCACGCTGCAGCTCTGTGTCTGGGACCTAGATGGACCACATAGACTTGCATTAAAAGTCTGCATGGACTTCTGACTCGTTCTCCTGAACAGTTGTCGTCTGAACCTGACTGATCTAAAATCAAATCATCATGCCTGTGGGTAATAAAAAAAATGGTAACTATAAGTAAGTGCTCATTAACACCATGTTTTGCCCATATGAGCCACAGATGCATCAGAAAAATGTCAAAATGGCATGCCCCCGTATCAGTGCTTGGGCAGCCACTGACCCTATTCATTTCAATGGCCCAAACACAGTCAGCTAGTTTGCTGCACTTTTCTGTCAGAGACTGTCAGCTGACTATATTTGTTCATTGAAATGAATGAGAGCCGAGTCTTTTCGATCATGGATTTGTCATTATGCCATTTAGATTTTTTTTTTTTATGTATTCAAAGCTTGGCCAAAACATAGTGTGAACGCTGCCTCAGGCTGGGTTCACACTACATATATTTCAGTCAGTATTGTGGTCCTCATATTGCAACCAAAACCAGGAGTGGATTGAAAACACAGAAAGGATCTTTTCACACAATGTTGAAATTGAGTGGATGACTGCCATATAATGGCAAATATTTGCTGTTATTATAAAACAACGGCTGTTATATTGAAATAATGGCAGTTATTTACTGTTATATGGCGGCCATCCACTCAATTTCACCATTGTGTGAACAGATCCTTTCTGTGTTTTTAATCCACTCCTGGTTTTGGTTGCAATATGAGGACCACAATACTGACTGAAATATATGTAGTGTGAACCCAGCCCTATACTGTAAGTGTGTTGGAGCATACCCTGTGGTAGTTAGTGTATTTATATTGTTTTACATTTTTCTCATAGGGTAATGTGGGGCCATTGGGAAGAGACTCAGCGTATTACAAGGCACCTTCTTCAGGCTAAGGACTACCAGCGACTTATTGACTTTGACACTCACCTTGAAGATATCAGAAATGACTGGACTAATGAAGCCCTGAATGTGGAAATAAGCCGACTAGCTAGTGTAGCAAATGGTAGCACATGACCTCTGACAATAGTGGACGAGGCATAGGGCATGGCAATATTCTATTTTATAAGGTTATTCTAGATAGGCTAGTTATCTAGTTATGTTATTGTACTAACTTAAAAATCCAAAAATTTCATTTATTGGAACTGACTCGATTAATGTAAAGAAGGTCTCAGTCTTGAAATCATTGATATGTTTATTTTGCTTCCACGTTTGTCATTGCATCAATCTGGGATTCAATTACAAGAAATGGAAATCTACATCCTATGCAGATAGGTCATGTGACGAATATCGCAAATCTACGCAGCTAAGAGTGAATGATACAAGAGGTGTGTTTAGTAGATGAGCCTCTTGGCGTCTCCACGAGGTTTTTTAATCTTGCTGTAATTCTTGACAATGATATCATATAGCATGGCCTGAGGAAGGAAATAATAATGTTAGGAAGAAACGTACCACAATGTGTAATCTGTCTGGTTAGGTGGCTGGTTTCAGGTGGAGGCCACAGCTTCTCTGGACTGTTAGCCCATTCGGCACTAAAAATATGTCAGGTCCTGTGACTCATGGGACCAGTGTTTTCTTCATTAAGTAATCAGCATAACCTCATTTTTTGGGGGGTGGGACTGGATCTGTCCCCATATTATGCACAACGCAGTATGATCACAGATTGCTTTGAATGTACCACTTTCATTAGTAAAAAAAAAACAAAAAAAGAAAACTTTTAAATGACCTAGTCGGTGCCATCGCAAAAAAATCTGAAGGCGCTGTACATTTTTCAAATTTCAGACGATCTTCACCAGTTTCTCTATATGCAAATGAGGTCACTTGGTGCACTGGAGGCGGGCCCAGTGCACTGATATCTCCTCCCCCTGGGTGAGGTGGCAGCCTTCTGAATCAAGTCAGGCCCCGGTCTGGCTCTGCCTCAGCGAGTCACCCAAGGGAGGAGATGTTGGGGCTCTTGGTGCAACAAGTAACCTCATTTGCATATAAAGAAACCTGCGCAAATCACAGGAACCATTAAAAATTTGAGGGCACTATCAATTTCTACAAGCAAGCACTGGCCAGGTCGTATAAAAATATTTTCTTACTTATGGAAGTGGTACATTCGCTTTAAGGTGTATGCACAGTGGTCATTGTAAAATAAGTTGTGTCCTTTAAAGCTGCACCCACTTTATGAATTTATCATGTCCTAATAGACTATATAAAAATAGATTGTTTAAAGTAAATAATGGAATCTATTTTCTATGGAATATATGTAAGTTCCTGTTTAAAATACTTTGTTCTCTCCTATATTTAATTCTGACAAGCAATATAGTTATAAAATTCAATAGTCAGCTATGCATTTCTGTGTATAAATAAGGCTATTGGTAATTATTCTTAAAATAATGAAAAAGTTGCTAATTCTGATTTCCTATTGGTTTGGTCACTTTATTTTATGACTGCAAATTGTAAAGATATGGTGCGTATTGGGTACTATACCAGAACTAACTTATATGTCATTTTTAGACATGGAGGACCTACTACAAGCAGCTAGGATCTGATCAAACTGCAACTCTCAAAGTGCCCAAATCCAGCTACATTCAGACCTATACCAGTGCCTATACCAGCTAATGAGAGTTAGGATTTTCATATCACTTTTGTCAGTTTATTTACATCAGTAATTATTACAGTTTTAGGCTGGGTTCACACTATGTATATTTGAGGCTGTATTTGGTCCTCATGTCAGGTCCTCATAGCAACCAAAACCAGGAGTGGATTGAAAACACAGAAAGGCTCTGTTCACATAATGTTGAAATTGAGTGGATGGCCGCCATATAACAGTAAATAACTGCCATTATTTCAATATAACAGCCGTTGTTTTAAAATAACAGCAAATATTTGACATTAAATGACGGCCATCCACTCAATTACAACATTATGTGAACAGAGCCTTTCTGTGTTTTCAATCCACTCCTTGTTTTGGTTGCTATACAGCCTCAAATATACGTAGTGTGAACATAGCCTTAGGCTATGTTCAGACCTCGTATGAGACCGGCCCTTCTATGACCCGGTAGGGTCACGGAACGGGCGGTCTCTGAAAAGATGATCCCAGCTGGTACTGCAGTACCGGTCAGATGATCTTTAGGGCTGCAGAGTTCTGATGCAGGCGCATCCGTGCGTGCCCGCATCAGAACTCTCCACTGCACACTATGGAGCGAGCCGCTGGAGCTGCTCGCTTCATAGTGTGCACTGACAGGGTTTCTGCGGCCGCTATTCAATAAAGTTCAATGTCAGTTGTTTGCGGTGCCGCTAGGGATCCCGGCCCGAGCGTATAGTATGTGCATACACTCCGGCCGGGATCCCATAGACGGCAAAGTAAGGTATATTTTCGTAATAATCACGGCCATTGTACAACGGCCGTGGTTTTACGAAAATATACATTGTGTGAATGTAGCCTTAAAATGTAAGGGTCTTTCCACCCATGCAGTTTTTACATACATGCTTCAGGCTGCAGGGGAAAAAAAAAAGGAAAAATACTCACCTGGTCTGCGTTTAGCCCCCCCTGTGGTCCTCTTCTTATTGATTCCTTTGTTATTTTGTAGGTAGGAAATGCCCACTCAGCCAATCATTTTCCTAAGTGGGCATTTTCTGCCAGCATGAAGTGGCACAGGAAGGTGTAAGAAGATGAAGACAGCAGGGACCAGAAGCTCAGGAAAGCAGCAGGAGAGTGGGTTGGGTAAGTATGTATCTTTTTTCCCCTGCAGTCCAAGGCATATATCAGAAAACCTTGTTGAGTACAAAGGCCTCTTTTTGGGTAATTTTTGTCTTTAAAAAAGTATTATTTTTTTTTTAGACATTTACAGCCCAATGTTTTTTTTTCCAAGCTGCGTAATGGCTGCAAAACTATCTGAAAGAATGGTTCAAAAAAGCTATAACAATATTCCAAGTGAAAAAAAAACAGCTGTGTTTATGTTCACATAGCCGCCTTAAAGTTCTGTTTTTGCTATTACCTTACTTCCTCTATAAACAGTCTCTATTCCTGTTTAGGATTTAACCATTTGTATAGTCTTAGAGGTAAAATATTTCAGATTTTTTTTTTTATGTTAACATGTCTATTTTTCAGCTGTCACTTTTATATGCTGCTTCCCCCATGCCAACACATTGCCTCGTACTGACAGACAAAACCCCACCCTGAAACACTCACATAGAAGTTCCTTATGTCCATAGCTGCGATCCGGAGCTCGCAGTACTGGGATTCATCCAGCTGCTGAACAAGTGCACGATAATCACCCTGAGAAAGGCAAAAGGACAGCACTTCAGTGGTTATGGGGACAGAGACAACTGGGGATATAAAAATTCTAATTTGAATCCTGAAACCTCTTAAAAAGAATATATCGCCTACATTGTTTAACTTATTAGCCAGATTTTTTTTTTCTAATTGTAATGTATTTTATATTTAAGTACATAATAATGGGGCAGATATCTTGCCTGAGCTGTTTTTTTTTTTTTTTTTTTAAACAGCATTTAGTGATGTGCTTTACAGCACGCCCTAAGAACACCTCCAGACCTTGTTTTTTTGTATGAAACCCATTTGTAAGCATGCTCTGTGGCCTTGGTGACCTATGCAGAGGCCATTCTATGGGGAAGTTTTCGCTGTTTCATTGGCCTTCCCCTTATCACAAATAGAACTGGAAGTATCAACTTTGTTTTAGTGGTGAAAATTAAAACTGATTTCAGGATTATTGTATAACATAGAAAAATGGAAAAGTATAAAACATAAAATTTGATTTCATTGATGTCATTTTCTGGTGACCCATTCCCTTTAGGGGCAATCTATGCATAGGCTTACCACATGGGGACTTTTTGACGCTTTGGCTACAGCATCTCCTCGATCGGAGAGATATCTAAAGAAGGCAAAAATGACATGATGAGAAGCCTGTCCTGCTGGTTCCATCCATATTTGTCATCCGACTAGAGAAAAAAAGACCTAATGGTCCTCCAGTGCTAATGGTATATCGTTGTATTGAGCTTACAGGTAGAGGTTGCACAACACTAGGCAATAAGAAGCTAAACAAATGATGTACAGTATAACTTCTGCAGGATCAGTGTACAGTTACATTTACATGCTGCCTAACTTACCGGCCCTGGTCCTTATCCATCTCTGCAACATCCCCATCCCCTTTGTGAAGTTGGCAATCCAACATTTCATTGTTGGGGATGGTGTCTGTATCTTTGCTTTATGGCCTTAGACCATTGTTCCTAACATCAGAGTATTCATGTGAAGATGCAGATACAGTGATGTCGTAAATGAAAAACCTGGACTGCTAAAAACCAGATCCGTAACGTTCTTAGCAATTAATCCAGGTTCTGTTTGGAATCCAACTACAGTTGGGTCCACGTATGGTGGCGTTGTGAGTGCCTTTGCTGTGGAGTAACACACTGCCCCATCTGCTGGTGTGATGGTTTGAGAAGCCAGTGCATATGGTATGATAGTCGGTCATCCTTAGGGTGCGTTCACACTACGGAATTCAGGCAGATGACCAGCTGCCGATTCCGCCGCTTGTTCGTGCCCACGTGTATGTCCCCCCCGTGCCGGGCGAATTCTGCCGTCCGCCTAAATAATTGACGTCAATTCTTTGGGTGGATGGCGGAATCTGCCCGACCATAGAATGGAGTCTATGGCATGGGTGGAGATGCGGTTGAGCGACAGAATCTGTGTTGGGTTATGCGCCCGGATTCCTCAGGGTCCATTTACACAAAAAGATTATCTGGCAAAGATTTGAAGCCAAAGCCAGGAATGAATTTGAAAAAAATTAGAGATCTCAAGCTTTCCTTTATGACCAGATCTTTGTAGTCTGTTCCTGGCTTTGGCTTCAAATCTTTGGCGGATAATCTGTCAGATAATCTTTCTGTGTAAATGGACCCTGAGTGTGAACCCGCCCTCTAGGAATATGAGGGACACTAACAGCTCTTTGAAATGTGCAGGACATCCTGCAGCCACTTGTGTTGCCTCATACCAGGGCTTCCTACTGGTACTTTCAGAAGTATAATGCTCCCACACACACAGCAACAGTTTCCCAAGGTATCTCCAGCAGATTGCAACACGTCCTTGACATGCAAGATTTCTTGCCAATCGTGCATTACGGAAGTAACTGGGATTCCAGGTTCAGCAACCTAAGAGTGTGCAGGATCCACAGGTCTGATGTGCATCAGGATGTCATACAGAACCTATATGCTACCATGCCGTTTCCAGGGTAGAGGTGCCCAACGGTACTAGACACTCCTTACAATTGTACCAACCTATCCTTTCACTCTAACATTGTAATTACTTACATATATTATCATTGCATTCATAAATTTGAAGATTTATTGGATTCCAACAACTCATTCTTGGTGCGTTATTTATTTTGCCATTGAGTGTGTTTTCTTCTTCCTCCCTCCTCCTCTTTTCCCCATACCAGTCTATGCTACCTCATTTTCCACTTGTATCTTCATTGTCTTGTATTTTATACTGAACTGTATTTATGTATCACCAGACTTGCTATAGTTCTATATGTCTTGATCGCATGCTGCATACTGGATTGCTATGATCTGCTCATTTATGTTCACGAATAAAAGAAAAAAATCTAAAAAAGTAGTGTTACATGCTAGCCGTTCAGATGAAAGTCTGTCCGTGTAACATGCACAGGCATCTTGAGACCACCAACTTTCAGGGTAGGGGACCCATCTTTATTAGACAAAACCTTTAATAAATCGAGTTGATATAACGTCATGCCATGTAGAGGTGTCACTTACTTGGATATCTGAGTATGAGATGCATCTATCTTTGTCCTCACATTTGTCATCAGTTCAAATACTTTTTCCTAGGAACAGAAAAGTCTAACATAGTACCAGCCAATATAAACTGCAATGTTACATCATGGATGAGGGTCACATGACTCACCTGAACTGCAACTCCAAAGTTATTCCCGTCCTCAATCTGTGGAATATGAAGCTGCAGCCAAAGGGTAACCTGAGAAGGACACAATATACAGAGTATAGGAGAAGTGCTTATCCCATTGCTTTCCAATTTACATTTTTAGCTTCCTCATCTATCAAATCACTGCTTCCTGTCTTCTGCAAATACCCCAATGCTACGGCTTTCTACAACGCATTGCTTCTTACCATGTTCAAACTTTCCTTTAATTGCTGGATTTCAGTCTTTATCTTTTTCTGCAAACTTGTGATTTTCTCATTACAGGAAATTGGACCACAGGGAGGACCTGGAAAGACAGTTTTGTGTATTATTTTTAAAGGGCATGTCCACCATGTTACAACATAGACAGATAGATACTTATTTTGCCCTGATGAGTTATAGCTTGTGTTATAGTATAAAGCCCCTATTACACGGGGCTAAAGAGAGAAGCAAACAAGCGCTGTCAGCGCTCATTTTCTCCTCGTTCCCTGCTTGCTGCCAGCGCTATTACATGCATCGGCAGCAAGCGGGTGAGAGTCGGGGGTCCACAGGGGGCTGCCCGGGTGATCTGCTGCTGGCGCTCCTATTCCACAGAGCGGCGGCAGCAAATCGCCGCTAAGTCGTTAGCCTTTCAACATCGACATCGTTCATGTCGGCTGATCGTTGTCTTCTATTACACAAGACAAATATCTGCCGTAACGTCAGAATACGGCCGATAATCGTTTTGTGTAATAGGGCCTTAAGGCTATGTTCACACACACAGTATTTTTGCTTAGTATTTTGCAACTCAAACCAGGAGTGGATTGAAAACACAGAAAGGCTATGTTCACACACTGTTGAAATTTAAATGATGGCCATTATTTAATGGCAAATACCAGCCATTATTTCAAAACAACGGGCATTGTTTTAAAATAACGGCAATTATAAATGATGGCCATCCACTCAATTTCAACAGTGTGTGAACATAGCCTTTCTGTGTTTTCAATCCACTCCTGGTTTGGGTTGCAAAATACTGAGCATGTGAACATAGCCACAACTTGCATTTATTGTTATGAAGGCTTCAGAGCTGAAATCTCTCAGCAGTCTTTGTTTTAATTATGCTTTGTTGTCAACACACACACACACACACACACACACTACAGTATTGGTATTAGCTATCTATAATTTTTGCATGGTTTCATTCATTATAGTTTTATCTATTGTTTTTGGATGCTAAAAACAGCATAGTAAATGCCTAAGACAACATTATCTTCACACACACACAAAAAAATACATTGCCTGTGCTGTAATACTCTGCAGATTTTCACAAATGTGTAAAATCCACTGTTGTTGTCAGGGGCGGATTAACTTTACCATAGGCCCAGGCTTTTCACCAAGCCTGGGCCCCCCCACCCCACTGTAACTATGGTAGCACTAGCCTGGCGTTCATAGTACAGGATAGATAATGTCATGATGTCCTGATTTGTGCAAAATTGCCATAAAAAAAACTGTGATTTTTGCAAATCATGGCGGAAGTGTAGCCAGGAGACAGTACACCACTGAAAGTATTAGTCTTTTTGCGTGGTCATGGGCCCCCCAGGAGCTCAGGGCCCCGGACTGCCGCCCGAAACGCCCCTATTATAATCCACTACTGGTTGTCGTCCTGCACAAACAACCCTATTGCTGACAATGTGTGTTCATGAAATGACCAGTGCACTGTAAAGGTCTTTTTACACGGCCCGACACAAACATTGCAGTGCCTTCAGAAGGTATAAGTAATTGAGCGACCAGGCCACACGTCACCTGTTAACACAGAGAGATGTGGGGCCAATAGTGATAAATTTTACCGCCACACAAAAGATACGATCAGTCAAGGAGCAGGTGTTTTCCCTAATCGTTGACACGTTTATTGGCCAAAGGAGCGTTTCTAGCAAAATTGCTGACCTGTGTAAAAGGGGTGTAAGTATGGCATTAACATTTCAACTCCCTACCTTTATCATCATCATCGTCTTTCTTTTTTTCATCTTTTTCATTTTTCTATATAGTAATAAAAAACAGGAAAGTAAATATGTATGTTCATTAAAGTTTTATTTCATGCAGAAGGATGTACGGTGTCTGTGCTTATAGCATGTGTGTTTTCAACTAACAGCAGGGATCTCGGGCTGGGGGGGGAAAAGACAGCGCTACTTTAGGCCCC